>NC_134037.1:180673185-181873185 GCF_965140245.1 Athene noctua
AGTGGTGCCCATGCTGTTTCACAGTGGGCAATATTTTCTTGATCTCTTCCCACTTTTCTGGGTTCCTCTTTCCTCCTCCTTATTGAGATGCCAGGCTTCTACCAGCCACTGTCCTCTATCATACTATTTCCCACTGTACACTGTTCCTGAGGTCCATACTTGTGTTATATACATCTAACATAGTAGGACAAGAGCAAGATTGCTGAGAAGACAGAAAACAGACAGTCAGGTCTTGGATGGGACAGTAAGAAAAACTTCTTAAGGACCAAGATGGGATTTGTGTGACTTTTATACTGAAAGATGTTGGATTAACAATAAGCATGTGAGATCAGTCCCTCTCTTCAAGAATGGAGCTGGAAGGCCAAAGATTTGTTTAGAAGCCCCTTTAAATTCTGGTTTTCTGAGTTCTGTATTTTTTCGGTTTAGGAGTTTGCTTTCATAAACCTAGCTTTCACATTTGGCTTTTTTTTCCTGGAATTTCTTACTTTAGGGAAAAGATTCATGCAGATCCACATCAAATATGTGGGAAGCCCTCACCACACGGGAGTATTTATAGTGTGGTCTGAGGATGAATTTTGCAAGAAAATTGCATTCAGAAAAAATTTAGCAGGCACAGCACAAGACTTGGCCAGGATATAATAACTTTTCACTGTAATTATCTTAATGCCTATGCTCGATTGTCCTAGATGACTGACTCTGAGAGGACTTCCATGAAAGAAATGAAACTGCCTTTTCTGGCAAAGCAGAATATAAACAGGAGCTGAGGGAAAGGTAGGAGTATTTGGTGTGGGAGAAAATAGATGTCTTGCCCTTTTGCAGACTGCATCCGGAAGCCTTCTGTCACCCTGCCCAGCTTGTCTGTCATCTGTCACATTCCCAATTTGCCTGTCAGCAAGACAGAAGGAAATTGCTTTGGATTAAAGTTATTGACTGTGTCTTAAGAAATCTGATTTCAATGCGCAGCTCTGTCCCAGGGTCTCAGGATGATACTGTGATAATCTTAAAATAGCTTCTGCAAAGGCATCCCAGGCTGTCCTCTGCCTGCCCACTCTGAAGGGAAAGAAAACTTCACCAACCCTTTTGCTGGTGCTCTTCTCTGCTGTCACTTCAGAGGACATTGGTACGTGCTGTGCTTACATGTCCTAACAAATGCAGCCAAGTCCAATCTCTGCTGGGGACTTCAAGGGTTTCTGTATTGTAAGTAATTATTTCACAAATCGATGGAAAGTATATATTTTCCCTCCATTTTACATGTGGACTGCAGATGGAGAATCTTTAATATGGCAGTTCTGGCAGCATGATCTGATAGTGCCAAAAACTTCTGATGTGTGCTGCACATGACCCAACACCCACAGAGGCTGCACGATCCATGTCTGTGGCAGGATATCTTTTGTCCTGGGGTGTAGGTAGGCCCAAAAGTATAATCAGAGATTTAAACCAAAAGGAAAACAAAACATATTAAAGCATTACGTGAGTCTTAAAAAATCTACAGTAGGACCCAGAAAATGCTCACTATGTTCATAGTGCTGAAGCTAAAGCCATGTGGGACAAGTTTTCAGGAGCTCTGTGAGCCAGGACACTTGTCCATGCAGGGACGAGCTAAGACGGTGGAAGCATGAATTTAAATGACAACTTCAGCCTTTGGACACTCAGGACAAAATCTGACATCAACACATAGTTGATTGTGACTGGAAGGAGGTAGGTTTCTTTCTCTTTCCACTTTTTCAAAATTAGAAGAAATTCCTGTTATTGAACTAGTAGGACAGAGGGATACCAGCATCAGTTTGCCTTACACTACATTTAACTTGGTGTTACCAAATGGCATGCAGGATACAGCTGTGGCAATGAACGTCATCCTGAGCATCTTCCCTTCACCTCTCCCACCTCCACTTCTTCATACTCACAATAATAACCTTCTGATTCACTGTTACTATATTCCAATCTTCTAAAATCATACTGAAAGACTAGATTGATCTGTCCATATATTTTCTTTAGTCTCAGAAAACTTTGTTTCTTAACACATTTAAAAAAAAAATAAAATAAAAATGAAGAGCTCTGAAAATACCTTACAGTGGCTTTTTTCTGGTTTCTCATTTCAGTGGCTCTCCTGACTGCAGATGGTGCTTACTGGATATGCAGAAGTATGATATGTAATTTTAAAGTAAAGTAGCACCTTTAGATCCCTACTTTCCTCTGATTTAGACCAAGAGGCAACTTTGAGAATTCTTAACTCCTTTCTGGAATTTTTTAATGGCATCTGAGTGACAAGATATTGCCATGAACAATACATGCAAATCCCTGGCTCCCAGGTCTCGTGAAAGCTGTATCTATGGAGATGGAGAAGACTCTGACAGGAGGGGAAGGGAGCATCTTCTTTGTCTTTTCTGAACTGCCTGGGCTATTGCTAGAGACAGCTGATGCAGCCCACCTTTGAAATAAGTACTGACCACAGTTCCAGTCTAATTACAGTGTGGTAGATTGTGTCTATACACTTTTATAGCACTTGCCAGAGTGGTATCAAAATATTTCATGGGTAAATTAGGTCTATAATGTTTCCTGGTGGACATCAGGATCTTTTGATGCTTTGTTGGAGAAGCAGGCATTACTTGGCACAATGATTCTTGCTTTTTGTTTCTGCTGTATTAATCTATGGCAATACTTAAGTCTTAGAAAAGAGAATGGCTTTGCAAGATGCTCTGTAAAGATGGCTAATCCAAAGCCTGGCAATATTCTCTGAAAGTTTAGTTTGTAGCTCAAGAACAGCGTCTATAATTCAGATTCCTTATGCTGGGTCATGAATGATGGTGAGACCAGTAATACAACTTTACCGAGTGCAGTGACCAGTAGTCTTGGAAACTGAAGCTAAGATTTTGAAATGACTGAGAACATGAATGAAAAAAAATGAGCCCAAGAATAACGTAGTAATAGTAGACCATGTCCCGAAGAAGGCAAACTGCTTCATTCTCCATTATAGTGCAATAGTCATCTATGGTTGGTGTTTTTGCCTGTGTATGTAGTAATCTTACTATCTATTATCTTATTAGTATGAAAGGATTTTTGGCATTGAAAGGCCTAATGAATTAAAGCCATGTTGGGGTACCCAGTGGAAAGAGAGATTTGCACTTGATCTGGCCAGTGTTTGGTTTTTGTTTTTTGTTTTTTAATTAGGGAATAAGGGCAATAAGCTTTGTGACATGTTAATTTGTTAGAGCTGGCATGTGTTTTGACTAAATGGAAAGAAAAGTTACTTTAATTCTTAAAATGGGTAAGACATTTAATGAGACCAGTTGTTTTCATTTGAAAATATTTGATATATGTGTAAGATATGCTATCATGAGGCAAATGCAAATGAAATTAAAGCAAAAAAACACAGGACACTAAGTTTATTGCTGGGTGATATATATCATCTCTAACTAATTAATAAACATGTAAATTAGGCAGGCTGAGGATAAAGAATGTGTCAGAGAATCACTTTTTGGAATAATTCCTCAAGATGATGTCATCATGGCTACCATTCATCTTGTTTCTACCACACTGAGAGTGTAAGTATGGAGAGCTTCTTGGGTTTGGTAAAGCTATCTTGGATTTTAGCAATAAAGATGGTTATTTCAGATTTTGTTTGACTGTTTAAAGAAAAAAATCTCATAAAAGCTACAAACTTCATAAATCAGAAACTTCATTAAACAACAGGATTAATATATGTGAACCTCAAAAAAGATAAAGAAAATATGGGGAAAAATGTTGGAAGGAAGTACTGTTCACATCTGACTCATAAGTTAAATGTAGAGTTCATCATCTTGAGAAGGAAGCAGCAAGTGGAGCTTTCTTCCTGTGGAAGAAAAAGGCAGTCCCTCAAAGTATTGCTCCCTGCTTATCAGATTTATCTCAGTCCTGCTTGGACTGAGGGAGACGTCTACATCTCAGTGCCAGTTTCTCCTCTGAATGAGAGCAGCATTGTATAGTAACATACTAAAAAGGGTACCTGGTGGTACCAGCAACTGTCACCAGCAGCAGAACTGACAGTGTGTCCTCTGCCATTGGAGTAGTCTCATATGGACACTAAGGTGTAAGGGTCCAAGGTGTAGAGTTTGCGCCCTGCATGGGTAGGCTCCCCGAGTAGCTCTTCCTTCACACAAGACCCCAGCTGGACTTGCACGGGTCCACCTTGACTATCTATGCCACACGCAATAATTCAGCAGTGGAGTTTTTTTACCAGTGATCAATTTATGATGGGCTTGCCCAAGGAAAATCCTGATTGAACCACATGTTTATAGATCCCCATTAGTTCAGTTCTCCTCTGTGTCTTGCCCTGCCTCAGCACTGACATGCCATTGCTGGGACGGGAAATGGCCTGCACATGGAAACGTGATAGCAGGGATGTTTCACTTGGGCTGCAGGGAGCTCCAGACCAGGCTGCACTTGCCTCTCATCAACCCCTGCTCAGTAGCTGAAAAAGGAGCACAGCAGTGGGGGAACCTCAACACATGAGGAAACAGAGCAAGGCCCACATCTCATTGGCTCTCTCAGCTCTGGATAGATAGATCTTGCTTGACTCCCTCTTTAATCAGATTGCACAGAGGAGATTCCTAAAGCTGGAGTCAATGCCCGCTGGACCTCCCTTGTCACCTTGCTTCCTATGACCCCACAGTTCTGGTCCCACCCACTTTCCACAGAGACCAAATATGTTTATTAATGTGATTGTTGGATAAAAATAGTAGCAACTCCCAAACTCACTAGTGTGATAAGGGGTTGAGAGACGACTATGTGTACCTGCGAGCATGAAGAGAAGCAAGAAAGCCCAAGACAATCGTCTTCTTAGAGCACTGAAAACATGCTACACATATTCTATCAACTCCAGACAGCTCAGAAGGAAAGACTAGATCCATACTTATCCTGCAGGTGCTTAAAGTTAGGTTAGAGAAGCATGTGTGCATGTGGGCTGCCTGTGCTCCATGCCAAGGGGCTGCAGCGCTGAAGGCTGCCTGTGCTTGCCCCGGGCTCAGGAACTGACCGGGCTGGGCACACTGGCCTTCCACCATGTGTGAAAACCTCTTGGCAACACTTGTGAGAGGCAGCCCATATAATCAGCCTCGAAACAGGCAGTGATTTAGCCCCTACTCAGTAATTTTAAGTGATTTTTCTCTTAGTTAAGGCATGTTCAGAGAGTCTGGGATAGGCTGGAGCAGGTAGCTCCTTTGCTAACCTGTCTTGCTCTGTTAGAACTAAATCAGTTTAACAAAGCGACCACCTATGTCAGGGTGTCAGGGCTACCTGCTCCTAATGGACAAGAGGTATGGAGTGATTCCACTTGATCTGTGGGACATACGGAGTTGTGCATAGATTAATGACCTTGTGGCTTGTGGGACATTCATCAGACAGAGGCTGCCAGGATGAAAGGCAAGGATTCCCTGCACTTTTAATAGCACTTTTCATCTCTCTTTTTTTTTTTTTAATTATGTCTCCTAAAATTATCGCTTGCAGCGGATCTGAAGGAACGTCTCTCTTCTATTCCTCTCCTACAAGAAAGCGGGCAACCGCTTCCCTGAGGTCAGACGCCTACAAACTCCAATGACTTTGCAATTAAGCTTTTACAAAGCGTGTTTGTTTGGTAAAAGAAGGAAGCACGGTGAAACTGCCAGGGCTTGGTGGCCCTCTCCTGGCCACGCTGGTGCCATGCACTTGTCTTCGGACACAAACCCCCGCGGCCGCGCAGCCCCGCGCTAGTACCGCGCTAGTACCGCGCTTGGCAGCTGGCCAGCGGCAGCAGCTGCCAAGGAAGGACACATCCTTAAAAGAAAGCAAGAAAGCCGAATATATTTACTGTGGATTAAGCGGGAGGCCTTCACGTTTTACGTGCTGGCATTTTGCCAAGCGGCACACTAAACAAAACTCCTTGTCATCACCTTTAACATGAGGCACTGCTCGTCACAAATAAATATACAGAAATATGTTGATCATTACAGGTGGGATCCATCTCACCTAACTTTGGTCCCTCAGGTCTTTTGGCACCTATTGTATGTTAGTGTCCTTTAGAGTCATTGACTTGGCCTCATTCAGGTCGAGATGAGATGCTTCCTAAGGCTGCCTATATGTCTCTACCTCAGAGACACGTGACCAGTATCGTCCACCAGAATACAGTCAGCTAGCTTTCCTCTTTCCTTGTGAGAGCCTGGTTGTTCTCTTATTTTCATTAGGGTGGAAAACAGCTATTCCACTGAAGTCCAACACATTGCCTTGGTGTGGAAAGTGGTGTAGATAAAAGCAGAACTCGACCCCAAATTTCTTTAAGGATAAAGGGGATTTTTTCCCCTACTGGAATCCTTCCCCTTCCTTCTCTCGCCCCTTTCTTCCCCTCCCTTCCTTACATCATGTCTCTGAGTGAGAAACCATTCAGGGCTCCTGTTTTGTCTGGCAACATGGAAGATTCTTCCTGCCTTAATTTTACATATTTAAGACTAAAGTATTTGAAATACACTGACAACATGTCTTTCATAAAGACTGATAAGTCACTTGGAAGGAGAAAGAAATCAAAATACTCATTTCATGATACATTGCTGATGAAGTTTGCAGGTGACAGAAAAGACCGGGCAGTGCTAAATAATGTAAAGTGTTAGGTCACTGTTACATTAAAATCTGAATTGTTTGGTAAAGTGGAGAAATTTAAAGGCTTATGTTGTTATAACACCAAATGTTGTATGTATGTAGGAACATAGGAATTCCCACAGCATCAGGGACTCTGTCCTGTGAAGATGTGACTGTTTGCTGTGTATCTTTTTTAAGCAGCTGAACTTGAGTACCCAGTGAAAGCACAAATTCAAAAGCATCAACATGGCCCCAGGAGAGACAACCCCACCAGCTATGAGATCATTGCCCCCTCTTTGGCCTGAGTATGGGTGTGTGTACAACTCCACACCAAGTTCTGCTGCCCCTGGCTCCATAGGGTGCTGGAAAAACAAAGCAGGTGTCAAAGAGGAACAAAAAAGAAAATGAGAGAAGTGGAAAATGTGCTTTCCTCATGCAAAATGGAGGTATCAGTTCATATCGCTTATACAACAGAGTGTTTGAAGGGTTTGAACAAAATTTCTAAGAACCCACATGAGAACAAAATTTAAAGAGCACTCAGACCTGTAGGATATAATGAGCTACCAGGACTGTAACAGAAGTTAAAAAAATTCGCACTGAAATAAAAAGATAAATGACACTCCTGGAGAAAAGAAAAGGAGTTACAAAGGCATACAGTAACATCCTACAATGAGATTGTTAAAGGCTTGTCGATACCTAAGAGCAAGAAGCAGCCTTTCTCGAGCATTTCAGAGGTGTATGTGATACCAAGATCTCATTAATTTGTCTCTGAAAATCTTACACTTGAAGTTAACTATGAATACATAACATAAATTGATAGCTGATCTCAACCTTTGTCAGCATAGCAGTCACTGGGAAAGCCTAGCACAGAAAAAGCTTTGTGACCATTAATAAGCTGAATGCATCACTCTTACTGGCAGCAAGATGATTATTTCCTACAGAGTAGGCTCATGGTATGAAAAGACTGACAGTATAAACAGACCAGACTTGTCCCTGATCAAGAGCCAAGCCCCTAATCCTGGTTTAAGAAAGAGACGTATGTGCTTGCCGTTGAAAGGCAGTTCAGGATTGCCTTGGTAGCAGGCAGCGCTACCGGGCTGCAGGGCTGCCCCCAGCTGTGCCATCACATTTCCTTAGCTTCAGCCTGGCTACAGCTCTTGACTGTAACAGGGCAGCACTGTGAAGAGCCACATCATCTAACAGCATGCTAAAATGACTCTGCAGCACTCTGCAGCCTTGGAAAAAGAGTATGAGGTTGGCTGATGATGGCTAGAGCCTGGTACAGGGAGGTGCTTACATTTCCAATTTAGATCGATATTCTGCTGTAAACATTTAATAGAGCTAAACCATAACAGCCACTGTTACAATAAGCAACACATTATAAAACCTGAACATTTATAACAATGCTTTTCTGGACAGATTTGTTATCATCTGTAGCATTCTTCTGAGATTAGTACTGTTATTACAGACTGTTTCATACTTTTTCATATTTACCTATGAAGGCGGGAGAGGGTCGCGTAACCTCTGAGATGATGAGACCTTCCTAATATTGCCTCGTGTTCCTTATGTGTTGGCTTGCTCCAGACTGAATCAGTCTCACACAGGCAGAGCTATCTTACTGTTAACTTCTGTAGACTTTTGCTGCTGGAGGTAAAGGTAATTCCTACACTTCCTGAACTTTAAAAGTCCTGAACTCTGAATTCAAAGGAAGACCTGGAGTTGTTTCACAGACTCTCTTGCTTTTCTACTTCTCCCATCACCTGTTCAGTAAAATAAATCTCTGTTTCTCTCCGGGACAAAGCATGAAGAGAGCTGTCAAATCACAAGAAGTCTTTGGACTGTGAGAACAAAGGAAGAAGCTGCCAAAATATGCATTGCCCTGCCTATAGTCAAAGGACTTCTGATCTGCAGGTCCAAGAAGAAAGAAGAAAAATAATTTTAGCTGTGATGGTGATTTAGCCATTTTAAAATTACATTTAGGTGAAGCTGAAAACAAAACTCCGCTTTGAAATGAAAAATCACTATTTTGTTTAAGTGTGCAAAAATGCTATGCTCCTTTTTTTTTTTTTTCAAAATGATCTGGCTTCTTTTATCTTTAAAGCAGGATGTGGAATGCTTCTTCCTTGAGAGACCTTATTCCCTGCATGTGTACAGGCTCAGAGTACTGTGCGTGATCCTTTGGAGGAGATGAGTCTAATACTTCAGCCTCAGAGAGCTGAACACTATTAAGCTGCCAGGAAATCCTTTCCCTGTCTCTCCCACTTTTTGTAACCCATTGGGCTATACACAAACTTAGGTGTCGGGGAGAAATTGTCTTTCCGTTTTCACCCTAAGCAACTGCATTTGTTATAGGTAAGTCTATCATACCCTGTCCCTGTATTTTTAGAGCATAGAGATAAATAGTTGGTTATTTCTAGCTCCAAAACACTGGATTAGACAGATTTCGGGTTCAACTGAATGCAACCCCACTGCTACAGCCCTTAGCAATGACCTTGTCAAGTCATGCATGCCCCTGCTGGTGCTACAGAAAAGAATTGCAGATTATTTTTCCCAAGGAACATGCATATACATTTAATTTCCCAGAGCCCAGTTCCTATCTGGAATTATACATCACTGCTAAACCACCTCTGCCAAGGACCTCTGGCTGCAGTGAGCAGAGCTGCTGATGGCCAGGGACTGGCAGCAAACCATCCGGACCCCTGGAAGACCCTCTTTCTTATGCAAAACAGCAGACATGAGAGTGGCAAGGCACCTCACTCTGACAGTTCTGGGCTCTTCCTACCCACTTTGTCCTGTTTTGGAGAAGATTGGGGGAGTACATGAGGCCCATTTTATTTTTCTAGAATTGGAGATTTCCATTATTCTCCTGCTTGAACCCTGGAGGGCTGTTCCAAATGGTCTAGTAGGTCAAGACTTTAGTCCAAGCCATGTATCTTGCATTAGATCACGTGGCCTCTGGGGGCTGTCGAGGATGTTTTCTGTTTTACTGTGTCAAGATGTCTCTTTCTTCACATCAGTCTGTAGGGCTGGGCAGGATACATGTGTTATGTTAGAAAAGCTGGAGCAGTAGTGCCCTGACACACACCCATGACAGGGATCAGGCCCATAGTATATGCCCCTTGAGCTATGTAGTTACCTAGACAACTTCGTTTTTCTTTTGACTGTGATGACAGGCTCCAAAATGCAGCTATTTGCAAGGACTGTTGGAGAAAATGAGTGCTGAAGGAAACATACCTGTCTGGTATGGTCACAGGAGGGAGATGTGTATTCTGTAGCAGAGGTAGCCGTTGCAGAGGGAGGATAAAGTGCTGTTTAATTTCATTTATGTGCTTTTAGTACAGTCATTAAACAAGAATGTTATAAGAATGGGGTTAGATTTTCATCTAATGGCTACAACTGTGGCAATTAAAATAAAAAAAAAAATGCCGATGAGCAATAACAACGTTATGGGAGGCATAACAATTCAAAAGTTATTTAACTTGCGTAACTTCCAAATGAAGACCCAATAAAGCTGTTCAGTCACAGCTGCTGAAACTATTGCTACTGCCAGAATACAGGTTATTGAAATAAAATGCACTGTTAAAACACCAGTTTTAGGATGACAATATTTTCATGGGATATGCTTAGAACAGAATAATGTTTCTGTCATCTCACATCCTTGAATATCAGCCTTGGGTCTGATCTGAATTATGCAAGTTGGAATCAGCCACAGGGGTTGCATGGCCCAGAATGGAAAAAACTGTAAATTTTTTTCTGTTTGCAAGACTTCCTAGATTAATGAATCTGCCTTAAAACAGCCTGGAGACACACAAAACAGACCATCCCCATTGATGGTGAGTGAAACATTTGGTCTTAACTACCTGTAAATAATTTAAGTGCTGAAAAGTTTGGCGATGCTGAGTAGGCCTAAGGCACTTAATTAACTAACAAGATTCCTAGGGAACTCCAATAGTGTTTTCTGCCTCATTAGGACAGAAATAAAATTTTTCTCCTATTTCAGCAAACGCCTCCTCAACAAGCAATAAAATGTTCAAGCTGGAAGTTAAAGACTGGTTAATGGTCCCTCGACATGATCATACTGAAGTAAAAAAGAGTAAAACCAGCATATGCTGTGTACACAAAAAAGACATTTAAGCCTAGAAGTTAATATTTCAAAGAAAACATGCTGAAGGCCACAAAGAGCTCTGTATCTCCATGGATGGCAGTTACAAAGTTTTGGTCGGCATCCATTTCTGTTGCATAGTTTCTAATCCTGTATTTCCTATCATTAAAAGGAAAGGAGGTGCTGTAAACCAAGTTAACAAGTAGGTCTTCTGAGCTGTAGATGGAGCATCTACTTCACTGCCCATGCACATACTAGCAGTGTGACTGTCTTCAACTAGGCACCCTATGGTTTATGACTTTCATTCCATTTATTATTAATTACTATTCTTTTTTATGCCTGGTTATGAATACTTAGCTCTTTTTATCAAAGGACTGTGTGATGGCTAAACAGATTTTATAAAGGAGAGCCACTTTTTACTTTTCCTTTTGTAATTTATTGAAGGAATCTAAAACTGTTTTTCGAAAATGATGGGCAGCAGCCTTGAGCTTAAAACCCCCAGGCTGGTGGGAGAGCTGGCTGCCAAGGATGGTGTATATTTATTGTCCTCTGCTGGTATCACATGAAATTTGATGTTTCAAACATGACTTGTCTACCATTTGTCTCATCATTTATTTGCAATTTTCTGGCAGTGCAAACGATATTCTAGAGGAAAGACAGATTTGAAGATCATTACTGGCAAGATGAAATGTCATGTACTTAATTGTCAAAAAATGAGGATGTTCGCAAATGAAGTGCTGAGAAGCTGAATCTCTTAGGCTATATCTTTAAAAGGATCTTCAAACACGAGAAAGAATATGAAAAAGTCTCCACAGAAATAGACCCTTGAGAAGGGGAATCATACTTTAAGGAAGCTGAAGAAACACCTGCTGATTTTCTTTTACTACAAAGTTCAAAGCAATAAAACTGAAGTCAAGATTTGCTATTGTTTAAGTGTTCATTGCTTCACTACATCATGAAAAGAATTTTTCAGATAAGAAAGTAGAATAACTTAGCAAATAGAATGAAAATGTAACATTTCATTTATCATTTGTGCAGATAATGTCTCTGTTCTTTTTTACATCATATAACAAGTGATTAAGCCCTTTTGGTGAGAAGCTATATTCTTTGCTTTTAACAAATGTACTCAGCCAAAGTAATATCTGCCTACAGATGTGGTGCTACTCAATTGCTGGCAATGTAAAAAAAAAAAAAATAAAAAAATAAAATTTGTGGGGTCTTTCTTTTCCTAAAACAAGAAGCACTAGCTTAAATAACGATGGTTTCTGGGAAGTCTCAGGGTGTGCAGTCTAGTCAAGTCCCCTGTGGTTTATGATCTAATAATCCAACTGCACAGATGAGCTCCTGGTCATTCTTTCCCATATCGTCCCTCCCCTTCATCATCAATATTCTTAATCCATTCCTCTTCTTCTTCCTCCCTTCCTCTTGCTCATCTCCTATCTTCATCCTGTCCCCACCACTTCTCCACTTGGTAGGTTCAAAGAGTTCAAGACTAAGGGGCACCAATTCACAGAATCACAGAATTGTCTAGATTGGAAAAGACCTTGAAGATCATCCAGTCCAACCATTAACCTCACACTGACAGTTCCCAACCACACCATGTGCCTCAGCGCTATGTCAACCCTACTCTTAAACACCTCCAGGGATGGGGACTCCACCACCTCCCTGGGCAGCCCATTCCAATGCCTAACAACCCGTTCTGTAAAAAAATGCTTCCTAATATCTAGTCTAATTTTTCACCTAATCTTGTTTAATGTGCAAAACTAGCTATAGACCGTCACCTGAAAAAAATTAAAGTAAGCACGAAATGCTGTAGTGGTCAAAGCACACTCTTAAGTGGCAGCAAGCCTGAATAAGGTACCAAAAGCAGTAAACTTATTGCTTCCTTTAGGAATATTTTCCAGTGTTTTCATTTCCTTTCTCAAAACCTTTGCCCATTTTTCACTTGAATTCAGCTTCCTCAGCTGTTGCTACAGTATACTACTGAATCGTTCTCTCAAGGATCAAAGACCTAGCATTTTCCTCTTCTGAAAATACGCAAAGAAATCACACCACCCATAAACCTGCTTTTAGAGAAGATAAATAGGCTGAGAGATTTAAGGCTCTCATTGTACCAGATTTTCTCCAGACCCTCAAAATTTTTCCCTTTTCCTTTCTCTTCTGTCCACCAGCTTCCCTTGCTACATTTTCTTGCTCCCAAAAGTCTCTTTTCTGGAATAAAAAACAAGAGGGAAATTCTGTTTCTGCTACTGGATGAACTGAAGACAACTGCTCCTGTGATCCCAGGCCAATTCCATCTCTGAGTGGCTGGAACATAATTGGGCTGGACAGCTTTTAGAGGACAGAGTTGAAAAGCCTTCAGCATTTGCAAATTTATACTAGTTTAGATGTTGCAACTTGGCAAATGTGGGTGATATTTCAGAGAAATAAAAAGGCATGCCTCTAAACCCAGGGTGAGTTCTCTGCTCTTGAAAAAGTCCAAGTTCCTGCTCCAAAGGAGGAAGATGCCTGCTGACACTGCTGAAAGAAAACACTTGTAAAACTGTTTCAACTTAGCAGAGCAATCCGTTCTCTTCTAATTTCAGTCCTGAAAATAGCCAGAACACTTTTACTAAAACTTTCTTTCCCCTGGGGTCTCCAGCCCACTCCCCCCCCCAAAATAACAAACCCGAACACCTCATCAGTCTACAAACATTCAGCAGGTACCTTGAAGTTATATGTAAAGAGCAACAGAGTAGTAACATAACACCCATGCCAGTTGTAAAACTGCAATAGGCCCTGGATTTTGCACTATCTTTTACCCTTTTACCAGAACTACTCTTCCATTAGTTTTCTATATGTCTCCTTTTATTTTGGTACTGAACATCTCAGTATTAGTCAGTGGAGTTAAGGTGGTGTATTTAATGTATATTTTCCAATGATATTTGGAACTTAGTTAAGGAAACAGCTTACATTTCTTTAAATACAAGCCGCGGTTTACTTGATATATCTGGGCACGTATTATGCATTCTAGTATACTGACTATAAAGTCCAATTTGAACTAACATTATATTGCATGACTGTCACTCATGATTATGCTGTCCCCTTTGGCCCTTGCTTTTCACAAGCATTAATATCTCTAGAATTGTACAGAGAAAGGAAGCCATGAAATACCTTTGCTGGTTTTCTGTACATTTCTAAAAAATCTGGCAAAAAGAGTTATGAATATTTATTACAATCATATATTTAAATGGCTCTTATAACATCTTTATCCATAAATGAATACTGCACAGCACAGAATGAATCAGAAATTGCTGAGTATACTGGAAATTCTGTATAACTTCCTTTGCTGTTCTAAAACTCCCCTTTTGCTTTGCTGTGGAGGCGAATTACTGAAGTCTGCAAGCAGCTGCTTCACTTCACACCACAGAAGGATATATCAGTCCTGACTAGCAAAGCAGAAGATGGACTGTACTGTATAAGGAAGGCTGGAACTGAGCTAAGGCATGTTAAATTAATGGGCAAAGCTTTCAGAAATACTATTTTATACATGAAGTTCTGCTACTTTCACAAGTTGCCCAAAGCAAAACTCCTTAGCTGAATTATTCACTGAGGGCGGAGAAAATTCTTTTCCGCCCAAGAACTGATTTTCTAACTCTCATTGAGGATGTATATTCTTTGGTCACAGCACTCTCCTCCATGCTGGATGAGGTTGGATTGATGCTTTGCAGCTGCTGCATTCCTTGGTAAATTTTGCCAGGACAATCTTGACAGTGCGAGGCCAACTGATTTTCCAGCTGCTGTTCTCTCAGCTGATCTGCATTTGCTAGGAGACAAACAGATTTGCACAACTCGTCATCAGCTTTTCCCAGACTGCGGCTAGATATAGCATGATTCATGCCTATTAATCTTTGTGAACTAAACAAATTCAAATGGGAGGCAGGTGCCAAACTCTCCCCAGAGCATTAGTTAGTGCTGAAAGCAAGAAAGGTGGACACCCAGTGGCACAGGTTGAGAAAGATTCAAGGCACCTAGCATGTGCTGGATGTAAACTGTAACCTGAATGAACAATATCCGTAGCCACATTCTTCCTTTTTAAAGTTTACCATAATGACACCTCTTGTTTTCAGGAAGCCTCCAGGAACTCAGCTGGTCAACCCAACTTCTTGCAAGTACCATGGAACAAAACTGTCCAAGAAGTCTCTACTTCTTGTGGCAGCAGGGTATCACCAACTGGAGAGTCCCTGGTACCTTCCCCCATGCTGAGGCTTGGTTCCTCAAGTGCACTTTGCACAGAGCTCTGCAGGGCACAAAACTGCCCCATGTAGGGCCAAGACTGGTGGCAGGATTTGGCAGGGGAAGGTGCCCGTATCCTTCCCCGAGGGGCAGCAGGGTTTCCCGGCTGCAGGATTTGGCACTTTTGACTCCCTGCTCTTGTGAAGCTCCTGCTCAGGGTCACCACAACCCCCTTCCTCACAACGCAGGACTCTCCACCTCCAAGAAGCTGCTGCTCAGCAGCAGTTTTGCCAGCAGGCAGTAGTTTCAGCACTTAAACAGATCTCCATTGCTCCAGAGCCCAGGTCCTACTCTGCCCAGCCACTGAAGCTGAACTTTCATTGTCCAATTATAAAACATAAGTAGAACTCTTAAAACCAGTAAAAGGTGAAGGGGGAAAAGGGACATGCTGGAAAAGATGGATACTTCTATTTGAGTTCCAGGTCTGTCACCCCAGTCATTACTTTGTCACCTGTAGTCTTGGCAATGCACTACCACTGAGTCAAGAGATTTTGGATATAATCAGGTATCAGCATTGTGAATCTTTTCTCATAGCACAGGCTTTATAAAGCTCTGTAGCAAACCTGTAAATGATACGAAAAGCAGGAAGGCTCTTTAAGCTAGACAAGATCTGCTTGGTAATGAATGCAACATCAGAACCTAGTTCCAGGGTAGGGGAGAGAAGGATGGGTACCTCTGCTCTGGAGGGAAGATCCATAAATGATCACTGGCAGGTGGGATAGAAGAGCTCAGTGATGCTAAAGCTGTGCTGAAGAATTGAAGAAAAGGTAGGAATGGCATCCTGCAAGCTGACAAGACAGATAGGGCGAAGACTGTATGTTGGACAAAAAGAGAAAATACAGTCACAAAGGATACTCCTTGATGTGGGGGGACTAGACTGTCAGGCTGTCATGTTATCTGAGATGTAGGAGCAGCTCTAATTGCTAAACATCATGGAGAACTGTACTTCATAGATTTACTTTTATCTTTCGTTTATGTGTTTCTAAGTCCAGTTTCTGAAATCAAATGACATAATTTTCTTTTCTAGAATAAACTTGCTGTTTTGTCTTTATCTGTTAAAAGACTAACTCCCTCCTGACAGATACTAGGCCATGACTAATCAGTAAGCCACAGCTTCAGGAACCCCACATGAAATGAAGAGAGTTATAAGAACAAAAAGAAAACTTCATTCTGTTTCTTAGGGGAAGAAGCAGACATAGAAAGATTGCACATGTATCTACAAACCAGTGGCGCTCTCTGAAACCTTGGTGTCCTCTAATTATAATTTCTGCCATTTCTAGTGGGACTTCTGGACAAATATGACTTGGTGAATAGCCCTTTAGTTCTACAAAACCCTTCTAGAAAACCCTTTACTTATGTATTTTTTTTTTATATCATCCCTATTTTGTCTACAGCTCTGCCAGCAAGATGCAAGTTTGCCTGATTTTCAGAAAGTTGATGGAGAATTATTTCAATCTGGATTTCCACATCAAACAGATTTAATAATCAAATAATAACTTAAAAAAAAAAAAAGTAGCTTCCTTCAACTAGGCAAGTTCATCACTGCAGCAGACAGCTTTTTATTACCTCAGTTCATAAACTATAATGTAATATAAAGAAACCTCTATTAGGAGATATTCTAAAACAATTGGACATTCAATAGTTTTGCTGAATAACTCAGGAAGATGCCATGCAGATGGTATCCATTGATAAATAAGAAGTATTTCCTGAGGTCTCACTGTTAACCTCTCAGGATTCATCCATGGGATTTGGAAGCATACGGAAAAGACCTGAGCAAAAATCATTCAGACTTGGCGAGCTTTCCTCAACAGCAGCCTGTGAAAGAACCTATTACAGAATTTAATGATGGACTACAAGAGTTCATTGGCCACAAATTGTATCAGTCCAAAAGCTGGCACAGGTTCCCGTTAATGAATTAAAATACTTTTGCCCTCATGAATGGATCATGAGGCCAGGGCACAGAAGAATAATGAGCAATATAATATCTACTGAGTAATATTTGCACAGCCATTGAATTTCAAGCACCAGCTGTCAACAGTGTTTGTATTTTTCCTAAATTGACTGACTTAACCTGAAAAACTACTACTAATTGGGCTAAATAAGGGAAGGGAAGCTGACGTGGGAAAGATGTCCTGGAAGTTGGTTACAGCTTCTTGACAGGCTGACAGAAAAACGCTGTTTCTGCAAACTCTCAGCAACATTGACATGATGATCACCTTTCCCCAATGCTGGGCAGTTCTCTCCCATGTCCTAACAGCAGCACGCTGTGCTCTTGCTTGTGCCAAACAAGGAGTTCAGCTCACTGCAAAATATAACCCTTCTTCTCATCTTTGACCTTGGTTGTTTTGGTGATCCAGCCACTGCTCAGCCCCGACAAAGACCTGGGTTGGCAGAGCTGAGGGAAGCAAACACAAGGACACCAAGGGCTGGTGCGGGCAGGCGGGAAGCTGAGGCGGTGGCACTCTGCAATGAGGTTTTGTGTTAGCAGGTGACAATAGGAGCAGTTCTCTAGAGTGAAACAGTCGTGCTGAGGACCTGATGCCTATGCTATACCCATCCTGCATGGGACGTGTATCCAGCTCTAGCCCAGCCTTGTAAACCAAATGCCCATCTATGGCTGTGATGCATCTCCAACCCTTCAGTCTTCCCAATGAAATCCAGTCCCTGCAACCCAAGAGTGCTCTGTGATCACTGATGTGCAAAGGGGGTGTCTGGGCTGGGATATTTGCTTTAAAAGCTCATCCCTGAGCTGAACCAATGCATGAATGTGGGTGTACCCTGCAGCACTGCCGTAGCCCTGTTCAGCCTCATCTGCTGCCAGCAGGATGGACATGAGGGCAGTCAGAGGGTCTCTCAGCCCGGTCATAACTCTGCTGCATCCATGCTAGTGGCCTCCTGGTCTTAGGTCCAGGGCCACCAGTGGCCTCTGAAGCCTCTCAGCTTCACTGGCTTCAGAACCAGGTACGCATTGATCGATTTAAACTTTTTGCTACTGTTTGCCTCCTCTTGATTTTATCACGCAGCTTCCAGAGGGCTCCTCACACCTTGCTTATCTTCCTTGGTCAAAAGTAGTCCTTCTTGATCTCCACAGCTCACAAACCAGATCTCCAAGTGACACAGTGCAGCCTATGGCAGCATCTGGCAGCAGTGGGGCATCAGGAAGGCTCCACAAACAAAGCCATCCAACACACTTTTTCTCTTGACCAATCGTCCTACAGTGGGAACTCCGCCTCTCCCATCCAGGCATTGGATGGGGTCCCTAAACACTGTGCGCGAAAGACAGGAGGATGCATCAGTATTGTGTATGTCCTCCATTTTAAGTGCTAGAGTGATAACTCAGCCTCCCCATTAACAGCAGGTGGGGGAAATGTATTCTTGCACTGTAGTCTTTTTTTGTCCTATTATTTTTAGGTAATTTAGGTTTCCACATAACCTATTCAGTTCACTCATTTCCAAGACTGGAGAAAGAGAAAGACCCTGGTACAGATTCGTGGATGGGATTCCACAGCTGCTGGTTCCATAAAAAGCCTGAGAACAGGTGTATGGCATACATTAATTAGCCTTCTTTTTTTTTTTTGCATGGGACACATAAATGACAAACAGATAAGCTGAAATGCCTTTTGTTTTTACAAAAATGGACTGAAGAGCAGAGTGATTCTGATTTCATTGTCACATTCTGGACACTGTGCAATTCCTGTGCTACACCTACATGGATGCTTCTACAGCATTACCAAGTGAATTTACTTAGATTACCATTTTTACAATGGCTGACCAAAGAATTAATAAGGATGATGCATTTAAAGTATGTGCTTGACAGGAATATAGTATTTAAGTCTATTTAAATTTTGAAAAGGAGCCTGAGACTTTCTTTACCTAGGTATTAGTTCATGGCTTATTATAAGAAATAAATACTCCTGTTCAATTATTTACAATCCTAATGGTGTTGCTTTCCTTTAATTGCTGAATATAGATAATATTTTATTTATACATAAATATATATTACGTTTATTCCGGAGTTAGGGGAGAGCAATAATTAAATACACACAAAACATCTGAGTAACTGCAAAGTAAAGAAATTAATAATAACTGAGGAGATAAAATTATGTTTATATTAGTAGAAAAATTATCTCCTATTTGTGACTAAATTCTGCCAATAATATATTACTGCTGTCTTCATATTTTGCACTACAAATTAACTTGTCGTTTCTGCAGTAATTCTTTATGAAAGATGTATTAAGGCCATGTCAGAATTTCTATGTAATCAAAAATATTTCACAAAGGCAACGATTAAGCATTAGAAAATAAAAAAGAATATGACTACAGGATTACTTTATAAGTGACATTTTTAGCCACTGAATCTGAGTGTGTTGGAGCCTGTTAAGTATTAACAGACAAGTGCTATGAAAGGATTATCTTGGACTGTGAGCGGGTATGGTGAGAGGCAAGACCTTCATGCTGGGTCTGAGTAGAACTGACAGTGCAATATTTTTTGATACCTCTGAGGTGAAAGCAGGAAAGTGGATGCCTATTTAATATTCTAAATGGACAGATTTTTTTGTCAGAACATAAAGTAAGTGGTAATAAAAGGAATATTTCCAGTTCGTAACACTGTTCCCACATTCGGCTGTTATAAAACATTGTAGATAAACAATATCAAATACATTCTTTTTAAAAATCCCTTTTATTATTTTACTTGACAAAAATATCTGAAAACTAGTTTGTGATGTTTTTTTACCCAGGAAATCTAACTAGTGGAAACAAGGAGTAGGTTCTAGCATGTGGAAAGATGGTGATGGTCTTGTGAGTTTTCAATCAATTTTTGACTGAAAAGACTGTTTTGATCTTTCTGGAATTGTCATTTCAGACAGAGTTACTGAGATGCTGCAGTGGCATCTTGTTATTATCATCCATGCTGTTAGAGTTGCAAAATAATCCTGACCAGCTTCTACAAACTAAACTGTAAGCAGGGCTGAATCTGGTAAAAGCCCAGTGACTATATTCAGATGGGTTATTTTGACACAGGAATCCCCTGTAGGAGCTGTGTTGGAGCCTGGGTGCAAGAGGCTGCCTGTTCTCCAGGCTGCTATGTGCTGGTGGCACTCAGATTTAAGTATTTCTCTCCATTTTTTGGACTGCTAAAAACTTCCTAGGTGACTAAGTATGGGTCATGCAATTTTTCATAAATCATAGAATCACAGAATGGTTTGGGTTGAAGGGGGACCTTTGAAGATCATCTAGTTCCAACCCCCCTGTCATGAGCAGGGACACCTTCCACTAGACCAGGTTGCTCAAAGCCCCGTCCAACTTGGCCTTGAACACTTCCAATGACAGAACATCCACAGTCTCTCTGGGCAGCCTGTTCCAGTGTCTCACTACCCTCATTGTAAAAAAATTTCTTCCTAATATAAATCTGTAAATTTGAACTCATAGTGAAGGGTTATGGCTATTCAGAGATAAGCAGGAGGGGCTTAACCTGTCAGACCACCTGGGACCAAAACCTGCATTGACTGCTCTGGGTGACCAGCCAAAGGAGGACTGAGGATGTCACAGCATGAGATAAACTCTAGGTCTGGCCTGGGGACAATCATCCTGCTGAAAGCAGTCTGTCTTTGGAGAGACTTTTCACCCACCCTGTTGGAGATATGTCCATTTATCTGTGTCAGCTGACGGAATAGACTGCTTCTCACAGGAAGCAATGAGTCAGGAAAGGGCTTGACGATTACTGTAACACAGAAAAATCAATACATAAATATCAGGCTAGGGTTGGAGAGTGATCTTGCCTCCATATGCAGCAATTGCAAGACTGCTGCTAAAACAGTGTGCCAGGGAGGATGGCAGAGGGGGACAATTCAAAGGAAGGACACAGAAAATGATCCAGAACGGGGGGGTGGGGTGGGGGTGGGGTGGTTCTTAGGATGCAGAAGGATTGAGTTATTCATCTTGTTCAATAAAAGGTGAGAGGTCTTACAATTATTTTAGATAGGTATTTCCGCATGAAAAACTGATGGCTTGGGAGTTACCTTTGCAGGGATGAATTCAAGGGAAAGAGGAATGAGGAGGACTTTAATAGGGTTGCAATCTACTGTCAGCACTAGACAGGGCTGTGCATTTGCTTTGTTAGAGATACAGGAGCAGCTGCCACACATTCCCCCTTCCTCCCCCAGAAAGCTGCATAGCTCCTCCAACCCTGGCTCTTCCACCCTGCAGACAGAAGTTTACCAGGATTCAGCAGCTAGAAGCTGAACTCTGCCAGATAAACTCAGCCTTGAAACAGGACACAATTTCCTTGAAGTAAGGAAATTAACAGCTGGAATGATTTACCAGGGGAAACGCACAGGCTTTTAAAATTAAATTAAAAGTCTTTCTAAACTGGCTGTCATCTAGTTGCAGAGAACATGTCCTGTTTATGCAGAAGACCAGAGCGCATGAACACGGGTTCCTTTCACCTCCACAATCTGTGACAGATACCTGCAATGTATATAGATACTTTGGTTCCTGAGTATGCTGACTTTGCAGCAGTGTGTGTTCCTGAGCTGACTCGAGGCAGGATGCAGAGCTGCTCTATCTGCTACTTGCCAAATTTGGCAGATACAGGGAGAAGGGAAACTGATCACCCCCAAAAAAGAAAAAATGCATTTTCTTCTGTTTTTTTTCCTAATGTCAATCAGTGTAGCAGCTGGTTAAAATAAAAAAAAAAAAAGGGGGGGGGGGGGCAGGCAGACAGAAATGAGCCAACATCCAGTACAAAATTTCATCCTTGTTTGGTCAAAATTTCAAGAAAAGTATGTAGATGTAGAGAAATTCTACGTTTGCAGGCAGAAGTACCCATGCAGAAACAGGTCACTCAGATCTCAATAACCAACTCTGGCAGTTTGCACTTTGTTCAGATCCATCCTTTTTGGTGTGGCACATCTGCATGAAGCCCACAGCGCTGATGTCTGTGCCTCGGCTGACAAGGACGAGGTTGCACCTGGGAGGAATGGGAATGCCGTCATGCCCTCCACTTCCTTCTCTGATCCAGATGCCTGCTGGCTATGAAATGGTGGTGTATCAATTCTGCCTCACACACATGCTGGCCAAACATTAATGTGCATTCAGAGCAAGCTGTTTTTCTTGGGCATGCCAGCTGCAATGCAGAGTAAAAGGAAAGGCAAACAGGCACTTAAATAGGCTTTGAAGCCCTCATTGCAATGCAGCGAGAATAAAAGCCTCTTTGCGGCCAAAGAAAAATCAATTGGAAGCAGTACAGTCTCTCTTTTTCACTGTATCCCCTGCTTGCTCTCACACCTTTACTCCGTTATGTTCCTCCACAAATTGACACCAGTTAAGACGTGGCAGCACACACCGTCTGGAGCTATTACAAGGCTGGCCTGGAGAGCTACTTGCTCCTCTTTTCTCCTAACTTGTCTTGATCATCTGCCTTCCAGCACAAAGGCAGATACAGCACGGAAATGGCAAGACCTCCCCGCATCCCTCTGCTCGGTTGGGGTGTGAAGTTGGGTGCTGACCGGGCCGCTGGCACCACCGAGACCCGTCTGAGGGCTGCCCTTCCTGAAGGTGAGTTTTGGTCACAGCACTGCTGCAGGCTGGCTCGGCAGTTTTGGCCAGGCATTTCCCATCATTGAGCCTTTGGTTTTCTCCCCTCCCTAATTTTTCAAGCTTTTCAGGTCTGGGGCTATTTTCTTTTGCTGGGTAATACACAGTATTACATCAAATAACAAATAAACAACCTGTAACAACAGTTTGTGTTGCTCCATTTCTCCCCTGGCTCTGTTACTTGATGCTCATCCATCCTAGTCAATCCAAGCACATTTCTGAGCACAGGACCACGCATGTGTACCCTAAACAGCACCCTGCCCCCCATTTTGGCGGAGCTAGTACTCCCCCGGAGCAGCTTCCAGGCAGATTCTGACAGTGAAGGCAGCAGGGTGCCCATCGCTAGCAGGCAGCATGCCTACAGCTGCCTCTATCTGCAAGCCAGATGGTGAACTGGCACTGACACGGCCTGTCCCACAGCGGTCGGTCCTGATGCCAGGGAAGCTTCTGGACATGGCTCATTTATGAGTATAGACACATGGACACAGTCAGTATGCCCATGAGTCCATACAGCGCCGACACAGCCACTGTCTGTATGCAGGTGGGGCATAGCTGTACCCAGAGAGCATGTCCAACAGATGCAAACACTGTTTTTTAAAACCAAGCTGGACAGAACTCGTAGCCCAAAAGGAGTGTGAGGTAAAGCAGCTTCATATTCTTTTTATTGCTTTCATTCCTCAGCTGTTCCAGAGACTGAAGCTGTCTCTGACATAATTAGTGCTCTGTTGCTCTGCCTATAATATGCCCTGTACCAAAGCTCGTGGTACAGTCCTTGTGAAGAAACCTTGATGGCAGTTATCCTCTATTGCTAAAAGATTTCTACAGTCATAACCTTGGTTTTTCCTTCATTTACTGAAGAGGCTGGAATAAGGAAGTGGATCTTTATATTGCACAAAACATACCAGAGCATTGGGAATAGCGTATCAAAAGCAATAGATTGTGTCTTAACTTCATGGGTAATTCTTGAATAACTGGTCAAAAATCTACATTTAAGTGCTCCCAAAGTCTATAAGCTTTGTACTCCAGGCAGATTTTGCATTTTGGTATTCTTATTACTCAGCTTTGTACCCGAGGTTGAGAAGAGAGGAAATGTGGAAAATATGAGGTAGTCCTAACAGCTATTTATATCACTCTAAATTATGGAAAACATAAGCTTTCCCGTGAATAATGCTTGCACCACCTTTTTCCAAGCAGCTGCACAAAATCATTACACTTTGCAAAATTAATATGTTTGCTTGACTTTGGAAGAAATAAATTGCACATATCAGCATTTTGTTTTGATAACTTAAAAAGTTATTAGTATCTCCAATGCCAATTTCTAGGTTATGATTAATAGCAGACAATTTTACTTCGAAACTGTCCAGTTTTTATTGTAAAAGCCCGTAGGTCTTGGTGGAGGACTGGGGTTTACAATGAAATCTGAAAAGGTTGATTTAGTTATTTTGCATCCCCAAGCTGGAAGGACAAATGAACTAGTTTCTCAGAGGAGCAAGCTCAGGCTTGCGAGATGAAAATCCAACCACAAGATGGCATCTCGTTCTCACAATAACATTCAGTAATGGGCAGGAATATTTCTGAAAAGGAAATGAAGCGGGGATGGGCATTTCAGTAAACCAAAACCATTTTAGACAGGGCACTCGCTCATAGTGCTGCCCAGCATGGCATAGGATTGGAGTAACAAAAGATGGAGCAATGAGCATTTCTTCCTCTAACCCCACCCAAACTGCAGTTTCCTCCACTCATGGGTCTTAACGAACATTTTGACCTAATGTTTTTAATTGCTGCAATTAAAAAAAATAAAATAAAATCTGAACCCACCATGAATATAATGCATGCTTGAGGCTTTTTGTAGGGAAGGTTGATCATTAAAACGGATTTGAGAACCTTTTGATTGTGAATTCCTCCAAAATACAATCTGTGGCTGATTTTCTTGACAGCAAAATACTTTGTCATTCTCAAGGATGAGACAACCATTTCTTGTAATTCTTCATTTTCAGTACATGCCTAATATCTGTGGTATGTTTCCAGTTACCAAAGACTGATGAGACAAAAAATAAGGCTATGGGCTCAGCTGAGAATTACTTTAGTAATATTACCACAGGGAAAATGTGACTGGCTCTGAAATTGATAAAGTACGAAAGCTAAATTTAAAAATACACACATTTTAGCTGACACTGCTGTTTAAAACAGAAGGCTTTAGAAAATAAATATATTTTATTTCTTATGTGCCCTATTAAGTAGTACCTTTCCAGTCTCAAAGCACTGTATTAATTACAGACTCAACACATGAGTGTAGAACCTCTCCATCCTCGGACATTTCCTCTCCCCCAGTAGCACTATGTCCCTCTGGGCCAGCAGCAGTGCCCCAGGGACCCCAGTGCCACAGGGGATGTGCCCCCAGCGCAGAGGGAGAAGAGAGGCAGTAGGGCTTCAGGCTGCCCTCTGCTTCATGGCATCATCATCAGCAGCAGCAGCAGCAGTTCATTGACCTCCACCCGGTTTTGGCTAGGGTTTAAACAGGAGCCATGAGATGCCGGATGCAGTAGGGAAGAGCAGGTTGCCTGCTGGCTCAGAGCTGCCCAAAATCTCCCTCTTGGCCTGAGTCATGACTCTCTGCGCTGGAGGCAGCCAGGATTACAGGCAGCCCTGAAAGCAGGGGACTGGGCAGGTAGAAAGCAGATGTGCTGCAAGGCGGGTAGAGTGGCCTGTGAAATGCTCTGAAACATCCGTCTATTTGGACAAGAGAGTGTCTTTTAAATCACGGTCCTTCCAAAGGCTGTTCCTCTACAGGCACACATGTACATAACTCCTTCCTCAGGCACGCTGTCCTACTTGCTGCTGCTGCTTTGCTTGCTCTGAAGTGAAATATCTTGTAAATATTCTGTAAATCACAACCTAAGACAGCAAAAATGCTGCATCCAGCTGAAACTGCAGCGGGAGTTTCAGGAGTGAGGGTGCTATCATCTGTATTGGATTGAGAGCACCTCTTCACAAAATTTGACGTGGGATCTGTAATGACCATGAAAGGTCACGGACCCACCACAATGGCTCATCAGGAAGACAGCACCATGTTTCCCAGTAAAATACTGAGGCTTCAGCTCATCTGCTGAGCCGTGAATACTGACTGCTGCAGCACCTTTGTCTAATTGAAGGCTTTGACTAATACATTGGACAAGTATCCTGGTGCAATTAACATCTAAAATCTAATAAACAAAAGCACAGCTCTCTTCAGCTGTGGCTTGGAGAATTGCCATATCAAAGTTTTCCCAAGCTCTGCACGTTTTGTAGCTGCGTAAGAGACTCCTTGTTCCAAAACATGAAGTGAATGATTGTGTGCTACTCCCATGTTTATTAGTGGGAGGCAACAGTCTCCCAAGCCTTGTCTGTTCTTGAACCAAAAGAACCATGCAATTAAAAAAAAAAAACATTATGAGAAGTGTTCCTAAAATATCAGGGAAAATATAATTGAAATTGTCCTTTTCTTTCACACACTGAATTGTGTCATTTTTATTCAGCCTGCTTAAAAATGGCTCTGTTCTGTTTGCAGTGGGAAAACAATAGCGCAGACAATTTATTCAGAACAATCACTTATTTGAGATCTGTTATAGTCAGACAGCTTCAACAAAGCCTGTGTCATCACTGAAGCTCATGAATGCTATTACATATCCGCACACACCTAATGTGACATTCCTGGCACTCCATTGCCATCTGAATAGCTGCAAAAAAATATAGTTTAGGACACACTTCAGAGCTAAGAGTATCTTGCAAGGGCCTCCACAATTTAAAACATAGAATTGAAGGGGGGGTGGGTGGGTGGATAAAATTTATTAAGAAATTTATACTTGGAATTATTAATATTTTGTTTCTACTACTGTGGCTTAATTTCAGCTTTTCTCCTTTGTACTGTTTTCACCCAGGAGAGCTATTTCTCCATCCTGTGCTGCACCAAACCCCTGACACTTGGAGAAAAGCCACTGTGCTGGCAGACCTCTCCAGAACTGAGTACTACTCAGGTAGACATGATTGCTTTGCTCACATAGCATGAGTCTGAGCTTCCCAAGTCAAAGAGGGAGCAAGACTGACCCAGGTTTGAAATCTTTGCTTATAGTCGTGGGACCAGCTCCTTCATTTACTAACACCTGAGAGCTGGGACTTCACAGTAGAAGATTACTCCCACTTTTATGTCCGTGACCAAATCTGGGAGCACAGATTTGAGTTCCTGTGCCTGAACTAGAGCAAGAACCAACTATGAACTGGCCTCTCTCCTCCACTTCGGTTCCCATAGGCAGAATGATCAAATGAGAGCTGCAATGTATCTGCAGCTAAGTACAGGTGCAGTTTCAGCTTAAATAGCTTAAACTGAAGGTTTTGCTAGAGTTTCAGTAATATGAGTGCATGTCCTAAAAGACATGTGACACATATACCATATGATACATGCAGGCTCCTCAGATTCCAAAATGAGTGGATCTTCATTTAGGTTGTGCAAATAGTACAAAAAGATAGATCAAATAATAGATGCAACATGTACTTCCTTCACTTAGTACTCCTTCAAGTTGGAACTGGATCACCTAAGATATTCACACAAGTCCCATAGCTCCCTTTCTGACCATTACATGTCTATTGCCATTGAAGGTCAGCCTACCTGACATGGCATGTCCTGTGGTTAAAAGATGTTCCCATTCATCATACATCCTACCAAAAGAGGCCTGTTGACTCTTTTCTCCCTTTAACCCCAAACTGCTTGCATGGCTCTATATGGTGCAATCTGCTCTGGAGCTGTGACCAGCACACAATGAATTCTATGTTCAGTGAGACATCCCAGGGTCCACTTCAGTCATGATATCCAAGCTCTACCTTGAATCAGAGTTCATTCAGATTTGTCAGTTATCACAGGGAAAGGAAGCCATACAATGCACAGACTAGCTTGGGAATGCTGTCTCTGTAGCTCCACATTTCATAATGATGTTACACTAGTATGGTCACGGATTATAGCGAAAATCTTAGAAGCCACAGGTCAGAAGACCACCCTTCCTACCCATGGCTGCCAACAAATACTTCTTTAATGGGGCTTCTGTTTTTCATCTAAAAAGCCTTCCTCCACACACATTTTCCCTTACAGATGTTTTATTCAGATGCTTATTCCTACAGAGAGCTTGTATTTTTCCTGCCTTATGCACCTATTCATTTGTGGTATAAGGCTTGCAAATGTTTTAATATTTGTTCTGTTTTTACATGGTCCATAAGCACATTATTGTGACACAAAATAAATGTTTCAGTTCAGAATGTATATAGCCTAGGGACAGATCACAGACACAGATGCGCCTCAGAAATACACCAGAGACTGATAACATTCACTGATTGGTTAGCAAGAAACTTTTCTACTTACAGTAGTTCCTTCCCACCTTGGTTGCAAAATTTATTTGAAGAATGGGCTTTAGGAGAGGGTACAAATGCTGTTGTTCATGAACAAAGAACATATTTAAGCCTTGAACAGATGCTTGAGCATTGCTTTGGTTCCACAGTGAGTGGATCTAATAAATTAGTAAAATCAGTAACATCTCTTCAAAATGATGTTAAGGAATCCTTATCAAATGAGTATTGGTGCCATCACGGTACACAGAATATGCTACAGATCAATTGGCCTACAATCTTCTCTCTCCCCTGTGAAACTGGCAAAGGTAGCACCACACTGCCAATAACAGAAATAACAGTCCGATGTTGCCATTTCTACGTTATGTCTACAACATACCATTAAGGAGATAAAATTATATCAGAAGACCACTTTAGATGGAAATGAAGAGGACTTCCCTCTGTTTCACTTCCAGCTGCCCCTACTATGACTTGATTTCTGTGTTCAAACTGCGGTTTTCAACCCAAGATGCTGGTGCTGCTCCAAAGCGGTGGTGAGGATGTCCTGTGTGATGCTCAAGGGATGAGAGTGCTGACAGAAAATTGTGCAGACTTCAGTACTAACCCACACAAAACCAGCCTCGGTCCAGCTGGACACCACTGGATGCAGATGGAGGGATTGGACCATGAAGCTCAGTGCTCTCATATCTGAAAGTGAGCTATGAAGATGCTCAAATGAACCCCTGATTCAGCCTGTAAGCATCCAGACTGTATTTGCACAGTGCCCAGCATACTGGGCTTTGGAAGCTCTAGGGATCAGAAAATAATATTATCTGTTTTCTAGATAGGATTTAAATAAGCACTATAGAACTATTTTAGAAAATAAATAAATGCATTAATGTGCTGGGTAGCTTCCTTGACTCTAAATTAAAATGACCTAATAAAAATATCCAAATGTTTTAGTCAACTCACTTTTTTATCTATGTGACTTAAAAAAGGATTATCATGTGGCCATATTATTTATGTATTTTTCAGGCATGATTAAGAAAACATAGTGATTGGAAAAGTATTCCAACTGGGACAGATAACATTTATGTGACACGTGGGCTGATTGGAGATTTAAAAGTGTTCTTTGTTATGCTACAGCCAGTTATGAAACAAATGATCTGGCTCCAACATAAACTGTTAAACTGAAAACATGCCAGAGGGAGACAGCTGTCAGTACATTAAAAAGTCATTTTCTCAGACAACAAAGACTTAAACCAATCATTTTATAAACATATTTCTTTGCCCAACCAGATTTCCGTAATTCTAATGGTTCATCTGCTGCATGGAGAAATAAAGTAAGTTTTTGCTCATATGATTTGTCAGGAATTTCTACTTGGGAAGAACAGATGGTGCTAAAAAATTGAACAAGGATAACAGCATTATCAGGCTTTCAACTACAAAATCCATTCTTTCTACATGCGTTTAAAATGGAAGCAATGCATACCACAAACCTTTGACTGTGGACAATCCACAGTCTGCATTTAAATGACGCTGTTCCCAGTGTCAAGGATCATATTTTGGAGTTACCTTCTCCAGTTTTGTGAGAAAGGCTTTGGATTCTAAATTAAAGTAATGGCCAAACTTGCCAGTGGTGTAAACTTGTGTATCTCTATTAAATCACAGGATGTAGGGATTTACACAGCATAAGGATCCAAAGTCACACTTTCCATACAACCTATGCCCTATTTCATGCTGACCCAGGTCCTGCTGTCTGGACCAGTCTTAGGGAGATCAGTCCTCCAGATAAAACTCGGAGCACTGTTTTTCTCCCCAAAATAATTTTGTATTGCTGTAGCATCATCCAACCAATTATTCTTGGATCCCCCGCTGTCTTAACTCCTCTTCTGAAGTATCACCTCTGTGACCCTCAGCCAGCTAGAGAAACCAGAGATCCTGAGTTACTCTGTCCTTCTCCACTTGCATATTCAATAGCCCAGAAAGTAAAGGTAGCACTCAAGTGTAAAAGCCTGAAAGCCCAGCCCTCTCACTTCAGTAAATAAAATAAAATTCAGCACCAAGGTAATCCATCACCTGGACTGCTCTGGGTTAGGGTCCCAAGTATCACAAGCACTGAGGGGACAAGTAATCTCAAGTTCACTAATTCAACCTGGGGAATTGATGAGAAGGGAATGGGGTGGCTTTACAACCCTGCTAATGTCTGTGCTGGCATGGATAATTTTGAGCTGACAAGCTATTGCTGGATAAAATACATTCATTTACTTTGCCTTTCACTCTTGTTCAGCAAGCCAAGTCTTGGCAGAGCTATTGACCCTGATTTTATGTGAAACTTATTTTACCTGTTACTTTCTTTAAAGGCACAGTTCCTGGTCTTGTTTTATAGAAATTATTTTTGTTTTCATCTTCTTCTTGCGTGCTATTCTTCCCTTTTTCCCTTCCCTTCTCTCACTTCTTCTTCCCCATTTTCCTCCTTTCCTTCCTTTTGTCCTTCCCTCTCCTCTTCCCCCCTTCCTTCCCTTTTTCCTGCACCTAAAATCTTAGCCCACTGTAGAGAGAAAAATGAAAAATGGCCGGTACGGATGTTAAAGACCCAGAAGCCAAACAGTAAGAAAAAGGAACCCTCCAATGTATTTATTTGTAAATTGCATAATTTGGGGCCAGGCTTCTGTGGGCTTTGAAAACATGGAACTCATAATAAGGTCACCCACTAGGATTTAAAACCAGGGCTGTCTCTACAGCACAGTATTGAGAGTGGCAGGTGGCAGCTGTGCACAGATACAATCTGTTAAAGCAATAATAATGATTACTACTCAGTGCTCCTCTCCAGAAGCAGCAACACTAATGAAAATGTGATCTGCTCTAACCTAAATATGTCATTACCAGCGACTTCTAAGACAAGTCTAACAGTACTGGTTGCATACACTGCTGGCGAGGCCCACAGCTTCTGCTACCCGAGAGATAGCGAGGCACTGGCTCCACTCTGCAGCACAGGGAGCAAAGAGCAACCACATAAATCCGCTTGTCTGGCGCCTGGCAAATCTGCCTTTTTCTCAGAGATGGACCCCGCATGTCTGGCTCTGTCTGGCTCTGGAGGCGTCTGCCCTGCGATGGTGGGAGGGTGCCTGCACCCAGAAGCAGGAGCTCTCCAAGCCCCAGAGCTCTCCCTGAGCCCCAAAGCTCTCCCCAGGCGCCAAAGCTCGCCCTGAGCCCCAGCCAGGCATGGCCCCTTGGCAGGGCAGCATCTTTTCCTGGCGTCGCTTCCCTGGCCAGGTGCTGCTCACCCCAGTTGAGAAGGATGATTCAGCACTCGGTAGAAGACAAGTGTAGATGCTGCCAAAGTCTCCTCCAGTGCGGTGATGTCTAAACTGGAGAGTTATTCAGGGCTCTTAGCCAGTTTTTAGCCTGCACCTATCCATCACCCACTCACTCCTCAGTCTGGTAATTTCAGCCTGGCACTGCTTTAAGGCCCAAAACTGACTTCATGCCCGTCTGTTTCTAGGACTGGGAGGATTTGTAGCAAGGCTGCAGGGAAGCTGGAGCATCAGTAGCGCTGCACACCTGTCCCCCAGCCCTGTCCCCCTCCGCCACACCAGGGCTCTGACCGGTGGCACAAGGGCAGGTCCCAGTACACAGAGAGCTACAGGCTCCATGCTCCACTACACACGAGCAGGTACAGAAACAATGAGGCAATGGGAGCATCAATCAGGCTGTGGCATGGAAATGCTCCCACTTTGGCTAATGTGTAAGCTCTGAGCTGATCACCTCTGAGAGAGGACCTCAGCCAAATGTACAGCAGGCATATACCCTGCAAGTATTGAATCTAAACATGCACATCCTGATCTTAAATAACACTTGCTGTGAAACGTGTCAGGTTACACAGAAAGAATCTTTTTTAAAAAGCACACCACCCCTAATTAAGGAGATACTGTCATAAAAGTTGCTTTGAGCATTTACTATATATAAATGAAAGATAGGAAAGGAAAACAATTTTTTTTTCTCAGCCTCTTAATATTTTTAATATAAACAATTAAATCAGCAGAAGCTACACTTGTTTCCAGCTCAGACTCCACCTGTTTTTTATGATGCTGCATGTCCACTGCACACAGAATTTTCCAAGCAAGGAACAGATGAACGTAGTCAGTACCTCTTTCAGTTTGCAAGTGTACAGTCAGTAATCCTTTCTCAGACGCAAATGCGCACACACACATGCACAAACCCCTTTGATCTCTTGCTGAATGGAGGTTTCTGACACCAGGCAGGCTGTGAGGCCATCTCAGACAGTGAAATGATGGTGGTGGCACCCTCTTCTCTGGGCTGATTACAGCAACCTTCTCCTTAATAAGTGACTACCCTGTTCCTCACCACTTGCTTGAACAGGAAAGTCAGCTTCATGGTAAATATTTACAAAGCAAGCACTGGTGTTTCCATTTTTAAATCACTGTTTGCTCATTGTATTGCCCATCTCTTTTATGGTGATATAATTGATGTTTTCTTCTATCTCCCCTTTCATATCACAAGTAGTTCTATCCAGTTGCCTATGAAGACAAAAACTTTCTTCTTGAATTTGTGAGTCAATTAGGTATCCATGAGAGAGGAGCCCAGCTGAATTAAATTGTTTTGGTGGGAGATAGACAAAAACTCTATATCCTGTATGACAACTCCAGATGTAATAACCTTAGGTGTGAGGTCTTCTTTTTGGGGAATTCAGCTGAGACCCCCATTTGTATTTATTTCTTTTCTTTAGATGGTATTTTTTAACCAATATGTATCATAGGCATCTATTTGACTAGCTACCTTCATCTGTCAGTCATCACCTCATCTTAGCCAGCTTGGGTGTTGCATGAAAATAAAAGGCTAATGTGGGGAAAAAAATCAGACTAGTCTAGTTCATCTGCTAAATACAGCCTCTTAAAAAGACAGCCATGAGATAAATTATGTCTATCTAGCAGCTAAGGTAGCATTTGCACCTGTAGCCTCTACAGGCTTTAATAGCCAAGGTACACTCTGTGCTTAGGAGAAGAAGAAACCTTCTGAAAATGATCGTTTGTTCACAGAACTGTCACTCAAAGCAGGCAGCCACGATGGAGAAACCACTGACCTCTAGTTTGGGGCAACCATGCTGCTTTCCTGGTTTTGCACTTGCATCTATTTCCTTTCTTAGCTACTTAGCTGTGTGATGAATTGCAATGGGAGCTGTTCTGGATAAAGCAAGGAAGAGTGGGCTAAAGAAGGCGAGCTGCTACATAAATTGTGCCGTTTGTTACAGCTTTTAAGTTGCTTAAACAGCCATACTGATGAAATGTTGGTAACCATCTGCTACCAACATTTGTAAATAAATATAAACTAACCCAAATATTCCCGGGCTTGTTGCTCTGTTTCAGGCATGGGTCTCTTTTTTGGTTGTTTTTGTTGTTCATGCACAGGCTTAATTTCTTCAGACTATTTAGCTGCCTGGGGGTGATCTCACTACACTATTCTTTGATATCCCACAATGCAAATGACTCATGACTGAAGAGAGAGAAAGGATGCCTAATTCTGATTATTATTATTTATTACTGGTATTATTTATCAGTGGCAAAGCAGGCTGTAAAACTGTAATTTCTTCATGGCAGACTGGGAAGAGAGATGAATGATAAGCTTTCTTTACATGAGTTCCTTTTGCAAATCTGAGCAAGTGGGACAAGACTGCTCTACTTACAGAAGGAAGAGATTTCGTAGCATTTAGGACCCCTATCCAAACCTCAGCTGTGTTTGGCTCTATAGAAATAAGAGACGGGATTTTGAAAGTTTTAATCTTTAGTTTTAGCCTGACATCAGGGTCAACTGTATTATACACAGCAGCTCTGGAACACAACTCATTTCAGTGCATCCTCTCCCACGCAAGCTTCCTCTCTGACTTGTGATCAGACAGTATCTCCTTTGTTTCCACAACAGTTGCTTACTGGGAAAAATAATATTACGAAAGTTGTCCTAGAAATCAGCTATTGGGTACTTCTTCAAGCATCTACCATAATAAATGTTACTTGTTGACTGTTGCCATCACTTTGCACCATAGTGCCCCAGGGAAGTAAAAGCTGCTCACTCTCAGGTCCAATTTCCTTTCTGACAGCTTTGTCTCTGCAAGAGTGCCTCTAAATTAAGAGTGCTCAAAGGGTAACTCACATTTTGCAGAAAATGTTTAAAACATTATGAAGAAACGCAAGGACTTCTTGATAGCCAGATTTTCCCATTAGAGTGTTACTTTCTGACAACCGGTAGTTATGTTTTACAACATGATTTTACAACTCCTCCAACACATCAAGGACTATGCACATTTTGGACATCTTTTTTTTTTCTTTTATTGATGCTCTGCATTGAGTTATTATCTCTTTTAGAACATGACTTCTAAATAGATTGGTGAGATGTAATATAGTAGAAATCTCTTAATTTTTTAAAAAAAGTTTAAGTATTCCTTCCCCACTAGAGAGCTAGATCAAATATAAGCATAGCTGTATTATTTTGCACAAACCAATGATCTTTTTTGCTTCCAGATGACTGCAATGCTTATGAAAGCTGCCAGGATGCATTAAAATCATTCATGAATTTGTAATAAGGGTCTTAAGTTCCACATGGCAAGTATTTTGCAGTAGAAAGGACACACTGCCAAAGGATTCATCCTTGTTAATAGCACACTCTGCAGTTTTGAAACTCTGGCCTTTCAGACTTGAGCAAGTAATTGAATGTCCTTTTGGCTTTGTTCCACTAATGACCCAATGGAATAGGGCAGAATCCTAAAGCCAGAGAATAAATGGGGTCTGCTTACTGGGACAGACCTCTAACTGTATCTGATATGCTACTATATAGATGGAAGTAAAAAGTGAGGCTTGCACTTGAGGAACAAAGTGTTCAGGGAAAAAGGAGGAGCTACTTAGTTCTCTTGCAGTGATGTATAACAAATATTAATATGGGTATTAATGGAATGTGAGTGGAAGTGTGTGTATGCGTGTGTGTGCAAGTGCCAGAAAAAGCAGTAGAACATGTATTTAAAAGGTATGCAAATGAAGAGAAGTAACAAACTGACCTAAAAATAAGGTATCAAGAACAAGTCCAGCCATAAAATACCCAAAGACAAGACATTCATGAATTTGTGAAGGGTGAAACAAAAATAGTGTGGCAAAGTATCCTAAACACCATCCACTCCTAGAGAGTATAAAAGCAAGTCCAAAATCAGTTCATTTGTCAATCAAGAAACACACAATGAGGACTTAACAAACAGCATCCTTATCCACTGTGTGATCACACACGTGATCTTGGCCAGACCATTTGAAAACACACATTTTGGTGCTTCTGAGTATGTGGGTGTGAAAACATAAAGGGAGACAGTCAGCTGTTTTACAGAGATTTTGGTTTTAAAATCACATTGCCCTTCCATAAGATCTCACAGTGAGCTTTATCACATTCATTTCCTATGTTCTTTAGTTCTTCAAAATCCTTCAAAACCTAGATATTCTGGATACAGACCCTTTCAACTGATGCACACATCCCCCTGGCAAAGACATTTGCTGTAATTGCTGTTTAGCAGCCTTAAGGTAGGACAAGGGTGGCAAGAGGGGGTCTAGACAGCTTGAATGAGAATCCATATGGATAGAATTTTCTCACGTGTGGCCACAGGCAGCATAAAACCTATGCATCACTTAAATTCTTCTTGAACCTTTAAAATTAGGGAGTAAATGGTTTACAGGCCTTTGGCTGCCTCAGTTTCATCCTCTTTAAACACTTAGCCAAAAAGAAAACGACAATAAATGAAGGCTTTACAGACTGCATTGTCCCTTTATGGCAGTGGCATGAACTAGGCTGATCTTGTAATATATTTTTTTTTGAGAATGACAGAGGAATTTGTACTGAGTTTTCCAGAAGGATATGAAATGAAAGCTTAGTGTAATACTGTAGGATCAGCATGGAAGCTTGGAGATTTAGTAGGCTGATTATAACATGGAACATTTTAGTTTTGGGTTACCATTTCATATTTAGATCAGTTTCCAAGTTTCCATGAAAAGTTTCTATTTGCTGAAAATTAAGACACATGCTATGCAAGTCTGCATTTTCTGTTCTGGTTCACAAAGTAACGTGCCAGTCTGGGAAAAGTCAGAAGTTGGAAACTGGATTATCTCCTTGGTGCAAAAGACATGTTGTTACCTTTCGAGCTGGCCAGGCTCCACACACAGCTGGATCAAGAGGCTTTGCAGGATCATCATTTGGGCGTTGTTGTGGAGGCCCTTAAACAGGTGAGGCAGGCACTCAAAGTGAGATTCAGTCAAATCAAAATTGCTTAGCACCCTGACAAATGTTAGTAAACTACAGGTTTGGGTGTCTGCCAAACAGAACTACTGCTATACAGCTGACTTCAGAATCGATAAACTTGAGAATGATGACCCAAAACGTGCACTCACTCACCCAACAAAGCAAGGGCTCTCAACCCTAAGGAGTGACCTTGGTGGTGTCCCAACTTAAGGGGAGGGTCCCCGATGGCACACCCCCTGCTCCGAGGAGGGCGTGCTCAGCCCACCCTGCGATGGGGTTCCCTTTGCACCCCGGCTGAACCAGACCTGTGGTCATACCTGGTCATGCCATCTCTCATGGACTGAGGGCCCCAGTCACCATAAAGGTGTGAAATTAAGGACGCAAAAATAACCGTCAGAAAGCCTTGGTCTTTTGTCTGGGTGGGTGCACCCGCCTCAGACACGTCTCATGGCAAGGGTGGACAGAGACATGTATGCCTACGTGAGGGTTTCTGTGGATTTAGGGTGGTCAAACTGTGCTCCAGAAAACCTATGCGCTTACTCTGAATGTGTCTGACTTCACAGGCGTCCTATCCAGAGTTGTGCTCTGGTATATTAAAAAAAAAATTCCTCGTCCTGGGGAAAACTGAGCAGCTCTGCACAAGCCTGTCCAATTACTTCCTCATCTGAGGGGATGGATCCAGTACCTACGTACTGCTTACCTGCAGCACTTCCCAAGCCGCTGTGGCAGCTACTGCCTTCTCAGGAGTGCCGGAGGATGAACAAGACACATGTGAGATGCCTGTATTCAACAACTCCTTAAAGTACTAACACAGTCTCAGAAATCCCAGCCTCCTCTTTCCTTTCCTCCCTCCCTTTCTCCCAGCAACTACGTTGTGAGGCTGAAGAGCCAGGTTTCCTTACACACTTCCTTCAGAAACCATACCATTCTTTGCTGCGCTGTGGCAGTTTGCGGCAGCGGAGCAGGAAGGAGCATTAGGAGTCATGACAATTCCTTCATAAATGTCTGCAGAGCAGTTAATTTCTTCACTTCTGGGGCCTCAGAGCACTACTCCAACATAAACGTTGAAAAACTAAAGAGAAGAACATCACCTAAGTAAAAGAGAGAAATCTGCAGCTCACCAGCCCAACATATACAACACTACCCACTGGTTTCTGGTGTCTTACTCAAATGTCTGCTCTGCCCTGCACCAGGCTCAGGCTAACAAACGTGGTAAATAAGAGGAAGCCCTGGCTGACTGGCAACTATCACACTCCCTTACCTCATTTCTGCACATTCAGATACTTTCAAATGCAGGTTTTTATTTTTCAAAGCAAGTGATGTGGTTCAAGCTCTTTAATTCTCCTATCCCAGGCTGGAAGACCACACTTCAGCTTCAAACTATTCCTTCAGCTCTGAAAATTCATCTTCGAGGACAAACATCTGTGATGTTTGTTCTGCAGCTGTGCCTATCACACATGTGGCCTGACATCCATGTTCCTGAGGGAGAGCCATACAGGATGGTTAGAAACCGATCGTGTTTAAAAGAGTTTCAACATCCAGAAGTCTCTCACAGGCAAACCTGTGACCCCTACGCAGAAAAGACAGGCGGTTAAGGATTCCAGGCATGATCTGATGATTCACTAGCATCTAGCAATCAGGCTACTAGATTGCACTAAATAGTATTTCATCAAGAGAGAGAGTTCCACGTAAAAAAAGGAGCATAGCAATGAAAACTGTCGTTTACAGTCTCCTGCATACTTATTTTGGCTCCACTGAGATTAAGTGTTCTACATGAATCACAGTGGCACACCAATAGCTTGGCCAATGCTCAGAAAGTACATCAGGGAAGAGAATTGCATATAATAACGCAACATCCTGTTTGGAGGCTTAAGAGGCAAAAATCTAGCAGTAATCACTTCCAAGGCTAGTAACTCAGTTCTTATTGCCTTCATAATGACTCCACAGTTATTCAGTCAATGAAAATGGAGTCTGATATTGAGCATCAAGAAGATAAATTAACAATAAAATGAGTCTCACTCGTATATCCACAGCCTGCTTTAGTTGAGGCCTGCAAAGATACAATATGCACCTTTAAAGCACGATGCCCTCCTCTTTAAGGTGCTGAGATGGACGAAAGGGAGGCAGGAGCAAAGCCTTTTTTTATGAAATACTGGCTTGATTTCCTGAAGAAAAAAAAGCTTTTAAAATTTAGTAAACAGATTTTCCATTGGAATGAATAAATAGTTCATATTATAAAAGCCTTTTGGTTTATCCATCATTTTGGCTAAGTGAAAACACAACAAAATTCTTTTAGGGGCTTCGGATTTGGCACTAACACCATGCATGAAGTGCCAAATGCCAGAATTTTTGCCTTATTACTTTTGGTGTAAGATCCAGTATTCCAGACAAACCTACTATATTTTAATGAATTATAAAACCAAACAGACACCCCCAAGCAACCAATGAAACAAACAAAAAACCTCCAGAATTGACATAAAGCATACCAGGCAAACTCAAGTAAATTTAATCTTATTTGATGTAAGATTCCCTTCCCTCCCCCCCCCCCCCCCCCCCTTCCCCCCCCCAGCTGCAGGCAGTTCTCTTCTGTATCTCAAGTCATGATGGAAAAAACCTCTTGGCTGGGGACCCCAAATGTCTTATGGTCAATGGACACATCCCCTGAAGACTTGCCTTACTTCTAAAATGGAACACCAAAGATTTTACAACTACAGCAGTTGAAAAACCCATCCATAATAAACCAGGGGGTTATCATTCATGGCTTAGAAATTAAAATACTGAGCTCATTCTTTAAAATCCATCTTATTAAAGGTGGTTATAAGACAATAAATAAAGGCTAACAAACAGAACAATCATTGTGTCGTGTCTAAAATTAGACTGCATGATATTCGCATTGTCACGGGTTGTGGAATACTCAAAGGCTATTATATTCTTGTTTTAAGCATCATATGTATCTTTATCAGTTTGATAATTACAGCTAGGTTCAGTATATTGCTAGTTCAACGGGTAAACAACAGTATAGGTTCTGACAGGAACAAACAATGGAGTCATTATAAAGAGGGATAATTAGTACATATTGCAACACTGAAAAAATCCACAAACAGCAAGCCGTCTTAAATTCCTGAAAGAAACAGGACAGACAGAAAGGAGAGCATTCCCTCTGTTCATCACTGCCCTCTGGACAGAGGTACTTGATCCTGAAACCGACTCACTCAGTTATCGTATCCTCACCTGCACAGCCAAAAGCAGCCTCGTTGGCAGTGCCCTGTGAGAGATGCAGCAAAGTGCCAGCAAAGGAAAAGGGATGGGAACATGAAGCTGGGAATGAGAGGAGGGGGTGGGAGAAGTCGGGATTTAGATCATTTGAAACTGCCATGGAATCGCACCTTACGCTGCTTAAAATAAGAAGGCTCATTTTGAAAGAAATGAGTTAAAGAACGATCATATGAGTGGCAATCCGGGTAGGCTTGAGAAAATTGCATCCTCCGGCTGGAACAGTGACGAGGAGGCAGGCACAGGCTGAGGAAGACAGAAAGCTTCAGCTGCGGTACACCTGGCTAGACACAGTTCCCACCATGCCTGACATACCACCTGAAACTGCATATAGCAGAGTGATTCTGACCAAGAGGAGATTAAATTAAGACAGTCCAGGTTAAAGTCTGAAGAAATTCAGCCACGTAACAGAGAAGAGGGAGAAAACAGTGGAACAATGCCCCTGTATCACTGGATGAAACCATAAACTGAAACTGAGTTGGAAATCTGACAAATAACTAAAACAAAGACACAGGATCAAAAAAATGGAGCTTTGAGACTGTCCTTATGGTACCAATATGCATAATGTTTCTTGAACCATCTGTGTAGTTCGGCTAATTTCAACCAGCTAAGCATTTGTAGAATATGTGGTTTGATCCACATGCAGAAATATTTCACTGAGCTGGGAAGTGATAAATCATAACACAAGTCTGGTGTGACTCCTTCAGAAATTCCTTTCTGAGCTCCTGTTACCATAATGATGCTAATATACTGGAAGTAGATCCCACAAAGAGAAACAGAAGTTGGTTGACGGATGAAATAATAATTTAGAAGATGTAGAAGCACCTGAAGTGTGCATGCACTCATGGGTGCTAAATAGGACGCTAAATCCAAGAATAGCAAAGTGCAGATTAGGACAGAGATCATTTATGAAAGCTTTCTGAACAACAGGATAATGTAGACCGCGGAATAGCTTCACAAGAAACAAGCAGAGCTGCTACGCGTGGCAACTACTGAGGACAAAATAATACACTGGCCTAAGGGAGGACCCTATGAGATAACGGATCCATCCACATCTGTTCCTGTGCTTGATGAGAGGCAAGCTCAAACGAGACAGGATGGCTGCTAAACAAACATTAACCGTGACAGGAACAAGCCTCTAAGAACAGTAGTTGTCACCTTCTACGCGACCTCTAATATTGTAATTGCCTTATCCATTCGGTTTGGTTTCATGCACGCCTCTTTGTCCTCCTCCTTGTCCTCACGTCACTTTTCTCTTACAGTTATAACAATGGGAAATATATCTGCAGTTTTCCTCAAGTACAATTGATTATAGCATTCCTTGAAATGCCAGAAAATTGGCTCTCCTTTCAGACCATCCACATTTTTACACAAAAGCATTTCCAGAACTGGTTTCTGCTGCCACAGCCGTTTTGTAGCCAGAAAGAATGGGCTTTTTTTTTTTTTTTAAGTGACAATAATAAAATGTAATAAAAGGGTGACACATCCCGAAGCGCTTGAAGCTACTCCAACCAGAGAGGTACGGAGGGGAGCACAACCATCTTCCCCTAGCCCCGTCAATCACCGTGTTACACCATTAAAGGATCAGCGGGCTCTAGTAATCTTTTCTGATTACTGCCACCGTTAATGCTGGTGGGGGCGATGAACACCAATGATGCAGAGAGCTTCAGATCTTTAAAAAATTTAAGGTTCCCCAACTTCGGTTTGGACGCTTCTCTCAATTTCTTCCAACTAATGCATTTTCAGTCTACCTCTGTTAGAACTAAATAACACCCCAAACGCCCAACCAACCAAAACCCCAAGTCAGGCACACACAGAAAGCCTCTCCAGCTGCGAACTGAAAAAGAAAGAAGGAAAAAAAAAAAAAAAAAAAAAAAAAAAAAAAGCGGCTATGAAACACAACACCGCTAAATATATGACGGCGGCTCATTCTACGAATCTAATTACCGCTCGCAACCAAGGTGACTCCGTGGAAAAAACTTCCCGGGGCGGGGGAGCGCGGCTCGGTGCCGCCCCAGCCCCGGGGCGAACCCCGCTCCCCGCGCGCGCCTCCGCCCCCCCACGCGGGGCGCGCACGTGCTAGAAGGAAACACGGTGCGGCGCAGGCGCGGTGCGGAAGCCCCGCCCTTCAGCGGCGGGGGCGGCGGAAGGAGGGGTCTCAATCTCCGGGCGCCTGATTGACTGATGTCATTTCCCCGACTCCGTGCCTCGCCGGCCCATTGGCTGCTTGCGGACTGCTATCTGCATCGCGCTCCCTGATTGGCTGTTGCCCCGCCGGCTGCCGCCCTATCCTCATTCGAGCCACGCGGATTATGTTCCCTAACCCCGCCTTCTGCCCCAGCCCCTCCCACCGCCGCCGGCGGCTCCGCCTCCACCGCCTGTCCTCCCTCTCATTGGACAATGCCGTGCTTCGCTCCTCCCGCCCACCCCTGCGCTGAGCTCCCCGATTAGGTGGCGACGAGCTCCCTCAGGTTCCCCCCGCCGCGCGGCACTGCTCATGCGCTCATCTCGATTCCCCCCCCCCCCCCCCCCGCCAAGTCGTGTCGGTCCCCGCCCCGCGCGAGCCGCCGGTCTAATAAAGTTTTGTTCGGAGAGACATGGGCACGGAAACGGCGGCGCCCCCGGGCCCCGCCCCCGGCCCCACCCCCTTCCCTCCCCGCCCTCCACCCGGGCGCGGCGCCCGCCAGCCCGGCCCCGCCCCGACCTGCCCGAGCCGGGGGGGGGGGGAAGGGGAGCGGTTGAGGCGCGCGCGCGCTCGCGCCCAGCTTGAGTCGCCGGCAGCTCCTCTCCCGCCCCTCCCGCCCCTCAGTCCCGCTCGGCGGCCGCGGCGGCAGCAGCACCAGCACCAGCAGCCGCCGCCTGGGTAGCGGAGCCGCGTCCTCCCCCTCGTCCTCCCCGCTGGGGCACGGTGAGCACAGCCGCGTGGAGACGGGCTCGTCCCCCCGCCCTCACCGCGCCGGGATGCGGAGCCTGCCGTGGGGGGCGCGACGGCACGCGGGAGGGGTTCTCGGTTCTCCCTGTCCCGGGTGGCCGGACCCCTCCTCTCCAGCCGGTCCCGGGGAGCGGCCGGAGGAGGGGGCGGCCGGCTGGCGGCTTCTCCCTTTCGCCGGCCCGCAACGTGCGGGTAGACGGGGGCGAGCTGGGCGCAGCCCCGGTGGCCGCGCTTCGCGCCGCTCCGCGCCCCGGGTTGGGACGGGCGGCGGCTGCCCCTCGCCCGGCGGTGGGGAGGGGAAGGGAGCGGGCGCCGCTCTCCTCAGGGGCTGTGGCGGGCCCGCACCTCTGCGGCCGGCGGCGCGTCTCGGGTGCCCCGTCACCGCTCCCGCCTGGGGAGGAGCCGGGCGGCTGCTCGGGGACGGCGGGGAGCCGGCAGCGGGTATTGTGGCGGCGGTGCCGGCCCGGAGCGCTGCCCCCACGGACGGAGCGCCCCGGCACCCCCGGGCTTCGGAGCCGCTGCTGCCGCCGCCGCCTCTTGTCTGTGCTGGCGCTGGTCGGAGTTGTCACCCGGGACTAGGCTGGGCTTTCTCATCGTATTTCACGTCTGTCATATTGCTTGGGAAACTTCCTCAGCCCGATGCAACTTTGAGCAAAAAGAAAAAAAAAAAAAGCCATTTCCTTTAATGTTACAGCTGCTGGAAAACATTGCCGACAAGTTCCTCTTAAAATATAATTGCAACATCACCGCTTTAGAGGAAGCGAGACCTGGAACATAGGACCGCAGGGAAAGCACTTAATCTCTACTCCTTTTGTGCAATGTGAGAAACGACTAGGCTTTTCTATGCCGTAGGACTCTCCGTTGGGAGATTTAATGCCTTTTAAAGTATTCTGAGGCTTTTCAGAAAGATCTTAAGTGCAAATTGCTCCTGCTGTAAGGCTCTAATCCGGTGAATTGGAAATGAGTTTGGGTTTTTGAAGAGACTGCTGTGCTGGGTTTTTTTGTCATTTTCTGTAGTAAACGTAAATGCAACCATAGCAGTGCCGGACACGGTTTGTGTGAAATGGGGGTGTATTCACTCGCTACCTGGTGGTTCTGACATCCGTTTCTGAAACTTGTCTGCCTTTTCGACTGTTTTTGCTTTCACTGACCTTGTTCAGCAGAACCCTTTGTATTATTGCTGCTTCCAAATCTTGTGTAACATCTGCCACCGCTGTAGAAATACATCATGTAGTTAGGGTTTTGGATGGCTATCTTGCTTCCTGTTTGGTTTTCCTCACAGAAATCTTTTTATAACTAAGAGACTGAGATTAATCCTTTTATTTTTTTTTTCCTCCTTCTAATTCAACAGATGCAGTTTATGTTGCTTTTTAGTCGCCAGGGGAAACTGAGACTCCAGAAGTGGTATGTCCCATTATCTGACAAAGAAAAGAAGAAAATCACAAGGGAACTTGTTCAAACAGTATTAGCTCGCAAACCGAAAATGTGCAGCTTCCTGGAATGGAGAGACCTGAAGATTGTCTACAAAAGGTTGTTCTGTCTCACTAACCTCGTAATTGCCATACATCATAAACGGCGTAATAAGTAGCAAGAAAATAATGAAGGTTGATTTTTTTTTTTTTTTTTCCCTCCCCCCCCCCCCCCCCCCCCCCCTTCGCTCTGCTGGTTATGGAGAAGACTGACTTTTCCCTTGAATCTAATTTGATAACCAAGTAGGAATCATTCATGTGTGGAAAATCACTCATGCGTTTAGAAATGTGCTGAAGAAAAGAAATGAGGTTTCCTTCTACTTTCATAAGGAGTGGTGGTTCTTGGTTCTGTGTTTAGATTTCACATGGTACATAAATGCGTACCAATAGGAAGCATCTAAGATTTAATAGCTGATAAAGAAAAACTAAATTTTATAAACGTTTACCTCAGGCAATGACTTCATAAATCACCTGAAAATCTAACTTGCATTTAAATGCTCATAGAAATAAGGAAATTATTTTTCGGAGTACCTAGTTTCTTTTTTGTTGTTTTTTAAAATTATTTTTTGCTATGAATACAAAAAGGCATTTCTCTCAATTGAAGAAATCATGGCTAGCCTTCTTTTGGTGGAAATGCTGTATAATTTTCTTTGCAATAGTTTCATTTATCAGTTGTTCCTAACTTTTCTGGAAGTATTGGGCAAGCATTTTTTAGCTTTGTGCTGATCTTTACAATGCATTACAATGTAGCAGTGTGGACTTAATTTTCTCCACAAATAACTAATCCTCAACCTGATTTTGTAGGCTTCATCTCTGCCAGCTAAAAGCTGGTGCTGTGAAACCTTGAGTTACCTCCTTTTCCTAGTTAGTTATAAACTTCAGAAGAGTTATGCATTCTTACTTTCTTATTGATACAGTTAAGAATTTGTGCCCTACTATAAATACTGCAGTAGTCTCTCTGTAGGTAGGACAGAGAGAACTGGAGCTGAAATGAAGAGATTGTAACTGTTCCAGTGTACCAAATGGGGAGAATCGACAAAGTTTAGATGTTTCAAGTCCTGGTTTCATACATATATGAGTGCATGTAACATCATGCATGTGAATGTTACCAGTCTGTGTAATGCGTGTAGTTCTTTAATACTGGGAGGAGGAACAATGAGTAAGGCTGTGCTTAAAGAAAACATACTCAGTTTTTCCTTCTGCCTCTTGATTTCCTCACAAAACTTCTTATCCATACGTGTACTGCCTCAAATGCTTTGTGTGCTCTCTTAAGCCATAATGCCTGCAAGTGCTCTTTCATCTGGGCTTTTATGGGACTAGATCAGAAAAATTAGGCATGAGTAGGCCAGTCTGTTCCCTTTCTTCCCAGTCCTGAACAGCAGTAGCTCTTCTGCTGGTGAGTTGATTCCACACAGCTGCTTTCCCTTCCTGTCTATTGCTGTTAACAACTGCTTGTCCTTTTGTATCTAGCAAACTGGTGGAAATTTGGGCATGACTGTTGAGTTGCTGAAAATTGTGATGTTCATGCATCTCTAATGTGCTGCGGCTCCTATGATCCAGGAGTATGAAGACATTTGCTGAGAGATGTATCCAGACCATTTTGCGCTGGGTGTAGACTGCAGTCCATCTGCTAGACTACTGGTGTGCGCAGCTGACTGCAGTAGCCTACTTCACTATCTGCAAAACAATCTGGCACAGTTAGCCTATGAAATCTTGCATAAGATTAGCTTGTATCAAGCTAATGAACATCTCAACTCTTGTTTTACTTTTTTGGCATGTTTCATTAGGCTAAAACATTGCCAGAAGGACTGGGTCTAAGAGGTGATAGTTAAAATTTCTGTATCTGATAATATTAACAGCTTTTAGGTTTGTGGGGATTTTTTCAACCATCACATGGTAATTAGAGTTGATGAGTACCAACTAGTGTGATTTCTTTGAAACGGGAGATCTGTTATAGCTCAGAAGTAGATAATCCCAAGATGACAACCATAATAGTTTTAACAGTTTCTGAAAGGTGGATGGCTAAAAGAGAAACACATCCACAGGAACTTTGTGTGGTTCGTGAAATTGCAAAAGATGTTCCCAATTGCTCACAGACAAAAGACTCTTGAGCCTCTCTGTGTAAGATCTGTTCTTGTCTGATTTATTACTGGGAAGGATCTGAACCTCCTGGTGCAAATGTTTTTCAGTAAAAGCTATAAATAAAGTATGTGCATAGGGCTGTTGTACATGTTGCATGTGCATATTGCTATTATGAGTCTTAAATTGCTGAAATTGATGTGCTGTTCTTGTTTTTAGAGTGTATTTACTGTCAACATGTAAGAGAATTGACCTAGATATTGCAACTCAAAGAATGGTTGGCATTATTAGAAGTATACTCAAGGGTCTCATTGATGTACCTTTTTGCAAGAACAGAATGAACTCAAATGCAAAATTGGCAAGCCAGTAGCTTCTGCTGCCTTCTGATCTTTAACATTTATCAAGAAAGCTGGACTGTTTTGATTAGCCTCCTTAGCTTTGTAGTATTTCATCCTTATAAGATGCATTTTGAATTAAACTTCAAGAATACAGAATTAAGTGTTTTAAAATCCATCTGAATGTGTGACTAACTTATATTTTCCTTGGTTTCATACATGTAGCATAGATGATGGCTGCAAAATAGGGTCAGTCGTTGGTGCCGTAATTTTTTTCTGTAGTGCTATGAAACACAGATGGAAAGGTGCCCTGTTTTTGAGATGGCTCGTGAATTGGGATGTATGTATTTTGTAGCTGGTTTGGAAGAGAGTTTTTCAGGCCGGTAGACATCAGAAGGTTGAAAAAGGATGTGAGCTTCTAACTTTGAGACAAATAGAGATTTGTAGTGACTTGCTGGAAAAAAAAATTGAAATGTGGGAAACCAACAACAGTTGCACTTCATGAAAATAGGGAGGAAGTCATCTGCAGACAGATGATTAGAAACTTGGCAAACATAATTAATAGCTGCTCTTTATATTTTGTCATTTTAAAAACTAACTAGTGGTATTGGAGCATATAAAGTATGCTGTGCACCTTTCCCCTTGCGGCAGAGAAATGTGTTAAATGTTAAAATTTCTAATTTTACTTTTTAAAAAGAAAAAAGGAACTTAAGATAGGATGTGATTTCTTCCCCCTCTACCCCCAAAGATCTCAGCTGTTCACTATTTTAGCTTCTGGCAGTATGAGTTATTTTCATTGTGTAGTATACTGCAGTCAGAATCAGAAATTATAGAATAACTTTTTTTATCTAAATTTTACTTTGTTAGCATTTGCTTAACTGAGATCATGGGACTTGGTTATTATTGGCTGGTAATTTGATTAAGGATTGTGGCTTTGGTTTTGTATGTCAGTTTGGAATTGTGTTTGTATAATAGTATAAGGTTATGAAACTGGCATAGCTTGTGCTGCACTTAATGTTGTGGCAATTGTCTTTAACATAAAATAACCATAATCGTAGGTTACATGAAAGACTTATGGAAAAATAAGTTTTACAAGTTTCTTATCCTCCTGCCATCTGAAAGAAATAACAGAAGAGCCCAGTCTGCAAGTAGTGTGCCTCTTAGCTCAAATTACTGTGAACTGAAGGTGAAGTCATGTGGCTAGGGGTATGTGCTCAGCAGTTGACATGATCTCTGTCTGTCTTTATATCTAAGGTGCCAGTTAAATATGTTACTATGGTGTTGATCAGGTGGCTCTGTAAAACTTACTGAATGTGAGGATTATTGTGAATTAGGTACTTGTGTTTGATTATTTTAGCCTGATCAGGGCCTCTCTGTAGAGGATTCTAGTTCATGTGGCACTAGGAGGACCTCAGCATCAAAAAGCAGCAGCTTTTTCTTAAGAGGATTACCATACCAAGCTTTTGTTCATTTCTAAAATTACTGGGGATATAGCCTTGCTGAAATGAGAAACTGTAAAAGAAATGCTTCACTTACTAAGTTAAATATGTTACTGTTGTTGATTTATGTATCATTGACTGAATAGTGACTGATCAGCCTGTCCTAGAGTCTCAGAACTTTTTGTTTTATTAAAGAAATGTGTAAGGTTTTTTTGAGGAGAAAAAAATCCTTTGCCAAGCACAAATTCTTAGTGGTCCCAGTTTTCACTGGGTCAGCTATCAGCAAACCATAGATTCCTGGGCTCCCTTAAAGCATCTGTCTGCTTGGTTGTCATTTGCCATTCGCCTCTGCTCCTGCCAAACTATAAACTTTAAATTTCTGCAGTTAGGATCTACATGCAAAGTGAGTTAGGTGCTGACTGATTAGCGGCTTGCAGCTTTAGCCGGTGACAAACTTCCAGGGATGACTTCCAGAAGGTGTTCTCTCATCTAATAGGAGAACACCCCTGAACTGGTAGGATTTGCAAGTCATGTTCTGCCCACAGCAACCGGATCCACAGCAGTTACTGAACCTGGCTGTGAGCAGTGCACTAAGCAGAGAACTCTGCCTGCCAATTGTGAGGCTTCCCAGTACTGAACTATTGCAACTACTGAGAGGGAGCTTCATGAATTTGTTTCCTATCACAAAAAACCCTAAGGTTATCTGTCCGAATGCAGGAATTTTTGTAATTATTTATGCCTCCTGTGTTTCCTTTTTGGTCTTTTATTCCATACTACATTTTGAGGTGATATTTTCCAAACTATTTTTGGTCTCTGGTTTTGGTCTCCCTTATGCTATGTGGAAGATGTTTATCATAAAATATTTCCTTAAATGAGTGTAAGCAGCTGGTTTGGGTCTGAAGATTCTGTGAATAATACCCAGACACACACACACCACCCCCCTACCCACACCCAATTACAATAGGAATAAAAAGGGCGGATTGTTTCTTGCAGACTGCATGACATTTGCTTTTGTGTGATGTGGCATACTTGACTATCAGGATTTGCCTTTTCATTGGGTGCATATGAAAGACAGGCTTCTGTCAGGCTCATTAGGAAGAAACAATGCTTCTGCGGAGCAGAAATCTTTTTCAGCCAAGTACAGTAATCTTGTCTTTGTATGGACATTCTCCATGTAAGCTTCTACACTTGGCAAAACCTCTTGTTTATCTGCTGTAGACTATATGGACATATGTGGACACTTTTCTGAAGCTCTGGCCTGCAGAGAGAAAACATTACAATAAAATTGCCTTCGAGTATTTGTGTCTGAAGTGTACCTTTGTAGTATGCTCAAGCCCTTTGCAGTGATGGCTGAATTGCTTATACTCTTCCACTGTTTGCCATGTGGGCTTATTGAATCTGCATTTGTGTGTTGTTTTTTTGTTTGTTTTGAGTAGTGATCCATTAGTCACAGTTGCTACTGAAAAAATATTTTGAAAAAGATTCTCTGCATATAATGATAGATACCTAGGTCTCCATTTTTGTGTTAAGATGCTACTGTGTAGTGTCTGGTTTTTGGTATTCTTTCTCCAAAACTGCAGTTGCAAGAGCTTTAATATGTAGTCTAGTCACTAGGGGCCAAATAAAGTCTTTGAAAACTGTGTTACATTTTCTTTTAAATGAGAACACTGAGAGCAGACCACTTCCTACAAAGTATTTTATGTTAAGTAGCCTGTCTCTCTCTCCCACCCTCATTCTGGGTATTTGCATAAAATAGTTCAGTGCATCAGGAGACTCTTTAAGTAGTAGGGAAGCACAAAAGGACTGCCCTGTGTGGATATATTTCAAATATTTGAGTCAGACTTGATTTGATAAGGTTTGTTGGTATGTGATTCAACTCGTGTTTAAGCACTGTAATGGAACAGTTTAACTATACTTCATAATCAGTGCTGCTCATCTGAGTATGAAGAAAGCTTTGTTTAGATAGATTTGGTCTGGGTGCTGGTAATTAGCATAAATGTCAACTAATGTGCCAAAGCTCTTTTTTTCTATAATGAAATACAATAACATGAAGCTTGACTTACAGATTCCTCAGTGGGCTTGAAAGCATATTTTACTTCATAGTATCACTTTCCAGTATTTTTTAAAATAGCTTTATCTAAAAGATGTGTTATACAAATTGAATCTTGCAAGCTGCTACAATGACTGGAAGTGTCCTTGAAAAATTAGGGAGGCACAAACACAACAGTGTAAAATCCAAAGAACTGTGCTCAGATAGGACTTCTGATGTGCTGACAAGTCACCATGGTAAAGAGTTGAAAGAGCAAGGGAATTAGTGTTAAGTCCTAATGGAGGTGTCTTCCCTCCCCCCCTACCCCATCATGTTTTGTGGTAGGATGGAAAGAAATTGTAGGCAGTAATTTTTTTTTTACAGTAGTTGAAACTTTTGGATAGAAGTTATTCTTAGTTGTTCATGGTGAAGCCATAGCAGTTTGACTCAGAGCAGAGTAGGGGAATGTTCAGGTCATAAGTGATGCTAGGTGAGTGGCTGGGAGACAAATTTGAACATAATACAAAATACAACATTTTTTTGCAGGACTTCTAGCCAAAAATCCTGACAATTTCTTTGGGAGCTTACAAAGTCCCGGCTGATAAAATATGCCTAACATTTAAAAGGTGTATACAGTTCTGTGCGTGGGAACCAAATATGCATCTTAAACTTGGCACTCACATCTCAATGCCTTATTTTTTCAAAAGGTTTGGCTACTCAGAGTGCTTCATGTGGCCAGCTGTGCTCTCTAGACAGTCAAACAAAAGTTTCTGGGTCAAGTAAATAATCGGTTACAACAGGTGTTAGTTGAAATCTCATTGGTGCTATGTGTGTCTTTATGGCATACGGTTTGGGCACTTCAGAAAAGCCTAAATGGGTTTTTCAGCTTTCATTCCTGTTTTGTTTTTGCATCAGCTTTTTTAAACATGACTTGAACAAGTGTATGGTAGAGCACAGTAGAACTTGATGGTCTTTTTGTGAAATTGGAACTCAAGATCATACCTGAGGTAAAGAATTCCCTGTCTTCCATGGTGGAAGTAGATTGCTAGAAACTAGCTGATGGCCACCTCTTGGTCTGATACCAGGACTGCTGATAGTAACTGAGTTGTTGACTTAATAGCCATTGGGGTATATGACAGTAGTGTTAGTTTTGGACGTTTTGGGGCATTTGTTAAATTATCTATAAAGACCAAATCCCAATTGATAATTAAATTTACCTTTCCCAATGTGTTTTCTGTAGTTTTTAATCTCTCTGTGTGTAGCTTGTGTGATAAAAATTTAAGACTGAATCTCTTGATTAATATACCAGTGTTTGGATTTGATAGTAGAGGAAGTATCTTGCCTTAGAACTCTGACAGAAGGCCAAAAAATCAGATACATTTCCAGCCACCTCTTAGGCTAATTTAATTCTGTCAGCTAAAGGATGGTGAAGACTGAAGTCTTGCTTGACTCGAGGAGACAGATCCCTATTGTACATGCATATGTCTGCTGGTCTTTCAACCATTGTTTGGCAGAACTTGCATGGCTGTTGATTTAGAGTAACAGTATCCTCAACTTGAGTATGTAATACATCTCACATGCATTCATTTTGCTCATGTTCTTATGCTAACTTCAGGATTATTTTGTTGTTACAGATATGCAAGTCTCTATTTTTGTTGTGCTATTGAAGATCAGGACAATGAACTAATAACTCTGGAAATAATTCATCGCTATGTAGAACTTCTTGACAAATATTTTGGCAGTGTGAGTAATTTCTTTTTAATTTTTATATATTCACAGTCTCTTTATATTATATCATTTTGGTTTATGCCCACAGTACTTCTAAAAAACATAATCAACTAGCTGTTGAAAAGGTGCCTCTAACACATTTTATGTTGCTTGCTTGGCCAAATTAAACTGTTAAAATACAAAATTAAGTTATTAATTTTGGAGAAAAACTGCTATTAATCTGGTGTTAATTGCCTGTATTTATTTCATTTCCTAGTAGTCACACTTGAAGTCAGATAAAATCTTATCCTTAGCTTTCTGTCTAGGCACCCACTTTTCCTTCTCCCTGGCACTGCTGTAGGGCGTGAGCACTTCTGACATCTGCTTCTGAAGGAGGCAGTTAGTTGTGAACTGGCAGGAGTGGTAAGAAAAGAGAAGACAAACATCTGCTTACCCAGATAACAAACACAAACAACTGTAGTAATGTGGATTGCACTCTTAGAAAAACTGCTGCTTATCCTGCCTTCCTAGTCCTTCTGACTAGGAAATGCATAGGATGAATAAGAAATTTGAGATGATTGTGTTTTCACATTTTTCTGTAAAATTGTGTAATCTGCCTTTGGATACTGCAGGCAGGAAGAATTTTTAGAGTGATAATCTCGTGCCTCATGAAGAGCCACACCATACTGATGGTTCTGAATTGAACCCTTTTTAATAATTGAAAACATTTTTCAGAGAGGTTGCTGTAACTAAAGCAAAAAAAGATTGTTTTTTAAATTTTTTTCCTCAAAGGTCTGATTTTTTTTCTTGTTGCCCCATTTCTTAAAAGGTGGTAGCTGGAGGCTAACATCTTGATTTGGTGAAATTTGGTAAAGCTGTGACCAAGTTAAGTTTTGTGAAAGGATATACCTCAACACATAGTATCCTCCCACTTTGCAATAATGCTCTATGTTCTTTTTAGGTATGTGAACTTGATATCATCTTCAATTTTGAAAAAGCCTATTTTATTCTGGATGAGTTCCTTTTAGGAGGGGAAGTTCAGGAGACTTCCAAGAAAAATGTTCTCAAAGCCATTGAACAGGCAGATCTTCTACAGGAGGTAAGCAAATTCAACTTCTCTGGCCAAAGCATCAGCATGGTAGGCTGTGAGTCGAAAAAGCTCGTTTCTATAAGCTTGTAGAAGGTGCTTTTTAGCATGCTTAGCATGTAGTTTCTAGTTATTTGTTGTAATTGTGCAATATGATGATGTTACCTGGTCTTTTCATTTTGTTTGGCATGTGTATAATCTACTGTGATTTTTGCTTTTTGCTAGAAATGCAAGTGGCTGTTTTATGTGTATACTTAGATAATTGTAGTTCATGCTGTTTTAACTTAGAGTTGTTCACGTGTCTTTCATTTCTTCTCTTTATTAATCAACTATTAGCTTTTTGTCATACCTGATGCATGTTCACTTCTTTACTGTTTCATTGCTGAAATCCAGAAGCTAGACTCTCTTCTTTGAGACATTCAGGTATAGTTCTTACTCTAGAGACCTGCCTTTCTGCTACAGGTTGCTTACTCTGGAACATTTCTGTCTTTTAAGTTGACAAAGCAGTAATTGTAATGCCATAGAAACATACAGAATGAAGTATAAGAACATATGTTTTTTCACTTTGTTTGCTTTTGTTGTTCATTACTAACTTTGAAGACAGAGTGCACCTCTACTGTTTGTCTTTGGAAAACATTTGATGGGAAGGGGTTCAGTGGTATAGAAAAACAGTATCATTTCCTCATGTTTCCCCATCCTATGCTGTTTTTTGGGGGGGCGTGTGGGGTGGGGGTGCTCTGTGGGTTTTTTTTGGTGTTAATGCTGTAGTCTTGAGTTCAGTGTTAAAGTCCTTTAGTGTCTAAATGGAAGTCACAAAATTCTGGTGTGCTAGAGGAGTCATTAGTCTTGTGTGCAAGTCAGTGGAATGTACATTTTAACAGGGATGATGAACCTTATTTTTTTTAAATGTAATGAGGTTCACTGGTAAGAATCTACATAAATGTAAGCTCCTCTATTTTTTCCCTCTCATGTGAACCTTCAGTTTCTTATTTCATCCTGTGAGTTAATCGCTTAATTCTCATATAAGCGTTCTGTGTTCCACTTGGTACTCTTTTTTTGTTGAACATGGTCTTAATAGGATGGGGAAACACATAATGTTCTTTATCCTTGTAGTTGTGTTAAACACATAATGTTCTTTATCCTTGTAGTTGTGTTTGTAATCCTTTCAGAGTACATGCAAATCCACAGCATGTCAAAGTTCTTGTCTGTCAACCCTTAGTGTCATGAACAAGGTCAGCCATTACACACAGATTTGCTACCCTGTTTTTCTAGGAAGGAAATATATGCACTTATTTACTGCTTATGTTCTGATTCAGTTTTTTTGAGCCCTCTTTTACTCTTAGAAGGAATAATCTTAACCAGAAGTCCTGTTCACAAAGGGGAGGGGGAGATAATCTGTTTATTCTGTTAAAATCTTCTGTTCTTCTTTACATGAAAACAGATCTAACAAATTATTTATTTCAGTCTGTCTCCTGCAAATGTACTGTTAATTATACATAAAATAGAATTACTGTTGGTTTTATTATTCTCACTGGTTTTTAATTTTATTTTCACCATTTTCTTATGGCTCTTTTAAAGCAAAAATGCATTCTACTTCTAGGAATTAATTACTGATTTTCTATCTAAACAATTAGCATTCTCTTTTTAGAAAAGAAAGTATCGCTTTTTCAATGGGAGATTTTTTTCCCTTGCCCTGATCGCTTTACTCTGGTTACCGTTCCTTTCCCCATCTCTATGAGATTTTCTGTTCTGTCAAGGTTTATTAAATCTTTCTGATTAAAGTGGAATGTAACAGTTTATTACAGCACCACTGTAGTCTTACGTTTGATTTTGTTTTTCATTCTTTGTTATATTGACTGTTGATCAAGTATAAAACCACTCTATATATCCGACTTTTAGTTTATAAAACCTGTAAAAGTCTGAATTCATATTTAAGTTGAGCTTCCAATAAAGTAAAACTCTTTTTGCAGAGGTTTGTTTCTGTATCAACTGCTGCTATGTGCATGCTGAGTTTGATGAAGAGGGTTGTTAAAATAATAGTTTGTCACAACTGGAGACTTTTTGGTCCTTTCAGTTAATTTCTGCTTCCCAGAATACTTCAAAGCCACTGGAATGAAATGTGGTTTGGTTCCAAATGCAAACCATTTATAGCAGGGTGTATTTTTGTGTTTGTTTTTGACCATGTCAGATTCTAATTATGTGCAACAAAAGGACTTTTATTTGGCCCTGAATACTCATATTGCCTAACTTAAAAATTACTAATCAGTGTTGAATACACAACATTATTAATTAGTAATGCTACATACATTAATGTATGAAGCACCTTAAAGATTAAAAGCTGTACAGAATACTTATACAAAGGAAAATCATTACAAATACATTAAGGGGCTATTTATGTGATGTTAAAAGAAAATATGCAGAGGCATAAATTGCTGAATAGTGAATTATTTCTTAATAGCCTTGCCTACTTGTATTTTCTGTGGCAGTTTTCCAGGATGTACTTCTGTTTCTGAGCACCTACTTCAGTTTGTCATTAAGTTCTTGGTTCTGTGCAGTTCACTTACTGCTAGAGTTTGTGTGACTGAAACATATGAACTTTTTAAGCCTTTTTCACCTTCAGTTTCTTGTTAGCTCTTCAATAATGTGCTCAGTTCAAATATTCATTCCTTACACCACCCTCACCCCCATTTATTACCAGTTGATAACTTATCAATAGTCAGTTGTCAATACTGGCTGTATTAACCGTATGACTGGTAGTAAAAACTAATTATTCCAGTGCTTCCATGCTTCCTTATAAATCTATTGCTAGAAATACATCTGTTCAAAAGAATGCTGTCATGTGGCTTGTTTGATAATTTTGTATCTTTTACTGTAGAAATTTTAAATACTTAACTAGTGATTACAAAGGCATGCCTTTCTAAAAAGGTGGGTTTTTTGCTTATGTGAACAACTCAGTTATACTGAGAAGAGAAAATGGGCAGATGCAGAATGTTGTTGCATGAGTTATATACATTTGTGTGGATCAGCTAAAACTTCTGTGCATGATTTCATTATACTTATTTTTTAAATGCATGAAGCTAACAACAAAGTATGTTCTATGCCAAAGAGAGGATCTGGGTTTTTTTTCACTTGTCTAATTGTTGTGTTTTTATTTGATAGTGCAGGTAATTCAGTGTGGTGCTTGGAAGTTCATGGTTATTTACTGTGCTGAAAGACTAAAATTAAGGAGTTAATTCTAACATCTAACCCAGGCAGTTATATATTTATATATAACCATATATTGTATATATTTAAAAGCAAATCTATACAGATTCGCTCACCTTCATCTGAAGTAGAAGAAAGTTCCTAAACATTGGCTTTGAGTGAAAATTCTTTTTGTTATCCATCCTATGTAACTTCTATTAAAATATTTTGGAAATTATCCCCATTTTGTTCACCACTATTTTGTAGGGTGTGTATATATTCTTTTAGTGGTTGATTGCAGAACATCTAAAATACTTAAAAATACATTTTTTTTAAGAGGTGTATCAATAAAAAGGCCAGTGGATCCATGGACAAATCACACTTGGTTCCATCTCTATTTTAGTAATGATCAAAAATCTAAAAGCTGTGTGAATGTTTTTTCTTGGGCTCTTGCAGTTTGGCCTCAGGTAGTATTTACTAGTCCTTCCACATGAAGCATAACAGTTAACTTCTTGCTATTTCAAGCCCTCACCTCATCCTATATCCAGAAGGGTGCTTAAATTGTTAATGTCAGCTGACTTCTGTGCGATGCTTAGGGCTGCTATGTAGATTTAAGCTTTTAGTTTTAGAATGAGCATCTTTGGAAATGAAAATTCGGTGCATTTTTTGCATATGCCATGAAAATTTTCTTCTTGAAGGTGAAATGTGCTAATTGGAAACTATCTTTGAAGGGATGCATAATAGTGGAGAGATGGTATTTGGTTCTTCTTGAGACACAACAAAATAAAGGAATGTTAGCATTAGCAATGACAAAAGAAAATCCCTGAAGCCTAGAGTGGGTGGGAGTATAAGGGGTTTTGTCTGGTTTAGCACCTGTTTCTTACTAGTCTCCTGAGGAATTTACCATAATTAATGCAATTAATTCAATGTTCGCTTAATACTAACTCTTAAATATAGACTGCTGAAACAGACTGCCTTCCTAAGTTGGCAGTGACAGTTATTTGCCTAGGCTGTACCTGTATTCCCCTCCAAGTGAAACAAGAATGAATAATGAAATCTTTATTATAATGGAGAGCTGACTGCCTTGATTGCTGTCTATTCTTGATGTGTAACTTCTGGCTTGGTTTCAGGTAGTCAGCTTAGTTGGTCAGTTTAAGACATGTATGTGCTTGTTTTTCGGCACCGATACTGGTCCATAATTAGATTTTAGAAGATACGTATGGGGAACTACGAGAGTTACCATGAATGAGAAAGGGGTATGTTACTAGTTCATTATTTAAGGATTAGGAAATAGCTATGATCTTTTTGGTTCTGGATTCCCTTCCAACTTGCAGAAGATAGAGTAAGTTGTAGTAGTGTTTTGGTAGCTGATGCTTTTGTAAAAAGCATTTGACTTCAGTCCCTGAAGGATGTTGGATACATAGCAGGAAAGAGGTTATAATGCAATTAGATTGTTTGTTTTTTTAATTCAAGTATGAAGTGTATGCCTTGTCCCTTTATATTGAAGCTATTGACTCAATGTTGATCAAAAATAAAATGAGCTTGTTTATAGTATTGGTTCCAGACATTATTTAAGAACTCAGAATGAAACTATTTCTGGTTTTATGTGATAGGTAAAGTCTATACATAAACAGAATATATAAGTCCAATTTGGGAATGTGCATTCAACATAATTACTTTCTTTTTGAGGCATTGCATGTTTTCTTAATTGTGCTCTTCAAAATGTAGGTGCTTTTTAAGTAGCATGTGAGAAACTGCATGCATGTGGAAATGGCTTTCTTATAAGATACTTTGAGTGTGAGGTAGGTTTCCCCCTGCCCCAGTCTTGGGAATGAAAAGTTGAATTGCTTGTTCTTAGATGGACATAGTTTGTCACAAAACATTCCTCAAAAGCGAGATAAAGCATATTGGGCCTAAATAAAGAGGTCACTTGCTTTTGTGTTCATTTTTCCACGTGTGTTGAACAGATGACTCTTTTTGAATGAAATAGGCCTTGTGTGCATGCTTGACTACAGTGGTGCTCTATGACACTATATATAATATGCTTCACTTTGGAAGAATTTATTTGCACTTTGTCTTAGGAAAATTTGTTTTTGTTGTTCAGTTATGATAGAGGTTGTTCTTGTGTAAAAACACTGCTGCTTAAATTCGGTGTTCACAGGATGGGGAGCAAGGGGACACTAAAATTACTGTTTCATTGTGTGGAACTGTGCAAATGTGGTATTTCCAAATGTGTCAGTTACAGTTCCAAGCCTTGTCCTGCTATCATCCATTCTTTGTGTATTTTTATGTTAATTACTTTGCTTTGTAGCATTCTGTTCAAGTAAAAAGTCACTTAAAATATAGCTGTTTGAAGTCAGAAATACAGTTCTATCTTGCTTGTCATTGACTGTACTGTAGACTATTGAGTTTATAAAGTCCTGATATGACCTGCCAGTGTTTTTTTAAGATGATGTTATGGCTTTGTAAATACCTAATGTAAATTCCTCTGGACTTCAGATGGAATAAACTGTAAGAATACACTTAATCAGGAATCACAGGAACATTGCTTCTCTTGGGGACAAACCTCTAAAGACAACTAGTTGTAAATTTAATAGTAGCAGACAGATCTGTAAACCTTAATATCAAAGGTGTTTCTGTATTTTTAATAGATATTTTTGAACTGTCCTCCTTGTACTGTGGAGTAGGCTTTCCTGCAAATACTCTTCTGTTCAAAGCAATAGGAATTGGTCCAGGAAATTGATAATAGAACCTTCATCTCTGTTTTACTCCCAAGTAGGAATGGGCAGAGGGGAAGTCAACCTTTTCAGATTTAAATGTCTTCTCAAAAACCTGTCATTGAGTATTCATGAAGTTATTGTATGATACTTCACCCTCTTCCTATTCTCAAACTGCTTTTTCTTCTGGTAACATAAATATTTTACTGGTCTGTCTGTCAGTCTCTTGATTATTTTTTTTGAAAAATGCAGTTCGGTATCTTAATGTTCTTTGTGAAGTTTCTGGCTTTCTGGATGTGTCATGATGCTTAGGACTTATCATAGATATGCAGGCTGTGATTTCTAAATGCTTTAGAAATTCAGTTGTCTTTCCAGAAACATGTTGTCAAATCTTAATCTTTCCTTGGTTTATGAATTGAAAATATTAGAAAGCAGTCAGCTTTTCACCTAAGCAGTTTTTGTTCAGACCTTTAGAATATCATTTCACTAAATCTGTCTCCATAATATTCTCCTTTCTTTCTGTATGCATGTAAGATGTGAGTAATCTTATTCTAGTAAAGAAATGCTGATTAGAAGTTCTTAAGACTCAGCAAGTTGTGTGGAAGGAGTCTTCCGTATAAGTATTACGTATGCGTTCAGTCAGCTTTGCAAATTGAAACATGAGGAAGTTTCGATTATAAGACAAATCAGCATGAGTGAAGTCCTTGCTGTCTGATAACTATTCAGTACCCTCTCTGATGTGAATTCCAATGCTGATCAACAACATTCACTTTGCAAAACTGCCTATGAAGTTGATCGTTCACTGATACAAGCAATTGTTGTAGAACTGTTGAGAGTATATTAACAGTACACCAAACTCCTCGTAGATTGTAATTCTATTCAGGGTATATTTATTATCTGTATACTGAACCGATAGATTTTTTTCACCAGGGATATTTTTATGTTGTTGTCTGTAGAAGCACTGTGTCACAGTGATACGATGAAAATTTTAGCACTGCTGCATATGCTGTAGCTGTTTTCAGGAGCTTAGTCGCGTGCTTTTGGTCAACAAACATAATAAATTCAATGAACAATTGCAGAAGACTGCTTTGACAGTAAGGAGTATCTTATCTTCAAAATTAGATGCTCTTTCTGAATGAGCACATTAATCTGCATTTTAATAGAATGTGTTCCCTGAATCTGGCAGAATGCTGAAAAGAGCAATGTTAATGTTTGGACCTTGAGATAGTGAGGAGAAAATTCAATTTTTTCTCTGGTGACTGAGATGATGTGTCATGTTGCAGTTCTACTACTACTTCTTAAAATTTTCACTACCTGTGAAGATGACTTTAGAGCGCCACAGAATACTAGGTGAAAAGAATATGAATGCCCCCAGGAGGCATCCCATTGTGTTCACTTTTTAGGTTCTCATTTCTTTGTAGTCTTACTTGTGTGTTGTACAGATGTCAGGCACATTGCTGGTATGTGTCTGGGGGCTTTTATTTATTCTTTTTAAGGGAGAAGCCTTTTTTTTTTTGTGTGTCAAGTTGTCTAACAACAGTAGTAGTTCCGGTGATGGATATCAAGATGCATTAAAAGTGTGTATATTTTAAATCTGATGCTGAAAATTTGATTTTAAAAAGGCGCAAAAAAAAAAGTCCGAGAAGACCTGTTCACAATTCTTTGAGAAATCTAAGTATATTTGATTAACAGATGGATTAAAGGGAAAATGTTCAACTTTTTGCACTAAGGATTACTACATGAAACTGGCTTATCACATGCAGCTCAGCAAGTGACAATGATGATTTAATAGTAAATATGATTACATAGGTCTTGAATTAAATTGTTTTAATTACTTCAGGGATTGTAGGTAGATAAGTTGAATAAAACTTTTATTTCCTTTCATGGAACGAATCTTACTTTAACATCAATATTAGTAATAATACTGTGTGAAGCTTAGTCATTGAATTAAGTATATGTAAATCTGGTAGCATCCTGTTCTATTATGCTCTCAATCTGTTACAGTAATGAACAAATGATCTTAAGTTCTCTTTAAAAAAAAAAATCAGTCTTTGAATTAATATTCCTTCAAGTACAGGTGAGCCTTTCTAAACAACTCTTTAGAACTTACTAATTTAAGGTACTAATATCCTTTATCTTGTTAAGAAATGAGAAATAAGAGGTTTTTAATGCATCTATTTGGAGTCTGAACAGATGTTTTTTTACTGTTGCCTTTCTGTTGTTTGCTTTGTTAACTGGACTTTTAGTAGGACCTAATAAAATTGTATTAACTTAAAGAATAACAGTAGATGAAACACATTTGAGTGAAATAACTGAATTTTTTATACAGTTTAGAATATTTTCTAACTTTTGTTCTAAATTGAAATAAGCTGTAAATAATTGGGTGGGTCTTGTTTTGTTTGTTTGTTTTAATTAGTAGTTGGTATTACGTTTTCACTGCTGCTTGATTTTGTGTTTGTAGAGCCAGAATGAAGACTGGGGAGGTTTGTCTGAGGATATCTTATGATTAAGAGCAATCTAAGGCATTAGCCCTTTTGACCCCCATCTAAATGATTGGTAATTACCAAGTTTACCATTTCGGTGGCATGGTTTAAATGGGTGCTATGCAAAACTGCTGCACGTGTAATTAAGTCCTTGCAAGGATAAAAGAAAATGGGTGATGGGCTTAACTTTCTGCAACACTTGCATGATGGTCTTTGAAGAGTGCTTTCAGTGTTCCCTTTTATTTTCCTTTTTTGTACTAACCGCATCAACTTGAAGTGTCTGACTTCTACTAGCTTTCTTTGGTGTTGATAATTAAGTGGGATAATGCAAGTTAGAGAAATGGATACCAAAACTAATAACTAAACAGATGTTTGGCTTTGTTTACTTACAATCAACCCATGTAAATGTGTATTTACTGGAAAATGAGCTGTTTACATCTGCTGTGCAAAGAAAATGGGCCCTAAAAAGACTGGGTGCTGCTGCAATTGACTGTATATCAAGTGCCGGATGCTGCATGACAGAACAAAGCTTATTTGCATATATAGTGCATTGCAACATATTTCTGTCCAAAGCGTAAGTGGAATACATTGTGGCAGTCCTACTAATAAAGGTAAGATTTTATTTTACATAAGGCAAGTTTAAAACACACATGAAAATTATCAGCCGGAGAAAACTTAATTAGTCCTCTGCTTATTTGATATCATGATAACAAGTAGTTCAGTAAACAAATTGGCTTTTGTAATGTGGAACTGTGGTAATAGATCTAATTTCGTATGCAGCTTTATAAATATCAGGGTTTAGTTTCCAGACAAAAGAAAATTATTATAATAGACAAAAATATATTGTAACATGTTCAAAATCAAATTCATTCTTGGTGTATGGGTGTTTTTACCATTTAAAAGTTACCTAGTATATGATACAGCTGTTGATCTGCATTGGGGAGTGGAGAGTAGCTAATAACCTGTCAGTAGATTTAAGGCAGCCAACAAGTCAAAATAGAGTTCAAAACTGTTCAAAATAGAGTTTATGTGAGTTTGGACATATTCTAAAACAATTATAAGAAAACATAAATGCTCAAGCTTGATTTTTTTTCCACATGTTTATTGCTTTTTCTTTCCATGGTAACAAGTTCATGTACAAAGAGTGTGATTCTCATGGTGAGGTTAGTAATTGCTACTGCAACTCTAAAAGTTTCCTTGTGATTAAAACTTGTGAAAGTATTTATATTGTTTGGGACCTATGCCAAGCATAGAGCTTTCACTTTAGGAGTCTTAATCTTTTTTGTTGTCTTAAATGGCTGCACCGATTCTGGAATATGCAAGCTCAGGCTTAGAGAATCCCGTGATTCCAGTTTACTTGTCTACAGTATGTCCCTAATGAATTTTATGTATGGGCACAGTTTTAGTTGAAGAAATGTGCTTTGTTCCCAGTACTTAAAGCACAGTGGCATTGTCAGATGCCCATGGGATGCTTCTTCCTGGCCTGTACCACTCCCTGGAAGGAGTAGAGGAATAGTGGCTGTGTACAGATCTTAATTTATATGCTTGTCATGACTCCACAGAATATGGAGAAACAGGCATCTGCTGGGGTGAGCGGAGAGGGGCAGATAAATGGTTACACATAATAAGAGATGGGGATAGCTTGCCTGCAGGAAGGAACTGCAGCTTGTATATAGGAAAGAAGATCATCTGTGGTAAAGAAAGATCTCCTGAGGTGAAGAAGGTTGCCTTTGGGCAAGGGGCAGAGTTTGACTTGTATAGCTTCTGTGCTTGGATTAACCTGATACTTAACTAATAGGTTATACACCTTCAAATTACTTAATCGTTGTTATTCTGTCAAGCATAAACAGGCACTAAATAAGTAGAATTTGTTTTTTTGATGTCTGTTTCAGAGAGACTGGCTTGTAAACTAGAGTGTTGAGTTCTTTTCGTACTATATGGCAAGTGTAGTCAGCCACATATTCAGAAGTAGTCTATTCCATATAGAACTTGGTTAAATTTAAGGTAAGTCTCTCATAATGTTGAAAAACTTAAGTGGTATACAACTAGACAGGGTGATGTTTTTTTACTGTACACTGAAGTTCTACTAAATAGAACTTGCGCTTCCTATCGAGCAGTTTACAGGTGGTAAAGTCATGGTCTTGAGTCAGGGTGCTGTTTCCTTGTCACCTAAAACCATGCTGACCATGACTCTTGTTGAGAAGGCTGGATCCATTCCTGCTGCCACCTTTGTGGAGGCACGCTTACTCTGTGATTATGTGGCTCCTAGCCTGTTAGCTAAAATCTAAGAATATGAAGGGGAGCACAAGGGAAGTGCCAGGAGTAGGAAATCAGTGGCACTGAAAAGCCAAGTAAAAGGCAGCTGCTTCTGGTTGCAGCCAGGTCTTCTGATAAAGCTAATTATATAACTTAATTTTTTATTCTTAACAACTCCCAGTGTATGTAAGTGTTTTAAAAAGTCGGTGTTGTCCATGTATCTTGTCTTGACTCCTGTCTGCAATGAGCCCCCAAGTCAGCCAGTTTAGTTACCTAAGTTCTAATTTACCTGTCTTGCGCTGCACCCCTGCTGTTGGCCTGAGGAATGTGGCAAGGAGCTTCAGCAGCAGTATTGATGTACGGAGTTTTCAGCTGTCCTTTCCTACTCTTTCTTTTGTGCCAGAGAAGCTATTTATATGACCATTCTAGAACTGGATTTCATATCCATTTAAACTGATCCAATTTAAATTGCTCATTTCTAAAAACATATAGTCAGCAGCTTTTCTGTATTTACAACTTGGCCCTGCAAACATTTGTCCAAACAACTGTAAGAAGGCAAAGTGTTGCAGGAACAGGAAGGAAGGGGAGGAATGCTTAAATGCCATTGCCACAGAAGCTGAATGATATTGGATGTGACTTGGCTTGTTACAGCAGTATATTCTGGTCATCCCTTCAAAGCTACAGTCCTGCAGTTTAAGAAATGGTTCCTTAAGCAGAGGGGAATAAGTAATACAAACCTGGAGCTGCAGTGCTGGAAGAATATGGAAGAAAACATTAATGAATCCTTATGTGCATAGTTTGGCAAGCTGCCAGACATACAGACACTGTGGGATTATCTGATAGAGAACTTGGTGGTTTGTAATAATTTTGTCTGTAGCTTCAAATATAAAGTATTCAGCAGTAGTATTTGCATAAGGCATTTGCGTTTTTGTGGTGGGGAAGTGGAGCCTCCAGTGGATGCTGAACCATCCTTACACTTAAAAATTAGGCTGTCAGTTCTTCATAGCTCACTGCTAAGCAACTGATTGGCAAGTATAAAGCACTGCCTCCTGGAGCGATTATCACCTCTGATCCAGCAGATCAGAATAGCAACTAAGAAGCAGGAAGCACCCACTATTATCCAGTTACAGTACATGAAGTTTCTACTGATATTTTTACTTCTGCTGTTGAGAGAGAGGCAGGAAGGCCACTGCTGATTTTATGTCATATCCTTCTGCTCTGGTCTGTTGAGCTGATGTTTTAGAGCCGAAGAATGTGTGTATGTTAGGATGTTTTGATGAATAACACTTGCAAGATGACTGTTGCTGTTTCTCTTGTGAGACTCTTGTGGAGTATTGTGTTGACTAATTTGCACCAATCTTGAAGATTTCTTTTTTGGTCTTCTCTGTATAGGAAGCTGCAGACAAGATCTTGACTTAAGAGTTGACACTGATGTAGGATTGTTCTTTGGCTTTGAGCAGCATCATAGTTAATGTTTGTTTCTGAACATGTCCAAGACTTGGTGGGTGTTTCTAGGTTCTCAGAAAATGCTTTGCTCTCCTTCGAAAGTGAAGTAAAAATTTCCCAATAACTTTGTAATTGGACTATCTGAATAGTTAGCTAACCAAAGATTGGGAAATAGATACCCTACTATTTTGAAATCCTTGAAAAGGCAAGTGAACAGCAGCAATTTCCTAAAGCAGTCTTTCATTAGAAATATTTCCTAATAAGGATTCAGGAGTGTAAAAGTAATTGCTTCTGAAGCATTGCCGAAGAAGTGCTTGTTAAATGTTAATCTCTTTCTACTGTAAGAACTTCATGTTTCTAAACAAATCCTCATACCACCTCTCTTTTCCCCATAGTCTGTTTCTGTATAATTGTTGCCAAGCTGCTGTGTACTCCATGGTCCTGCATCTTGTCTGTTCTTCTAGCTTGGGGTTTGTTTAGATGCTAGGGGAAAAAAAGGCAAACCTTTATCAAAGGTAGCAGTTGTAATTTTTGCTTACAGTTTAACATGGCTTGCCTTCATAGGCTTTGTGCTGCTTTTGATGGGAAAGAGTTAAAACAAAAACCTAAGCAAACTTTCCCTGAAAAAGGTGTGCCATGTACTCATGGCTGTGTGTTGTCAGTAAAATGGCAGCACTGGAAAATGCTGAATTTGAGTCAGTTTGGTGTAGGCATAAATAATTTCTTGTCTCTCTCTTGCCTGAGGAAATAGACTGTTTTCTTGTCCACTGCAGACATAAAGTAGCTTAAATTGCAGCAAGAAAGTAATTTCAATGTAGATGTTAGGCAAATTTTCCAGTGGTGATGATAATGAAGAATTTAAATAGATTGCCTGGGGGGCATTACAAATTTTCCATCACCGGGTGCCTTTTAACAGATCAAATATCTCTCAGGAATGTTACATGTATGCTGTTTGGGGGACTGGATTAAATGAAATCCCTTCTAATTTTAGTTTGATTATGATTTTTAATTAGGTTGGATCATGACAAAGTTGGCTGAGACAAATGTCAGTTGGGCTGGGCTGGCTAAATAGTTGACTCAAATCAACTCTACCATTTTTCTCATTTAAAAATCTCTAATGATTCAGGCTGACAATTTCAGAGTATTATTAGCTTTTTAAAATGACTTGTAAATACAGATGTCAGTTTGAGAAAGATGGATTCTAGTAACTTTAAAACATAGTGGAATTGCATTGGGCAGTTTGTATTGTAGAGCTATTACAGCTTTGGCAAAACTAGGATGTAAGCCCTGTGTGTTAAAATTCAGATAAACAGTTATCATCCACATTTTTAAGTAAGTGACAATTTTTCAGAGGTAGTATTTCATGTTAGCTTGCCATCATGCTGTGCTGTAAGGATACCATTGCCTCATCCCTAGCTGCTGGATCAACTAATTTATAAACTCATTAGATCAATATAGCTAGCTATTGTAAGGACATGCTTCACAGGCTCAGATGTTGTCTGAGGTCTGTAGAGTCAGTCGCACAGAAGGAAGGCAAGGTAGTCTAGATACTGACTTGTAGAAGCTGGCATCTGTCATTTCCCCAAAATTGTCTTTTCTGGTATTCAGATCAGCAGGCCAACTTCTCTGGAGACAATATGGCAGGAAATACAGTTTAAAAAATGTAGCAAATCATAGTTGGAGCTTGTAAGATACTGTAGTTCTGTGATGACAAATAATTTGTCAAAACTTTATTTTCCTCTCTGTTGCTTGTCAGGCTGCCTACCGTGCCAGACCCATTGTGTGTGATGGTCTTGGACATCTTCAGTGGGGTACAGAGGTCTCGCTGAAACTGCAGTGTGTTCCATCTCACAATACTGCTTTGTTACCACTTTGTTATCTCAGTTACTGTTGTCTTCCATTTAATCTTTTAGATTCACCTCTACAATGTCAGTTTATTGCTAGTCTAGTTGCAGGTGGTGTTTACATGTTCTGTAAGCTAAAAAGCTGCCAGGAGCGAAATAACCACTTTCTTCTATTGTTATCTGACAATCTATCTTGCTTTATCAGTAGATAATAAATTTTTGTTAAGATGAGACACTAATCCCATAACAGTAGTTTGAATCAATCACCTTAATTTTGTGTACCAGGATTTTCTCATCAAAGACAAATAATTCTTCAGGTTATAAACTATTGAAAATATGAACAAGACAGGGAATAGTCTGGGAGCGTGGGCAAGAGTAGAAGTTTGGAAAATGCTGAAAGGTAACAAGTGGATAAATGTGAAATAAACACCTCCATGTCCTTATTTGTTGATACCAGTTGTGTGAATGGGAACATGGTCAGTGCTTCCAGGACAAAGAATGTGCCAAAGAATGTGTGCAGCCTGGGATAATCTTTGAACACAACAAGGGTGAATGGTAATCAGCCTCATAAAAGTGCTAGAAAATGAGCTGCTCTTACTCTTCTTTCTGTCTGGAGAGCTATTATAAAATTAAGGAGAAACCTGTTACGAGATTTGACAGGCATTTCAGTGAAGACACCAATTTTTGGAGGCTCCAGGTTTCCAAGGGAGAAACACTGGAAGAAATGTGGTTTATTTCAAGGAGGAGGAGAATCAGTCACATGTGTGCATGTATGTTCCAGGTAAAAACTGAAAATCTGAAACTGTAAAAACTGGGCATTTGAGATTGTCACAATATGCCTGATTTTCAGTTGTCTTCATGAATCTGTATCATACCAGCGGTGTAAGTAAAGCAGAAGTTTCCCGTAAGTACCTCTCTGGGAATATTTTGTAGAGGCTTCATCAGTTCTAGAGCTAATATTTTCTTCTTAGTCAAAGCTCCTACTCCCTGGGGCTAGTACTGCATACTACTGTTGTGCAATGCCTTTTCCAGTTAGGAGCATGTGTCAGCATTTTGTTTTTAATGACACTTGATTTAAGCAGTAAGAGAGGTTTTAAGAGTTAAAATTCATATTTGTAATTCTCTATTACATACCAAATTCTTTTGAGTTTTACCAAAAATCACAGTAGACTTCATATAACTTATTTGTAACTGTCACTGAGCTATAGGTGCTAATACTTTGACAACTACCAGCTTTGTATTTGGCTCATTGAGAATATTTTTAACTACTATGGAATAATGTTCAGATTACTGATACACAAAAGCAGTATAAATCCAGTAAAGCTTCTAGGATATTTTTGTGCTTTTTTAATAATTGGAGATTAGAATTAAAAATATACAATCTTGAGCGTGTGAATAAACTGAGATGACACAGAGAAAATTGTTAGGTTTGGAAGTCATGGGAACTTTCTCAGTTCTTTTGTAAGACTTCTGAAGTTTTGGGGGCTGATACACTAAAATAGATTGAAAATTTTAATTGGTACATCATGAAAGATGGTGACTGAAATGTGGAGAGTTGTGTTGTGTGCCTTTTTTCCTCCCAGATGATGTGTAATGGGTGTATTTGGGGCTGATAATCCTAAACGGCTATTACTCCTTTAAAAATGTCCTCATCTGTCTTCAGGGCACTGATTTTAATACAAAAAAATGAGTATTGCTTGCTTTCTAACTCATCTTTCACCAAATTGTTATACTAATGTTCATGTTAGTAATGTAAGAGTACCAAGTTCAGTGGCATAATTCAGAAGCAAAGAAAACGACCTGCTGTGAGAGGTGACTCAAATACCTACGATTTTTTCAACACGCACTCTTTTTGATAGATTACTTTTGTTGCAAGTACTGCCCTGGCATGGTGCTGCTCACAACAGTGCTCTAGCGGCCTGTTACCAATGTATGTTTATCAGAGCTGATAATGGTAGGTGATGTCAAATGTTCCCTTAGCCCAGTGCCCTGTCTGTGACAGTAGCCAATAGTCAGTGTACACTGAAGAGGCCAGAATGGACAAATACATAGGGTGGTCCATCTCCAGAAGAGTATCTTGGCTTCAAATAAATTTTGGCTGAGAAGAAATGCTGAGCTTACATGATACAGTAATTATGAAGTTGTCCTGTATGTTGTTGGACCCAGCATGCAAGTATAGGGGGGTAAAATTATGGTTCTCCCTGCCACTACCACACCTCCACCCCCACTCCCCCAGATGAGGTCTAGAGTAGTCAAAAATACAGTATTGTATTTCTGTGTCAAATGTCCTTTTCATGTCAGAGATACAATAGTGAGATAATATTTTTGTTTTCTTGCATATCTCTCCCTTTCTATTATGTATAAGAATATGTACATTTCTTTTGTAGCCACGTCATGAATACTTTAATGTCCCAGTGTACTAAATGGCTTCATTCATCATGCATGCAGAATTTCAGAGGAGATAGACCTGTGACTTACTCATGACAGAACATTATCATCAGCTTGGTGAATCCAGTCATCTTGAATCTAATAGAATACCACAACCATTCTCTGCTGTTGTACTTTCCTCTTCCCCTTGTTTTACGGTGTTGTCTCTTCGCATGTCTCATTTCAACAAAACTTGTGCTTGTTGGCATATGGTTTAACTTTTTTATTGTGTGTAAGCTTGAAGTCTTATGCTTAAAAGATCTGTAGAATTTTCTGAGCTAAACATCTATATACTGCAACCCCTATGCTGTAACATTACTTGACCTGTATTTATCTTTCAAGTAAGTTGTGGTGGTATTTAAACATACACTTAAAACCTGTAGATGAAGTTAATATTTGCAGAGAAACTAGTGAAGGAGTAGTAGTGTTTGAAATGTGTATACACATAAGTATTAAATGTTACACACAGTTCTACACAGACCTTGCATCTTAATTAAAGATGCACATACCAGTATCCTTTTCTGAGACTGGCACGGTAGTGTGACTTACCTTGTAAAGAGAAGGAAGGCAGAATTGATTAGGGTAAAGAGAACTATTTACATAAGTTCGAGGTTACCACATTTGTATTTAAATGTTCAAAACGCTCTTCTGAGTAATTGAACAATTGCTGCTACTGAAGGAGAGAACAAGTTCATTCCTTTACAAATGGTTAGGACTGAAAAGATTTTAAAGTCCATTAGCAGCATACTTCAAATATGTCTCCTTCAATTGGCATTTCCAGTTTTAAGTGCAGACTACCTTGTCTATGAGAGAACTGCCACGAGGGTGAATATGATAAATACCTTTCAATTAAAGAGTGCGGACTGAGGGAGAGGGCATATATTGCATGCTCTCCTTGCTTAGTAGAAGAAAATAATTTGTAACCTAAAACCAGTGCTGGTTTTGAAAATTATTTAAATATAATTAGCAAGGAGGTGGTTACTGAGATTAACCACAGACAGCTAATTCCACGTGCTATATGTGGTAATGCACTACCTTTCAAATGTTGAACTGACAAAAAAATGAGAGATGTAGGGGATTAGACAAAAGATTTGGATTGGATTTGCAGCATTCTGAAATCTTAGAAAACAAGATCGTAGGAGTGGTTTTCCATTTCCAAATTTTCCTTTTTTCTGTAAGACATTAACAGTGTGTTTGAATGTCTGGTTAATGCTGCTTTAGCCTGCATTATTTCATGCCTGTTGGCTTAAAATGCTGTGCATTGAGCTGTAATGAGATGCTGTTTTTCTTGTTATCTGTATACAGCTGCTTGCTTCTAAATGACTAGGTAATGAATTAGCTTTCCTGGCATGTTTGAAATAAAGTATTGCATGCACTTTTGTCTCATGTGAATGACTTTTTTTCCTCATCTGTGTTCTGATATATTTTAAATTTGCATTGTTTGCCTTGGGTGATTCTGAGCTGCAGGTAGTGTATAATACTGCAGAATGTTTTCCATAACAATTGGATAAAATGTTTGACACTTCCTAAAACAAATAACATGAACAAAACCTAATATAATTCATTCTATTTGTTTCTTAAAAGTCGTAATTGATGAAATTACTCCTCTAGCAAAACACATTAGCCTTTAGGTGCTCCTTTTGAGATTATATTGTTGATGTACACATAAGAAGGCATGTCTGCCTCAACGTTACTGCTCTAGTATTAAAATCTGTCTGAGTTTTAGTGGTGGGGTATCTGTGGACAAGTAGCCAATGTCCTTGAAATACATTGCTTTAAATTCATTGTTAGCCAATGGCCTTGATTTGCTTGAAGAAATTTTATCTTTAAGTATATGCCTGTCGAAAACTACCTACAATTTTGAATTGGCAGTGGAGACAATAATGCTCTAAAGATAGTAACAGCAGTGAACTGTATTTTTTCATAGCTATTGAGCAACTTTTTTTCCCCGATAATTTAGTAAATACTTTGTTTCACCACTGAGTAACTCTAAGTGTCCGCTGCTGCCTAATCAATTTAAAACTGTGAAAAGTTATTTTATTACAAATATTTTCAAGACCCTGAAATGCTTGAGAAGTTGTATTCTCTTAGGATAGTCCAGAGTTCTGTTGCTGTAGTTAAGAATGTAGGATTTTTGGGGTAAAATGCTGTGAGTTGGTGGATAGGGAAGATACATGTTCTCTAAAAAGAATGCAGCAAAGTAATCTGGGAATATAATGCGACAGGTTTTATTTAAAAGGCTGCATAGTCTTTTCTTCAATCAGTATCTCTTTTTGTGGGATTTGTGTTGAAATGCACATGTAAATCTTTAATCCTGCCATCCTGTCTGGTTTTTTTCAAGATCACTGCAGTTCTAAAAGTATTTATATACTGCATCAGTGAGAAAAACCCCACTGTATCTTTAATACACCAAGTATCTTGTTTCCAGTTTTAACTTGCCTTTTTTTTCTTGCAATTTTTTTTATTTGCTGCTGGATTTTGGAAGCCATCTGGAAGTGCTCAGAGGTGGCCCGTTCCAAGCACTGACTTACTTTCAAATGAAGTTGCCTTTAAAATATGATAGCTTGTTCCTTCAATACTGCATCACCTTATACATGAACTGAATGAGGATTGTAAACGTGGTCATTTTGTGCTGCATAGTCAAGGTTGATAGAGACAATGTTCCAGTGTTATTTTCAAGCTTTAAGGTGTTTAATTATGTATTTTACTGAGGGTTTTTTTAAAATAAATACTTAGCAGTTGAAAACCAAATTTGTTTGCTGCCTTAACTATTGTCTGCCTTTTTTTCTGCTTCATGACATGTCTTGTTTTAGGATGCTAAAGTAAGTGTATTTATACTCTGGATACTAAAACTGTTTGTTTCCATAAGGACACAGTATCCCTTTTTACTTACTATGTTATTGTTAATAATTATGGAAGAGGACAGCCTAATGTTTCTAATTAAACTATTATTTCTTTTCAGATGCTATAGGAATAATCAATACAAAACTGAAAGCCCTTCAGAATTTTGTTTTAAACAACTTGCTCTTAATCTAAAGAAAGCTTTTTAAGATCAGAATTAACCTAAAACTTTGCCTGGTGTGGAATAATACAGTTCCAATCCTGATACTTTTTCCACTTCTGTAGGGGTCAGTTTATTGATACCAGGTGTACCAAGGAACCTTGACCTGGTTTTATGAACTAAATGGGACTGGTGTGGAAAAAAAAAAATAAAAATCTCTTAATAAAGAGTGTAAGGGATACTGTATCTTAGTTGCATCAGCCATTCCATTTGTCAACTTATTCATTCTTCCCTAACAGATTTTTAGCGACCTATGAAACAATTCACCACAAAAATCACTGGCTCCATGGCAAGATGCTTCCCTGTCCCTCCCCAATTCATATCTCTGTTAACTGGGTTATGATTTTTTCCCTGCTGGTACATCTGAATTGCTTTCTTTTTATTATGCTTAAAGGCAATAAAATCTACCAGCGATTCCTGTGAACCATGACAATCTAATTAACAGCTCTTTGAAAAGTGCAGCTAATACCATGTTTGCGATCTGCAGTACTTTTATATTTTCATGTCTTTCAGCTTTTCTTTTTTAATTAAGCATCTTTCATACCATACTAACTCATGTATAGTACTGTTCAGTAGAAGCACAGGGTCCATTTACCACTGTCTCAAATTTTCCCTCCATAGGAAGCAGAGACCCCACGTAGTGTACTTGAAGAAATTGGATTGACATAAATCTTCACTTCAGCTGATGACATCTCAGTGTTTCATACTGTAAATGTTCACTGCCTTCATTGTAATGTTTAGCTAATGGTGTAAGATGCTGTTTGTCAGTATTACTGTTTTGCTAAGCTGCTTCATTCAGGCCTACAGGAAAAATACTCCTTTGAAAAGGGAGCAAGAAACTAAAGTCCAAAAATCATAAATGAAAGGGAATTAGATTTAAATTGACTCAGTGTCTCCCTTCACTGCATTTATAGGAAAATTGCATTTGACTTCAGTAAGTGTACTGGTTTTTATAAGCAATCTTGACTTCAGGAAATAAATGTATCATTATGACATAGCATATCTAAATGAAAAGAAACTACATGGACAACTCCAAATATGAAATGTTATGGTGTAGAACTTGTGTTTATGCAACCAAAGACTTTTGTTCATCTACATTTTAGTCACCATTTGTGATAATTCTGCTTGTTTCGGTTGATGCATAAAGATTGGAAATACCTGTTTACTACTGAATTTGTCATTATACCAAAGAATCCTGTTTGGATCTGCATATCAAACTGATAAAAACTGTTAAGGTGATACTGCTTTTTGTAAGAGAACTGCAAACTGATCAGCTCACTAGGACTGAAGGTGTATTTATGTGTAGCTACTTTGAGCAAAACTGTGCAAGTTACTATATTAAAAAGGGAATGCATGTAGTTAAAAAAATTCCACGTAAGGAAACTATCTTTAGATCTGATACTAGCTTGCTCTGGACATAAACACACGGAAGGAGGTAGGCTTTTCTGACTGCATAGAGAGGTGCATAATGAGAATTGGATACTTTTGAAGATGGGAAAGATGGAGCTTTCTAAAAGGGACTTTTTATTCTTTTCAAACTCTACAAATTAATTTGTATTTATTGGTGTTCTGTAGTTATGCTTTAATGGGTGCATAGGTACCTTAAAAAAACCCCACCCTAAATGTCAGTGTAATTTTAACTGCTTTTCTTGAGTTAGACCTTTAACGTGACATATTGCCTATGGAACTCCTGCGTGATGTACAGTTGAACCAACTAATTTGCAGTGAGGGCTTTTAAATATTAGATTTGTATAGTAGATTCACTGCAAATCACAAAGTGATGCCAAGTACTATTTTAACACTTCTAGCAGACTTTCAGTAATTATTTTTCACTTGAGGAAATTCAATTCATCTATGCTTTTGAGTTTTGAGGAGGTAGTGCCACACTTTGGAGTGGCCAGTTTCTGCTCTGTGTCTGCATTGTCCCTGAGAAGGTGGCTGGGCTGTTCCCTTCTCTCCCTGGTAACTTCACGCAAGGAGTCAATGTTTTAGCTTGTTCACTTGAGTAAGTAGTGCCACGTTTTCACAAAATGTCGCTTTGGTGTTGTTGCTGGAAGCAGTCATGCAGAGCTAGCATAAGCATTTACCCAGCCATCTGGAGAGCTAGACTGTGGGCTTGATGCGATCCAGGTTAAATTTAACCCACCAGGAAAGGCTCAGCCTTGCAAGTCCCCTGATCCAGATCCTGGTATAAATGCACGCAGCAGCAGGAGGGCCAGCTGGGGCTGGGCTGGGCCTGCACGCTTCTGCAGCAGTGCCAGGGTGCAGCTTGTGAACTCACGGTGTTAAGAGTTTGTCTGCTTAGGCCCTGTCTGGGATTTAACCATACTGGATTGCTTTTATCCTGGGGCATGCAAAAGCAGTGGTTTGCATTTCCCTGGTGCACAAGGTGTAGGGATAGATGCTGATGAAGTGGTAGCAGAATGACCCTGTGTGTGAGATTGAAGTAGTAAAATTACCTTAAGTCAAACCTGAAGCAATTTTATATGTATGAAACATGTTTTTAAAGTTTACACTGTCACTTGTATGTGCTTGGCTTGGATTAAGCTTTGTTGTGATTGTGACAAATAAAACTGTTTGACTTCTGTCACATTGGTTTAGTTGTAATAAATGTCCATTTTTACACCATTGCTGTGTGTTTATATGTAATTAGTTCTGGTGTTTGAGAGGAAAGAAGAGGCTACTCAGTGCTGGCTTAAAAAAAAGGGAAATTTTATTACAGTGCTTAACCTGTTCTTGAGCACTTCATTAAAAAAATGTGTGAGTATACTGTGTCCAAGATTAGTTATTTACATCCATTTAAATTGTACAGAAAGCAATAAATTAGCAAGTTTTTGGAAGGCTTACCACATTAAACATGAAATTTATTAAAGTGGTGGTGCCACTTCATCGGAAAATTAAAACAAACCACATATTGAGAGAGGGTTCTGGATAATACAGCCTGAATATTCAGTTCCTTAAATGAAATTATGAGCAAGTCAATGCAACAGTCACAATCCTAAATCTCAACCAAAAATATCTCAGATTAATCTGTTTTCCAGCTTTCTAAAAGAGCTGAACTGGTTGATGTTATCAGCAAAAGCATGGGGAAAACTTAACCATTCTAGGGCATTTCTTTAATGAAATATTTTCTTAAATTTCCTATCTTACAGGGAAGGGGTGGGGGGAAGCTAAAGAATCAGTTAGAATTTCTAGATTGTTTAGGCAAATGATTGTTGGCTTGAGTATCTTCAACTTTACTGAATCCTAGTCTTCACCTTGAAGAGGCCTTCCTAAGCATCTGCTGTGCCTTTGGGTTAATGCCATGATGGTGGTCACGCCGGCGCTGCCTTTAAGTTACCCTGTGCCACGCCTGTACAGCTTGCGTTGTAACTCAGTTTACTGAAGTGTAACTTGTCAGTGTTATATGGGTTTTTTTATCAGATGCTGAATTCAGGTGATACATGAGTGCTAAATAGGTTATGTGGAATAATTGGGGTTTATTTTAATTACAGTGAACTTCTGGTGAAAACAAGAGCAGCACTTTTTAGATGTAAGAAAGTAAATTAAGCTTTTAAGTTATTAACTAGTATAGACTTCCATGTTTTGTAAGAAGTGCTGATTCAGGACAGGCAGCAAAAGCATCTCTAAGCAGCCTCTTGTATCTGTTTTGAAAAAATGTTATTTATCCCACAGGAATGTCACTGGTAAACTTCAGGGCAATTTCTGATATACTGAATGTGGTAATGCAAAACGATCTGAGAAAGACATGCTGTTATCAAGGGACACGAAGCTGAGAAGTTACTTGGGATGTACAAGCAAGGGAAAGCCCAGAGAGGAGAGGCCTTTCCCGTGTCACCCCCGGCAGCCTTGCATTCACCCCCGGCATGGTCCGGCCGGCCGGGCAGGGGAACCCCACGGAAGGAGCCACCAGCCACAAGTGGAGGCCGCACCGCTGCGAGGGGCAGGCCCCGGGCCGGGCTACCTCCGTGCTGCTGCTGGGCAGTTCCCACCGCGCTGTCCCCCTGCTGCCACGGGAAACACTGCATCTTACTGCCCCAAGGGTAGGAGCAGCGCCTGCTCCCCACCCCGACTGCGAAACGACCTGCCTCTAAGGCCCTAACCCACTGACTTCTTCCAGCTCTGTGTAAACACCTGCTTTCATAATCGCTCTAAAGCACCTCAGTGATCCTTGCACAATTCACAACTGAAAAAAAGAATTTGGAAAGCTGCTGCTTCTAAGCAGTCGTTAAAACAAAACTTGGCCAATAGTAATTCACTTTATAAGGTCCTTTTACGTGGAATATGCAGAATAACACAGAGTGAGAACAAGCTATTCCTTGCAAATTTAAATCCTTTCTGTGTTCTTCTGGGGCCTCTCCCCTTTGAAAAAAGAAGAATTAAGCTTAACATTTAAAAACTTCTAGTCTCTTCGTCTCTTCAGAATAAATAGCTCACTCAGCTAATAAACACAAAACCATGCATATAACACTACTTAAGATTATGAAGTAGGGAAACAATACTGAAATACATGAACTCTGAAGTTAGAAAGCTGGTTGAATTCCAGGTTTCATGCTAACAAATGCAAACTAAATGTCAGATCTACAGCACTCAATTTCTGTGTAATAAACAGACTGCATGTGGAAGTGAATTGATAATTACAGCTACCAGTCCTACACTGCGCAGGTACAGTCAGTAAGTTTGGGTCCAGACCTCAAGAAAAAAAAAAAGCTGAAGCTTCAGCCATTATATTAGCAAAGTATATTTAAATTTTTACATGCATCTCTGAGCAAGTGTTTTTTTTTTTTTACTTCTAAGAACTTTTTTTTTAAAAAAAATACAGCAGCTCAGCTTCCCAGATCCCATTACAAAACCGGGGACAAGGAGCCTAATAACCTGTAGAATTCTCACGTGGGTCTTAGTTGGCACTTGATTTCTAATCCTACAGAGGTCTGCTTTGCGCTTTTCACCCGCCTGGTCACAGCTTCCCACCACCCATTCCACTGCTGCTGTTTTGAGCTCAGTAACTGATTTTGCTCAGATAATGCTCAGCAATAGCCTGCCACGAGATGTACAACATTCTACAGCCAGCAGGACTCGACTCCTCCACTCGAGAGCCTTCACCAGCAGGCTAGTTCAGCAGCATGAGTTGAGGGAAGCAAGGCAGCACCAGTGAAAGGAAGATGTTACTGGCCTGCTGGTGGTACATCTCAGCAAATAGGAAATGCCCATTCGGTTCTGCTCCAGGGAACTGAACCAGTTTGCCATGTTCTGCACAAGTGACCCAACTAGACGAGTGAGCATCTATGAAAAAATAGAAACCTTGGGGGGAATCTGTCTGTAAGGTCTAGTCAGAAAAAGATACATTATGAGAAACCAGTGGTCACAAATTTCTCAAATATAATTTAAAACTTAGTGCTGTCTATCCTTTGAAATATGCCTTTCAAACCAAGTTATTATTTCAAAAGTTATGCTATTAAATTACAATTCCTACATCTGTTAATAACTAAAACATTTAATCAAATTAACTAAGCTACAATTCTGCCTACAGTTATGACAATATATAGTGAAAGTTGGGTTTGAACTGAACATCGATATATAGCACTTTTGTTGTGTTACTCCATATTGGACAACAGTTACACATGAAAGAAGGAAAATGTATAATCAGCATGCTAGGTGCAGTATGCATTTAGAAAAGCAAAAATATATATATTATATCCAGAAGCAATGTCCATTCACTCTTAACTATCCTGGGGGAAAAAACATTCTTGCTGTGAAGAATGCTATTGTAAACTTTGGAAATCCAGATTTTCTGCGGGACTTTGCATTAACGTTGTTGGAGATGTAACAAATACCTGTTTGGGACCACTTCGTGTCTACTTGAGGCTTCTAACTTAGGTGGTCTGAGCTGTACTCTAAAAGCAGGAGCCCAAGTTCTTTGGGGGGGCTCAAGAGAAGGAGGTATCTCTGCAGACCGTTCAGGGCAACTGCACCTTCAGTGCCACAAACTGCTCTCTCTGAGCGCCTAAGGACGCCTAGTGCCCAAGTTAAATACCTGAAGTTAAGCAGTGTGAAGTACAGTCCATTTAACAGCACAAATCTTTCATTTAGAAGTGAAGAAATATTTGTCAGCATTTATCTAATTGCAGGTACACAGCTGTCCTCTGAAAAACGTTTTGTCCTGATAACTTCATTTTCACGTACCCTACCCTCCACCTTGACCGTAGGGTGCCTTAAACTGCTTGTAAAATAAGCCTAAGGTGGCTTTAAATCGAGTCATCCTCTCCCAGAAACCTGAAGTACTGTTTCAGGTATAAGCCCTTTGGATTCTTTAGCCACTCTGCAACCATCCTGAGCCTTCACAACTACATGTGCATCTTCAGTTACCAGATGTACCCTTTTCCACCACTCCATCACAGGTTAGGCAAGTTGTTTTCAGCTACAAATGGTATACAAAGTATTTTCTATCCTCACTTGAGGATTACAAGTGCATGGTCTCCACTCTTTCTTAGGGATTAAGGTACTGAATAAATTGATTGTTTTTCTGTGTACTTCCTACTTGGTTTTAGTCTGCTGCAATCCCTACAGGCAATTAGCTCAGCAGCTCAGTCAGGGGAGAATGGAAAATCCAACACTTATGACCACAAAGCTCCTACTGGGGAAGTATTATACAGACAGTGATGCCTTTTAGATCCCTTTTCAACTCATATTTCCTTTGTCTAGAAAGAGATTTCCCATAAACAGATGGAAAATATAAATGGCAGTCTTCTATGCAGACTTCAATTTGCAGTATGCTGTGGTGTGAATTTACAGCACACTGGCTGTTCTGTACTAACTCCTTACAGAGACAGTAAACACTTAACACACACGTAACACAGAAATAAGCATATACCGAATAAGCTTTACTTCTCTTTCTATTTGTACTTGGTATGTGTCCAGATGTTGCAGCAGTTCAGAGGGACAGAGTAGCTAGAGTACTTGACATTCACACCTTATATAGGACTTAAACTTTTAATTTTCTGAAGCTTAGCACACAATAAACTAGGTTCCTTTATTAGGAAGAAACATTTTAATGTGCAAGAACACTTTATTTGAAACTCAAATATATCTGATGCCCTACTGGAAAGATTTCTTTGTCAGCTTTATGTTTGATCAATTAGCAATTTCAAAAAGTAATTCTCACTTTGTTTTGGGAGTTTCACTATTTTTTCCTCTGCTGCTCGATCTCTTTTTACCCCTGCTCCTGGATCGAGAGGAGCTCCGACTTCTGCTCCTGCTGCGTGTTCGACTATGACTTCTGCTGCGACTGCGGCCTCTCCTCTTTCTTCCCCTGCTGCGAGACCTCCTCCTTTCTCGACTTCTTGACCTTCCAGATCGGCGCCTTCTCTTGTTTTTGCGGCGATTCTTTTTTCTCTCAGATTCTCCATTTCTCCTGTAAGAATGATCCGGGCTTGGGCTGCCCCTTCTCCTTGACCGGCTGTAATAGTCATCACGATGGCTCGTTCTGTTTCTCCTTTCAGAGTTTTTAGACAACTGATTAGTCCGTTCAGGAGAAATACGTATGTCTCTATTGGCCTCCCAAAACTCATTGTTTGGATTTTTGAATACATGAAGAAAGTTGCAGTGTTTCCCTCTTGGACACTTCTGCCTTTCAAATAAGCCTGCAACAGATTAGGGTTTGCTATTTTATGAACCAGACCTGTTAAATCTCTTTGTTCATTATGTACCTACTGGAAAGAAACTTAATAACTTCAATTTTGCTTCTTCAAACAGAAAAGCATGCATCTGACCACCTACCAATTTAATTCACACAAGATTAATTTTCAATATATAATTTTCGTGGAATTAACTTTTTAACAGCTATGAAGGTTTTATCTTAAAACAGTTTTCATAAATAATTTTACTACCTTAACCTAAGTACAGATAAGTCAAATGTGATAGTTACTGCTAAGAACTGTTGATGGTTCAGAAACTGTTGTTGCTTTTTAAAGAGAGAAATTAGTGCTTCCTGTAGTTCCACTTCAAGATTATTATTTTCAAAGCCAGGATCCAAACTTTCTTTTCCAATCCAAGGTAAATCCACTAGAATGATTCAGATGACATGGTATGAACATTCCCCTTCTTTCCTAGATCTACACAAGCCAGTTAGCATATCTGTCTTCCACAGAAATGAACCACAACATTAGGCAGATCTGAAAGCTACAAGCTAATTCCTTCTTTTTCACTTCCATTAAGTACTCTTCCAGTAACACACATTCTCTTTTCCAAGTTTTTATGTGACTCACCACATATAGCAGTTTTCCACCTTGTCACAGGACAAAATTCACAATGAAGCTGTCGTCCCGCATACCATCGTCCACTGAATAGAGCAAGAGCTGCCTGACAGTCTTTCTCCCTTTAAAAAGTAAAAATGACACATAGCATTATCATAATACAGTAAGACGTTACTTACCAATGTTAGGCTCCCATTACAGTATGAGAATGAATCACTTGGATTATACAAAGTGTTCATTACTGGACTTTGCAGTTTAGTTCTAAAAGATTGCGAGTACTTACGACTGATACTGGACATACACATTTCCTCGCAGGTGAGGCTCGTAGTTACAACTGACCTACAGGATGGAAAAATTAATTTAGCACCACAGAAGGTTTATGCTATACAGCAGCTCACACATGCTGAAATGGGAGTCATTCTGATTTATGACAACTCATCAATATGGAATTATATATGATTTGCTTCTGAACACTTAGTTTTAGCAAAATAACCCCAGCAAAAAACTCTGGGACCTCTGCTTCACTTTGTCCAAAAGACAGCTTGTACTCAATTGTCTTGCACTTGTCTGGGCCAATCCTACTGTGCAACAGCCAAATCCTGCTCTGAGAAGAGTTAGTAGCATCCTCATGTGGAAATGTGGGATTGTTATGGTAAGAGAATCTATAGAGCAATTTACCTTCAATGGCATCCCTGTGAGATGAGTTAGAAAAGCTGAAGTCACTAGCTTTCACTGTACAGTTCCAAAACAATACTTTTCATAACGATTTAACATTCAAAGTATATCTAAAGCTCTCAAAAATACACAATTTCACTTTCTAAAAGCTTGTTGCTACTTAGAAAAGATTCTGAGACAGGCAGGGCCAAGCAGGCTAGAACCCAGTTCTCCGGGGCAGAACTGTGAGCCCAGCCTCTTTCACCCCCAGGCCTTCCCATACCTGCACCAAATGAAGCAAGCAGCTCCTTTTATCACCGAACCCTGACTGACCCTCAGGCCACCGGGTAAGGCAAGGTCTTCAGACACAACAACAAGCAGTGGTATAATTAAATATTATGGTATAAGCAGTCAAAATATTTGATAAACAACATCAACACAAGAACAAGTGAGAATGATTTTGCCATGGACATTTTTGTGGGGGAAAAGAAGTGTGTTTTGTTAGGATCTGCCAGATTCTGGAGTAGCTTCCCAGAAAGAACAGCAAGAATAAAGCCTTGGAATACACTGGAAAGGGAAGTCAGCTGAAAGAGGGGTGTGTATAATCTGATTCTAAATGGTAGCAGAGACTGAGCTCAACCACAGTTAAAATCCCTGCAGCCAACACATAACTTCTAAGCATCTCTAATATAATAGAAATGCCTGTGAGAATCATATTACAGTTGCACAATTACTTCAGAAGCCAAGAAATGCCACACTAAAAGCTCTTACCCCGTTATTAGTCATCAGGACCCAAGTATGCGCAATTTAGCACGGTTGCATATACCAATACAAAGTCGAGATCTGAGTTTGATGGTAAGACAGCATTTCAACCCACACTCCTTCGGGAATCTACATCCCGTCTTCTAGGATGTAGCACAGCTTGCTAATATCTCTCATGAGTCAAAATACGGAGGGGATACTCCTCCAAGCAAGTGAAGGTTTCTTACCTATAAAGCTCATTATACAACTACTGAAAATTCAGTTTTTCTACTTTCCTCTTGCTTGAAATGCTAATACAATCTCAGTTCTGAGGCAGCTGTCAGCAGATGAAAACAAAAGGAGAAAAGGCACTGTATACCTCCTGGTGACTGCAGGAAACCACTCAGGAATGGCAAGCAGAAAGGGATGCTGCAGTAGATTCTGCTACAGTAAGATTTCACTATCCAAGCTGCATATTTTGGGGACACGTTACTGTTAACACACATCATTCATCTCTGAGGTCTCCATTGACAGGTCCCTCTCCCCCCCCACCTCATAAGAAGTCATAATATAAATGGGAAAAATTCAGCGCAGAACATTCAGCAAACCAAATGCACAAACTAAGGATGGATGACAAATCTCAACATCATTTACATAACTTACCTTTCTATAATTCCTCCTTCTGAAATATCTACTACCTTTTCAGTTTGTTTTAATTTGATTTGATTTTATCCAAACAGTCCTAAAACGACATTGTTTGGGTGTATACTCAAAATACATTTTATACCCCCACAGTTTCATTCCTTAGGCACAAATACAATAGCTCAGATATATTTATATTGTCTAACAGTCTTAGTAGACACTTTGGGGCTTATGGGCTAAGTAAAGAAGGAACTGTTGAGCAGTATGAGTAACTTGCAATATAAAAGCACAAGGTTTTATAACAGTTCAGGGGAATGGAAGAGAAGATTTACCCAGAGTAAAACAGTGCTTTGCAATAGTAGTGGCAAGTTTACAGGTGACATAAGAGATGTGCAGTTTTTTGTAAGGATACTCCATAGTTCTCTAATGTATGTGGGATTTACCAAGGGCATGCTGGACAGAATTCCCATTAAGGTTAGTAAAACACAACTTACGTGGTATATGTTACATATTTAAGAAGCTATTACACTCAGGGGCATACCTTGAATTGAACAACCTTCCCCACATTCTGAAACTCAGGGAGCACATCCTCGTAGAACTCCAGGAACTGCTGGTAGGTCTCCTCGTCACTGTACTCGAGACTCGCATCTGTGTCGTAGTCATCCCTCCGGCACTGCTCCATGCCAAAAGTAATAAACATCCCTCGGACGAGTAGTGTCTTACTAGACGTTGGATAGTTATGCTTGCGAGAACACCTGGACATTTGTCGTGAAGAAAGAAAAGTGGAAAGATCAGCACTTTCAGCAGAAGATACACTTGTTGAAGCTTCAAACACTTGCCATTTTTGAGTAACAGTTATTACAAAAGAAAATCCATTAGTGGAAGACAAATGTATTTCAACTATTAAAACGAATCTTCCAGAAGTGCATTTGCATATAATCTTAATGCTTTCTGCCATGCATAAATACCTTCTTGCTTAAAAAAGCACATCTGCAAAAACTATAGATACCAGTAACATAATAAGAGCTGAAGTAATTTCTTCTAGAGCTACTAGAGTTAGATGTGTTCCCCATTTCTGAAGGCCTTTATAGAAAGACTACTGACATGTTTTAAAGACATTTTAAAGCAAGTCCCTGCTCTTTTTTTTGCAAACTGAACAACTTTTACTGAAATTGTTATCATATGAGGGGTGAGGAAAGGGAGTGAGGGAAGGAAAGCACGTTTAGACATGAAGTGGGATGAGTACAAGATTGGTATTTTTCCACTTCTAAAAAAATGATTCTTCTAAGTAAGTCTTATCTTAATCTACATCTTCTTGCCAGCCATAGTTATTAGATCTTCCTCACCATCCATCACATTCAGGCTACCTCCCTCACATGCTGCAATACAGCTCTCCCCTACAAACCTTTAGATTCAGTAAGAACATAGATGTGAGCCTACATGTTTATTTCAGCGTGCTTTATGATCTCCGTTTCAAACACTTTCCCAAGCAACCAGGTCATGCACTCTCCAACACATTTCTGCTTTTCATGACATGATCAGAAAAACGGACTAGTCTACTCCCTTTCTTTATCTAGCAGTAACAAAGTACAGACAAATTGGAGGGAGGTCAGGTCTCAAAATGGGCAATTACAACCTAGACTTCAGATAGGAAGTTTCTTCCTTCATCCAGTCAGTCAGAAATTGACTCTCACTTTCTGGTTGAGACCTTAGACTTCAAAAAACAAACAAGAAAAAACAAAACTCCAAATCCAAAACTAAAACTGGCGACAAATAATTATTTATTTCTTACATTTTAGAAGCTGCCTTCTTTCGCTGTTCTATCTCAATGACACAACTCAAAATATTATACCCAACTAATATTGCCTATACAAAAAATAAATATAGCACATGACAGAACAAAAGCAACCCAAAGGAAAATGCATGACCCAAAATCCAGTATTACTACAAAATATTAGGGATTGAATTACTGGGGAAATTAATAACAGACAGTTTTAGCTTCTACAAGGCACAGTGAGCTTTGACAAGATTTAGCAAGTACTTTATTGATAACACTAGCTCTCAATTTTTCAACCTTGCAGGCCATTTCAGCTTCCAACCCATTCTTCTAGTCCTTATTCTAGCTGTATCTCAGCCCTTCGACTTACAGTCAACACCAGAGGTTAAAATGTCCGGAATATGAAGGAAGCAGGTATGTGAGGAAGAGGAAGGAAGATGAAGGAGAGGTAGCCGAGATCAACAACTATAGGTGAGAAAAGGGCAGAATATGATGCTTCTCAGGATTTATTTACCAAGGCTATTCATAGCTCAAAGCAAAACTGATTTTGATGCAATTCATAGTTAATCCAAGGAGGTTATGCCCACTAAATACCACTGAAACAAAATACTGCAAAGATTACAAAGAACTAAACATCTGAAAAGCAAAAACGCTGCCTGCACTGAAACAGCTGGCCAAAGTTTTATTTAGGTATTCAGCACATATTTCAGAACAGAAAAAAGATGTGAATTTGAAGCTTCCATAGAGCTTAATTACCACATAACTATCCATGATACACATCACACTAAAACAAATTATTTCTAGGATAAAGAAAACTACAATAGCTGGACCACACATATTTCAGTGATATAAGCTAGTAAAATAGCCTTATTAGTTTATGCCAAAGATACATGTAACAAGTATCAGAGTCTTCCCCTGCTGAGCTATCAGTTCTCCTTAACACACACACACAAATTCAGGGATTTTCTAGCCAGATGCTGCATTTGGATCATTATACTTTTGGCGTTCTCTATGTGCTCTGGCAACAAGTTTCGCCCTTTGTTTCATATGAGAAAGTACTTTTTTTTTTTTTAAAGCTGGTAAACACTCAGGAAAACCTAATTAGTTTCAAAATAAAAGCAAATAATCTTTCCCATCCTACTCATGAGTTCAATGTTCCATCTACCACAGCCCTCTTCCATCATCTTTTTGAAAGTAAAGTCTAGACCAGTTAGCCACTCCTCCTACAGAAGCTGTTCCTCACCTCTCATCATCTTGTCCTCTGTTCTTGGCCTTTTATTATACTTCCCTTCTGATATAGGGCACTCGTAACAGTATACAAAAATCAGGAATGAATATATCACACATTTAAACAGCATGCATACAGGAGAATTCTAGAAGCTACACAACAGCTTTCCCAGCAGATGTATGTTCACTTGCTTTAGTCCATTTGAAATTTGATTCTATTTTTTAGACAATGTGCACATGCAAATTAGACAAGATGAAAACCCATCATCTGACATCAGGCCTGTACTAATAACAGAAATCAAATATATTCTGTCTGAATATATCTGCCCATGTGTCAGACCTAAGGAAAAGTCAGTTTGACCTATGTAACCAGACTGCACCATCAATAATATGCCATAACAATAAATAGTTCAATTCCAGCCAGGCAGTGCTTTTGCTTTCAATGTCTAATTCCATTATGAGTAACAGAACCACATCCAAATGCATGATAATAATTTATATAGCAATTTTCTTTCAGTTTGCGTATGACCTGAAGAAGTTGCTTCCCTTTCGTCTCTCCAAAACACTTCTATGCTGGTAAATACTCAGATGATTACCTGTCTCCAAATCGGCAGGAACCTGTTTTTATATAGAAAGGGCAATTCGCTCTATCCTTCTCCGTTCCTATATTCTCTGGGGGCTCTGGGTTATGCCAGGTCACACCATTCTCCAGCTGTGAAAAAAATGTTAAAATAGAAATTAGAAATTAATACAGAAAAGTACTATCAAAACAAAACTTTCAATTAAATCCACATGCAATTATGAGTACAAAGCAAGCTGAAACTATTTTAAGCGCCATTTTACAAAGCTGCCCAGTGCCTTGGGTATGGTGATGGAAACCTCTTTTCCTGATAATTGTTCAGTATTAAGAACAAGTCTACATTCATGATTTCCTTTTAACTTTGAACTGGATGTTTTCTTTTACTAAAGGAAAAGCTTCTTAAGATTTTATAATCAAAACAGTTGCAATATACTTGCTCCTCAAACTGCAATTTCATTTGTTATCCAGGGGAATTACAAATACTGGGACAGGTTCTTCCCATTCAGCTAAACCTGTTCACTCCAGGACCTGCTGATCAGCAGTTTATACACCTGGCAGATAGAAAGCTACAACTATTTACTTTCTTGTCTCTGCAACAGCTCAAAGCTCAGTGAGGTTATAATTAACACTTTTTATGCAGCTAGAACAGGCTAAAATAAAAGTAACCTGCCAAAGGCCAGAAATAAAAAAAATTAGATTCAGATTTAGTACTGGAAGTAAAAGCCTCCATACTGATCATCTCAGGCCATTAAGACTTCTATAATTCAAAATGGGATTATCAAGCTGCAAGCCTTGACTGACTACAAATGAAACAGACATTTTAATAAGGGAATTTTCATTTTACTAACCAAAAGATCTGTAAAGCGGACCACCCTAAGTTCTCCTTTTAAATCAGCTGAAAACTCTTGCTTATTTACAAGTAGCATTTGATCCTCTTACCAGTTCTGTTCATGGCTCTCAATCATAATTTTCTTTCCACAGAACAGCACTGTCACTTCAACAGTAACTGAACCCTCAGCTGATACTATAATGAAGTCTCTAATGTGCCACATTTCTGCCTATTCCTTTGCAGAAATGGCTGCCAATGCATCTTGAGCTCTGGGCAGGTGGTAGTTCAGAGCAGTTCAGTACCCATATTACAAAATAAGAGTTAGATTCGCTATCTAAAGATCTGTTTAAACATAATTTGGAACTGAATGCAACTCCAATGTAGCTATGGCAATCAACACACAATAGGTTAACCAGGTTAAAACTTAATTTTCAGATTCATGCAGTGGTTTAAGCAGAGCAAGAATCTTAACAAGTTTAACCGTATGACAGGGAAAAAATGCCAAATTGTTCTTTAAGACAATAGGAAGGATTGAATCATCCCCTCTAAGATTCAAATGAAAACAGCAGTTTTTTAACTACACACTGCCAGCTCAAGTTCCATGCTCTTCCAGGCAGCCAAGCAGTCAGCTTCTCCATCCCCCACCTTTTTTTTTCCCCTTAAGCAGCTATGCTCTCCTCTACTGCTGAATCCTTTTATTTAGAGCCTGCCATCTGCTTAAAAAGACAAGTTTGTCTTGCCAACCAGAAGGACTGACATATTTACTTAGAATTCCGATTCACAAATAAACCATCATGCATAGTTTTTTGAACAACACACAGCAGTATTTCCAGATTCATTTTGACTCAGATCTCGAACAGGAATGAGTATGCACAACTGCACTGCCACCAACCAGCCAGAAATGTCCTTAATTATGTTCCACCTGGTAAATAATTGTTTACAGCTCATGCAAGCCACTACATATTAAATCTATTCAGGCCATTATGTTCTTGAGAACAGATGGACAACATGCTAGAACGCAAACACCGGACAGCAATTAAATTACTTCAGTTCTTTCTCAAAAAAATCTCTGAGCATACCTGGCTTTCAGCTTGATCCAGCATCCTCTGCACAGCTGCCTATAAATGGTGCAAACACAGGACTAGTGAAAACCCTGAGGACACGCAAAACATCTGGTTTCTTTAGTTAAGAACCTAATTTGCAATACTCAGTGATTATGCATAATAAAAGTTTGATGGGGTTTGCTTTAAAAATGGAAGTTTTACTTTTGCTCTGTAGCCAAAAAGCTGTTAAAGGATACATCAGACAAGAGCCTCATACAGATGATTTTCAATCTAGATGCTAGACAACTTAAAAAGTTTACTTTTCTTCTTTTTTAAAACTATCAATGAACTACTGAACACTTAAATATATCTTCTGCTCTAGTGCTCAGTCTGGTTAAGTTCATAATCATTTAGTTACACTAAACTTTTTAACTAAGAACATTCTATGTAACACACAGGAAAACACACTGCTTAGTGACCCTCTGTTAAAGCAAAGCATGTAACTGTTAAGAAGCTGTAATATCATAAGTGCACTGTATATAGCCTTCCAAATACAGGAAACCAATTAGTGTATTCTTCCCCTTCCTTCTTCTGAGTGCACTGAACAAGACAATAAAGTCACTCTCCAAAACTGGCTGGAAATTAGTTCTAACAAATTATTCTAGGAAGTTCCAAGAAAAAAGACATTTCAACATAACCAATACAAGAAAATGCACTAGCACTGTTCTAATTTGGAAGAGTGTGAATTATATTTTAAAAAATATATGTTTTAAAATCAGTAAGTCAGAATTTCAATAAGCTGCTGTTTCAAGAGACAGGCCAAATCAATTGAACAATTTTCTGCTGCTGAAACAGGTGGCTCTGCTCCCAGCTGGGTACTCAGTTTCCCTCTGGGTGCCTGTCAATGCCCTCTATGAGCCAATTTAATTCACTAAACCAGTAAAATAGTAACCCAGAAAAAAAAATCAACGAAGACAAACAAACCAACAATGAAACAAAGAAGAAGGTGGCTTCCATCTAGTTCAAGGAACCAAATTAGCCCACTGAGGGCTTGGGCAAGCCCAGACACAAGAAGGGGGAAGGAACAAAATCCCGCGGTTACCACGGTTCAACTACTCGGAACTACCTTAGATAAAGAACTTGATCATTATTTTTTCTCCCTACTCTGCAAAGACACAAATGGACACTTAACACAAGAGGAAGTAAGACAGGAAATACAACCACTGCTGTTCTTTTTCATTCCTCATGCAAGTGTTATGTAATCAGTGACACAACCAACTATTAAATGCAGGGGATGATACTGTTTGCTTATGTCTCTTTTCCTGCTGTGGCTACCAGACACAGTAGCAAGACACCTCCCAGTGAAATGACTGGAATCTTTTGCAATTGTGGTGAAGCTAAAATGACCAAATCCTAGAAAGCTGCAATCATCCTTTACTGGCGATAGGCCAGTCCTCACGCTGGATTTCTGTACAGGACATCTTACGTTCAGGTCATTCAACTTCTAAAACTCAAGAAGAATGTATCATTAACGGAAATGTTATCAATGACTAGTATCTTCAGTATCAATTTTTTTTCCCTCCATTGAAGGAGCTCTGAAAAAAAGATACGTCCTGTTGGATGAGTCAGGTAAAGAAGAGCTGTAATGTATCTTTTGATTAAGAACTGTGTTAAGGAACAGCAGCGATGTAATTCCATATTCCATATCCTCACTGGGCATTTTCTTCAACACTGACTGTGTTCAACTGGGACATTAAATAAGGATTATATTTAATGCATGATGCAAAAAGTGCACATATCACAACCTGCATTCCCAGCGGTGCCTTTGTATTTAACTGATGTAAAAAACTACACACTATGAACAACTAGATGCGTTTAAACTAGTTACCCTTCTAGGTATCTGGACTCACTAGATCCTCTTTAACAGTGAATAATAGTTTCACAAATTTAGACAGAATGGAGAGAAGAAGTAACTAACACATTTATACGTTAGCTAATTAGAATAAAATCCCTCTTCAACTGTTGCATCCGATAATGTAAGAGGATATGTAACATGTTTATCCTCCCACTGCCAGGAATCACCTCTCTCTCTCTCTTCTCCTGTTGCTTCTGCTGTGCCACTTCTCTCTCTTTTCTTTGCTGCTCTTCCCATTCTTCTTTGATCTTCCTCTTTATGATTAAAAAAAAATTTAAAAATTATTTAAGGAAACAAATACTTTATAATCAGTCAAATGCAAAACTATCATGTTGTATTACAATTCCTTGACTGTTAAGTTTTCATCCCGTAACTAAATCCCTGGACAAAAACCCTTTTAACAAGTCTTTTTTTTTTTTTTCCTTTTTAATTTTGCTCTTCTAGAATGGAAGAAAGAAGAGCTTATGTTTTCAAACATACCAACAACAAGAAAACTGGGTCCACTACAAAACAGTAGAAGATATTACACTGTCTATCTTACTGCCAGACACAACTCTAATACTCAGTTTATACATCACCTCTTCTTCTTCTTGACGTTTTCTTGCAGCCTCTTCTTTTTCTTTCTTAAGCTTGAATTCTTCTTGGGCCTTTTCTTCTCTCAGCAACCACTGCTCATGTAGTTTTTGTCTACCAAGGAAACCACATACCACTTAGGACAGAATTTAATGACTACCCACAACTCATGCAAATGTCATGCATACAATTCAAATTTATTAGTTCAGAAATAACTACATCTTATCTAATCTTTAGGCTTTAGAGAAAAAAATGTGTAGCCTGAAATACACCAAAATAATTCTATTTTACAGAATATATTAAAACTTTTCAAAGTATCAAAATAGAATTTACTACAAATGTATCTACTGCATATATGCCATTTTCTAGATTTTTCACCTTTCTGCCTCAAGTTTTTTTTCTTCTTCTTCCTCTTCCTCTTCTTCTTCCAGTTCCTCCTCTTCCTCCTCAGACACCGATTCATCTTTTTCTGTAGCTTCTGAGAAAAAACACAAAACAATGCATCTAAATAACGGGATGTTGTAGTCAACAAAGATACACAAAATTACATCCTTTTAAAAAAGAAAAGAAAAAAATCACTATTAGTTTCACTGACAATACAGAACACTTCACAGTTACCTGAGTCTCTTAGTTTGGCAAGTGCCTGGCGCTTTTTTTTCCGCTTTTCTTTCTTCAGAATAGCTCTGTATTTTTGATGGCTGAAGATGAAAGAATATTGTTTACGTTAAAACAACTAAACAAAGGATTTTTACAGTTATATATATGTATTCAATTGATATCAACACTACAAAACCCCACAAACGGCAAAATTAACAAGGTAGTCATAGGAAACAGTAACTCTACAGGGACATCTGACATGACAATGAGATCTGTAGCTATGCTGTTGGAGCTGCATGTGGACAATGATCACATTCAGACACAACACAGAATCTCACCCTTCCTGAGCTCTGCAGTATTCAAAGTTCTCACCAACTCTATGAAATATCCCTTAAGTTTCTGAAACTTGGTCACTAGGTAAGATTAGGGAGAAAAATTTGGTGATCTCCCACGCTATCATTTTGGTACACCTTTCAGCACATTCTAGTCTTCCTCTCTTTCACAGAGTATGAAATGTTAAGTCCCGTCACTTTCCTTCTCCCTTGATATTCTCTACAGGCAGCAGTCTTAATGTATAGATAACAAAAGCACACTTCACCACCACCGATAATGCTCAGGTCTGTTCTTCTGCTACTGAATCTTGGCCGGGCTCATCCTTGCTTCTCTAACAGCCCTGCAATGCTGCCTAGAAACAGCACATTGCTTCCATTATGGTTAGGAACTGTCTATCTGAAAGCTTTTTCATATCAACCCTTTTCTGTCATTTTTCATTCTAGCTGTATTCTTTCTAGCCAGTTCATAATGGAAAAATAGGAGGGAGGGATGACCTTCAACTCTTGTCACTCTTCCATGCCAAATACTGATGGGAGGTCAAAATCTCTCCGTTTCATAGTATGCAATTTTAAAAGACTCCATAGGTATAACTCAGCCAAAACCTCACCCGCATCTCTAACCTGAGGCTTCCATTCAGGGTTGCTCACAACCTCACCATCTGCGCACCTGTGGATGCCATCAGTAACCCCGTGGTTATCCGGGCAGCAGAGCCCTCAGAGCCCAGTGCCTGACTGCATGCAACATCTGAGCACTCTGCCTTTGATCAAGCAAGCTTAGCGACTCCTCCTGTAATGTCACCTCCCTGGAACGAATCTTATCCGCTCAGCAGGTGCCTGGGGCTGACAAGCGTCCTTCCCCGTTCCCTGCCTTTCTTAGGTGATCCTGAAGCCCAAAGAGGAAAGAGAGCGAGCAACTCTCCTCACTCCCAGGCCACACACAGCAGCACATGAGGAGGCGGGCAAACAGCTTCGGGACTGAGGCTTGCCTCCCCCTCCCGCGACACGGCACTGCCGAGCGAGGCCACTCCAGCAAGCGCGGGGCGTAGCTGCTCACAAACACCCCGAGGCCTGGACCGGGGATTCCGTCGGCTGCGGAGGGGGCCGGCCGGGGCTCTGCCCAGGCACGCACACGCCGGCTGCCTCCCCGCGCCGCGGCCCTCGCCGGCCCCCACGGCCGTCTCTGCCCCCGGGCCCGGGGCGCTGACCCCAGCGGCGGCCCCGCGCAGCAGCGCCCCCTCCCCCCGCGCAGCGGCGCCCCCAGGCGCTGCCACCGCCCCCCACGGCCGCTTCCGGCCCCGCCCCGCGGGCGCCCCCCGCCGCCCCGCTCGCCGCCCCCCAGGGCCAGGCCGCGCTCCCACCCGCCGCCCCCCACGGGCGCCGGCTGCCCCCTGCCCCCGCCCCCGCGCGGCGGCGGCGGCCGCTCGGCCATGGCCGCTGCCGCACGTAGCTGCGCCACTCCCAGGCCCGGCCGCGAGGCGGCCTCAGCCGCAGCCGCCGCGCTGCCGAGCGGTCTCAGCCAGGGCTAGGCCGTGACCCTCCTCGGAGACCCCCGGGCCCTTCCCTTTCCCCCTGGGGGCGGTGGGGAGGCTCGACACCGGCGCTGGCCTCGGCCTCACCTCAACTTGCCCAGAGGGGACTCGGGCAGCAACATGGGCGCCGCCATCTTGCGTTACCGGGGGGATGTCACGTGACCCCGCGGCGGAAGGGCGCAAAATCCCTTCCGGCAGCCGAGCGGGTGGGCGGGGCGAGCGCGCGCGTTCCGGCGCACGGGCGGCCCTTGGGCTGCCGGGCTCGGGAGCCGCTTCGCGCGGGGCGGCGGGGCCTCGGCACCCGGAGGCGGGGAGCGGCGCGGTGACCGGCAGGGGCGCCGCCGAGGGAGGGGCTGGCTGGCTGGCGGGCACAGCGGCGGGCGGTCGTGGATTTCCATCCGCACTTCAGCCGGCGGTAGTAACCGCCCGGCGGTCGGGCTTGTGGCCAGCTGGGCGGTGAATGCGGGGGAAGAGAGCGTCAGCGTTGGGTGGTGGGGTGTCAGGACTAGCAGAGGTGTCTTCAGCCTGTCAGCGCTACCTTTGCAGAATTCGGGAAACAGGACCGGGGCTATTCACGCCTTAGAGGATGAGGTGGAGTTTGTGTTATCCCTCCTGTCAAAAGCACTTAAGATTCAGTGAGCGCACGGAAAAGCAGCGTTTTAAATTCCAGTTTACTAAACTCTCTTCAAAGACTCGAAAAGATTCGGTGCACCGCATCTTGCGTTGTGGCTATCTGTGATTTGCAGCGCACGTTGGTGCGCAGAGCAGCAGCAGCCCGGGTTTCTTCCGCACGTTGCGGTGTCGGTGCTGTGTGGGTGCTCCCCAGCTGCAGTAAGTAGCTGCTGACAGCCTGTGCTCTGGGAGCTGCATCGGTTACTCGGTGAAATACGTGTGGAAACATGAAGTATACGATGCCAGCCGCGGGGCGAGCTTCTGGCGTGTCTCTTTGCCGCTGTGGACGTGGGTGATGGGTGGCGGCCCTGGGCTACGGCCTCGCAAAGAGTTGGGAGTCACAGCTCCAGTGTAGCAGGGCACACCAGACCGGTGCACTGATGAATTTAACTGACGCTGCTCATGCATTCTCAGCATCATCTCTGAGGCATTCTACCTGTCTTGGTTATAAACATATTTCATGGGAAGAAATGAGCCACAGTGCACAGACCATCATGGGTATGATGGGTCAAAATGCGCAAGTTGTCAGTAATCCTTTCCTCTGTGATATGCATTATAGATTGCAGCCTTCGGAGGCAACGTATTCGTAGGTTTCATTTGGGTCTGTTTTGCATAGCCATTAATAATGCACATTGTTGATTAAGATCTAAATTATTGTCATAAACCACAATGTAGGAGGTTACTTCCTAGAGGTAGTATATTGCATAAGTAGTCTGAGCTGCTGGCAGTGAAGCATACCAGAGCAGGCTTTGTCAAATCAGACTGACTGTGCTGTTCATTAACAGCATAATGAGTATCCTCTTATTTATTCTGAAGCTCAGTGAAGAAAGCAAGCATGTGAGTACCGTAGTCAGCAGTTACATTTGCTATTTGACCAATGAATATTCAGGCCATGACCTCTCTGCTATTACTTAACCCTGTTTAAGATGCTAGACTGTCTTTTGAAACGGAGGAGTTGACATGACTATTACTGTTTGCTTGTGCAGAACGTACATGTAAAATAACACATAATTTGCTGCTTTTTAGATACGGAAGATGGCAGTATTGTGCATTCTACAACAGATGAATAATTGACACTCATGAAAGTTTTGAAAAATACAACCAAATGTGTTTCATAAATCTTATTTCATTAAGGAATTAAAACTATAACTTTTCATCCTCCTTTCAACAGAGTAAGTGCTCTAACAATAACCTTCCTTTATAAGTCAAATTTGAGGAATTCAGTCATTTTTTTCATTAGTATGCTACATTTCATTATGGCATTTTCCTAATACCCTTTGGGAAAGAACCACTTTAAGCTTATATATGAAATAATATAAAGTATACCATATATTATATTATATATGGTATATTATATAAATATACCATATATTATATAAATATACCATATATATTTATATTATATTTATATTGTAAATATACTTTATATTATATTATAAATAATTATAATTAATAATTAAATATAATTATTAATTATATTATTTATAATATAATAAATAAAGGAGCATCTCTGTAAGAAAACAAAATACATCAGCTGTTACAGATAATTCATAATGATTCTGGGAAAAGCTGTCATACCTCTTTGAATAAAATAACTGCATTTTTCTCCATTTTGTTTATTCTTATTAATTTATACACATAACAGCAGCTTGATATTCAAGTACAGGCTCAGAATTCCATACAATTTAATTGAAATGGTATCAGAAAGAAACAAATATAGCCATTCCAGGCAGGGGCCATTCACATATTCAAAGTAATGTAGCATTCTGGTTAGTAGCTTAGTTAGTAGTAGCTGGTTAGCCCTTAGACTGGGATCGTAGACTGCAGGCCTTTTCAAGCATAGGTTGTTTTTGTGGAAACCTTCAGGAAGTTTGTGGAACTCACTCTTCAGTGTTTTCTAAAGAAAAGTATACCTGCACTCTATGGTACTATGTGAACCTCATCACATAGAAGGTTGATACCAGGTGTGCTGCTCATACCTCACAGAATAGCACAGAACAGGGAAACTTTTCTCCCACATCTTGAAGTTACATACCATATTGCAGTATAAATATCTGCATGTCTTTTAATATCTATGCAGAGAACCATGCCTCCGCAGTAGGCCAGCTCTAAACAAGAGTGCAGATACTCTATTTAGCACACATTTGCACTTCATTTCTATGTGGTTCTTCTGTCTGTTTTCCGTTTCTCTCCTATTTCCTACCATTGTGGCCTGACATCAGCAGAGAAGTGTTTGCTCTCTTTGTTCTATGCCCGAGCCCTGTGTGGAAAAAAAGGAAGGTACATTTTGTAGGCATATGGATTATCTAAGAGTTGTCCTCATAATTTTTGCCGTATGTTCCTGTAGAAGAGTGGTCCCTTTCCTCATGGAATCCTTCAGGTTTCATTTTCCTGGCTGAAGAAAATGGACATAAGAGAACATGTGGGAAATGGCAGTAAATCACTAGTGTGGATTTGGTCGACTCAGAAGATGTGTGTTGACTAGGAGACATTCAGGAAGTGTGGGTTTGAGATGGGGAGTGGTCAGTTTTTATTGACGCTTCACGGCTGTAGATTGTACTAGAAACTTAATAGTGAAGCGGTGGCAGCAGCACCATCCTTCACCATCCCCTCTACCCTGGAAGTTTCAGTTTGTTCCTTCACAGTGCTAGCCCTGCTGCGGGTGATTCTTGGTGCTTTCCGCTGCAAAGCGCACATTTCAAGGCAATATACCTGAACTCTAGGGCGCACGTCCTGCCCCCACCTGCTGCCAAATGGCTATGCTGCTGTCTCGAGAGGTAGATGATTTCTCACATACTCTCTACTTCTGTGAGCAGTGATAAAAATTCTGTGGCAATGTGAGTCACTTTTACATTATTACGATGATGGTAGTGGTGGCGGTCTGCCTTCAACACCCTGTTTCCCCAAAAGTTACCTGAAAAACTCCCAGTTAATGAGACTTAGGCTGAAGCTATATCAGCCAGCCTGACCTGTTAGATTATACTGACATTCACTTAGGTCCTAATCTCAAGTCTTCAAAAGACGTGCAGCATTCATCGTTTCCATTGCACCCGGGGAACTGCAAAGCACTGTGTACAATTAGATCTGCAGTTCTCCAGGTACATTTCCATGAGTGACTAATGCTGACAGTAGCACATTGACTCTTTGCTCATAAGAGTTGAACAGAACTATTTAAGACTAAAGATTAACTTCCTTAGAGTTTAAAACTGTTAATTTGTCAAATTTGAAAACTGAGGTTAAGTTTGGCCATAGCTGTTAATTAACTTATATGATAGCTATCAATATTTTACTTTCCTGGGATTTTCCATTTCAAAGACATTGAAAGAAGCAGCAAAGTACATTGCTAATCACATAGAGAAGATGGAAGGGGTTTTGTTTGTTTTACCAAGTCATATGCTTTCTTGAAATTTCAGTCCTCTCGATTTGTTTGACAGTCCAAATTATGGTATACTGTTATGTATATACATACAGATAATACATTAATTTATGGAGGTCACAAGCGCTGAAAAAATTTTAGAGATTTTTCATCCAGGCAGACAAATTCATTTAGTACAAGAAGAGAAATAGTTCTTTGCACTAATTCAAGGATATTTCTGAGATACAGATCATGCACTAGATTCTGTATGGCTGTGACCTGTAGCTCAAGAGTTGTTAGGAAAAACAAAGTTCCCGTGAAAGAAGAACTATTTAAAAATCTAGAACCTCACAAACAACTGAATTAAAAACATACCTTGCATATGTGCGTGTAGATTGTAATTTGTTCAAGCAAACTATTGCCTGACTGATTAATCAGTGGCAAACAAATGGAGAGATGTTTAAACAGTGCTACATGTCTGGCCAAAATGGGAGAAAAGAGTCTGGACAGAATGTTATCCACACATGTAGATTTATTACAGAGGTACAAAGTGGCAGAATGTCTGTTGCCTTAGATTATGCTGATATACTCCGTTTGCAACCATAAAAGTTACAATGCTTTTTAAGAGAGTATTTTAAAATGTCATTGATTTGAAGAAAAGTTAGCTTTCTATTAACACCTGGTCTAGGCTTGCTTGTCCACCTGGCTCATTTGAAAAACATGCTGGCTTTGGAAATAGATTTATAGATGTGCAGCAATCAGTTGCTTACGTGCAGCACCCTATGCATATACAACTGAATAAGCACATGGGCAATCAGCTGGATGCCTTTGGCACACATCCAGCTTGCCGGGCATGTATATATCAACTGCACGGTGGTCTCCCTGTGAGCTCTGAGCTGGGGTGTTTATCATGCTGCTTCTTCTGCTGGCCTCCTCCCCTCTCTGCTGGAAAAAATCAATTTGTCTTGCCAGTCAGCAAGACAAATTGGGGAAAATCAGCCATCCTGGCTGGAAGTCAGCAGCCCTGATCAGGGAACCCAGTCATGTCCTCTGAGGTTGCTCCTGCTGGGCATCGTGTGCCTTCGATGTACTTTGGCACAGGCTCCATGTGATTCTGACGGAAAGAACTGATTTACAGTGGTTTACAGCGGGGAGAAGTGGTGATGCCACGTATCAGTGCTCGGTTCCATTTGCCTTCTGGCAGCAGGGAAACAATGCTTGGCTTTTTTGTTCTCTTCCTAAGTTCTCCAGTATTTTCCCCAAAGGTACAAAAAAATTCAGATGCTCATTATCGAAGCAATGCACATCAATTTACCATGAAGCTAATTACATTCATGTTCTTTTAAGATTTTTTTTAAATTACAAATTTTACAGAGAACTGATAGTCTTTCACACATCTGTATATCTTTTAGCGCCCTCCTTTTGATGCATGTAGATACAGCGTGTTAATTTAAGCTGTCATTAGAAATGAATACATCACTTTTTTGTTTTCATAGGTATAGATTGAATGTCTAAGCAGATAATGTATCCAACAGTTCTGTACTGAGAACTGGTTGCCTAGCAAGAGTAAACAGATGCCCCGCAATCAGGTTGATTTAATGACTTTTAAAGACGGGATATCAAGTCCTTTAACAGTGGCTTCTAAAACGAAGATTAAATTAGTGAAACAGTAAGTTTTCTGTTACCTGAAAGTCCAAGTATTCTTATGTAGTAAATACTGGTTATGGTTTTCCATAAATTCAGTCCCACTTTAAAGTAAAATTTTCTCCCTAGTAGTCATTCTTGTGAAGGTCTTTGGGTCTGCAGTCTCAAGACACACTTCTCTGTGCTGAAGGACCAACTGAAAGTAATTCTGAAGCAATCTTCAATTTAGGAACTAACCATTAATCAGAGTGGCTACGGGGGAGTACAGCGGCAGAGTGGAATAAAATAATCCTGTCTTGCTGCCCAGATTGCAAAGACTGTTCAAGTACTTACGATAGATTTCAGTTTCTGAATTCTTTCTCCTCTGCATTTATTTATTTATTTGTATTGGTAAACCTTTGACTAATAGTGTAGAGTGCATCATTAAAATATTTCCATACATGTGTGCGTATATGTATACACATTGTGTCATGTCTACAAAACATGTAGACATGTTTTCTATGAAGTCCATTTATTGCACTTTTTCTTATTCCAGTTGCTACCGTAACGATCCTCCGACAGCAGGAAAGTATTTCTCCACCTTTAAAACTGTCCTTTTCATGCAAAGCAATGCATTGGGCGTGGGGGGTTTTGTGTGGAACAAGGTGTTTGCTCTGCCAGGCTCAGACAAGCTCCTGAGCCAGGATGCAAGAGTGGGACTGAGGCAGGGATGGGGGGACACGGCACTGGGGCCACCAAGCCAGCCATTCAGAAGTGCTGCGAGTTCAAAGGCAAATGAGGGGCAAATCTGGAGCCCTGTTTTTTGGGGCTTCTGTTCATCATGTATTTCAGAGGGATGAAAAGGCTGCCCAATCTTTCTTTATCCTCAAGGGTTCTCTGTGGGGCCAGCCAGTTTCCCAGGGAAGCCAGGTGGCATCTTCCTTTGGGATCTGGTGGCAGCTGCACTTCAAATTCACCTGCAGTGGGTAACAGCACGGCATCCTGCCACTGCAGCTGCCAGCTGCTCTGGTGCGACGTCCCTCAGATATCTTGTGTGCCTGTCTGACATCACATCTGGGGGGAAAAAAGGTTGGCCTGGGTAACATGTGAAGTTTTGTATTATTCTAAAAAGAAAGAAGGAAAATTAAAAACTTGTTATAGCTTTTTTTCTTTTTATTTTTTATTTTTTTTACTACAGAGAAAGGTAGTAAATAACTAACAGAAGACAGTTGTTTCTGGTGCCTGTTTTAGCTAAAATAATGGGAGTTAATTATTAAACCTTCTACTTGGTTGCTCACTTGTGCTGCTGATGCTTTAATCCTGGGTCACAGAAAGTTTAAGAGTGCTTTAAAGGGGAGACTCACTTCTTTTTGCCTCAACCTTTCCACGCTGACAGGATGCTACGGGTTTTGCTGCTTACTCTCTCTGTAGTTGCCATTGCTCATGCTGAGCTCTGCAAGCCAGGTAAGTTTTGGAGCTGATTTCCATCCTCCCCCAGGTAAATGTAGCGATGAGTTTCTGCCTACAAAGCTGCCAGCTTCTCAGATTTTTATTTTAACTGGTTGTCTCCGGTTTGAAGATTGAAATTCTGAGCATTTGCTTCTTTTATGAGTTTGCAAATTAAGTACAGAAGTTGATCTCACTTAAAGAGGTAATGGTAAACCTCACTGAGGCTCTGTAGGGCTGCACCTTTTTTTCTTGCTAGTGACTTCTAACCAGTGATCTGTTAGAAGCTGCCATCTGTGAAATAATTAGAGAAGTAAATGATTTAAAATCCTATTTTGGCTGACTACCAATACATGTTTGCTTTTTTCTCTTTGTGTCAGATGCACAGAATGCTTTCAAAGTACGTCTTAGTATCAAAACAGCTTTGGGAGATAATGCAGTAAGTAAAGTATCTTTACATACTCTTCCTAACTGAATATCTGCCAAAACAGAAGTAATATATACTGTAGAATTTCTGAAGGCACCACAAGTAATTTGTTCTGAAATGTTAATTGTAATAGATTGCTCAAGTCATGATCCAGGCATTTCTTGACATTTGACTAGCCTACCCCTTCAAATGGTGTCCTTTAAGAGAAGTATAAAGCTTGACTTTTCATAAAGATAATTTTCTGTCAAAGATTTTTTTTTTTCCCTGGAAAACAGAGGACATGTTACACTTTATGCATAGAGGTGCTTCATAAATCTAAGTCTGTATTTTGGGAAAAGCACTTCTTGAGAGCGCTAATTGTAAAGTCAAGCATGTCTGGGAAAAGAAGCAGGAAAAGATTGTTAAGTCTTTATGAAATGGGACTTTATGTCAGGCTTTCAGACAAGCATGATCTGTAGAGCAGATTCAGGACTGAAATGCTTTGGTTTAATTCAAGTCCTTAAGCTTAATGTGGAATTACTGGTGTGAGCAGTAAGGGTCTGTAATACATGAGAGTTTGGGACATTAGATGACCGAATTGTCCTTCCTGATCTAAGGTGCTATGAAGTATGGCTGAGCCCAGTACTTCATTTGCAGCTTTGAATGCTTAGAGCAAATCTGCAGTGTGTTACAGGTCTCAGCATAAAATTAGATATGAAATGTCTTGGACAGTCATTTCTACAGGAAGTCTGGTGTCTGATTATGTTAGGAGCCCTGGGAAACAAAAAGCAGTAGGTTACATGTTATAACAGATTGGAGATATGAGAATCTCCCTGTGACTGTAGAAGCTGTTCTAAAATTACCCTGAAATACCAGGTAATTTAAACTAACATTAGCAGGGACCTAATTCCGCTGGTAACTTCATAAACCAGACAAATTGGGAAGAAATATTCAAGATACGTGCTAAAGTATTTGTCCGTGGAAATTCATATTGAAGTCAATTCTCTTGGGTGAGAGACTTTAATTAAACAGTAGTGTGAGCCTGCTTTGTTTAAAAATATATTAAAAATAGTGTGATCCTGTGGCTGAAAATATGTGAAAATCATTATTGAAGCTCCTCTTGATGATAATTGCTCATATTTTGATTTAATCTTAGTTCAAAATAGTGGCAAAGAATGAAAATTGCAGTTCCCAGTAATGTTCTTTCTTAGTGCTTTTTACTTCTCCAACTATAGTAAAGTAAGGCATTTTTGTTTGATCATTTGCATTTTTTTTATTTTTCATCCAGAAAGGGTATGATATAAATCATTAATCTTAAAGGTACTTTATAGTACAAGAAAAAAGTAATAACCAAGGAGTCTATTTTTTTTTGTAGATAGATAGTAGTTTATTTCATAGAACAAAGTGTGTGAAAGCCCTAAGAATGTGACAACGTAGAACAGCATCTTAGAACAACAACATCCTGAAAGTGGTATGATGGCATACGAAATTACCCACAAATAATGAACAATTTATTAAGTGCACAGGTAGTAGTTCCTTTTCATAGCCATTGCAATCTTCTCTGCAAATTGAACACTTGAAACTGACTGAAATTGAAAACTTGAAACTACTATCAAACCGAAATTCATTTTGGTTAACGAATTTGGGACACTTTTAAATTTATTTATTTAGCAAAGAAAAGCATAATACTGTCATTGTATCACAGTGGGACACAGCCAGCTTAGAATAAATTGATATGATGCTCTGCCACTGAATTCCATTTCATTCATTTTTAAGTCACTTCAAGCTAGATGATAATAGAAAACCCTGATACTGTGGGCATTTTGCTCTAGGACTGGCAGGATAACTCCAATATATGTTCAGGGACATAGGAAATAGTTTAGTGTAGTTTTCCATATGCTTTAGTGCATGCCATCCAATTTGTGTGAGGCTGACAGGACACCATTTTTTAATTTGTTCACAAGGTAGGCTGTACTTCGAGGTAGGGAGTGCCATTTAGTGTATTTATATAGTTCTTATCACAATGGAGCTGAAAAGAGCAGCTACAATACATTAAGTATTTAGCTGTTATCATCTGATTTGCAGATAATGAGTGTACTTGACAGAAACATTGTTTGCTAACAGGTGGGAGGAAACATGATGTCTGCAAGCCTAAATGGAAGGAAGGTGATTTATGAGTCTCTCTGAGGATGGTGTTAACTTTATGAGTGGCTTCTGGAGTAGCTGCTAGTCACTAGTTGCTTCCTATTCATGGAGTTAGCAGAGTGCTAGAGAGTTAATTCAAAAGGGCCAAAGACAGGTAGGGAGTGAGCAGCAGTAATGTGCATTGAGTAGTCTTTGTAACTCGGTGTCACCACTCAATTTAACCATAAGAGTCAAAGAGCTAGCAGCTCAGGGGCTGCAGCCAGGTGAAGCAGGAGGTGCACTTCCCTTCTGGCTAATGTATCCAGGCTGTTTCCAGGGTAGAGGATGAAGAGGAGAAAAGGGTGACGTGGACCTGGTGTCTTGCCACCAAATGGGACCCAGAAGTGGGTTCATGTGCCTTGTAGCCACACTGAATGGCTGTAGCCGGTCTGAATGGCTGTCTAGTTAAAACAGAACTACAGAACCATTCAGGAGGGAAGGGACCCTGGAAGGTCCATAGTCCCTTGCTGCTCAAAGCCAGATCAACACCGAAATCAGATCAGGTTGCTCAGGGCAGTGCTGTAATATTATAACCTCATTCTGCTAACTTAAATTTTGTCTTCCTTACAGCACTACTATAGCATTTCACTGCATCAACAACCTACACCCATCATCTCTTACCCATTATTTCATCAATCTCCTCTTTCACTAACAGCCACTTAAGACTGGCTTTCACAATCAGCTGTGCCTGATTCTGCTCCTCCTTAACATATAAAGGATAGCAAGTGCAACTGAGCCAAGGTGTCTGTGTTTGTTCCTTTGTAGAACAAGGAAGATGGTAAATATTAACAGTTCTGATACCATCGTGTAAGGTTTAATTGATAACAGAGTAATCTTACGTTTATAACGTGTGGTTGCAAATGCTATTTAATACATTTCCTCTACAGCAGCACAAATTGTCCATCAAAAGCTGTACTTTGTAGGAACATAAGAACAGAAGCAACATCCTCAGTCATCAGCTGCTGTCCAGGCCTTTGCAAATTGGAGGATAAGGGTGACACTGATAAAGCCCCATAGTAGAGTGATTCAGGTTTCTCTGCACCTACCCCTCTGCCTGGAGAAAGCTGATGATTAGAAATTGGCTTCTGGCAATTCGTGCCCACTTTTCCTGAGTTCATACAGTTTATTAGCTTAAAAGTATTCATGCCATACTTTTCCTCCTCATCATGTTGTCTCCCCCCTGCATATTCCTGGATACAGTCATGTATAGAGGTTCTTGTTCATATGGAGCCCACAACCATCTCCATCTGCTCTATCTCTTATCTGATCACTTTTTCTTGGGACTTCTTGCCTTCTGACCAGAAGGTTGTCTGCAGCATCTTCTCACTCAAGCAGGCCCCTGATTTCTGCTGAGCTTTCTCTGTCGGTCTCCTCTCCCATTTCTTGCAGTTTTCTATTTATTCTGTCTTTTAAAAACTGCTTACTCTTTCAGCTGGGACTGGAGTTACTACAAATTATTTTCCCTGCTTTGAGATACCCTTTTTTGTTACTCTGACTTAAAGAAGCTCTAGGCTACTACATTAGTTATGAAAACCGATTACTTGATAGTGATGAATTGTTCATATACACATGTACTGCACTAAACATAGACATATCAAGTACATACACTTGGTAGTGTTGCATTGCATTTGTGTCCATGTGAGCATGAAATGGAGTGTGCTTCATAATTATCCATTTTCAAGACAACTGATTAAATTATCTCTACAGCTGGTTTAATCCATTGGATGACAAATGATTTTTTTTCTGTCCTTTTGGACCTGTTCTCAAAGACTGCAGGTGGCATGTAGGGATTCAGTCAATAGTATCACACACAGAAAAAGGAAGATCTCCCCTTTTAGTGCTGCAAATTGTGCAAATTGTTTAAATACAGATGTCTTTTAAATGGCGATAAATAGTTTTATGGCTGTCATCTATATTAATTCCTCTACTGCATTATCTCTTTTTCTTTTAGTACTAGTTGCTGTCATTACTGTCATGTTTTCATCAGTGCAGTGGGATCAAAATACAGGCTTTTATGATTTCTTTTCAAAGAGTCTTTTTTTTTTTTTTTTTTTTTTTCCAGTTTAAGTTCCCAGACTGGCATGCGTTATCACAGTATGCTCTTACACCACCCTTCATTCACAAGGCAAGAGTGGTGAGTCAGAACCCAGATTCTCAGCACTGTATCTGGGTTTTAATGCAAGTTGTCTGTTGCTCAGTTTTGTTGTCTCTGTCCTACAACAGCCCAGAGAGCCCATTTCATAACTCATCATTTGTCTAGGGATGATATGATCAGTATGACTCTCTGCCCTTTAAGTGACTGCCTCCTTTCCTGCTTAGGTTCCCAGTCCACAGGATGTCAGAGCAAAATGAGGGCTCATGCCCAGAAACTGGATTCCTTTGTTTTGTGGAGAGATGCAGCTCCATGCATCCAAAATCAGAATTTAAAAACCAGAATTAAGATTTGGCATTTTCAATGCTTTATTCAACTACATTTTGATGTACATTGCTGGTTTTTGAATCTGTTATAAAGGCCCATGAAAGAAGCAGGTCCAAGTTGTCAACAGGGTTAAGTATCCACACTGTTGCATTTCTGGTTTGGATGTTTGCAGATTTTTTTAATGTTGGAAGTTAAAGATTAGATTTGTGTTCTGACTGACTGAAGAAAGCTGCCTCTAACCTCCATTAATATAATTCTGAGAAACTATTAATCTCTGTAATCTGCTGAAAGGGGAAATTCAATCAGTATGCCTCAGTCATGGCTCTTGTTATAAAAATATAATAGGTGCAGTTCTTAGAGGTCATTAGAATTGCGTATGTGAATGAAAGCCCAGGGGAACCTAGTGAAGCTATCTCAGAAAAACAAAATTATGGAAGAATAATTTTTCATCAAGATCACAGGGAACAGTTTTTGGAGCCTGTATTATACTTCTTATTGAAGTAGTAATTATGCTACTTTCTTTTGTCTCATGTGTGCTGTAGCAATTTGTACTATAGATGAGTCTGTCTTCTTGTTGCAAGGGTGGTGTGCAGCAATAAGTCCATAATCTCGTTTTATTTCCTGGTGTCCTGAAATCGAACTTTCAGAGACTGCCTCCATCATCAGCTTTTTTCTTAATTTTTGGGCAGAGCCAAATGGTCTTTGAGAGTGGATTTAAACCTTCTGTGTTAACAGGGTTTATCCAGCAAAAGAGGCAAGACCATGGGTGCAGCTCTGTGAGGAGAATTCTAGTAATAATATGCCTAGTCTTCGGTACAAGAAACTTTACATCTCCAGTTTGGTCAGCTTCAGAAACATTCAATTCATTCAGTTTTTGGAAAGATTCTTTGCACTTTATATTGTGCTTTATAACAGCTGTTAGAAAAAGTCCTTTGTGCACACTAAATAATGGGCAGGAGTTTATTTTTGTAGCATAATCAGAGAATTTATGCATTTTCTCGATCAATAGCATTTCAAGTTCAGTGACTCTTTTCCCTCTTTGTACTGCCAGCACTGGTGCTGAAACTGATTGTTTTCCATCTTCCTTTACAGTATGCCTGGGATGCTAATGAAGAGTACCTCTTCAAAGCAATGGTGGCTTTTGCAATGAGAAGATATTCCAGCAAGAACACAACTCAGTAAGCATCTACTCTGATTTGCCTTATACATATTAACAGTGCTGCATGTAGTGGCCCATTCTCTGCTGTACTGAACTGTAGAAATCCTTATATACAGCTTCTAACAACACACCATTCTGCTGTATTTCTTTGACATCCAGATATATGTTAAACATCACACTCTCTCTGTCTTAAGCAATGTTCAATCTTTGGACCGGCATCCCTGCTGATGGGAAGTGACACAGCTGTGGATCTCAACAGGGTTGTGCCAATTCACTCTAGCAGAATCTGGCAGTAAGACATAATACCTTCTGGAGACCATACTGGGAGGAGGCGAAGGAGCACATTGGCGAAGTCAAGAAATGCAACACAGATCCTTGATTAAGCAGCTTTGGGGCACATTTTCTTAGAGCACAGCTTGAGCAGTATGCTGGAGATGAGCTGACTCAGAGAACTTGAAGATGGATATCTATGCTAGTGCTGTGTTCTGTTGGGGGTACCTATCCCTCATATTGCAGTGGTTGAGTTAGCTAGCATCAAGAAGTTTCAGCTGTTGCAGTTCAGACATAAATCATCCTTTAACTGGTTTGGGGATTACATATACCCTGAGGTACTGAATATTCTTCTCAGGCTTCTGATCCTTGCTACTTATGAAATTAGGTACAAGACTAGACAGACCATTTACCAAGCTGTGTTGTCAGTATGTTCCTCCTTAAATGAGAAATCTTGTGAGTGTGTTTCTATAGGCCCATTATTTTTTCTTTGTTTTTCAATCTTAAAAGAAAGATTTATAGTTCTGGTAGGCTAATGAGGATAAGGTTCTCGATTTACATTTTAAAAAACCCCTGCTTCAGGCTGCCATTGCATCAGATGAATCATATTCCATTTTGCAAAGATATTAGTTAACTTTAGTCACATGATGATTATGGTGGCTCCTGAACTTTCTCTTAAATAGAAGGTGATTTCCCCCTCCATGTAACAGGAATGTTTGGTTCCTTGCTGCTTCATTTTTATTCCTCAGAAGTTGTCTTCTTTGAGCAAGAGAACCATTGCAGCAAGCTTAACAAAAACGGCCAAGTATGCTACTGCACAGAATTAAAATGACACTTGAAAAAATGAGTTCAAGATACAAGCTAATTAAAAGTGATTATGCAGGGCTTTTTCTCAGGTTTTCAAATTAGCAGGGTTTTCATCCAGCACCTGATTCTAAAGATTTACTTTTGTATGCTTATTTTAGTCCCAGGTCCTTTTTTAAATTACTCTGTTCCTTCAAAGTCATGGTGCTTTCTCGAAGCAAAAAACCTATGTCAGAAGCCAGTGATCTTTAACTTCTTTCATACTGACTTGATTTTTTTTTCCCATTCCTGCACCACACTTTCTATTGAGTCTGCAGAGAGCCATGGTGCTTGGCTCACTTTATTCAGTTTCCTACCAAGATAGTTATTCCTATGGACAAATGTGACAATGTCACTGTTACTCCAGTTTGGAGGTGGAAGTGCACACATCAATAATTTCCTGCTACTATGTTTGTCAAAGGAGAAGTCAGTATCATGTTTGGAAACAGCTAGGTGTGGGCTCTTTACCTCTTTTTAAGATGGTATAGGACTTCCTCATGAGGTATAACTTGTTGGGGCGTACCTTGGAGGTATAACTGTTAACTTTTCTAGGACTTTTAGATATCTTTGGGGTCACATGTAGACAGCACGTCAACCAAAGGACAGTTGTGCAGCTCTGAGATCTGGTACAACTTACTAGGCAACAAGATGAGGAGTTTCCTATCTGTAGATCTCTCCTAAATCCCCAGGGACCTCAGAGTCCCTTTTCAGTGATGGAGAGCTAGATGAACCTCCTAATACATGCCAAATAACCTGCCTGTTACATGGGAGCGAGAAAGCTGTGAAAGCCTCCATCCTGTTAAAAGTCCTGGAAATAATGCACTACTTTCTCCGCTCTTGTGGCTGGCAGTCGGAAGGAACTAGGTACAGAGGAAGGAATGCAGTCCATCTCCATCCCCTCTGCAGGGGGTACAGAGGTGTGGGAGCACTCAGAGTCCCAGAGGGTATAGCAGCATGCCGTGCACACCGGAATGTCACTCTTGCATAGCTGGTAAGGATAGTGGCAGGGTCTTGCAGTGTTGTGAAGAGGGAGGCAGAAGCAGAACTTGTGGCAAATAAATTATGTTACACTATAGGAGCTTTTACAGATAAATGCCAACAGATTTTCTTCAGGAGCTGTAAAAGATCAATGATCAATTATCTTGTCATAAAAGAACTAACTGTGACTGCATTTTGGTAGCATCTAAATTTACCCAAATTTTGCATCTGACTAGTTAAAGATTTTTGTTAAAATACAGACTTCTGAAAAATTCCCCACTATTTTGCATAACCAAATAGTGGTTCTGCCAGGGTACAAATTCTGCACACGGCCATAATCAGGATGTGACAAACCTTTCCTTTAACATCCCATCAATTTCTAACACACCCACAGCCCTGCAGTAACTCACAACCGCAACTGACTCCCACATGAGACCAAATGCCATTAACTTCAGCAAGCTGGATCAGGCCCCCAGATAATTTGTGTAGTAGATCAGCATAACCATTGTTACGGTCTGTTCCATCATTTTTCAGATTCAAAGTCACCTTTTGTTAGGCTTCTGAAGCTGGATAAAAGCCAGCCTGTAGTGAGAAGCATTTGAATGTGCTGCTGGAGACAGCAGTTGATGCTGTTGTTGCTCTTGTGTAACCACTGAGTGACCCAATGCAGAATGGACAGGATTGCACATTACATCTTGAGTTCTCTACAGTTAATTTCTAAACTAAAATTTAATAAATCATGGAGCTGTGTTTAATGTTTGAAAGGCTTGTCAAATTTTCAAGTTTGTATGAAACAGAAGACAATCCCTCAAATTACTCAGTATTATTAATACAGATAAAATAAAAACTTATTTTTCAGTGGAGAAATAAACCCCCTTTATTTCCTGCTCTATATATGGCCTTTCGATTCATTCTCAATACGTACATTCATGAGCTACGTAAGGCAACCTTTGATCTCTCAGTGTTAAAAAATTATTGTCTGTAGTCTGTGTTTGTAACCCTGGTTTCTCTAATCTGTCACTCATTTGAAATAATACGCATCTCTTTTGGGCCTGAGACTAGTTAATCTTTAGAGCAGAAAGAATGTAATCACATTTACTTCCATTCAAGTAGCAGAACCTATTTTTGGTACATCTTCCCCCCATTTGTAGATTAAAAAAGCTGCAGTTTTCCTCATGAAATGACTAGAAAAGATTTCATCAACATTATCCATCTTTCTAAGACAGGCTATTTTGATACAAAAATATTGTGACCATTTGGAACAAGAAAATAAACTTCTAGAGTTAAAGTTGTTACATCCAGGTGATCCCATGGCTGAAGTTCACAAAAAGGAAGAAAATAACGGTCCTTTGCAGGAGCAGCTGCACAGCACTGTGTTGGAAGAGGCCTGATGCTTTTGGAGAGCTAGAGATAGGTGCTTGAGACTTGTGGACTGTGGTTCTCCCACGAGCTAGTGGCCACTGTAGGCACCCTTTGAGTCTCTAGCAGCTCTTTCTTACCCCTAAACAATGTTTTCCATCTCAATCAGGAACAATGATGGTGTTTCAGGCCAACGAACCATCCTGCACTCTACTCATTGGTGTTCACTTGCATATATTAAAGGAAATGCAGTTTTGGACTTTTGCCATGGTGCCGTAAGGCAGAACCAGGATCCTGTAATTTCGATGATAACAGTCTCCTATAATCTCCATGACAAAAGTCTATCACCTGCTAAGGAAATAAAAATATGTCCACATAGATGGTTACAAATGCACTTGATCAGCATAGTGCATGGAGAAGTCAGGTTTCTCTGTGATTCTCAAACCTAAACAGTGTAAAGGCATAGTTTTGTAAAGCTTCTGCATGCTGTGAATCAAACCTGTGTGCCAATAGCGCAGGGGAAAAACAAAAGGCGTACCTGCTGCAAAGAAATTGCCACATTGGTGCTTGTTGAACCAGTCTGTTTTGTTCTTTACTCAATCCCCTTTGAACTTCTCATAAGCGGTACTATTCTCTTTGGAGCCTGAGAGGATTTACAGCATTCAGATTCTGCTGATGAAAAGGTGGCAGCGGTGAAGCCAGGTTTTACATGCTTGTAATCAAGAAAGGATTTTAAATACAACAAGGAGCAGAAAGGAGGCAAAGTTTACATATCCTAGTGTAAGCCTTGCTGCCCCATTGATTCAGTGCTGTTTGTTCGAGAGAGAGAGAGATGCTGTCCCTAATGATGACTGACTGCCCTGTCTCATGTTGAAAGCCTTGGCATTGTAGGGAAGACCCCAGGTTGAAGAGTCTGAGTCTCTGCATGAGAATGAGAAAGTCAGGGTGTTTTGCCAGTCTTTATTTAACAAACTGATCTTTCTCTTTGGGGATCAAACTTTCCTCACTCACCCCATTTCAAGAACATCTGTAGGACAACACAGATTTTCTGCCTGGACCAATTTTTGATTGTGCCACAGAAATTCCAGCTTTAAGAACTGCAGTAACATGAAGCTTTAGGTCCTACCCGCTGGTTAATTTTCCTGGTGGAAAGCTACCTCTGCAGATACAATTTTAGATATTCTGTGAAGTCAGCAAGCGTGTCAGCCGCTAGCCAAAAGTAGACTCTTTTTTTTCTCCCTTCTGTAAATTTTGTGCTTTGCTTTTGTTTTGGAGGGAATAAATCTGCTTTCATCTTCTAACTGTTGCCAGCAAACTGATGTGAGCATCTTTTCAAATTCCAGAGAATGCCTTTCCTCTTTTATCCATAAAATTTCTCAGTATTTGCAAAATTGACATTGTCCCAGAGGTAAAAGTGGGTATTTCACCTCTGCAAAATCATTGCTTTCCATTTTATTGTGTATCTCTATGGAGTATATACCTTCTCTGTAAAGCAAAAGGTTGCACTATGCGAGGCACCCAAAAGACCACCCAAAAAAGCTTTCAGCAGCAAGTCAAACATTCCTGTAAAATGTCCATAATGAACTACTGTGATCAAGCCAATGCTTGTCCTGCCTTAAAAGCGAACTTGTTCTTTTCTGGATGGAGACTACACATTCATCAGCAATTTTGGATCCCTTATACATCCTACCTCATGCTTCCTGCTCCTCAGGCCACTGCAGAGGTCATTTAATTATATTTGTAATTACCCAGTAGATGGCACTACACAGCAGAGCTCTGTGGCAGGGGAGCTTGCTTGCAGCCGGGGATTTGTCACCCTGAGAAGGAGCACAGGCTGGAAAGGCAATGTTAAAACTTGCGTTTTGATGATGGACAGGCCAAATCTTGAAACCCATTATAGTAGTTAGTAATGGGCGTTCCAGACATCACTGCAGCTTAGTTAAAAGAGGGGCTGCATTCTTCTTTGCTGGCTCACTGCAGGGTGCCCTTCTCCAGAAGAGCAGGTAGTATCTGAGGACTGATCATCCCAAGCAGGGTCCGTCAGGACAGGGTGGCTGTGTTGTGCTTGTGGCCAGGCAGACATTGTGCAAAGGTGAACCAAGTCTAGGCTGCTTTCTGGAAGTAAAAACGATCCTAATTCTTGGTCCTGGACTTTCAGAATATCTGCTCGCTACTTGGACATGGCCAGTAAATCTGAATCCTGAGCCAAATTCTTTGGGTTATTTATTAATGATAGAGAGCTAAGTATTTTTTCCTATTTTTATCTCTCTAGCTATCTGTCACTGAATTCATAAAGGCTTTGGCTGTCCTTTTGTGATGCATACTATGTTTCTTGCCATGCTGTAATAAATGCCACCTTCTGCAATTCCTGTATATTACACAAATTTGGCTGGTTTGTTTCTTAGCTGTGTGAATAAACTAGGGACAGATACAAGAACATTGGGCCACTCTCTTCCTCAGGCACTATTATGATACTATGCCTTCATGATACTATGCCTTCATTCTTTAGTTTAAATACTCATGATGATGTCATTCCATGAGGTTTTTCTAATGATAGCACCACCATTTACTAGTATTAGTGGTAGAAAACACATTTGTAAGAATTGGAAAAGAGGCATTTAAAAGACATTTTGCACATTTTTTACATAGTATGTGTGACTGTGCCCTTCCACTATTAACTTCACATAAAGCTCAGCAATCTTCTTTTAAAACAGATAAGTATTTGTCATAGCATAAGCTAAAAACATAGGCCAGTGCCAGTAGACTGTCTAAATTTAGCTTGTTGACTTCACTCTGTGCCTGACTCTGTGAACAAAGATGTCAAAAAGAATAACATCAATTTTATTGCTTTTTCCACCAACAAAGGTACTCCAAAGGACTCCACTCACTTGAAAATCATTTGGGGAATCCCCCATGTCTGGTTCCAGTGGTATTTATTAGCTGTCAATACCAAAATTCTTAGTTCACCAATGCATTTGCCCCATTATATTGCCTTTGTCACAGCCCTGATGATTAAGATGCAAATATGTATTGTTCCATTTGATTAGGCTAAATGTATGTCCAAGACCATGCAAGTTTGTAACAGATTTAAAAATTCATTTGAAGACTCAAGGTTGGTCTCAATAAGCTTAATTTTTTTTATGATATTGGGAAATGGGAAATGCTGTTAGTGATATTTCTTCATTGAGCTGTTAACTTGTTTTTAAAAGTAAGAATTTTTCCTCCTTTAGATGAATTTTTCCTCCTTTAGATGAAAACAATAATTTAAGAAAATCTAAAATGTTTCAGTAATTCTTTCCATACTTCTTAATGATGTTTTTTGTTTTAACTATCTGCAGAATTTCCAATGTGCTTCTCTGCAATGTGACGGATCGGGTGTCATTTTGGTTTGTGGTCACAGATTCTTCCAAAAATGTGACGACTGTTCCTGGAAGTGAGGTAGAGGAAGCCATCAGGTACAGTCACTGCTTCTGCAACCTTTTCTTCCTTGCTGACTGAGGATGCTTTCTCTCTTTTGGCCTTGTATGAATGAGCACTCTGCCTCTTCCAAGCAGGTAAAAAACCAAGGGGTCACTACTCTTTCATGTGTGTGAGATTAGAGGATCTTTAACAGTCCCACAGAATGCAAAGCATGTGAGCCTTGGAATTACAACTTTGCAGGGAGTCTCTCTTCATCCTGGAGCCTCAGAAGAAACCTAGTCCCTTTCCAGAGCCCTACCTGTAATCTGCTGTCCAGTGCACGACACATACACTGCACTCATCCAGATGCTACATTTCCCAGTGAGAGCCTTCTCCCTCAGATGATGGAATTACACACTTTCTGAGTGGGATTTATATAATTTGACTTTCACTGCATGCCACGTGCTCATCTACACCTGGACTAGTGACCATAGGCTCCCTTCTGGTGTTTCTCAAGTACAGTTCATCAGACTTAATTTAGAAGTCATCTTTCACTCGAGAAGAGCTCACGTGAACTCTTCATGAGCAGGGCTGGCTCTGTCCCATCTTGGCTTAAACAATTTTATACTCACATTCTCTTCATACCAGCTCTTTTTAGAAAGCCAGTCAATAACATAGCTGAGCATTGCTTGTACAAAGTACCATGCCGTACAAATTGGTCTGCTTTTTACTAAATATCATGTTCTATAGCCAATAAAAGCAAGAGTGTGGAGCTGAAGAGGGAAAAAGAAAAAACGGGTAATCTGACTTCAGTGGTCTACCAAACCTGCATAAGGGGTTTATAGAGATGACTCCCACAACACAACTCACATACATTTCTCAAGCACGGAGTGGAAAACAGACCTCTTTGTTTTTAGGCGTTCTGTACTTTGTCTTGAAAATTCATGTTATCTCTATGGAGGTGTAATGCCTAATTCCTGATGAATGAGTATGCGTTCTTTTGGAAAGATTAACTTTTAAGCTTATGAGCAGATTAAACTATTTCCTACAGAGACACTAAACAATAGCTTCATAGCATTAGTGGAGGAAGAAGATTATTTATTCACTGAAGCTCTCTGTAAGAATGCTGGAATGCAGGGTTTTTGCATTTCTGTTATTCTTTGATAAATTCAGTAGCATAAGCTGATTTATTTCTTTTATGTGCCCTGTTTGCCACAGAAATTAGATGCTATTATAGTATGTTTGTTTTTTAACTGTTGTCTGTCACCTGATAAAGAATATAGTATTTATGAAAAGTTTTAATTCCTTCCTAACTTAGAAACAAGAAATAAAACGGTCTGTAAAACTACAATACTTTCTATTCAATTGCTTCTGATTGCAGGCTTCTATACTAAACCATTATTCTAATTGTTCATACTACAGTAGCATATAAGAGCACTACCCATGGACCAGAATTTTATTGCGTGAGACTCTGCAAAGTAAGACTAAAGAGGAAAGTAAACCTTCTCAGAGCTCTGTATGATACCCAAGATCTTGCATAAATATACACAAGATATATTTATGCATATACAAACACAAAATACACCTTTAGTTGCCTGCATGTGTTTCAGCACATAATTCTGTAACTCCAGCCATTAGATGAGGGTAAACAATGCTTACTTCAGCTGTTCACAATGATCCTTTTATATTAGTAAGGACGAAAATCTTTTCTAAATCAAAGACGGCTTATTGTATGAGTCTTATAATATGCCATGGCTTTCAGTCCTCTCCAGGAATGCTAGCTTTCCATTAAGGCTAAGAACTTCCTTCCTCTTTAAGGGACAGTCAAGCATTATGATTTCCAAGAACAGAAGTTTGCAAAATCTTACCTGTATTTCCCATAGATTTCTTCTTAGGAAATACTTGCTCTATGGTAGATAAATTGAACTGAATACAAGGAAGAGCTGCTGTAAATCATATGACTGCAATCAAAAAGAATCTCTCAAGACCAATATATGTAATACATTTTCTAAAAAACTTTTAACATTTTGAAAAAGCTAATGAAAGATACTACTAAAGCCTCACAAGGCTGCTTAGATTCAGATCCAGAAATACTTGCAAATGCTTAGAAGTAATGAATGTGGGTGGAGATTTCCATTAAAGGGTAGCCATTGTACTAATATGAAAAAGCATATTTCTGAGACTTACGGTTTCTCCTAATGGAAAAAATGTACAAAGTACAAATCCCTTTAGCTGCATCCTGCAGGGAAGAAGGGCATAGGTTGGCTATAGGGGTGGATTCTTCTGGACCAAATTGTATCCTGTGCTTCATGGACCTAAGAAAATTTACAGCAGCAAGAGCAGATGTACCGGCCCATAACATGCAGGATGGTTCAGTTTTAGGAACTAAGAGGCACGGATAAGTAAATCCTCTGAGCATTGCAGGCTAGATCTGCCACTCCCATGCTAATCTTGAATCCTGCATGAACAAGACAAAAGGGATACCCTTAGAGATTACAACCTGCTATGTCTTCAGCACATGGTCCAAACCAGAAATAAATAATAACACTCTACTTCACGTCTCATCTATATTTCCCTATTTTTCAGATAAATGCGTATGAAAGTCTGGTGTTCAAAACCTTGCAAATGTGTGGGTCTGTGTAATCCTACCAACATCATGCTGCATCAAATTCAGGCCTGCCAGACTTGCAGCACATGCATGAAAATTCCTTTTTTGCCTTTCATCTTTTTAACTTATAAAATACCTTTCTAAAGAGCTGTGGTGTTCCTTGTGTTTTTATGAAGGATGAACCGGAACAGAATCAACAGTGCCTTCCTACTGAGTGACAAAACACTGCAGTTCCTGAAGATAACCTCAACCTTATCACCTCCCGTTGAACCCTCCACGCCAGTCTGGCTTATTGTATTTGGTGTTGTTCTTTGTCTCATTGTGGCTGGAATTGTTTTCCTCGTTGTTGCAGGGATTCAGCAACGCAAGAAGTAAGCGGCTTAGCTTTTCTTCTGTTTTAACTGAATACTGGCAAGTTAAGTCAACTGGGCTGGTTTTGCTTTCCAGATCAGCCTCAGAGAAGTTATAGCTGTATCCCCCTTCCCTCCATAGGTAAAGATAACCCATGTGTCCTTTTCCAAGGAAAGGGGTTAAAATTTTTAACTATGAAGTATAGATGCCTTAGTAATGCTGGGGTGTAATGAGGAAACAAGGAGTATAAGAATATGATAGAGATGATAGCTTTACAAAGCTATAATTTACAAAGATGTTTGCTGTCATTCTTCTCAAGGTTTAGTGTGCCACAGGTGAGCTTCTTCTCACAGACTTCCCAAATAGCTACCAAGATGAAGAAGGATGGCAGTGACCATGCCTCTTCCAGGGCAGTACTGTCAAGGCTAAAAAAAAAATATTACTGCTGCAGTTTCAGAAGCCTCAGCAGAGGACACAATAATGATTAATGTGTGGCTGAGGAGGACCTGCTCAATGGAAAGCTGCATGGTCTCACCTACCATTCATGACCTGATGAGTCCAGTGTACGCAGCCCTTCACAGGTTCATGACCAGATCTCCCCATGAACCTATGTGTTTGTTGTTTGGCAGTAGGGTAGAAGAGAGAGATTCTCTTTTCCTCTCAGTTTCTGCCCTGTGGTGGCAGTGGTAAAAAAGAGAAGGCTATTCACGCTTCCCTAGTGTGAGCATGTTGGAGCAAGGCAGAGTAGGTGTTTTGGTCCTACCATCTCTGTTGGCTCAGAGTTGGCCATAAGGAATAGAAATTTCTCAGCTGGGCTGAGATTCTGCCATAGAAGTTCAGCTTCTGCCACGCTTTAGGCTGCCATGGAGGTTAGGTTAACACCAGATTATGACTTCAGCAAGAGACTCATACAGGAAAAGCAGAACTGAAAAAGGGTAAATTTCTTCTGACAGCTAGATAATGTTAAAATTTTTGATTGTATGGTGGACTGCATCTCCCAATGTATCAGAACAAGGGATTCATATATGAAAAGTGTTGTGTTGCAGAGACTTTTCCTTTCTGCCTCCTCATTACCTTGAACAATGTTAAAAGACCTCAGAAAACCAACACTTACTGCGAAAGATAAGTGCTTCTCATAGAGAACCCTTAGTAGCATAGTCAGAATCCCTTCAGTTATATTTTGCATTCAGAAGAGTGGCACAAATTTGCAAAACACCTTTCTGTTTTCAAAAAACTAAATTCAACCAACAATAGATGAGAGATGCTGTTAGGGAAAGATTCTGGGTAGGTGCTTGGGATCTGTGGATAATCTAAGCCCTGTCACAACCTTCCATGTGGTATGGGCTGAGTTATTTCATCCCCTGAACCTAGTCAACCTCTTCTGTAAAACTGGAGAATGATGTTCCTACCTGAAGCCCATATCTGCCTTCTGTGTAGTATTATGGCTCTGTGCATCTGTGTAGTGCCTAACTTCAAAGGGGTCTTTGAAGACTTCAAGTAAGTGTAATATAAATAATTTATACTAAATAGTTGTGATTTTTCTAGGTAAAATAATAATTTGTGCTTCTTATCATGCTGAAAGACAGCATCTCCCCCCCTCTATTTTCAAAATAACTCAGCTGAGTTTGAGCAGTTCCCCTCAATGTGGTGTAAACTACATGTTCTTATCATCATACTATCAGTAATATGGCTTGTTGCTGCCCACCTACAGTCACTTGGCATCCTCTCTGTCTCATGCGCTTGTCCTTTTAGTTGTTTTGCTATTTTTCACTTCTTCCTCTGTTTCCCTGCTCTGCTTTTATGTACAAACTTTCCTTAGAGCAGATTTATCTGTGACTGAACTCATAACTCTCCTTTCGCATCAATGGCATCTGCAGACAGGGGTTGGAGAGTGAGAGAGATGGTAAAACCAAGGATACATTTCTTCTATCTACTGTTGCAAAGACTAGAGAGGTAAAAGGAATGGGCTGGTCTGTTCGGCTTCTTGAAAGAAGATCCAGATATCGGAGAAGAGAATTTCAAAAGAGCTCATCTTGTTTTCAGGCACTGAAGTATGTGACCAGGTTGTCAAAGACTTCAGCATGTTCAGTAATGAGTTTTCTTGGAAACCTGTCCAGAGCTGACATAATGGCAGTTCTGTTGCCTAGCAAGCTGTGTTGGAAATCTGGCCACAAGGACAGTGTTGACTTTTCATAAACCTGGCATTTTGTCTTTATAGGCCTTTAAAGTACCAGTTAAATACCTCAGTTCAAATAAGCTCATAAGCACGTGTTTCACTCCGTTCATATTCAGGGTGGCAGGGAAGCACGTGATTGGCCTATAATGGAGTTTCATTAATGACTTAGACTTATGCGTCATTTCTTGAACTGAAAGATTTTCTTAATTAGGTCTTCACTGTGCATCACTGCCAACATGTAAAATTAGAAGCCACAGCTGCCTGCAGCTAGAAGGGCTCCATGTGACTGGAGCCCCTGACTCTACAGTGAGCTGGATTAGACACCCTGTCTCCCAGCGCTATGTTTGTTCTCCTGGCATTGCAGCAATAGGATGTCTCCCTCTCCAATAATAGATTTGGCACATACCTAGAGCAGGACCATCTTCTACTGGCTATGCTGAACTAGACTGAAGTCTACCCCTACCCCCCAAAATCCCATCTGCAGCAGAGGCCATAAACATTTGCCTTGGAAAGAGTGAAAACAGAGCAAGCACACACAGTGTTTCCCTCTGTTACTCTCCCAGCATCTAATTGGCAGCTGCAGGCCTTCCTAAACTGGATTTGGTCTCCGTGTATTGGGTGGTAACACAGTGATTTCTGTTAACTTGTTGAGTCTCCCCTTGGACTCACAGAAATGTTTAGCTTCTCTGAATTCCTATGGCAATGAGTTCCAGACATCTACTTCTCTCATTTCTTTTGAACCTGCTTCATAGTATCTTCTTTTATGTTCTGCCCCCACATTTTTTGTATTAAAGAACACTCCTTTTATTACTGTAAGAGCAGGTACAGCAGCAGGAGGTCAGAGATTTCCACTACTACCCCCCACATTTACTTTTAGCAAGTCTGTAATGCCAAGAATCTCCCAAAGGCCAATACAGTTTTATTATTGTTAATATCACTGTTATTAGCAGTTACACTGAGTCAGGTTGTTATGATTGTCCTGAGTCAGATTGTTACAGTACATGTTGCAGGATAGGAAGAAGCAGTGGCACTGACCTTTGAGTTTCTTATCCTCTGAAAGTGCTGATGCTGCAGGCTGTAAAGTACAGCAGGTTTTTCAACTATGAACTAGTAGATCTCAAGGTCACAATAAATCTGAAATTAAAGGAACATCATGACATGTTGACTGATATTTCTGTATTACATCTTCTCATGGTTGAATTTTTAGATAATTTTATTCAGCTACTATTTTAATATGCTTTTGGTGAGAACTGGAGCCTGGAAAAGTGAAAGCCTTGCAGCTGTTTGATCTAGAAAACAAAAGTATAAAATACTAGTTAGGAAGGTGGCTGTTAATGAAGTTCGAACTAAAAATGCAGATTTGCAGCATTAAGAGCACCTAACTCCTGGAGAAGATCATCAAGGAGTGTGGGGGCACTTAAGTTTCCACGATCTAAAAAGTATGTTTTAATTTGTCCACATCATGGGATGAAACCTATGACTTATATAACAGGGTCAGACTCGATGTTTAGTGCAGTCCTTCCTGATGTAAAGCAAAAACAGATTTAGAGATTTTTTCCATTTTTATTTTGCACCAGCTTTTCTTTCTGCACCCTCCAGTCATTTTATAGAATAAGGAGGTGAAGTAATATTTATAGCATACTTACAGAATGTTTACTCTAGGTTTTCTGATTCCCAATCCTGACCTCACACCACTAAACCCAGACTTCTAAGCTGTGGGCCTCCCACCTTCTGTGGTATATTTACAACGGCAAAGAGGTGCATCAGGTTATGCCTTTCAGAACATAATCTACAATAAGCTTCTGATTAAATGTAGTTTTCTGTCTATGGAATTGTGGTGGAGTGCTGCAGGTCAGCAGAGTAAGATTATTTTCTCTTTCTTGTTTTTAGAAGGAACAAAGAGTCAACAGAGAGAGAAAATTTAGAAGAGAAAGGTGAAGTAACAGTTACAGTAGAAAATGGGATTCCTTGCGAAGCACTGGATTTAAAAGCAGGCCACATTAATGGAGTCTTTGCAGCAGATGATGAACGGTTCACGTCCTTATGAAATGCTGCCATTGCTATCTGGTGGTTTTTTTGAAAGACTCCTGTGCCTACCTTATCTCGTCACTACTCCTGAATGTCAAACATGAAGACAAGAAAAATGTCCTTTCACTTAATTTCCCTCGAGGGAGCCTTCTGCTGATAACACATACACTCAAACCTCCATTACAAAGCTTTTTTTCATGAGCAAAGAAATGAGAAGACCTCAAATGAGATCCATTAAAGATTTCCAGAAGATGTGTGGCAGAACAGTGTTGAAACCTGCCTTGTGTCAGAAATTTAATTTTTAATGATTATTTAAATATGTCCATTGCTTGTTTTTCCGTGATATAAATATGAAACTGCATTATTTCCGAATGTCACTGGAGAGATCATCTATCATTATCAATTTTTGCTAGGCTTTCTTTCAAGCCGTATGCAAAAGTTTCCCTGTAAAATGACTTCTGTTTGCTGATATGCAGTATGCCTTTGGATGGTTTAGTGATCAGTGCATGAAAGTTCTCATTTATTGAGATAAAAAAAAGCAAGCTTTCACAGCCTCCATAAGAGCAGGTTAAAAAGTGTCTGGGTCATCTCTAGTGTTGGGGCTGGCAAAGATCTGGTACTAAAAGTATTTTTCACTTAACAGTCAAAGTCACAGATTACATGACCTGGAATTTAAAAGTTGCAAAAGTTTGAAATTTGTTGAAATTAAAAGTTGCAACAAAGGGCAGATTTTTCCACAGGTGCAGCCTGTGGTTAGTGGCCCAGCTCTCATTAAATCTATAAGGGCATTTCACAGCTCCTTGAAAAATCTTCCTTACATTTTAAAAATAATAAACCTAGAGTAGGTTTCCAAGACATAGCCAACCTGGGATCAGATGAACATTCATGTGAAAGCTGGATAGCTTTTGAAGACATTCAGTGCTTGAAACACCAGCTGCTGAGCTTGGTGCACCCGACACAGATGAGGACGTGTGGGTGGTGGCAAGTCATCAGAGACCATTCACACCTGTGTTTCCTATTTGTATGGCTGGGAGTTGAGGGCATCAGATGGTGCCAGACCCTAAACTGCACTTCTGGATTACTTTGAAGTCAGGCACACATACAAACTATGCTATTGTGCCCTAGTTTCATTCCCATTTGAATCAGTGATAAAATTCTGACTGATTTCAGAAGAACCGGGCCCCAGTAAAGGGGAATTGTATGTGTGGGTAACTGTACACGGAGAGTGGATGTACAAAATATGGTATCTGCAGTCACCAAACAGCTGCCCATGTCACCGGAGGCAGGATTTTACCATTAGCCATCTTGTTTCCAGTGTCATGTTTGGAGACAATATTAGAAAACCCATTTCATTATTAGGTTTATTCCATCAAACTCCTCACCAACAGGAACAGGGTAAAACAGGGTAAAAGCTGCTTGTAAAGGACCATCCAGTGTCCTGAAGGGTACGAAGGTATCTTGTCTCCCAGGGTACAAGTACCTTCAGCATTTTGGCTGTGTAGAGCACCTTTGGCTGTCCATTTGACTTGGCACTGGCTCTTGGGTATGAGGAATGAGGGGGAGAAGAGGAAGCAGCGGCACAAAGGGAGGAGGCTGAGCTAGGAAAGCTCGAGGCTAGAAGAGGTGGTGAGAGGAGGGATAAATGCAAAATAAAACTGGAACCCACTGGTCATTTGCCTCACATGGTCTCATCTGTCATGGTTGTTTTTGATGCCCTAGTGGTGGGTCCCTCTGGACAAGGACTGTGTCTTCTCTGTGTCCCAGAGGATGTGTTGCTCCATTCTGGAAAAGAATGAATAAAGTCAGTTATTAGTGATAATATCTCAGTGCTTCAAAATTGCCATCCACAATGTGGAGATGTATTTCTCACAGGAATGTCAAAGATTAAGCTTACCAGTGTTTAAGATCATTTGGAGGGAAGATAGAGTACAGTGTTATTATTGCTTCCTCAGTCATTGCTCCAAGGTCTTCCACTCAGGCAGAGTTTTACTGAGGTAATTCACATCCCATCATTTCTAAACTTTCACACTTTTTACATTCTTTGTATGACAGATAGCTACACTGCAGTGTGACCACGATGGATTGTTGTAACTGCAGCACCTCTGCAAGAGCCCATGAAAGAATTTGGTGAGAATAGCTTGATGGTGCAAGAGCAACCTCGAGCTACCAATTAAGAATTACTGTATTGTAGTATATGATAACTGAAATAAAATTCACTTGATATGAAAAAGGGCCAAGCATATCTGACCATACTTCTCAAGACCTGAGTGAAGGTTCAATTCAGTCCGTGGCACTGGCCAGCGATTTGAATGGATTGAAAGCCTCTGAACAAAACATTATGTGACATGGGCTGACTCTGGTGGTAAGTATTTAATCACTAACATCCTCCCAGCTCACCTTTTAGCCGCATAATTACTTTACAGCAGTTTGGTGTAATTTTCTGCTAATGATGATATGGGATTTGCCCAGAGCATACATCTTGCTTTCCTCTCTGCTGACAGGAAATGGCTTGAGAGAAGCAAATGATACATGAACAGGCAGGTATCACACTTAGCAACGCTTTGAAGTCACTGTTGGTATTAGCTCTTCCACTCAAATAGGTATCACAAACTAGGTTAATCAAGGGCACACTGCTACAGAAGAAATAAATCTCTTTTCTAGTCTCTTTGTGCAGCAGGATCGTATTAGGAAACAAAGAGCACTTTGATTTGGTAAAGCCTGTCCTCCAGAGCCTGCAAATGGTACAACAACAATTTATATCCCTTGAGGATCTGGCCCAGATGTTTTATGTAACTTTCACTGTTTTTTTTTTTTTTCTCTAAACCACCTGCCATGGAACGATCTGATAATAAAAAAGAAAGTGAGTAACAAGCAATATAGACTATACTGCAAACTACTTCCTGAAACAATGAGTCGGTTCTGCTTTCAGTTACATTTGTGCCATGCCAATGAATTTTGACAAAGGAACATGGTGTGCCTGAGACTGAACTGTTTCATTTTCAAGAGCCACATTTAGAAAAGAGAGTAGAGAAGAAAATCCAATTAAATGAAGCAATAAAGTCAGAGAAGTTCAGTTTGAAGAAAATCTGCAACGTTTATCACTAGCTCCACATCCCTAGCGAGTTGACATTTCAGGAAGGACGTTACAGTTCTGTTCAGCTTACTTGTGAGATTGATGTCTAGACTAGAATGAGCACAAATCATGCATAAGTAAGTTGTTTATGCTGTCAGTCATTAGCTACACATTTGGCATGCTGGAGAACGTCGGGAAGTCTGCAGTGCCCTCCTTAAATTAGGGACTGCATTGGTCATGACACAACGGTTTGCTGTGCACAACCTTCAGCGTTGTATCGATCACAGACTGGTTTTGTAAATGAAATTAGTCGTCCTTGTTTATCATTATCTATTTAGGGAAGATTGCAAACTGTGGGGAGATGCTAAAATCCTTACTCGAGCCATTCTGCTACTTGCTTTAAGAACGTTAACCACTCTGTCCTTCAAGTTGATGCTTACTCTGTGTTGGACAAAACTAAACTGACGCTTTTTCTATCACATCAACATTTGCCTCTTCTATTCCAGGACAGCATACAAAGTCTGGAGAGAGTCTGTCTGGGGTACTTGCCCTAAACATCTCCCTGTTAGCCCACCCTGAAGTCCGGTACTCACAACTGGACCCAGTAGTCCCCCAGGGCTCTGCCAGTGCTGAAGAGCCTGGAGGGATGACCTCATGGGCCTCCTGCAGACTATATGCTCCTATTTGTCTGTCCAGGTATGACATTTGCTTCTGTCATGGTGACCTTCATGAAGAACCCTTTCCTGGCTATGCCTTCATAAAGGGACACCTTTGTTCTGCATTCTGAGGGAAGACATAACTGTAGCCAGTTCACTGTTTCTGCTGTTGTTCACAAAACAGAAGGGTGAAGTGGGCACAAGGAGCCTCAGGGTAGGATTCAAGTCTTGTTCCTTCATCACTGTGAGAATGAAATAGTTCCCAAATTAATACAAATCACGGCATTAGCACGAGAGCTTTTGCTTTGATGATTTGGTTCCAAGAACTGGGCATCAGTTTTGACCAAGCAAGAGCGTTATCACATCTTGACAAAAAGAGGTTTTCATGTGTAACCTCCCATGTGGGAAAACAAAAGAAATGACTTTAAAGCTTAGGGCAGAAGTGCAACAAAGACTTAAAATAACTCCCAGTGAAAACTGGGAGTCTGTGTTTCTAGATACTCTTAAAAACATGTCTCAGATGCCCTCAGGAATTTGGTCAGTGCATCAGTGCAGTAACCTGTGACTCATGAAATGAGCTGTTTTAAATGCACTAAGTTTTTATAGAAAATGCATTCACCAACTGTCAACAATCCATTAGCAATGAGCAATCTGCGCTTTGTTTTCTATGAGCAGTTCCTTTTGGCCTTTCATGGGTTTTTGTTTCCTTTTAATGTGGTGTGCAAGAAGGGATGGGTTCAACATAGTGACACCACAGCTTCCTATGCTACCGGTCAATTGTTAATGAAAAATCTGTGCTTTTAGATATGCCTAATTTGATGGACTGAACTTGCTGGTTTTCATATCACATAAAGCTGAAGTATGTTGACAGTGATGAGTAATACACACTTGCCAGCACAAATGTATCAGTATATTCAGTTTTGTGAATACATTAAGCACTGTGGGTGCACTTAGCATAATGCATCTGCATTTTAGCTGGATATTCTGTGGCTGGATTGATGCTTTCATCAATCCAGAGAGATTCCACCTTTACAGCATGGATCCAACTTTGTTCTCAGTAAAGTCAGTAGGTTCAGTAGGAACTGAATTTGACTTAAGATCAAAAAAGAAAAGTTTGATTTTGCTATTCTGTCATCTTCCTTCCCACTGTGTTTCCCTTTCCCTTAGAGGTGGCAATCTGAAGCTATCAAAGCATCTCATTAGCTACAGCAATGGCTAAACAGAAAGCATTTAATTCTGGAGAAATGGCAAGAGTGTTCTGGCATTACATCTCTGTCAGCTTCTGCCTCTCTTCTATCATTTAAATTCTAATTGCTACAAATTACAGTGTATAGCTTTTATCAGTTGTGGACCAACAGGAATTTTAGACTTTGGACTAATGTTCTCAGTGATATTGTATCTAAACAACATTGTAGATGCTGATGTGCTGACACATGGTCACTCTGAAGTGAACTGGGACCACTCACTCCCACCTTAGTAAAACTGAAATGAGAAACAGGGGTTGCCTAGATGAAAAGCTGTGTTTAACAGGATCAATACCTTTCCCTTCATTTCTGGGGAAAGGTGGCTTTTTATAATGGACAATGTGAAAGGAATACAGAACATTGTGCCCCTGAGTGGTCCCCTCTCCTCTGCCTTCTTAACATATGGTCTTGATTTTGACTGTAGCCTTCAGCAATGACACTTCATGATATCCTAAATTAACCTGCAGGTTTGTACACTCATCTGCCTTTCTGAAAATCATTCAGCTTCGGAGCTTTCTCCTAAACCTTGCAAACCCCCTCTGGTTTCCTGATGCTTCAGGCAACTGACAGAAATTTTACTCAGCTTCTGATGTTGTCTTCAGATCTGGGGCTTGCCCCTGCCCACGGGGCACTTTCCCCCCTTGGCGATGCTGAGCACGCTTTGACTTGGGGAACAGCCATCAGCCTGTCTCCCTTGGAGCACAAAGGAGTGGTGCAGAGGCAACAGCTTCTCTTTAGCTCTGAAATCCAGGAGGCGAAGCAGCTTGTTTCGTGAGCGGAGGTTATGGAGGGATGTGGATTAGACATCCAAGGCACTGACCCCAGCCTTGGGCCAGGGGGGTGCAAACTCCAGAAGGTCACTGCGATACAGCCGCATGGCCGAGCCAGCTACAGGAGGTGGGTGCAAGCCAGGTAGCAGCCCCCGTCATTTCTTTTCCTCTGAGACAGAGATCCCAAGTGTGGGGCAGTGGGTGAGGAGTCTCTGTGCTCCGCACTCACTGCTTTGATCTCCGTTCCTGCTGGGCAACGGGGAATTAAACTGGCTGGCTGCTGAGCCGCCCTGGCTCGTTCCTGCGGAGGAAGAACCAGCTAAGCCCAAACTGCTGATGCTGGAGCCAAGGCTGGCTGCTGGTACGTGCCTTTTGCATGGGAGCTGGTCCCGGGTGGCTCAGAGGTTGAGCAGGACGGGCTGTGCCTGCCTGCAGAGGAGCAGAGACGTCCATCCTCCTCGCCTCCACACAGCTCTGCTCCCCACCTAGAGAGCAGACACAGGGCTCTTAGGAAAACCCTCTCTTGTAGGAGGGCTCCCAGCGTGGGGAAAGCCCCTGTCGCACGGGCTGAGGGCAGCTGGCGAGCCAGCACCCCGGCCCCAGCACCGGCGGGAGGGCTTTCATCCGAGAAAAGGCGGATGTCACGCATGCAGAAGAGTTAGTCATGTGGGAAAAAGGCTGCTCCTCGGGGGATTAAAAGGACTATTTGCCCAGCCCCCAGTGTGAAGCACGAGGAAGAGGGAGAGGATCTGGGCTTGTCCCCCAGCGATGCCCAGGTACGGCCGCGGCAGCATGGCCTCTCTCCAAGCACCACTGCCGTGTCAGGGTGATGTGCGGAGGGGCTGAAGCCACCCCCGGGCCGTCCACTGCCTCCGCAAAGCCACTTTACGGGGAGTCCTCAGAGCAAGGATTTGCCAGGTATTTAACCGATGTGAGTCGCTCTTTGGCGAAGGGCAGAGGAGTGGCAGAGCGGGGCAGCCGCAGCCCCGCGCAGGCGGTGGGCTGGCTGGCTGTCCTGCGGCAGCCTGTCCTCCCTGGGGATAGATGCTCCAGACCCCGCAGCCCTGGCGCCGTGCAGCCACAGCCCGTCAGAGCCCCTCTCTGCAAATCAGTCACCGAGTAATGCTTATGTCTGTCTTTCATGCGCTAGGCAGAATTACAAAGTGCAGCAGAGAGCTTAAGCAGTGCTCCTGCCTGGAATAAAATGGCCTGGTAATGGTATTTTAAGCAATTTTAAGGATGTGTGGTGCCCAATATGCAACACAGTAGTTTCTTATTGAGGCGTGCCCAAAATGCAATTCTCTGTTATTGCAGTCCTAGTTTCATAGCACAGCTCAGCCAACAGCATGAGTGATGAGGCAGATAACTGCTCTAACAAACAGAGCCAAGGTACAGCTGAACATTGGTGGGCAGCTATTTTAGCAGAAGTCAGACAACTCGAACCCTGGGGACTACAGGACTGGGAGTATCAGGTAGGGGCTGGGAGCCACAGCTCACGCTGCAGACCCAAGGGGTGTGGGGGAGGACTGGCACACTGGAGGAGAAGGAGCCTGTGTTACCATGTCAGGTTACCCGCAGGCTTTGTACTGTAATGATGGCAAACTGACATAGTCGTGTGCTCCAAGCCAAGTAGGCTGACTGCCATCACATACAACAAAGTGTTTGATTGAGACTGGATTTTAACTCCCAGTTGCTCTTCTCTTTCCTATCACCCAAACCCAATGGCTGCTGCCTTGCTGCCCTTGCTGGGGGTTCGTATTTCCTAAAAAGGCTCGAGGTACTTCCCTTTCTCAGTTGTTTACTGTTCCCTTTTTGCTGTGGCAAAAACTGTCTTCCTGCTCTTGCCAGCTCTCCAGACCAGCCTGAAGGTCCACCCCAAGACATGCTACCAGCTCATCCAAGAACGGATGGCATCCTCTCCCCGTAGACCTGCCATCACCATCTCATTCTACACAAATCACTCTAAGCCTGAAGCCTATGCATCCTGCAGAAAGCCTGCTGTGGTAGTAAGGCTGGCATAAACAAAGTCTGTATCCAGTGATCTGCTCAGTGGGACTAAATCCATCCATGAAAGTGTGATGTACGTGGAGCCCAGGGCTCCCCACTGTTGTAAGGCTGTTTTTCAAAACATGGGTTTGTGCTAATTCATCTTACAGCTTAAAGGTTTTTCTCTTGTGTTAAGGCAATGGCAAGGAAGATGCAGTGTAATTCTTGTATGATTCCCCAAATATGATACCAAGGATTGCATTTAGGTACAAAATAAGAAAAAAATTAGAAATAAGCCTGAAAATTTGCAGCATAATTCAGTGTGACTCTGCTACATTTTCAGCTCACCACAATGCTTGCACACACACTTAGATGCAGGTGCAGATGCCCTCCCTATACAAAATGAGGTGACACCCTTCTCTCCCCTCAAGGTATTGCCCAAGTATCCCACTGCTTGGGAGCCCCTGGATCATGCAGGCACCCCTCAGGGCCTCAGGGCTGTGCATGGGTAGGTGGCACCCTCAGGCTGGAGCGAGGAGCACAGGCAACTCCTGTGCCACAACAGGGAGACAACATCTACCAGGGCTGCCTCTGAGGAAGGCACCAGAGCACTGTAAAGGGGGGGGGGGGGGCGGAAATAACACCTGCATGTAAAAAGGGAATTTTGGATCTGCCAGTCCTGTTTCAGTACCCTAAAAAATACTGGGTTCAGTAATTGTGCAGTTAATTTACCAGCACAGAAGAGAAAATAAAATAGTTGAAGCAAATAGTCAACATAGATCCTGTTCTTTACTGGAGGAGAAAAAATCATATCAAGTTAATAATAGACATAATTCTCTGCTCTGTCAGACAACAGATGAAACAACAACAGAAAAACCTTTCAGCATTTCACCATATGACAGTCTCACTGGCAAATTAAGGAACAATGAGCTAGACAAGAATCACAAAAGGCACATAATTACTTAAAAACCAGGCTCCATGATTCTCAGTTAAGAAGAGGGTCATTTTAAGCGATAGTTTTCCTGGGCCTTGCTATATCCCGTATGATCTGGATGTGGGATAAGAAAACCTATCTTTTAACAGGTTTGTGGGCATTGCCAAGCTGGGAGTCCTTTGAAGGATTACAGTTCCAAATGACCATGAAAAATTGGAAAAATTGTCTGAAATCAGTGCAATGGACTTCAGCCCATGTGGGAGAGCTGAGCACGCACACGACCAATGTGATCAGGCAATGTCCATTTATTACAACTAAGAAAGCCCTTTTATAATGTTCTCCCGCACACGTGAGTAACATGCAGTACAAGTCCTCAAGATTGGACGGTTAACTTAGCCCGTGCTTTAAACCTTCTTATGATTGGATACAAAGTGCCACATCAGCCTTGCCAGGCTTCCTGCCTCGTGTAACTTCCTCTTCCGTCCCAACCCCTTCCGGGGGCTGTTTGTCTCGTCGAGTTTCTCCCCCCTCATTCAGGGTCACATCTGTATCGCATTCTTGCTCAGGCTGAGACTCTTATCAGTCTTGTTCTCACACAGGATTGCTCACATGGCCATTCTCTCGCAGAAAGCCCTCTAGAATCCCAACAAGCCCAGACAAATTAAACATGCACTGATTAGTGCCACCCTAGAATTAGATGTATAGAGACAAAAAAAGGGAATGACTGAGCAAGTAGCAGTGCTACCAGAAAGGTCACAACTGGGATATGTGTCAATGTTGCCTAATGTCGCCAGAAAGAAGGGGTGTGTCAGCAAGGTACAGCATGTAAGATGCAGACGGTGACTGTGCTACTGATCATTGATAAGATTTCAGTTATGATCAGCTGTGGACAGCATTGCTGAGGAAGCACAAAATGTGACAAGTCTGGATGGCACCAAGAAGAGCAACACACAATTTAGGGAATGTGGCCTCTGGGGAAGAGTTGAGTGAATGCTGTTGGCCTTCCCTTGAAAAAAACCCCAACAACATTGTTAGAGGATTGCACATGGTGACAGAGATCACTTGTCCCTGGTCTGCAGGACATGGGTATCAGAAGATATTGAAGCAAGGTGCTTCCTCAACGTCGCTGTTTACTGGGGACACCTGTTTCTGGTGGCACTGTTGAGGCCATGCTGTGTTCAGCCTGTTGCAGATGGGAGGCCTGAAGCTCCTGCCATGGGGTTTGGCAATGAAGGGGCTGATTGCTGCTGCTCCCGTGTAGGCAGACTCATAGTGGTTTTGGGGAAGCTCTGCTGGGAACTGGAAACCAACCCCATGGATGTGGCTGTAGAGTTGCATCTCAAAAAACGCCCACCAAGAAACAAACCGACCAACCCCAAACAAACCAACTCAGTGATCATGAGGAGAAATAGGCTAATTTAAAAAATACGGAGGTATTGTCTGATCAATAACACTCAACACAAGCTGCATTTCCAGAACTAATTCATGCATTGATTTTCCCATTGATTTGCAGTAAGTGCTAGGTTCCTACCTAGATTAGCAAAGGTATTTAGGTATTAAACTGGAGTCATTTTAGTAGTCTTAGTCACCTTAGTACTTAAATCCAGTTGATTTATAGTTCAGATTAGGTCTCTGCACAAGATGCTGTGATCCCATGAAGTGTCTTGCTACTGTTTGATAGTTCACTGAACATGTTTAAAAATCTGGTTTTATATGCCCCAGTTGCTTTGAAAATGAGGTATATTCTCCAAATCACTTGGGCTTTGCAAAACCTTTTTAAACATGGGCCTAATTACCCAACCACTTACCCTGTGTCAGGCTAACTGTGGTTTCTTCCTGCCTGGGAGTTAAGGTTCATGGCTTGGTGTTTCAGTGAAGTTTCTAAATATTTTTACAGCTTATCACCAACCTGTTAAAGGATTCACAGATTCTGAGCTACCAAAGACATGGGCAGGCTATAGATAAAGTGACCAGCTGTACCATTGACAGCACATTTGGGAAACATTAACCAAAAGTAAAAGCCTTTTATAAGAAGGCCATAAAATGGCAGGAGTAATTATGTTTTTCCAAAGTTAATCATTGACTTTTGTTTATTTGGCTTTTTATAAAAAACTTTTTCCTTTCTCTCCTACAATGGATAAAACCTATAAAAGGCCCACAAATTGGATTCGGCCTTTTTTCTTCACACTAGCCATGCTTGAAGGCTGATGAGACGGAGCACGACAGAGACGCTGACCTGCAGAAACCTGCTTTGTTGGGAGGTTCTCAGCCCAGACAAGAATATGTTGGTCCACCTCTGGCTTCTCTGTGGTCTGAGCATTGTCGTGACACCTCAAGATGTCACACAACAAGCCCGAATGTTTCTAGAAGAGTTTAACAGAAGGGCAGAAGATATCAGCTATGAGAGCTCCCTTGCTTCATGGAACTACAACACCAACATCACTGAGGAGACCGCCAGGAAAATGGTAAGTGCTCTGTCCTGTGGGTTTTACTATTATTTTAGGAATCTGTTAGCTACTCCTAGTTTATTTTGGTTCCACTGAGGTTGGCCGAGTTGGAGTGCTACTTCTTTGGTAGCTGTGGTTAAGTTTCAGGAGGGTGGAGGGACTTGCTTTAACAGAGCAATGTCTCACTGGAGGTGCCTGGGACTCTACCAGTCTCTACAGCCTAGGGCTGGTGCCTGGGCTGCCCTTGCACTGCGCAGGGACTGCCGGAGGCTGAACTTGTCCCTAGCCATCACCTCGAGTCACCCTGGTGAACAGAGGAAAAGGGCAAGGAAATACTGCATATTTGGCCCCAAAATCTGAGCTGGACGGAGAGAGACACCTTCTTCTGCTCAGGGTCTGCCACCACCAGTGCCTCTCATCATGGCATTTCTGTATAGGGCCCCTCTCCCCCTGGAGAGGGCACAGCCTGAAGGGGATGGTCTCCTCCCAGAGCCCAGGCTAGGTGCTGCCCTACAGTGCGAGGGAACGGGATTTGAATCTTGCACCCACATGAACTCAAGTCTCCCGCTTTTTGTAAGACTGAACTTATACTGGGCTTTTTACTGACACGGACAAAGCTCTCTTCTCTGTTGCTGAAATTGTTTTATTTCTCACTGAATATGCAAACATTTTCTGAATGTAGGCATTCTATTAAATATTTCCTGATGGTTTTATACAGTGGTCCACACCCTTTACCTTGTGGGCGACCTTCTCACCTGCCCCTCATCACTCTTCTCATAGTCAGGACTCTTGGTAAACTGCCTGGAGGTATTAAACTGGGAAAAACAAAGTGAGATCATGGATTTTCAAATTCCAGCAGTGGGGTTTGTAGTACAGTGGTCTAGTACATTTGTTTGAAAGTTAATTTCTATCTGCAGGAAGGACCGCAGCATTTGTATTTATGTTATCTTGCAACACAGTTCTCCCTGCTTCTCAACACCAACTGCTAGCTGTCCCAGCCAACAGGGTCTCTAGGCAAGTACCGTGTTTATCAAGACCAGTCAGCCGTGATCTGGCTGGTTGCTGATACTGTCATGCCTCAGCCTAACATCTCATAACCTTGGAGCCTTTCAAAATGAACGAAACCACCTTGAATTTTGCAGCTGTGTGTATTTTAAATTTAACTCAAGCTTTAGAGAAAAACAATTCAGGGCATAAAAGTGAAGCTGAACATCACCCATTTTTGTGAAATGACTGAAGTATTTCACTCTGTGGTCTTATAGCTTAATTAAAGCATGATTTAATTATCATATTTCTTAATTAAAGGAGACTAGTTGCTGGAAGAAATCCTAATGACTAATCATTGTCAGTCTGGAATGTTTTCTGAGGCACCAGGTACTTAAACTGTAATGTTTCCAAACACATAAAATGAAAACCCCATATAGTACTTTCAGCATTAATGAGATGATAATAAAATACATGAGGAGATACCACCAATAAGGACCAATTAGTCCAGTGCTCAGAGAGAACATTTTCTCTCGCTCGATCTCTTCAGTAGCACTGGTAATAAACCTCCTCCCTCCCCCTCCTCCCTTTCTGCTGGAGGAGCAGATTTAATGAATACTGTCTTCTGGCTCCTTCACATCCATTTTCCTTATAAATTGGGCCACAAACCCCATAACTATTCCTCTGACTTATCAACCATTTCCTCTAAACGGGGAAAAGTCAGGCAGCAAGCTAACTTCTTTCCCCCAGCTTTTGTAGCCGAAGAGCCCCCTCTTCTGCTCCACCATTCCTAAGGTACCTTTCTGTCCATACTCGGGACAAGGAGTTCAGAAACAGATTTACAGAGTGATGCTGTTCCTCTGGGCGCTTACCAAGCTCTTGCCCACTGAGCTTTGCAAGCTGCTGAGCAGCAGCAGGGCTGTTTGCTTTTCTCTGGTGAAGGGGGAGAGCTTGGAAAGCCTCCCAGTGATGGCTGCCCTCCTGCAGAGGGGCTACGTGGGCAGGGGGAGATGTGGGGATGGGACTGGCAAGGGTTTATGGCTGCCACTGCCTCTCTCCACCGGAGCCTAAAGCAGGTACCGTCGGTCCATCACACACTGGGCTGGACAACCTGGGCACAGCCCTGTTGAAAGCGTTGGCCTCGCCATGTGTTTGCACAGGGGTGAAGCATGCCTGAAAGAGCTCTTTGAGCACAGTATGACATTTGTGTTTCCTGATGCCTCAGCACGGAGTGACAGGTGTTACAGGTGCCCTCTCCGCAACCCAGGAAGCTCTGGCATGAGCTCAATTAATTAAACTGTCCCAAGGACCCAGGTTAATTAGTTCTGTTCTTGTTGACATTTGGGATGGGTGCTGATGTGCTAAACTATGTACAAACACATTAAAAAACGTGAATAAGAGAGTCCCAAATTCAAATAATGTTCTTATGCTGTTACTTTGTGCACTGAAATTTGGGAATTTCAGGTGTCGTGGTATGTAATTGCAGCAGTGGTAAAAGCAGTATCTCATGCAAAACATTGAGGTTTTGCATGCTCAGTTTAGGCACCTGTTTAGAGCTTCCTATGCCCAAGTACAATCTTTTGATTTACCACAACTTGAGGAGAAAGTGATATTTGCATAATGAAAAGATTCAATATCAATATCTTGGCTACTGTCTGTCACTGCTACTGAAGCAGAAATAGGGAATGACATCTGGGTCACAGACCTCTTGTGCCCTAGCTTGAATCTGGTTTCTGTTAGGCACAGGTGGGTGAAGAAAAGCACCAAGGGAAGACTATGTGGTGGTTTAGAGTAGCAGGGAACACAGCTAGGTGATGCTGGATCAATTATAACAAGCATGGTGCAAGGAGACAGTCCTGCTTTTTGCTATTTCCAAAGAAAAGTAGTTATCTGGATGTGTGAATAGAACAAAGGCAAAAAGTTCTCCAGCCATTTCACTGTGCAGTACAAATGCCCAACCTGCAATCTGCAGGTGGTCTCCACAAATGAGGTTCTCCCCAGAAATAATATTTTTGTCCACTGAGTACATAAGGCTGCTGCACTGTTTTGGCAGAGTAATTCAGCATTTGTGTGAATCCCTTTCAGAATGAGGCGGGTGCCAAGTGGTCCACCTTTTATGAAGAGGCCTCCAGGAATGCCAGCAGCTTCCCATTAGCCAGCATCCAGGATGCTCTCACCAGGCTCCAGATCCAGGCTCTCCAGGATAGAGGATCGTCTGTGCTGTCACAGGAAAAATATAGCAGAGTAAGTTGCTGGATGTAGCTCATTTTTGTCAGGTGAGTTGAGCTGCCTTCCACAACACCTCCAAGCAAGGGCACGGTGCTGTCACCACCCTGCTCGTCTTGGGATGATGTGGTCTCCCAGCATCGGTATGCAGAGTGTACTTGTAAAGGTGCTCATCGCAGTGCAGGACTGGAGGGGTGGTCTGGCTTAGGAAGCTGGTTCCCTTCAAGTCAGCAGTTTTGCGATGTAATCCATGCAATGAATTTCAAACACACACACGCCTCAGAGTTGTCCTTGCACAAATGGCTGGATTAGTCATAAGAGGAAAGATGACCTGTGGTAAGTGCTTGGCTAAGTCCAGGACTAGGGCAATGAGCAGAAAGAGATAGGTGAAAGGACGTTCAATGAGTCAAAAGGGTGGAGGTGGAGGAAGCTTCTCCGTACATGTTGCATTATCAAACCATGAAAAAGAGAGGATGTTTCTGTGCAGAGGACACCCTGGGATGCCTGAAACATCAACAGAAGGGTTGGTGACCTTCTTCCACAGAAAGCTGCTGAAGGCCACCAAAATTTAGCAAGATTCATAACAAGATTTGACATTTCCACTGACAAGTTTGTGTAAAAAGCGTGTATGTGGAGAACAACTATATGTGGAATTGGAGTGAGCCGCTATGCAGACTCAAAAGGTATTTCTAACCAAACAGTTGAGGATTAAATTATTTTCCTTTTGCTGGAGATTAAATTGAAACATAGCATTGAGTTAGGGGATCCTACAGTCCCGATTATAGAAGTATCCTGAGATTTTTCTGCTAAGATCAGCAGTGTTAACCACTGTGTGAGAAAAGCAGTGGACTGGCTAGATCCCAGTGAGGTGTGTTTCTGGACAGATCACCTTGGTGGGAATGCTGACAGTTCTTACAAACTTATATTTATTTTAGAGCACAGCAGTGCACGCATAGTAATGCTGTCTCTGTTGAGGAGGTATTTTCTTCAGTATCTTCTGTTTAGACACTTGCAGTTTCCTAGATAAATGTCCTTTGGGGCTGAAATTGTTGACTCTTGCTTGACTTCAGTCTGATGGAATTTCACAGGAATATTTAAATATTCTTCACCAATACAAAAATTTCCTTGGGCATTTGCTTATTTTAATGCCAACAGAGATAAAGTTAGAGCTAGTCATGAACTACCCTCTTCCAGTGACAGGTCTACATTGCTCCTGTTTTAAAGCTTTAAATGAGAAATAACATAGTCCTAAAGGAAAAGCTAAAAGTGGTGCATGTTTTTCTTGAGGTATAAAAACCTGGAAATATAAAAAAAAAAAAAAAAAAAACCAAACCAAAACAAAGCTATGTAGCACAGCTTCTGAGATAGAGCTGAATAATTTCAGATGCATTTGGCCTTCAGCTGACCAAAGACATGAGACGTAACTTTTCTGTAATGGCGTTTAAGCAGATCTATACAATCAGTGTGATGCAATGTTAAAAAACAGAAGCAACAGTCAGCCTGGCAGCAGCTACAGAAGGGGTCCTTTTTGCTGCCATTCCAAACCACAACCTGCCTGGAAGGTTTAAGTGGGTCCACGCTTATGGAGGTGCATTGCTAAACGTTATTGGTTTATTGCTGCTGTATATTGATAGCTGTCTCGTGACAGTCTGTGCTCATTAAATCCAGAGCTCTGTCTGACTGGATGTTAAGGACCTGTAGATTACGTCATATATTTGGGAGATTATCTGTCTTTTCCAGCTAGGTCCTTGTTCAGTAATGCATTTAGGAAAATTCTTTCATTAATCTCTACTGAGCTTAAACATATGCTTAAATGTTAAGCTGGTGGGTGAAGTGTTGAATCGAGCTCTTAAGGAATTAGCATAATTGGCTGTTATTTTGCACAGAGTGGGTTTCTAACAGACTGTGTTGCATCCAACTTGCAGCTGAGCACTGTGCTAAATACAATGAGTACCATCTACAGCACCGGGACCGTCTGTAAAATCACCGATCCCTCTGAGTGTTTAGTGCTGGAGCCAGGTACGGTACTAACCACTGCCCCTACTGTGTCTTTTACACTGAGGGTTCCAAAAGAAAAAGGCCAAGGGTGGCTCTTGACTGCAAGACAACAGGCTGGTGTTTCAATAGATATATCGTGCTATCTAAAGCTTAGTCGTGATTTAATTGCACCTTGCAATTCAGGGACCTCCAGCAGGCCTGCTGCCCACAAGACATAGTGTCTCCTACTTGTAGTAGACAAAATTTGGAGAGGGCTGTCCAGCTTACGTGACAGCCTGTCACCTTGGGTTTGCCTGTGTCACAGAAAGTCTGTTTCTTTCCCCTGTCATCAAAGTCTTGTTGGACTCAACGTTGTGTTGAGGTCACTCCCAAGAACACAGCCAATTTAAGGGAAGCTAATGCAGAGAGAGCATTAAAGGGACTCACGATCTCCTCCGTGTCTCTTAAAGAGAAGAAGGGGAAAACCTTAAATCAGGAAAGGATGCAGTAAAATAAGGGGATATTTCAGTTTAGCAAACACAGAGTGTTTTCTTCTTAGTTCATGAAATTTCTTTCAGTTTGTCTTAACTGACTGCTGTGAAAGAAAAATAAGGATTCTGCTTTTTCAAGGCCTAGTACTTATTTTTTTGTTCTGACAGGTCTGGACACTATTATGGCTAACAGCATGGATTATCATGAGAGACTGTGGGCCTGGGAAGGCTGGAGAGCTGACGTTGGCAGGATGATGAGACCATTATATGAAGAGTATGTTGAACTTAAAAATGAGGTTGCAAAGCTTAATAGTAAGTCACAATTTGAAATTTATTTTCTGGCTTCCAAAAATTAACAAACATACTACTGTCTTGCACTATTTGCACGGGAATTCAAAATTTTTTTACACATTGATGAGCAGGGCTTTGCACTTAATTTGCTCTCGGTGTGCGTGTTGCAAAGTAAGAGTCAATGCAGACAGGTGCCATTGACCAGATCAGAGGTCTGTCACCAGTTGGGAACAAAAGGGGGATGTCTTTTTTGGCATCTTTCCCAAACACCATAATTTTTCAGTGCCTTTCACTACATACTGCCTTACCCACAACTGCACTGCTTGTGACTTATGGGGAAGCATGCTCAGTTTAAACAACTTCTGAGCTTCTGAGTGCTGCTAAGTCTTGGCAGTGTCTCCTCTTTTCTATTGGCCTTGACTTACTTGCTTCAGCCACAAGCGGTGGCACATTTCTAAGCATTATGTCCTAACTGGAATGATCAGATTTGGTAGGCCTGGGCCAGCAGATGCAGGCAGGTGCTTCAGAAAGGTTTTTCACTAAGGGAAGTGTGCTTCCAGTCAGAAATCTCCACACAAATTATAGGGAAATGTCTCTTTGAGGAACAATGGCAGGTGGATGCTAATTTTCTTTGAGGATCTTCTAAAATAGCTTCTGAAGTAGCTACATCATCTGTCTCTTGGTGAAACTTCAGCTGTATCACCTATTTTTTCTTTACTCCTTGCTTTGTGAAAACTGTCAAGCTGAATCTAGACACAGGGAGTAAGAAATTGTAGTTCAAATAGTTAGGGAAAAAACAAACATTAAGAAATGGTCATTATGATCTTCCTCCATACCACTAAGGAAGACACCTCAGCTATGAGCTGTTTCTACTCCAGGCCTGATGGAACTCAGTGGACTGGAAGACTTAGTGGAACTGAGAGCTGAATTTCAGTCCTGGTGTCTACATCTGCCATGGTGGTTTTGTTGCTGGAGGAGGGGCCCATATTCAATGTGTACCAACTTACACTTTCTGTGAGAACCCCTTAGTATCCAGCCTGAGCAAGGGGCTGCCCTCCCTCATAGACGCAGGAGTTCCAGTCAGGAGTAATGATTTCCTTTGACCTCCATCTCCACCTGGAATGATTCTAATTATCAGATAACTGTGACTGAAATTTTTGCATTTCGTGGAAATCTCCTGTATCTGCATGTTCATGGGACAGAGCCTCGGGGGAGCACTGTCCTCCCTCCTAGACCCAGAGCATCTTGCACTTTGCTGCTTTGCTTTGGGGAAAGGCTGCAGATCTGCATGGGATCAGCAGGGAGCTGCACTGCTCCTGCAGACCTGAGCAGTGCCATGTGTGGTGTCCTGATGTGATACATTCGTGCTTTATAGGTTATTCTGACTATGGAGATTACTGGAGAGCAAATTATGAAGCAAACTATCCAGAAGAATACAAATACAGCCGTGACCAGCTGGTTGAAGATGTTGAGAAGACATTTGAGCAGGTAGAGACAGGAAAATGCTCTCACTTGGACCACAGGTTTATGTTTGGTGATGGTGGGCTCATGTGTTGACCTTGTGAAGGAAGACGAGACCTGCTCTAAACCGGCTAATCTCAGTCTACATGGGGTTAACAGACATTGGGAGACATACATGACATTTTTACCTCTGCAGCCATTCTAGGACCAACTTGGTCCCCTCAGGGACTGTGCCAAAGGCTGGGAAAGAGAGACCTCTGCAGATCCATGTGTCTCCTCCCGGTAGGGCCCATGGCGGGAGGTATGTTTCCCATGGGGTAGATGGCATACTTGATACTCCACATCTAAAGTTAGCAATGCTCCCTCCCTCATACCTGAGCAGGACTGCTGGGACTAGGATCTAGACCTAGCACTTGAGCCCCAAAGCAAGTGGCAGCTGCAGATTTGGGCTGCACTTACCTGCTGGGAGATTTTTATCAGAGACAGCTTTGAGGCTCTCGGTTTAGGAGGGTTGAGTGGTGTAGAGCAAAGAGAAAATAATTTGTTTCCTTCTCCTCCTCTGCCTCCAGATAAAACCTCTGTACCAGCAGCTGCATGCCTACGTGAGGCACCGGCTGGAGCAGGTCTACGGCCCCGAGCTCATCAGCTCCACGGGATGCCTCCCTGCTCATTTGCTGGGTATGTCAGTGCAGCCGTGTCACGCAAGCCTGACTTTGTACACAGGACAGTCACCTTCAAGGCACATGGGAACAGAGTAATCTGCCTGTTTAGTCAGGATATTAGCAAACAAGTTATAGATAAGAGAAGGGTAGAGGAGAAACAGAGAAGAAAGAAGTCGCTGGCAGAGATGACACAGGTGCTTAGCAGCAGAGGCAGGCAGGGACAGTGTCCTCATCCTTGCCGGAGCTGGTGGCACTCAACTCAAACTCTAGCACTTGGTTGGGACATTTTCCTACCCTCTGCAGCACTTCTTTTCCTTAGAAATGAGAGTTCCAGAGAAACTTGTTTTTCCTTTTAAATTTTATACTGAACTCCCACATTTCATGACCTTGCTTTCAAAGCATGCATCATCAAGCTGCCATAACTGTAATGTACTTGAGCATGGCAGCGGCAATCACATGAACTACCAACATGGTTGTTCAGTTGTGAATAGAAGGTGATCAGTCCTGAAACTGTATTGTACAAGAATAGCTGACCTTGGCAATAAAAGGATGTTTGATCTGAATTTCACCTATGCATAACTTCCCAGAACTGCTCCCTGTTTAGATCAGACCTGTTTAGATATATAGGAGTACCTATTTATGGTGCCACACAATTTATAGAACTGTCTGCCACTTTTGAATGATATGTAATCAATAATTTAAAGTATTTCTGTGTTTCTCTCTTTTTTTGAAGGTGATATGTGGGGTAGATTTTGGACAAATCTGTATGCCTTGACTGTTCCCTATCCAGCCAAACCAAACATTGATGTAACTTCTGCAATGGTGCAAAAGGTAAGACATGCCTTTATGCAATATGCATTATGTAACAAATTTAGATGTTATGAAAGTTATACACCAGATATCAGCTGTTCTCTAGAAAACCATAACTGCCCTAAGGCAGACACACTGTCAGCAAAGCACTGCTTTCCACATCCTATTTTCCTCTTCACCTTAATGTGTTCATGCATTTTCCACTACCTTTTCCCTTAGCTGTTCTCCTCTCTTTCTTCTCCACACTCTTTGACTGGCTTAATCTTGGCTCCAAGTCTATTTTCCTCCGGGACACCTATCCATTAAGAGATATATTTTGTACATATAAATATTTCAGGACTCATGGAGCTGGCTGGTGTCAAATATGACCTTTGCCAGCTATTACCATAATCAAATAGTTTGTATATTGCAGGGTGGGGTTTTTTTGCCAGTCTTGTTTATTAGGATACAGCTAGGAAACTGCAATGCTGCCTGTTATCTTTTGATAACTGCATAAGGTCTGTGTTTGAGAGCTGTAGTGCTAACAGCTGTGACAGCACCTTTACTAGACCAAGAACATGGGTGAAGATAAGTCTCTGTGGTCTTTCCTAAGCTTCATTCCCTTTATAAAATAAAAGGTGATCAGTGGAATTTGATTTCTGAAATGTGATTATTCAATTGAAATCTACCCTCCTCTCACAGGGAGCAGCACTCCATGCAAATATTACGCTGACAAGAGAAGGAACAGCTAAATTTGATTTGTAAGCAGTTTGCAGAAGTCTGCATCAATCTCACCTCTATTTTACAGTATTGACCCCCTTGTAGTCATAAATATGTGTATATTGAAGCACCACCATGAGGAGGGGAGCATTACTTACAGAACGTTGAGGCATCCTTGTTGGTGGATGTGCCCAATTTAGGATTCTCATCCAACTGAGCTTTCTGCAACCTAAATCTTTGTGGAAAACTCAGCCCAGTAAATGTAGAAATCCTGCTATGTAGAATAATAAAACTGCTGAATGGAAATTAACATGCAGTTACAATCTTATAAGCGACCCCTCTAGATACATTTGCCAGGTTTTATAGTTCTGGCTGAGATCTCCTGTCATGCTTATCTGCTGGCAGTGCAGCTCCACTCCCTCGAATGAGTTGTCCCCGACTGAAGTGGCTGAAGGGTCTGATCCCAAATCTGACATGCTACCGCCAGGAATGCCTTTTTTATTTCGTTGCCTTATCTTTTATTGAGGGCTTCTCTGTTCTGGGTCAGGTGCTATCTGCTGAACCTCTGAATGCAGAAACCTCTTTTGTTTATGAGGAAAACACTTAATTTCAGTTCCCAGCAGAATTTACAGCAGTGCTGGAAGGCAGACACTACTGTCCTACACTCAGTAAGTCAGGTGCTGATCTGAAGTCGCTGGGAGATAAAGTCAGCTTCCTTGTGTTAAGCTGGCCATCAGGAACAGGCTCCATGCAGAAGCAGTGGTTAAAGGTAGTGGTGTCTTTTTCAGAAATGGGATGCAACAAAAATATTCAAAGCTGCTGAGGGCTTCTTTACCTCCATTGGCCTTGATAAAATGACTGAAGGCTTCTGGAATAACTCCATGCTCACAGAGCCAACTGACAACAGGAAGGTTGTCTGCCATCCTACAGCATGGGATCTGGGGAAAAATGACTACAGGTACTGCATTTACTATGACCCCTTTTTATATGTCATCTCCTAGAACATTCATATTTTCACTAAAGGTGCACCATGCTGGTTTACATTTTAATTTTTCCTTATTTATTATTTTTTTTCTGGCTGATAAGAGGGGAAAGGAAGACAAACAAGCAGGGATCCTGTGCGACTGTAAACCTTTCTGTGTAACTTTTTCTGTGAAGACCTAAGAACTGCTCCTAAATTTAAGCAGAGAAGTGACTATTATTTATATGAATTAGCGAAATAATTACTATGTTCTAGGGCTTAAGGAGTAAGAAAAAATGTGGGTGCTTGTGAATACCAGTGAGATTTGTGGATACCTGCACATTCTGCAGCAATGGCAGAGTGCCCAGGTAGCAAGAGAAAACTTTCCGGGAGCCCACCATCTATCTTCAGCAGATATATCCAGTTTTGTGACAATCCATCAATCTCTTCCATATTTGGGAAAGGAGAGGGATAGCAAGTTCCTACACAATGAAGTCTCCTGGGGCAAAGTCTATCCCCTCTTGCAGTCCCTGCAGTTATCTAGGGAAAGAGGCTCCTCCCTAGTAGAACCTTAGTGAAAGCTGTCAGCCTCACACCTCACGCCTCAGCAGTCTGGGGGAGGTGAAAGAAAACCCTATTTGGAAGAAATTTCTTTATTAAATAGTATCTACATGAGGATGAAGTAACAGGAGGCACTGACACACAGGCTTTTTACACTACTCTTTGCAAAAGTTTGATGGTGCATATTCACTCCAACACACACAGTGACTTTATCGCCAAGTTTCAGAGAGCAGCTGCTTCTCTCAAAACAGCAATTTTCTCTTACTCCAAACACACTTTTGAGGTATCTGAAAGTGTTTTGCTGTTCCCCTCCAAGCCTTGCTCTTGCAGGAGGAACCGCATCCCATGCTAGGATGTGACTGCCTGGGTTTTGTGAGGGGTGAGGGGCATGCACAAGCTCTGGAGGCTGCTTTGCCCAACGGTTGTGGCCAGCAGGTTTTGGATACACCACCTCTCTAACCACAGACATTTTTCTCTGGTGTGCAGGATCAAGATGTGCACCAAAGTGACGATGGATGACTTCCTGACGGCACACCATGAGATGGGCCACATCGAGTATGACATGGCGTACTCTGTGCAGCCCTTCCTGCTAAGAGATGGTGCCAACGAGGGCTTCCACGAAGCAGTAGGTGAAATTATGTCACTTTCTGCAGCCACTCCTCAGCACTTGAAATCTCTTGACCTCCTAGAGCCAACTTTCCAAGAGGATGAAGGTAAATAAAAGCACAAATATTATATATTTAAGTGAAAACACCCACAGGCCTTATTTTGTAGCAGAAGATTGTGTCTGTAAACCGAGAGGCTTCTGAAAATCTTACCCCACTAATTTACCAGAATATTTTTCCGAATCAGATCATGAAGCAACGATCACTACTTGATAATGCTGCTACATAACTTAGAAACAAATACCTAGCACTTCTTTACCTTCAGTACTGAACAAGTTATCCCAAAATCTTCATAGTTCATTTATGAACTAAGTGAATCTCCATTAAACTTTTCAATTTCTGTTGCATGAATTCGTACATACATCTACCAAGGTATGTATTTAGCAGTTCAAATGAAACTGAATCCTTGAGATTTACATCTCCCACTTAAGTGAATATTGAGTGGACAACATAGGTAGGTCCTCATTATCATGTAGTTTGTCTGGCTTCTCTGAGTATTACCTTGTAAGGATGGATATGTACCAAAGTCTTCAGCTCAAAATTCCCCAGAGTCTGGGAAGGCTTTCAGTGGAGGATAGTGAAATGTAAATGCCAAAGGACTAGATTATTTAAGAGGTAGGGGGAAAAGAAAGAGACGCAAAAGTGTATACAATACCTAAGTGATCTTTTCTCATTCTTTTTCAGTAGTATTCTTCCTTCTACTTTTTCCTTAGTGAAAATCTGTAATTCAAGCTAGATGTGTTAGCTGTAAAAGGAAGCAACTTTAGCTGTCTAATCAGATACTAATTGCTACCATAACCATTACCTTAACTGCTTCTCTCTTCAGAAACTGAAATCAACTTTCTGCTCAAACAAGCACTAACGATTGTTGGAACAATGCCTTTTACTTATATGCTGGAGAAGTGGAGGTGGATGGTGTTTAGGGGTGAGATTACAAAGCAGGAATGGACGAAGCAGTGGTGGGAGATGAAGTAAGTTTGAGAAACAAAGAGGATTTTTTGCAAATGAATCCGCAAAACCAGCCATTCATAGTTACTCCACATACTGAGGTGCCTGTGCCCCCCATAGGGCAGAATCTATCTATCAGGGCACTTCTGCAAAGTCTGGTAGAGTGCCAGCTAGAAACACTCAATGTAGTGCAGACATCATCTCACAAACCATGTATCCCCATTAGCACTGTGTACAGCCTCAGGCAGTTTTCCCTGCTTCTTGACAGACTTCTTCTCGTTTCTAATGTCAGCTTCTCTGATAAAGACAGCCCGTGACCTTCACACAGGATATTCCAGGTCCCAGGATCAACATTGCCATCCCCCTGATGCATGCCCCAAGATATCTTTGTAGCTTAAGTACAGACCTTCCCTAAGTCTCATTTGGTGTATGCTCTGGTTTGCTCCCCACCTCCTTAAGGAAGGTGGAGTGGAAGGTGGGAGTTTATCATACTTGCCAGCCTGAGAAGCATACAGATCTTGGTCTACTAAATATCTTTGCATACTTCTCTGCTTTGCATTTCCTCCCCATTCTAGAGTGGTTTTGGGGGCAAATTGTCTGAAAGACTCCAGACTTTCTTTCCTTTCTTATCTATTAACATACCACCTTTCTCAGTCAAGATAATACAGTTCCCTTGGCAAGTAACATCCAGAGGTGCCTTTTCAGATTATGCCCACCAGTCAATCTATTTTCAGCACCTTGGAGCTCAAGATTAAAAAGTGATTTCATTCGGACTGCAGTCTGTCATTTCCCAGGTTGGTTAACATGGGGCCAGAAAAATGCAAAGAAACCAAACAAGCCCCACACTGAGGATGGAGTCTACATTCTGATATGAACACTAACAGTGAGCCTCTATCAGCAAACAAAATCTATAATGAAACTTGATATAAGCAAGCCTCCTGACCCACTCTAAAAATCAGTCAGCTTCAATTTATTCAAAAGTAGCAGAGATGTCAGAGAAACCTAGAATGACAAATTGTTCTGGCAAGCTTATCACATTTGTTGTAGTGGCACTGCAAAGCTCTCTCCTGGAACAAGACCTTGAAATACAGGTTTATGGAAAATATTTCCATGTAAGCTTATTACCATTTTCAGAATTTAGGGCATGGGTTTGTTTCCATAGTACTGCTCAGGAAACACACTCTCGGGAGAGGAAAATAAAGAGAAACCTCATCTCCAGCCCAGTGGCACATCAGGCCTTGTGTTACTCAATCTCTGCATGCACTTACCCAGCACAAAAACGCAAGTGTAAGTCTCCAAACTCAGGATCACCCAGGGCATGAGGTGTGTGTATGTGAAGCTCACGTCTTGTAGTTCATTTCATACCCCTAATTACTCCCTGCACACTCTGCTATCATACAAATCCCTTCCTTGCACTATCAGTTTCAAAGCAGCTTTTCCCCTGTGGTCTCCAAGCTATGGACAAGTACGCATTTGGGGTTACTGGGAGCTCTATGGACTTCTGTTTGGAAGTGAGAGAGGTGCTCATATTATCAGACCATACAGAGGAGCAACAGGGTCAGATTTTTTTTCCTTATTACCTATTAATGGAAATCCTGTGTTTTTCCTTCATCCCCAGGAGAGCAATAGTTGGCGTTGTTGAACCAGTCCCTCATGATGAAACCTATTGTGACCCTGCAGTGCTGTTTCATGTGGCCAATGATTACTCATTCATAAGGTAGCTCAGTGTTTAATTCATGACTTACATTTTGGGTACCAAACAAGCCCCAACTACCTAAAACGTGTATTGGAGAGACTTAGGACACAATTTTACTTTGTTTAAAGTCCTGACTGAAGGTCACTGATTTCAGTGGAAGTTTTTCTGTGGACAATCAGTGGCTGCTCATAGCAATCTCTGACTAGCAAGGAGGCTGCTGAGCTTCTTGCCAAGCAGAGAAGTTTTGTGCTATCACACATGCAGAAGCACAACTGTATGAGGTGCTTGCCTCTTGGGGAGACAGCGTGCCCTGTACCCCTGTCACTTCAGCCATGCACATACAGCCCTGATGCAACTAATTCTGGACATTCCTCCACATCCTAGCCATCTCATTTTAGAGGGCTCAGCTGCAGCAGAGAGTTGGGCCTTAAAAACCTTACTCACTCATCGTTTATTTGCCAGCAAACAGATTTGGGGCTCTTCTGGTACATTTAATCTTGGCATTTTGTTAAATCGAAGTTAGTGTAGTCTATAAATATCATCTGACTTCTCTCCCTGCAGTGCAGCCTCCCAAGCTGGAGTGCTGGCTGACACAGCAGAGCTTTTCAAAGGCCGAGGGCTTGAAGGTTTCCTTGACAGATGACTAAGAAAATCTGTCTTCCTTCTCTTTGCCCTCCCTTTAGGTACTACACCCGGACCATCTATCAGTTCCAGTTTCAGGAGGCACTTTGCAAGGCAGCTAACCATACCGGCCCTCTTCACACATGTGACATTACCAACTCCAGAGCAGCTGGTCAGAGTTTGAGGTAACAAAGCAAATTTCTCACATGTAATAAATCAGAGTATAACAAAGCCTAATTAAACCTTGAAAGCTTATGGAATCGATGGGGTTGCAATCAAGAATGAACAAAGCTTGAAAATTTAGCATAGATCTACTCAGTTTCTTTTGTCAAGTTGACTAAATTTATATGTAAAACATCAAAGATCTAAACATCAGAGGTTTAATTGCCTGTTAATGAGAAAATAATTTATTTTTATTAATAGGAGTGATGGGGGGAAGGAGGGAATTCAGAAGGAAAAATGAAAACTTTGACAGCAATCGCAGATTGTTTTGCTATACGTCTAGATGGAACATGGCAATAACATATGTTACCTGTCCTTCCACATACACAGACAATTGCTTGAATTAGGCAAATCCAAGCCCTGGACTCAAGCACTGGAAAGCGTGACAGGAGAGAAATACATGAATGCAGCGCCCTTGCTCCACTACTTCGAACCTCTATATAAGTGGCTGCAAAAAAACAATTCTGGCAGATACGTTGGTTGGAAAACAGACTGGGCTCCGTGTATGTACAGCTTGTGGGTGAATTAAGGACACTTGGTAGTCCTCACAACCCTTGACCGGCAAAGTCCCTCTCTCTTGTAGCTGCTGAAGGCTCTTCTCCCTAGGGAAGCAGGGTTATGGGAAATACACACCAAGCAGTAAGTTAAAACTTACTTGACTGTCTTCCCCGTGGCCAAAGCTGGAGAAGTCAGCACACATGAGCCTCACCCAGTTTTCAGAAATACATTTTTTTAATAGTTGCAGTGCTAAGGGTGTGGGATGGCTGTGCAGAAGGAAGAAAGTCCAGAGGCTTGGACTTGCGTGGCGCTTGCCTGAGAGCGGAGCACCTGTTCTCCAGGGCTGGGATCCACCAGTCCTGGGAGCCAGAGGACCCTGAGCTGGGAGTGTAGGGGCAAACCAGTACAGAAAAACTACTACTATTTTGTTTGCTGTCACATGCTAGTCAAAGAAGGGAGCTCAGTGGGAGGGAAAGGAGGAGACCATCGAAAAATGTGTTCCTCAGCATTTTGTGGTGACACTGAGTGTTGAACCACCCAGGTTATATACAGGTAATCACTCTCAGTACTGGAGACCACCATAACTCTTACAGTGCTGTGCCAGTATCTAATGGTGGGCTTCACCCAACGAGACACCAAGATCTGCATCTGAGCTGTTCATTACCAATGGTGGGAAAGACGCATTTCCTTTGGGAGATGTCTAAAGAAGACCAGAGGACTGAACTCTAGATGTGCTCGCTCTGTCTGTCTACTACAAAGCCAGACTTGGATGACTGACAGCTCAGATGCAGATGTTTGCAGTAGAGGTGACTGAAGGGAAACAAGATCAATCCCACTAAGCCAGCCTGGAGGAGCAGGGGAATCTGTAAGGAAACTCTAGCCATCTCAGCATTTCTCAGGGACAGACTTTCTGTAACTGCGGCTCTGACACGACCCTTATTTCTTTTTAAACTAGATTCTGACAATGCCATCAAAGTGCGCATCAGCCTGAAATCAGCACTGGGGAACCAGGCGGTAAGTGTGTTTGCACTGTGGCACTCTTCCGATTGATTGGGCAACAGAGATGTTGTGCTAATGTCCCTCAGAAAATAAGGAAGGATGTAGCTGATCTTTGTGTCTGAAGAGTGGCATCAGCTCAAGTGAAGGGTTATCACATAGAAGATGTCTTGTCTGAGTTTGTGGTCAAGACTCCCTCTACAACTAGTAGAGGGACCTTTCCAGGGAGTGATCCTACCCATTTAAAAAAAGACAGATGAGTTGAATTATTCTGTGGAGGTACTGATCATTTTTTACCTGCTACAGGACAGAACTAGAGGGCTAGCATAAGGGAACCCATGTACCTAGAAATGGCTATATTTTTCCCAGCTATGCTGATGTGCCTAACTAAACCCTCTACCTAATATCTTCTAATTTCCCTTATCATGACTATGGTGGCTGCCTTCAGAAATTATTAGAGCAGCTAATACTTCACATTTAAATGTGGAGCTAAAGCAGAGGGGTTGAAACCCACTCTGTTCTCAAATGCTCTTGATTTTGCACTGAAACACTTCAACATTCCTTCGTAGATTTTTGTTTGCCTGTTTGCTGTAATCTTTCCAGGCCCTGATATATTTGTTGCCTCCCTGCCCTCCAACCGTTATGCAGGGACAGCTTTGTTATTAATATTGCGGGGGACAGTGAAGCTGCTTCTGTTTCAGATGAGGAGAAGGGCTTTCATTCCCAAGAGCTTGTCTGCCTTCCCCAATTATACCAGCTGGTCCAATAAAATATATTAGAGCAACCAAAAAAACCTCATCAAAGCCAAAGATGGCTTTTAAGGTTTTAAACAGAGCACTGGCTTAGCCCATCTGCTTACCCCAGGCTGAAAATGTGCTCCTAATTCTAGCTGTGCCTCTTTATGCTAATCTCACAGAGGCAGTGCAGAAGGCTTAAGTGCAGACACTTCATTCCTGTTAATAGCCATTTTCACCTTGCAGAACATTAGTAATTTTCCAAGAATGAGTATGTCATCAGGCAGGTCATTTAAACCTACACGTCAGAGCCTTTTGGACTAGCAAGGACACAGTACCATAGGCTCATTTTTCATATGAATTGATGCTCTCGCTTCTATCACTCTCTCACATGCAAGCCCTACTGGAGTTTTTATTGCTTCGTAGACCGCTGAGTCGAGTTAGATACAATTCAAAACTGATATCAACAGCATGAAAAGGTTCCCTGTTACAACACATTTATTAGTCATTATGGTTAATGTTTAGCTTAATATCATTTTTATGCCTGCCTTTTGCCATCATAGTCTTTTGTTGTGCAATTGAGCAGCTGTAAAACAATCTCATACAGATTACTTAATTTGAATTATTGTATGGACGGTAGGTTCCTAAGTTCTGAGGAGCAAACCATGCGTTTTCCTCTCAAAACCAGTCCACATCACCAACTTGCAAGAAACCTTTTCCATTCAGTGTCTTTATTCCTTCCTGAAAATTTTTCTTACGCTGAGCTCCTGGTGACATGACTGAATACTGGGATGCCAGCAGCGGGTAATGGTACATGCATGAACTGGCATAAAGAAAAGGCGGGGGGAACCTCGGGCAGGAATCTCAGCCCAATTACACAAAGCAGTATCTGTTGGCTGCTTTACATGGCTCACAGTGCACAGAAGCTGAGAACCCAGTGCAACTGTTTGTTTAAGATGTATTTTGAGCTTCTTTGCACTGTTAGGACAGGAGAAAGCATTCTGAGTATGCCAGCAGATCTTTTTTGTATTTCTGCTCTTTAGCACTGGCTAGAGTAGAGAGGGGAAGGTCCCCCCTCTTCCGCAGAGGGAGGGCTGTGCTGGGGCGGCAGCGGGGGCAGCTCAGCTCACACAAGCAGTCTTGCGCCTCTCGGCTACATACCCTGGCTCTTACAGGCAGGGAAGTTTCAGTAGCCCAAAGTTCTGGCAAATTAAGCACCCAGGCTCATGGAGGGGCTTATGCCAACTGTACCAGAGCATGTGCTGCCACAATTACCCTGCTAATTGTTTTCAGACTATGAGATTAAAGCTGCGGCGGTAGGATGGCTGGATCACCTGAAACACCCACAGCTTTGCTTCAGCTGGGCCTTTATGAAAGCACCCTCCCAAGGGAAACTGCTACAAGAACCCTGTTGAATCACTTAGGGTCTGTCTTATTTAAAATAAAGGGTTCCAGGAGTGTCAGTCCTCTGAGCACCACTTGAAAGGGGAACCCCTCTTCAAACATTAATTCAGAATTCCCCGCTGGGTCAATGTTGTTATGTGTGATTACATTGTAAAAGGCTGGCACGCAAGATGGTGCTAGGGAATGGAGAGCTGTCAGCCTGCAGGTGTTTACATGTATTTTATAATGGAAAATCCTTTTGAATCAGAGGCCAGACTTACACTGTCTTTCAAGTCACACCTGGGATCTTGGAGGGAACACGCTATAGTAGAGCAGAGGCACTTGGCAAAGTTCATTTTTCTCTGAAAGCAAAGCAGCCTCTCTAACGAACAGCGAGCACTAAGGTAGGTTTCTGAGATGCCTAGAGAAGGCGTGTGGGTAGTCATTACTCAAACAGAGATCAGAAGCCGGCCAGGTACTTCCCATCCACACAGCCAGCAATGGTATTTATAAAGGCACTTGAGAGGCACAGTGGCAATTAAAATACATTAGACTGAAAAAGACAAAATGTACACTATGAAAATGAATAAATGATTAAAAAGCTAAGATGCTAAGTACAGAAAGCAGCACTAGAGGAATCAAGCCCAATTAGTTCTTGGTTTACAAAAAAAAAAAAAGCACTGCTGAGCCTGAAGATGTTGGGGGTAAATGAAAAATTGAGAAACCCTACACAATAGCATCATAGGCTCTGACGGTGAACACTGCCAGCTGCCGGAGACAACAGTGGTAACAAGAAGTGCTTCAGCGCAGGGGCTTCACTTGACACTCAGCAAGCAAGAGAGTGCTGGGGACATTTGCCAAGGTGAAGGTGACTGACAGCTTCAACCCTTGCTAGCAGGAGCGGGCAGAGCTGGCACAGCCCCTGCCCTCTACACGCCGCTCTGCCAGGAGCAGCTTGGGGTCACCTGCCTGTTACCTGGGGCCTGATCCTGCACCGACTGACAACAGCAGGCTCCTTCTGCTCTTTCCTCCCACGTATTTCTCTCTCTTTGTTTTATATCAGTGTCAAGAGGAGGACAGGGTTGAAAAATGTAGCTGGGTTTTATACAGCCTGTTACAACAGAGCTGCCTTCTACCACACCTTCTTGAATGATACTCGAGAAATCCAGGAGCTGTGTAAAACTATCACTGACAGCATTTATAGTCATTCCTGCTCAGGTACCATAAATGCAATCAAATCTAGGCCTTCAGGGGATAAAAAAAGATTGCCAGAGTTCAAACAGGAGTTTTCCCTTCATGCACATGTAGTTACACAACAGACCAGGCTGCATTATCCGCTCCTGTGGTGGTTTTTGCCCCCTGTACAGCTCAGTTCCCTCCCCAGAGAAGCTGTTTTTGACATCCACTGCAGATAGCTTTGGACTCATAAGGCAGGCCGAGAAGAGCCTGCACACAGGCAGTACACTTTTTATATCGCTTATCAATTCTCCAGGGAAAAACAACAAATACATGCCTGCTGCAGAAATAGTGATGCGAAGAGTTTTTTTACTGAAACAAAACAAACCCCAAACAAAAATCCCAGCTCATCAAGCAAATAAACGAGACATCTTTGTATAACAAACCCACTCCAAAGTTTCTCCTCCTTAAAAGAACAGATCTGCAAAAAAAAATTATGTGATTAAAACAAGATCTAAGTTATGAAATCTTTAGACTTCAAACAGAATGAACAATATTTAGTAGAAACAATGTTTCTCCTGCTGCTTTTGCTCCCTGTAAGGCAGGGAGATAGGGGGACTGCAGCATCTTCAGCACCCCCATGTAAAGGTACCAGAAATTGCAGAGGGACAGCATGATGCAGTGTCTGTCAGTGGGGATGCCTGCTTCATTATTCTCCTGCAGAGCACCCAGATTAACAGAGTTAAAAGGTTTGAGTAGGTTCCTGAAGTGCTATCATGGCACACATAAATAATACTGAGGTACATGCCAAGCATTACAATTGCTATTTCTTTTTTAGAGTGATTTCTTAGTGTCAGATAACTTGCCATCTCTGATGAATTTCTCTTGTGCTGTTTTTGCAGTATAAATGGGATGAAAGTGAGCTCTTCTTGTTCAAGTCATCCATCGCCTATGCCATGAGAAAATACTTTGCAGAGATGAAGCAAAAGGAAGTCAACTTCCAGTGAGTGACTTATCTAATTGTGCCAGCTATGTCTATATTGCTTCTGGTTCGCTAGTGGCATGAATTGGTGGAATTAATTGTGCCTTCTGTCAAATGTAAGGTGATAGCAAACAATGTCAAACATCAGCTGGTGGTAAAAGGCAAGATGTCAGCTTATTACATGCTGTCTTTTTCCTCAAGAGTCTGAAGTTTAGGAGTATCATGCTAAAGTTAGGTAACTTCAGTGGATGCAGAAGGCTTTGTCTCCCACAGCTTATCAGTGGTGGAAGTGAGCTTTGAGAATTTGTGCCCAACATCTATATGGGAATATCAGGGAAGATACATTTATTAGAAATAAAGATTTCTAATAATGTATGTGTATGATACTGAATATCCAAGAGGTTTTTGTCCATGGAAAGATAAACTTATTGATTATAAAGAGCTAGAATTCTGTTCAGACTTACTAATCTTATCTAAGTTCACTTGCAGACATAAAACCTATCATCTGAAATTGATTTTGGTAAGAAAAACAGGCCTTTTTATTAGGTCTCCTAAAAAATTTTCAAAAGCTATCTACTTAAGCTATTTGATATTACTTTATAGAACATCAGTCATATAATGTCTAGGATCTACTCCCAGCAGAATATAAGGAAGAAAGATGATTTTTTTTTCATTTAGTGAAATGCATCATGAGACCTTCCCCAAACACTCTCTCTTCTGCATCTGATTATGCACTTTGGAAAACTACACCAAGGACTGTCTTAGGTATGGGGTATACTCTCTCCATCTAAAGTTAAAAATTAGCACATAGAAAAAGTAATTCTGTCAGGAAAACCGGTTTCAATTCCCAGTTGAGGTCACTAGGAAGCACTCACTCAGCATAAACCAACCCCCTAGCATTGTCAATCGAACACAACTGTTCACTTGCCTGAATTTAAAGCTAATGTCATCTCAACAGTTAAAACCCACTTTCTCTTCTGTTTCTCATTCAGGATTACAGATATTCATGTTGGGGAACAGACACAAAGAGTCTCCTTCTACCTTACTGTCAGCATGCCAGGTAATATCAGTGATATTGTGCCCAAAGCTGATGTGGAAGATGCCATCAGGTGAGATTTTGCTCTCTGGGAAAAAAAAAAAAAATAGAACAACAAACAGATGAAAGGGTGGAAGGGAAATCAGTGTTCAAGTCAGTAAAAGCAGAAAGGGTGATAAGAAAGTCATTTTTGCAGTTAGCATGGAAATAGTGGGATGAGAGCAACTGTTATGACAGAAAGAAACCAGTACATTTATCTGATGGTGTCTTGGATAACAGCCAATGTGAAATGCTTCAGGGGGCTTGTAAAACTGCTATAACACACCTTATTGCATCATATCTTTCCAGAAACTATCATTGCTCAAACTAAAAAGAACTATGGTGTGCGCATGCATGTGTGTTTTCTTCCTCTCATTAGTGAAAATTCAGTGCAAGAATTATTGTTAGCAAGGACTCCAGAATAATGATGTATTAGAAAGAGAGCCAGATGTATTTGATTATACAGAAAAGAAGAGGTCAGAGTGGGAGTTAGTTCCTGCTAGTTCAGGTCAATGAAGAGCTCTTTTATAGAACCATATGACACCACTGTAAGTCATCACTATAAAGATGATAAGTAAAACTGCAACTCTGCAGATGGTCATGGGTAATGTACAATGGGAAACGAATAGGGCACAAGTCTAAAAGCAGCAGCAACATGAGATGGGGTTGAAAAAGCAGTGAGATAAATTGGTGCATCAAGGCAGAATATGGCTATGAAAGTCACTGTCTGGTTAACACTCAGTAGCAGGCACAGACAATACACCAGGAAAAGGGTTTTCAGGGCAGTGAAAAACACAAGAATCAAAACTATGGAAGACTGTAGGACCTGCAAGAAGCTGTCAAAACTGTGGTTTTCTGTCACATATCCAACAAATTTATGGACAGACAAGAAACTTAAGATAAGGAGAATGAGGGGCAAAATGCAAATATAGATGAAGATCAGAAGGCTGTTTGCCTCATTTTAATAAATGTTAAGACTGAGTTTAAGAGTTCATACAGTGTCTGGACATGTTAGTTAAGCTGCAACAGGTTATGTTACTGTGGTTGTCACTCACCACCCCATGCCAGAAAGAATATGGGTTTAGCAGTACCTCCTGTGCAACCTTTTCAACTGAGCAGTTCAGGGGAAGCTCGGCACACTGGAGACTTATAAAACAACTGAAAACTGTTGATTGCTTTCCAATAAATGTGTGAAACTTTGAAATTTGCTTTTGATGGCAGGATGTCTCGGGGACGAATCAATGAGGCTTTCAGACTAGATGATAACACCCTGGAGTTTGTGGGCATACTTCCAACACTGGCCACACCTTACGAACCACCAGTCACCATCTGGTTAATTGTATTTGGGGTGGTCATTAGCCTGGTTGTCATTGGAGTTATTGTCTTGATCGTCACTGGGCAGAGAGATCGCAAAAAGTGAGTAATATTTTTAATATTAACATCACCATTGGGAGATGTCCCAATGATTGAATCATCAGGGTGTTTACAAACAGGTTGTCAAATCTAACTGAAGCAAGTTAAAGAATTAAAGCTTATTATCTCCCTCCCATCAACAGTGATAGCTAAAGGTTCAGGACCCTGCCTTTCAGTGCATGGCAGCTTTGGCAGCTTGGTGCAATTTCCCCATCATCAGCAGTTTAATCAAGTAAGCTGGATGCTGTGGCCACAGGGAGCCATGGTGTGGCCAGATTTCTGCCAACCTGTCTGCAAGGTTGGCGGAGTGGCCTGCTGGGAACACGGTGCCTTCTCCAACAGCAAAATTGCCCACATCATTCAGCACCTGCAGTTTTCAATAATCTTGTTGGAGGATGTTCAGCAATGTAATTTTCCTTAAATATTATTGCATTTACAGCAATATACCTGAGTAGGTTTTCTATTAATGGGGTTTCTAAGAATGTAGTAGGTTTGCTACAGTTCACCTTAAAACCAGCACAATTCCTTTTATATAAATATTCCCAGTTAAACACAGTATTACTCACAGTAGGGGATTCTGGGGATCCAGAAGGACTTGACCAGAACAGAGGCTTCTAATATAAAATGAATTTTCATTACAGGAGAGCGAGAGAAAGTAGGAATGAAGCAGGATCAAACTGTGATGAGGTGAATCCTTATGATGAAGAGGGAAAAAGCAACATGGGTTTTGAGCCATCTGAAGAGACACAAACATCATTCTAGAAAATGTGGGTATGCTAGGAGTTTCTGGGTTTTTTCATCTCACTTTTAACAAGAGTGCCTGGCAAGGATCAAACCACTGTGGATGTCATCAAACATAATCTCTTCTGGTTGACTGTTAATCTATTCGTTCATAGACAACAACAACTATATCTGCTGTTTATGAGGTAACTAGAAAACATGCAAAAAAATAAGATATATATGTTCCATGGCTTTTCTATGAACTATGAGCATAATATTACACACTATTTGTGCTGCTTTTCATAAGTGTGCTGCATCCAACTTCTCTTTCTGTGTAATGAGATGCAAAAGCTTGGAAGTATACAGTTGTATACAGACAGAGACAGGCATGAGTAACTCACGTACTCCTAATGCCTGTGAGGAACATCTTGATCTTTCCAGACAGAAACCTCAGAAGTGTATCTAATAGTGAGAATAAAATGTGACCACCAGAAGAACCTTAGTGATGAAGAACTCAATTGCATATGAAATATTTGCAATTTTTGCACCTTTGGGAAATCTGTATCAATGAAAATGGATACTGGATGGAGACTAACAAGCACTGGACCTTTGTTAGGAAGTTGTGACATAAGTTATTTTTCTGTTTGTTTGATAAGTATTGTAGAGACCAAATAGCCCATACTCCCTCAAAAAAAAAAAAAAAAAAAAAAATTAAAAGATCCCTGTGTTATGTTTTAATCTAAAAATAAGGAATAAACTTCCTTAATATTAAATGATCAAAGTTGGTTGGTTTTTTTTTTTCAATACTTTAGACATTGCCTCCACTATTACAAATACCTCGTACTACAAACACAAATTACACTATTACATACGGGGGACAGTAGATTGGGGCTTGGGAGGTTCAGGTTGCATGTGAAAAAGAAAAGCTGTTCAAAAGAAGAGTAGTGGAGCACTGGGACAGGTTGCCTATTCCATGCTTTGGGAGAGGCTGTGGGATCTCCACCTTTAGAATTGTTCAGAGCTCAGGTAGACAAAGGTATAGCTGATTGAGTGGGGGGGACAGTCCCATTCTGAGTGAGAAGTTTGGGTAGATGACCTCTAGAGGTCCCTTCCAGCCAACATTCCTGTGATTCTGTGTCTTGTAGGTCCAGTGCCATACCTGCCACCATGCCAATACGGTTGTTCTGTACACGCCAGGGTCACTGAAAGGCATAAGGTGTCTACTCAGTCCTGTATTCTGATAAAGAACCAGTAGCAAATACAAGCCTGCAAGAAAAACCTTCAGCAAATGCACAGACCCTTAAACTCATGGGCCTCCAAAATTATCAGAAGCTGTAGAAAGCAGTCAAACATATATCTGAAAACATATAGCTGGACTCACAAAACACTATCCTAATATTCCACACTCATTTTCTATTTAAGAGACAATACACTTAAATGAGACAGTTCAAAATGGTAGGCAGATGATACTGATTAACTGCAATCTATACAGGAATGTAAAGGAATGAAAATAATTTTTCTTTAAGTTGCCTACCTTACCATATATCCCATTGCCATAACATCCCCAAAACTTAGTACTTCAGCTGAACTTTAAAGATAAATAATTCAACAATATGTGGTCTTCCCACTTACTGTGCAGTAACAGAAAAAGGGAATGACAAATGGAAACAATCAAATAATGTAATTAGTCATGCCAGCCATATTCAGATCTGTTGTTTCATTTCAAAACAATTAATTTTAACAGCTGTGCTATGAATCAAAAACCACCATTTAAAATTGTCAACACGTAAAGCCACTAAAAAAAAAAAAAATCAGGATTTTGGAAGAACAGAAATAAAAAAACCCGTGTTTATATTAAAAAATCAATTGCATGCATTAGTCCCAACAATACTTCACACTCTCTGTGCTGGGGCGACCCACCCTCAACTCATATTTTATCTGTGTCAGCACTTCTTCTTGACTCTTTCTCTGGATCGGCACTCCTTGGCCCAGCTTGATGCACAAGCAACATCATACCATAGAATCACAGAATCTTAGGATGCTTTGGGTTGGAAGGGGCTGTAAAGATCATCTAGTTCCACCCCCCCTGCCATGGGCAGGGACACCTCCCACCAGACCAGGTTGCTCAAAGCCCCGTCCAACCTGGCCTTGAACACTGCCAGGGAGGGGGCAGCCACAACCTCTGTGGACAACCTGTTCCAGTGCCTCACCACCCTCACAGTCAAGAATTTCTTCCTTATATCTAATCTAAATCTGCTCTCTTTCAGTTTAAAACCATTACCCCTCGTCCTGTCCCTGCACTCCTTGAAAAAGACTCCCTCCCCATTTTTCCTTTCATTTGCGTGACCCCTCAAACACATGCACAGCTTCCCATGTAGGCAGGGATGTGCTCTGCTAGCCAGCTTTCAGTGCTGGGACCAGCCACTGCCAGCAAGCACAGGCTCTGGAGCCTCTGGCTGCCCCGAGACCTTCAATTCTTTCTCCCCTCCCCCCGTATGTCTACACTGAATTTCTTACTCCTTAGTTTAGGTGAGCTCAAACTGGAGCTGCAGAGGGGTCCCTGTTAGGGCTGGGCCAGCTCCACCAGGGAAAGGGCAAGCAGACGTCACTTTAGACTCTTAGAGGCATCACACACCGAACTAGCTCAAATATAAGTAGAGAAGAGAGGATTTTTTTTCAGACCTTACTTTATTTTAAAACCCCTTTATTTTATACATATTAGACCAACATTTTACAAATAAAGTTTAGATGCCTCTGTTAGAGTTATGTAGCTTCAGATGCATTTGGTATCTCTAGACTTACTGAAGTTAAAAAGTTGGGGGCTCTTGTTTAAGTGTTAACAGCAGGAGCCAAATTTCAGCTCCTCAGTAGTAAAATATTTGGCTAAGCAATTATTTTAGCTCTTCAGGTTTTATAGAGATGAGGAAGTTTGCCATTTATTATTGCAATACCTATGGAATTCTGCATAAAACTTTTTTTTTCCTCTATTTTTACCTGTAGCAGGAAGCAATAACATCCCAGTAAACAGCTCAGCTGTTGCTAAGGTGCAAATATCTTAGATATGTAGCTGAGAATAAATTCCAAATCAAATGCACACTCTGAGAGCTGAAATTAAAGTCAATAGTACTGGTAAGAAAACTGATATAATATTTCACCAGTAGTAATTTCTAAGTAATTGAAAGTGAGACTATATTTAGGTTGCTGTCACTTGCAGCAGTTCTAAATTTGACTTCAAGCATCAGCTTCAAGTGATTACAAAGAAAAAAGACATACAGATGAGTTATGATAATCAGAAAACCCAACAAGCATCTATTTCCCTGTTTACATTTCCAGTTAAGACCAAATAATGACAGCTTGAAAGCACTGAAGGAGTGTACACAATGGGTATATGTATCTCAGTGTCTGAGAAGTCTTTTGAGAAAATGCTAACAAAATTGATTATATTCTTCCACAGTATCCTTCCAGATTCTGTCACCCACAGATTGTCAGAAAAGCTTTTTCCACATGTTTCTTGGTCAACTCCCTGATTAAATGAGAAGAACACTAATAATACAGAATAATAGGGGTGGCTAATGTCAGGCAGATTTCAGATTTAGCACTCATACAGAAGACAGGTGATATGGAACCAGTATGCACAGTCATCTGTGTCTAAATCTTCTTTTTCAACCTCTGTTGTCTTCTCTCAGTGCCTCAAAAAATGGTAAGAGCTGATAAAAGGCAGGGCGTTTTTCTGGTAGCTAAATGAAGCAAAGTTGATGGGTATGGTTATTTAATTTTGAAATCATTCAGGAACTGTAATTTGCATTAGTTTTTCTTGATTTTAGCATGCAGATTTCATAGAGACAGTCATGATTAAAAGGTAAAGAAAATTAAAGTTACATTTTATATCTATCTTATGTTGTGATAGTTTAATCTTCTTTCTTTGCATTAACATGTCCTGAGATATGAGTTATTTTTCTCATTTTTCTGACAATTATATTAACACCCCTCCCAAAACATCACTGTCATTTCATGGTACCACCAATAATGTCCCAAACAGTTCTTTGTTGCTAGTAAGAAACAAGTCATGGTCCACAGATATCTGACTAAAATACTGTCAAAGGGGAAAAAATAAATCAGGATAATTCTTGGCACAGAAGATGCAGATCTCTCAAAATAAAATGAGCATGAGCAGCATTTGACTTACAACTCCTAGAAGACTCGGACGGGGTAACATATCCTTCTCATTCTAAGGGTGGGGTTATTTCACACAACTTTAGCTATGTAAAATGGTAGACGTCTCATCTACATTTGCTGTTTAAGATCTCTGTATAGGAAAGCAGATATCTTTTATTTTGTTGTGGCTGAGATAGAAAGGACAAAGGACCATGGAGAGGTACCAGTAATGATCCTGTAATCATGGAACAAATTTAGTCAATTAGCTTAGCTCAGCACCCAAATTTTAGACCATTAAAATTAGGCAAGAAGAATCTCATCCTATATATTATGTTGATGTTGAAGGGTATTTTACTGTTATTTGCTTAAATACGTGGTTCTGAAAAGAAGGGAGCTAATCTTCCTTTACGCCCTGCTTCCTGTACTAACAATGTCCTGAACTGGAATGCTATATAGAATGTACTACATACAAGCAATGCCTTCTGTAAGGAATATTTGCCACTATGAACATTAGTTCAGCTATCAACAGGGACTCCTAGTGACTCCTATTATTTTGTTTTCTCCAGTTTGCATGTGCAGATGTACATACCTCATGCCAGCAGTTGTACATTATCTGGTAGATGATGTCTGAAACCAGTTGTGGTCTATAAAGTCTGTATCCTTGAGAAACTTTCTCAATCACCTGCATGTTATCATAAAGCTCATAGGGCTGTTTTCCCAAAGTGAACACCTCCCACATTAAGATACCTGCAAAAATATTCATGGCAATGGAAGACAAGTAATGAAAGTCAAGAAAAGCAAGATAATCTCTTTTTCCAGGAACAAGATACACATGCAACATATAACCAACCAGACATTTTAAGAGAATATTGTCCAAAGAAAAGTATGGAGATGACTGAGAAGTGTGATTCTGTACTCAAATGTAAAACAACTACTGCAGAAGAAGGTAAAGTTAGATAGATAATAAAGGTAGTTATAAAATGTATTTAATGTGGACAATAATGGAGAAATCCCAAGACATAGCTATCCATGGACTAAATTTTTTACAAAATACATACAAACATCCCCTTATATATGTATGTGTGTGTACACAGAGAGAGGGAAGGAAAATCAAAATGACAGCTATAGGTATTTATGTTTCCATAGAATAATAAGAACATTTTTACTCATTTTTTTGAGTGAGACATACAGTCCTTTGGTATCAGAAAGATTTCCAAATACTTTATAGTGTCAGCTACACATACCTATAAAAGCTGGATTATACTGGAACAATAGAAACACTAAATAATATAATAATCATTAATTCATAATGATAGTTTTGCAAGAAACAATTTTTGCTGCAGCTGAGCATATGTGATGATCATGCCAACGAGAAAGTATTATGTTAACAATGATATATAATACTGGAAGTAATGATTATTTTTTTTGAAACATAAATTTATTGGATCTTTGACTTCCTTTCAGCTTGAGGACTGGAACGTTGTAGTGTCACAGTAGGGTCAGAATAAAATGGTACCTGAATCCCTGCTTTCTCTGATGAGAACATTAAGCAAAAGTTTGTTCTCTGACATCTGCTTTTGGGATATGAATACATCAGTCAAGTTCTCTAGTCCTTTAAAGACTCATTAGTTAAAAACAACCAGACAAGAACTGATGGATCCTGTTCTCTCCTCACTTCCATTGCATCAATGGATAGTGTTAAAATGAGAGAAGACCTTCTAAGGAAAAATAATGTTTCTCATTGAAGTTAATGCCAATATTGAAGTTAATGCCAATAAAGCCTGGAGCCAGGATTTCATCAGTAAGAGCAAAAAGAAAATGTATCACCAGAAAATCCAACTTCTGATTTAATTATATGTACTATAAACAACTTACAAAGGACATGAATGAGCTGTTTCTCTGACAGAGTCATTAATATTGAGCCACAAGCTGAAATTAAAGATAAAAAGCAGCCTAGCATTTAGAAACACTTTCATCTACTTTATTCACTATTGTTCAATGTCAAGAACAGTAGGTTGCCAATCTTTCATCAGCTTGACAGCTGCCAAATTTTTCCTACTGGAGGAGCAAACCCATGTAAATGGAATTTAGACCTGTTCACAAAAGGCTCCTTTTCCTTTGACACTTTTGCAGGCTTTTAGAAACACTGAACAGACTCCAGCAATTTGTAAATCATAGCTTGAAAACCACTGAAGCAAAAGTTCAAATGTTTGAAATTCCTGGGTAGAAAGTGATCTGCAAACACATCTTATTTCTGCTGAGATACAAAGTCCCAGCTCACACAGACTCTTCCACAGCTGGCTTATGTAGAGTCCACTCTGACCTCTGCAACTAACAAAATTCTTCTGAATTGGGCATCATTGATTTATGGTCTAGATATGCCAAAAATATCTTTTGATCTCCCTTGCCAACAGTTTACTTTACCATATTAAATGCATATATAGCAACTGAGGAGTGGCCAGAGTTGCTATGTGCCTAAAAGAAAAAGAATAGGGCTAAAACCTCCAAAGAGGACAGGGCTTGGATGCATAAAACTATTAAACAAGAGCATAAGCTGTAACTGCTTTTCCACATTCCTTCAGTGTGGATGTTTAGCATTTCTGCTTAGTGAGCTGAGGAAATACAAATGTAATGGCATATATATATACATATTTATATGTCAAATTCCATACATACCAAAGGCCCATACATCTGACTTGCTGCTAAATTTGTTGTAGTGAAAAACTTCTGGTGCTGACCACTTCACTGGAAACTTGGTTCCTAGTGAACTTATATACAGATCATCCAGAACATACCTACAAGGCAAGAACCAAACTTGGCTGAGACTGAGTTACAGTGAAATACTATTTACTTCTTCCTTTTATATCACAGGGTTCCTAAGAAAAGCCTGGGCAGAATCTCAGATTACCAAAGGATATCTGATAGAAGTATCAGCTATAATCTATAGAACAGTTCACTGCTAACAACTTCCTAGAGAAATAATGCAGGATCATAAAAATGTCTGCTGTAAGGCCATCTAGCCCAGCCTCCTGCTCAAATAGGATTAATCCCAACATTAGATCAGGTCAGCCATGACTCTGTGTAGCCAAGTCTTAAAAACCTCCAAAGATCACACTCTTGTAGTCTCCCTGACTGGTATGTTTCTCTGTTCCACCACCCTCCTGGGGAACCAACTTCTCTTACTGTTCAACTTGAACTTCCCGAGCTGCAGTATGTGGCTGATATCTGATGTTATATTGCCTGGCACTAATAAGACTTACTTGGCTCCATCAGCTTTGTAACTGTAAGTTAGAAAGCTAACTGTAAGTTAAGGCAGCTTTTAGAACCCCTCTTAGCCTCCTCTTTGCCAAGCTAAGCAACCTGCTCCCTCAGCCTCTTCTCAGAGGACATGTTCTCTCGACTGCTCATCCTCTCCAACTTCTCTCCATTGAGGCTGGTGATTAAGATGTTTGGTCCCCAAATTAAGTGAAAATCTTGTACACAAAATAAACTCTGAGATTTCTTTAACAAACATGACGAATGAAATCTCTCAACTGTGATTTGCCTTTAAGCCTTCACTTTTTGAGATAGCAGAATGACTTTATTCTAACCCCATAATGGTTTATGGTCATTAATGGAAAGGAGCCACAAAGAGCTGTACCCCACCTTGTGGCTTAACTTTCCTAACAGCCAGTTGCTAGCTGATCAATGCCAGTAAACTATACATACACTAGCATCATAGCTTCACAGGGTCCCCGGTTCTTTTACTTACCTACTCATCCCAAAGTCAGATACTTTCACAGTAAGATTGCTGTCAACCAAACAGTTCCTAGCAGCCTTTAGTAGAGAAACGAGAAAAGAGTTGAGTGGAAAATATACAAAGAGGAGCAACACAGTCATGTCTTGGTAATTTGCTAATGATAATTTCTGTCCTCTAACATTTTAATAAATAATGACATTCTTTGATTGAAGCATTTAAGTTTGGGACTGTAAGGGAAGAGTAAGTAGCTCTCTTATTTCATTTCCTGACTAATGAATGAAAAAAATTTTTTATCATTACCCTGGATTTACAGATAAGGACATTGAGGGATGAGGAAACAGAGGTGAGAAACCCACATTCACCTAGAAAAACAGTAATAGAGCCAGAAATTAAACCCCATCTTTCAAATGTCATCCTACTCCAGGGTTCTTTTCAGTAGTCTCAGAATTTACCAAGGCATCAAAAAGTGAAAAACATTGATTGGATTATTCGCAGTGCACTATAAACAGAGTGGAGCAATGAAAGGTGATTTAAACAGCTTGTTTTATGAAAAGTTCAATATAAGCCTAGTTCTGCAAACGATCACTTGAGAACATTTATCTAAGGCTGTATTGTCTGCCTGCCTGCTTATTAATTTCTGTGATACAGTTTGTATCTACAGTTTTCAACCTGAAATCAAGCTCAAGTGGTTTTTTTCTGTTTTCCCATGGTGCACAGCCAGTTTTCAGGAAACTGATTATATTTACAACTTGAATTCTGCTGCTTAAGTTGTCTGATATTCCTGATTTCTGAACCAGGGTGTGAAAATTGGTGAGGTATGGATTTAACAACTTCATTTACACGTGAAGACAATTATTTGAAAACATCAGCAAGACATTTAAAATGCTGCCTGAGGAGACTGCACTCCTGTTGGAAAATTAAGCAAGTCTGCAACATAAATTGTCACAAATCTTCAAATACATTTTTGTCTAGAGTTAGAAGAAAAAAATAGGGCTACTGACTCTGAAGCATAATGCACCAGAAATTTGGCTGGGTTCACTTTTAACAGGCCAATAGAATAACAGCTTATTTTCCTAATGCCAGCATTCTTGACAGCTAAGTTTTGTATAACTTTTGGTCCAAGTCCTTGAAAGGCCTGATCCGTTAATCAAAAGCAACTTGGAACACTTGCTTGAAAACTGGCATATAAATGTATTTAAAAGAACTAAGTAGCTGCAGACTTTCAAATTCTGTTCCTGTTTGCAATGCACCTGAGTAAATTCCAGTTTATCCCAGCAGTGTTCATATTTTTCTTTTTGCAAGAGAAATAGTTCCCAATTAGATAAATCCCTAACTAATAATAAAACCATCTAAGGGACCCAAATTGTCAATGTTGCACCACATTCTCCTGGAGGACTACAGCATCATTGGACAGAACCCTTTACTTCAGTGGACTAATTTTACAGTTGGATGTCTTTGCTGCCAAGTGGTGCATAAATCCTCAAGGTTAGAGCCCATAAATGCAGGCAGCACAGTAGGCAGTGCTGTAGTAGATCTGCCAGCAATTCTCTAAAGCGGAGCATATTAGCTTGTGGGCAGTGTCGTTCACCTGTGGCTTTAGTGTTGCTCATTCAGAGCTGCCTTGTACTGAGCCAGTGGGGTGTCTCTATTCAGCAGACCACAATGTTTTCTGGGGTGAATGCCAACAGAGCTGTGGGTGATCCTGAGGGTCAGGACTGCCTAGCATTAGGTCATCCCCCTACCTTCCCTGTTCCACTTCTTCCATTTGATAGCTTACCAAATCTCTATGTATGAACTGGCAGCTCTCCAGAAATGCCATACCATCACAAACATCATAACATATTTCCAGAAGCTGAAGGGGTTGTAGGTCCTTCCCATGACTCCTTAAGTAGCTAAGCAAACAGCCATTAGGCATGTATTCCGTCACTAGATAGGTGGGATATGATTTTGAGCATACACCATACAGTCTAACAAGTTTGGGATGATTAAGTTTCCTGAAATAAATAAAAATAAAATAATCAAAGAATAAATGGAGATTCTTGTGCATTTCTGTAAGTTTTGTTTTTCAAATATTAATACGTTGTACTGAAATTACTGAGACTGGATTTAGTCCCATCTCAGACTTCAAATATTCCTTTTCAAGAAGACTGAGTGTTCTTCTGCTGATTACTTTGAAACTCAGTTTTGATGACTATCAAAAGAAGAATCAGTATGGATGAAATGACAGCTTTGTAGTCAAAAGCCAAAATAGGATTTAGCAGAGCAAAAGTGCAACCTTATTGGTGGGAGAAAAAAGATCTGAGTTGGTGGGGTGGACCTTAGACCTTAAGGTTTTCTACTAAAACCATGTTGCACAATTTTCACATTGAGAATCGTTGTCATATCAGACAGTTATCTGACAGGAATGTAGTGCATTCCTTCAGGAGATGAGCTATATGAATTATTATTGAATTTATTGCTTCAAATAACATCTCATGGAATTTCACTGGAAATTTAACATCCTTACCTCTTCAGAGTCAGAGACTAAAACTTCAAGTCTCGTGTACATATTTGTGGCATTTCTGAGTTATTGATCTGTCTCTCATTCCTACCTGCAGGATGGCAGGAACAGCTTTCTAACCATTTCTGTATAAATGCTAGTGAAGCAGAGTTTTAAGTGACATATGTGGAACCTCTGAAATTGTGGAAGACATGTTAATTGAAAGCCTTGTAGATGACTTTATCAATCTGTGTGAAGCTCTTTCGGTAATACTTCAAATATCCTATATGGCTACCTGTTTAGCTTGTGCCTAAGGTACTCAACACTACTTAATGCTATTTTTAAGAGGAAATTCTCTTTCATGAGTGTGCTATACATTACTGATTAATGTCTGGAGAAATCATTATTTCTAAATAATTAAGCAATGCCATATCTTACATCATGGTCTGAGCTTCTTCTATGAATTCATCTTCTGACATTGCTCCCTCTTTAATCATCTTTACGGCCACATCATATTGTCCCTTCCACTTTCCCAGATGCACCACTCCAAACTGACCACTCTCTAGTTCTCTCAACAGGACAATTTCTTCACGTTTCAGCTCCCACATTCCTAGTGGGATAAAATAAATTCCTTTAGCAAAAAAAGTACAAATGAAAGCGTGGTATCCCCCCCATGCAATGTTGTTGTTTTCTTTGGAGGGTTGCAGAACCATGCAGCACCAAAGCAACATACCTATCTTTCAGCTTTGTGTTTGTGTTATGGAAGGGGACTACCTGTCCTACAAGCGTTGCTTGCTATTGCTTAGGTTTAAGCCTTATAAAGATAATTAAGAAAGATAAAAATGATGATATCTTTTCAATTAGGAGATTGGAGAAAAAGTATTACTGTGCCAGGTAATGTGGCAGAAGGAAAGAATAGCCATAACTCAGATGTGCTGGGGAAGGAAGCATGCAAGGTCTTGCACAGTTAATGTAAGACCTGACATAAAATGACTTAAAAAGGGCACAACATAAAAGTTGATATAAAATGCCTTTGCACTCACGTTGCCTTGGATGTAGACTAGATGCACTTGTAGGAAGGGATACCCTGTTCCATAGAACAATAAATTCTCAATGCTACACTAGACAAGAGGAAAGTACAGAAGGAGCTATTTCTTGAAAGACCATCCTTCCCAAATTCTCACATTGCATCCTACATGGACAAGTGGAAATGGCCACCAAACAAAGATTCTGTAACCTGCAAGCCTGAATGCAGTAAGAGTTATGATTTTCTGGTTATTCTATTCTTGGTGGCCAAGACTGACACCAGTTTCAAAAATTAAAGTTATCTTCATACCATTTCCTAATGAAGCTGTGGATGGGACTTTATTTACTTGAGTAGACACTGCATGACGGAGTCTTGTCACCATACCTACAAAGAAAACCTGTTAAAGGTCACAATATATACATGAGTCTTCTGAAATCAAAGAAAACACAGGGAAACATATACCTCCCTCTCCCTGCCATATTACAACCATCCAGGTAATGACATATATTCAATATTCAGCAGCTGCTGCATCGCTTCACAAGATTGAAAATTCTTCTGTGCTTAAAGGCTAGTCCAGCAGAGGTATTGCAAGAAGTAGTCCAACACCAAAAAGCACTACAGCAAAGGAAAGCAACTCTATTGATTGTGATGTTAGATCAAGTTCCATCCAAATTCTCCCAAAAGATATCCCAATATTTAGAATATACAGTATTGGAAGAGATTCACCGTAATGCTAAGAAGTCCAGAAGCCTAAGTGAAAGCCTATCAAGTAGAAAGCATATAGGATTACCAGCTGAGTTGTGCTGATGGTAGTGTATAAGCTTGGGAATTGATTCAAAATAATAATTTTCAGCGAGATAATACTTGTTCTCAGGGGTTTTGTGCACATGGTAATGTCTGACCGCTCCTTTTTTACTTCTGAAAAACAACACAAAGTGCAGTACATGTCAAAGCCTTGTAAAATGTCTTCCAGATGATGTGTTAATAGATTAGTTGCTGAATGCCACATAACAAAATATGTAGTAGATGTCACCAGAAGGACTGTTACATTTACCTCAGTCTGCTTTTCCTCCTTTAACACCTGCTAGCTTTGTAGTACAGGCTCCTAGCACATTGGAGACTTCTGCTGCATAATCTAATGTAGTCTGATGGTTAGTACTTGTCTTCCAACAGTTACATCTAGAGCAAAAGACTTTCATATACTGCCCTTGCGAGGATTCTACATCTAATTTTGGACCCCTTCCCTTTCTTCTCTCTCAGTCTTCAGACCCCACTATTCTCCTAGATTATGTGCCTGTTACATGCCTATGTTTAGATTATACAATTCAGGACCCCCATTGCCCTGTTCAGGCAGCCACTGTTATGTATGAACTCAAATAACTAATATGCCCAAGGTTCACCTTTATCACAATATAGAGATTGTGTTGTTGACCAGTCACACCAAGCAGCATGCCTATAGCACGCTCATAGAAATGGTACGCATTCTTTGAATACTTACTCAGGAACCTTGCTGAATACAGACACAGTATACATTCCTACTTGGCTAGATTTCCGAACCATAAAAGCACCTTCTTTCCCCTAATTAAAAAAAAAAAAAAAAAAAAAAAAAGTTACAAGGAACAACGAGGTTGGGATTCATTTCAGTGAACTTTTAGGCTTTTACACTGTGATGTCCACAAAGGGGAGAAGGAGATGTGATTCATATGACCTCCTTTAAGGACTACTTTAAGACAAAATGAATTATGCCTTAAAAATATTTATTTCTCTCCACTAAAAAGAGGGTCAAGGTAACTGGTTGTGGTATCCTGCTGCAGATGTTTAAAATTAGGTGAGTTGTACCCCAGTCCGGACATGAAGCAACCAGTCTGACATTTTGTCTTGGTGCACAGATGCAGATTTATAACTGGGAAGATGGAGAGTTGTTAACCCCATCTCCTTCCTCATGTACTCTCCAGAGGTGGTACACCTTATAAGATACAAACAGTGCCATCTACATCCCATTGGAATAAGAGCTCTCTCCACCACACAGTTCCTTTATGTAATGCATCAGACTGATGTATTTTCTATTGCCAAAGTAATTCTGAATTACTGAATAAGTAAAAGATTTTCACTGCACTCTATTGTATTTGGACTACTTTAATCTTTACTTTTGGTCCAGTCCTAACTTTTGCTATCCACATTTACTTCTGTTAATGGTTTACCATACTGGGCTGGAAATTCCGGTTTTCATAGTTCATTTAACAGCTACACCTCTAACGTGCTAGGAATGGATCTTACAGGGAGGAAAGAAGGTCTCTAGAATCTCACATATAGGCCAAGGTTGATTGCTGTCAAGTTCAAAGGAAACTTCATGTCCCCTTAAAGTTAACTGGAGTCAGGACTATCCAACACCTTTTGGAACTGGGACATAACTGCCTTTCTCCAATGATTTGCCACACTTGAATTTAATTCCTTCACCTGTGGTGCAGGTCTAAGTGAAGTGACGCTGAGCCAAGGCTTCCAAAGGGTTGGGTTATATCGAAGTTGTTAGTGGCTGAGTACCAATAAGACTGTCTGTGAGGAAGCAGCAAGCCACGAGAGGAAAACTCGTTTACACAGCACACTCAAGCATGGCTGAGGCTGGATCCCCTCCAGAAAAGTATATGGGTAAGTCATTCTGCACTTGAAGGCTGTAAAGACTTGTACTCCTAGCCAGCTGCATCCAGCCAATGCTCAGTGGGCATAGCGCTGAGCTTGCTCAGGGTTGCCTGCTCAGCTGCGTGAACTTCTTTTACTTCACTTAATCATAAAATCAAATCATCACAGAGGATTCCTCTAGACTGACCTGCAGAAAGAGCCACACTGGAGCAAATAACACAGGTCTAGAGGTAAACCCAAAAAGCAGAACTTTGAGGGGAAATGCACTCAGTGTGGCTTTGTTCCAACTTTGAGGAGAAATGCATTCAGTGTGGCTTTGTTCCAAGTGTATTTTAGAGGTGCATCATTTGTTCATTTATGTAGAAGAGCCATTAATGCATTTTTGAAGATCTGTTTATCAATACCAAGTTAGCACAAGAGTTTCTAGCACTCTAATACTACAGCTATTTGAAGAGCATCAGCATCCTCTAGCTACACAGTATAGCCAAGACACAGACACAGAAAAACATTTCCATGACTGTTCATAAACAAGTGCTAAAGGATATGTAGGACCTTGTGACGAAGCAGCTGCTCAGACTGGGCACGGGAGATATTACCAGCATACCAACTGCAAAGAAAAATATTTGGCTTATTATTCACAGGCTGATTTCTGAATAAGGCACAGCAGACACATGAAAAATGCCAGACGTCATAAATATTGCAAAACTGCTTTTCAAAGACAGTGAGTAGACTTGGGACTTGTCCTACATGTGTGATTTTAGACCATGAGATAAAAGGGAAATCATTAGTTCCCATCTGTTTCCTCTCAGCCATCCAGTGGGTCTCCTCCTGAAATATCTGGACCCACTCTGTGACTCTGACTTTTTAGATTAAATCCTTAGAGGAGAATCCTGCAGCTGTAATGATCTGCCAGGAGCTTTACCAGCAGTAGATTGCTCTGTCGCCTGCAGATGATGACACAGCTGTCTCCCTAAAAGCTGGGAGGTGCATAATTCTCTAACCTTGAACCTTCTGGTTGTCATAATATTTAAGTAAACTGAGAGATCCCAAATGGAGGAAACAAGCCAAATATGTTATGTCAGATCAGTTCAGGGAGCTCCAATGAAGCCTTTTTAATAGCAGTTCACTTTTATGAAGCATGCCTTTATTAACATACTAGACTGATTCTTCTAAATACCTTTCTCTTTTTTTATTTTTTTTCTTTTTTTTCTTTTTTTTTTCTTTTTTTTTTTTCTGAAAACAAATACATTCATGCCTTTGGAAGTCTGTGGGCAGTGATGTTGCTGATGACAATATAATTATTATCATTATTACAACAGCCATCCATACGATACCATTGCTCTAGGTACAGTGGACATGTAAAGTAGAATGATGATTTCTGCCCAAAGAAACTTTTGGTTCTTATGAAGACACTATACTCACTCATGTTTAGCAATATTCTGGTCTTCTGCCAATGTCTGTTCACTGACACTGGAGTTTTCCCTGCGAAGACAAAACAACATGCTAAAATTGAAAAACTAGTTATGAAAAATACCTTATTTGGGTTAAAGGTCATACCACATACATTTTTTGAGGAGTTATCCCATGGTATAAGGTGAATATTTAAAAAAATTAAGACATATTTAATTGTCTGGATTTTTTCATGACTTGGTGAACACTTATACAGCCTTTCCCCTTCACTGTGCAATGTGTTGGAAAGCCAAATATTCTCTGTACATGCTGTAACAGGCAATTAAGTTACATATGCCTTTAGTGACCTTATGAAGAGATTGCATCTACCTTTTCAAAATTTACATGGAAGGTTTCCAAAACTGCACAGTCCTAGACTTCCCAAATAAAAGTTCTTAGCATGACAGACAATAGAAGGAGTTCATGAGGCAGAAAAAGAGACCTCTAAAATAGATACTTGTGCAGAAATAATGATTCTTATTTATGCTGCCTTTTACAGGATACTGTAGTAGGGTTTATTTTTTTAAGAAAATCTCTGAATCTTGTCCAGTATGGTTTATTATGAGACAGATAATTGACTATGCTTCCATCAGATTTCCATTCAAACGCTTGGGCATACATTTAATTCTTACAATGTCATGTCATCTTACTAAAAAGGAAAAGATGGGTCTGATGTATCACTTTGACAGACCTGGATTCCCTTTACCCTGTACATACATGCAATGACATGAGAGTGATAGCAAGGCTGATTTAATGCAGAAATAAGAGTACAGATTGAAATCCCAGCATCACTGAAGTCAGTGGCAAAACCCTATTTATTTAAATGAAACCAGGATTTTCAACTGATGGTTTTTTGCATTAATGTATGAGTCAAGAAGACAAATTATATCTAATTCTATGCCTTTCAGGAAACTTTATGCTTAGCACTCAAAAAGTTATTTAAAAAGAAAAATATTCCAGAAATATTGTGGAGTATTTACTAGAGTGATAAGAAAAACATTTAAGTGGTGGAAGGCTGCTTATTGATTCACCTTGGGTCATCATCATTCAGAGATAACTTTCTCAAGTAAGTGCTCGGTACGAAACCTTCATTCCTGCAAAATAAACAGTTCACAGTTTAGCTATCATACATGACTGCATCTTAAATTTAGTCACTTAAAATAAGAAAAGAGATTAATCAGTCACTTTTTAGAATGCCACTAACAGAAATGCTCATGGTTAAAACATTTCTGCTTTTACTTACCATGTAGAAAAATACAGAAGTAATTTGTTTTAGAAAATTACATTTCGCTGAGGTACTCTTTTCACTAGTCACTGAAATGGCTTCTTCCTCAGTGATTGGCTTCATCATACAGAATATTGCAGCAGCTGTTCAACAATTTCATTACATGCCATCTCAGTTGCTGTGATGAAGGATGCCAGTGACTAATGGGTGCCAGCAGAGTAACCCAGGGTGAACGCAGAAAGTCAGTAGGTGATCTCAGCACTGTTCCTGACACAATGCCAGATGCAACTGAGAAGCTAAGCTAAGTGAATATGGACAGCCGAGCTACCACTTAAAGCAGCTAGCAGCATGACATGATGGACCCAAGTTATAGGGGCCAATAGGCATCTGTTGTTATAAGGGATGGGGCTGTATGCTGTGACCATCAGAAAAATAAATAGGGGGAATAAATTGTATATTTGAGTCTGGAAGGACGCAGGAAGAGTTTCTTTAACACAGACCTCAGTAGAGCGAGAAGAAAACTGAGAGTGCCTGAAAACAGGTGAAATTGGTAATGCCTGATGCTTGTTCCTACTACATTCAAGAAAACAATATCTTCAGTTTATTTGAAGCAGAATTTAAAGGTTTTGTTATGATGTATGTGTGAGATGTCCTTACAGAATCAATACTGCAGAAGTCTCAGATTCTCAAGCCAAAGAAAAAACTATAAATGTTCCCCTTTCTCTTGATCTCTCTCTGCTCCTTCATTCATCTTAGAGCCCTCTGCTCAGGCTCTATAAGCGGAGCTGGCTGTATCATATGCTTTTACATAGCCATAAACAGTCCAGTGAAGGTATTTAAGACTAGATCTTAGCTTACTAATTTATTATTGTCTTCGAGTTGCCAGGGTTGCATGCTACTTTCTTCATCCAGAACAATATGCCAACCTTGTGAGTTATAAAGTGTAGACACTTTACCTTAAGGTTCCTTTATCTGTTGGTTTTCTTGGAGCTGTAAATTTGTTCAGTGAATTATGAGTGGATCAAGTTATTTAATTCTGTTCCAGAATGCCCAATCAGTTTGGGCATTCCTTTCCACATTTCTATCAAGTACATAAAATCAAACTCACCTAATACCTATCATGAGACAGACAAGGAATCTTATCTCTTCCAGGCAGCTCCTGTTTGTTTCACTGCCTTTGTCTCCAGTGTACCCTAAAGCTCTTTCTTATTTAATAACTTGGGAGCAGATGCGTTTTTCTGCCCCAGCTAGATATTAATGAAAAATATCTTATTTTAAGTTGCTGAAGGGGATTCTTCCACTTGTGAACCTGAAAGAGACTAATTAAACCATGTGCAGGATGGGGGTGCCCTGTCTTTGTGGAAAAGTATTGCTGAAGCTGGGGAGAGACTGAAGTGATAAGTGATTCGAGCCTCAGCAGTTTTCATTGGTCTCCCGTGCTGTCACTGCTATTGTAACAGGAATGGTGCTGGTCTAAAGATGGTTTGTGCACACAAGAGAGGTGATGTTTGTGAGGAGAGGTTTTATCTTTTTATTCACTTAAACTAAATAATTAGGGAAAAATTGGATAGCTTCTGTGTACACAAGCCCTTCTTCAGGCACATATCAAAATTAAGGCCGCCAGATACTATCTTAGCTAGAATACTAGGCAATGACTGTTGTAAATCTTACTCAACCTGGCAGCCAAGGATGGTAAGAAAATTAAGTTGTACAGAAGACAACAAGGCTTGTAGAGAAAAGTTTAAAAGCTAGTAAGGTAATTCTAACACAGATACTGTTGTCTATGAAGATGAGATAACGCAGAAGACCATGGTCATGGAACAAAAGTCTTCTGCAGGGCATACTTACCCTTCCAAATCCCTTATTTTCCAACAGTCAGAATCTTCCTCTTGCAATATATAGTATCTATTGCTTCTGACAAGCCGGATAGCTGAATTTCCTTTGACTTCATAGTTGCATTGAGCCACAGCCATATTCAGAACTGACTTGTCTGCTGATAGCACTGGAGGCAGGCTTCTACTCTTCCACTTTTGAGGACAGAGGGAATAAAATGATAAGGAGATGCAGCTACATCTACATGTATGACATGTACATGATCACTTATATCTGCAACATATATAATGATGTTAGGCAAATTAATCAAAGTTAAGAAGATGGGCAAAGATGCTGTGCCTCATCCATTTAGAAGCACAGTCCAGATACTGTTGTATTGTCCACACTTGTGAGACAGGTGAGAACACAACCAAATTCTGTGATAATGACACCAGAAAACTCTGAGTGGAGGCCAACACTGCTGTAATAGGAAGCTTTCATTACCTGAATTATGTGATAGGCTTGACTTGCACCAAAAGCCTGCCACCTATCTGAAGCTGATACTACTTAATGAACTATTCCAATTCATGTGCTTTGGACACCACGTGACCAAATTATGCTTTACTATAATTAATTGTGATGATGATGAAGATCCCATTGCAGTATTACAAAATAACTATGCTTTTTTTTGAATGGCTTTTAATCAATAGTGTGACCATGAAGCACAACAAGCATTAGTCAATTGTTACTGCTAATCCCTGAAAGCAAAAAGCTATGCTAATTCTAAATCATTCCCTTTCCTTACCATGTTTTATTGATATTTCTGTTAAGCATGTTGGATATAAGGAATCCCACTCCTTGGTGCCTAACTTTCTCTGTGTAGATTTAAAGAAATGTAGGTAAGTAACTATGGGATTAATCTCACCGAGCTTTGACCTGTGTCTTCATATGAAATATGTCATCCTACAGAAGTGTCTATCTCTCATCACACAAATGACTTGGATGAGAAGCCTGGCATTAAAGTTAGGTGACATCAATCAAATCATGGACAAAAAAACATCAAAAATTAAGGCACTGACTGAAATGCATTTAGATATAGGGGAAAGGTTATAACTGAGAAAATCCAGACATCACAATTCTTTAAAAGCAGAGAAAACTACAGTTGAAACACTGACAGCAAAGGATAAGGGAAAATAAGAAAGACTTAGGAGAATGCCATCTATTTATTACTGAAAACCACTGTAATGCAATGCCAGGGAAGAATGTCATGTGTCCTGAAGCAGGCTGCAATTTCTTTAAATCCAGGTGACCATGGCATTGTATGTTTGCTTTTCTCTTTATTGACATTTCTTTACCTAATTTAAACAAGGAGAAACCAATGAGCCAAGTGAATGCCTGGTTGAGTCTACGGAGACAGAAGACACACATGATCTCTTCCTTCAAACACACAAAGTCTCAACTTCATCTCACTAAGCTCCAGTGAAATACTCATTCTTTAAAGAGAGATACTTATCCTTTAAAGGATACCTTTAAAGGTACTCACAGCAGAGTCCTCTTCATTTGACTAGAAGTAGGTCTGTTGCTCATCAAATACTACTACTTGAACTCAGAAAGTCATATCTGACTTCAGTGGAAAGGAGCTTGTAGCTTGAGGGCCTGTGTTAGTCAGGATTCGAGTCTTAGACTTTCCATTTGATTTGCAGAATAATGACAGAACTAGATGTCTGCAGTTATCAGAAAGATGGAGAAAATTATAATACGGAGATTAAATTGTTTTCTCTTTAAAGCATCTAGTCATGTCAGAGCAAGGTGATGTTCAGTAAACAAGTTTATGAGCTGATGTACACCTCTGACATGTGGCTTTGGTAATTTTTGGAGATTAAATTGTTCTTTCTTAATTTACTGTGTTTTGCTTGTGGAATGATCAGACTGTCATCTTCTGATGGAGCTTTTATCTTTTTGCGTGAAGAAATTGCAAAACATTGGCCAAAGTAAATGGTATCAAGAATTATTATCACAGAAATGAGCTTTGATTTGTCCAACCTGCCAGGGAAAAGAACCAGCCAAAGATGAGAACATCAGATTTGCATTCCTTTGGATTTCACTGCTGGATGCGTATCTGTGTGTTGCAATATTCTGGATGGACTTCATCTGTAACCTGGTACAGATTAATGTCCTGATTTGTATCCCTATATACAGCTTTCCATTTCTAACACTGTCTGAAAGCCTCAGAGCATTTCCTAATAGTAATTGAGTGGATCTTATTAGTTCCATTATGCTGGCAATGATACTATTGTGGTTTTTATATTGTGGATTGTGTCACTGTCATCTAGGAAGAATCATAGGTGGTAACCTGAGATTCAGCTGCAATGTGCATATGGGGAACGGTTACTATCTGCAGAACTGCACCCCTATCTTACGGCTGGAAGCATGTAATGGATCACTTCAGCTTCCATAAAATTTGTCCAATACATAATCATGAGAAGATATGTGTGTGAACTCAGTGGACTTCTAGCTGATCTACTGCAGTATTGGTCTGACCTACATGAACCATTTTCTGTTGCAAAGACACTGGGTGCCAGGCACCAGCAGAGTTGAAAGTGTTTCTTAAGCATACAAAAGTAATGCCTCTGGTCAGTTTTGACTACATTCAAAAGTAATGTCTCTGGTCAGCTGGGAAGAAAGCAAGGGAACGAGACTTGCAGAGGCTAGAGAAGTGAGGGACATGAAGTGAGAGGTAAGCAGAAGGAAGGCTGGGGATACAGTGGTATCTCTGATGATCAAACTGATAGATGAAAGGACAAAATAAAAATGTGTAGAGAGCTTATAGAAGTAGTTCTGTGACTACATAAAGACTGTTTCTCGCCATGCGAAGTCAGTATTAGCTTTCTTAAACTGATTATATCATATGACTTGGAAAAATGAAGTCAAGTTGTTCTAACCAGATGTGGTCGTTATTATATCTGCATTTACTGAACCTGTTTCAGAAGTATCCATCTGAAATCTGTCATGTCCCTACTTTTTAAATTTCCCTTTCAAAATATCTTCTCTGAACTGAAGCAGATAATAAAAATAAATCATAAAGACCTAGCAGAAACCTGCATGTTCAGCAGCAGATTTGCATGACTGATGAACTCTCCAGATAGACAAAGCACCTCCTGATGGAAGCCAGGCAAAACAGACCACAGTATTCCAAAGAAGTTACGCTGCTGTGTGTTCACAGTGCTATTACTTTCAAATGTCATTATCAGTAAAATGTCAAAAGCTTCTTTGTTTTTAGATTCTTTCCAAGGCTCTATTATTATTTTTCTTAAAGCTCCCTTTTACAGCTCTTGTGATTTTATTTTCTGTCTCTTGATAATCTATGTGTTTTTTAAAGCTCTGGCTGTTCATGTCAACTGTATACATAAAAATCCCATCTATTTTCTTCTTTTTTCTTTAAATTACTTTCTGATTAACAGAGAGAAGTTAGGAAATAGACCCAGACTGTATTCTAAAGATACAGAAGAGAAGACAAATTAAAATAAAGCAGGAAATACAGATTAAAAAATCGCATGAGCTGAAACCCAGTCTGGTTTAATTTGGAGGAGGCTGTATAACTATGTGTGAATATACAATCAGACTACACTGTTAGTCCTTTTTAAATAGATAAAACCATCATAACTTAAGCCACTTTGGTCTCTTGTTATTGTTACCTCCTACAAAGCTGGGCAGTAAAACTAAGGTAAAAATTTGTACAGGAGGAGATAAGGAGGAAATAAAGATAGAAGCTGATCTTCCAGTTTACTTCTATTCTGCCCACTGTTGGCCTTCTTCATCAAGCAACTGTGCTAGAGGACTCAGGCTAAATTGAAGACGAGTTGTACTTTTCAGCATCCTGGTGTCCTTTTTGTCTCTTCAGGTCTGTGAAACCCTGAATGTCTCAGTAAGGCACAGTAGTTGCTGGTGGGATACCATACTCTTGGGTTTCTGCCTGATATAGTCAAGATACAGGCAAGAGCACATAAAGTGCTCAGATGCACTTCCCATTTCATTAACTTAGAGGCTGTAACTTAGGCACCTGTACTCCTGATGCAACCACAGAGAAGCACAACTTGGGACTTGCCTGAGATAAATGCAGTTCATCCACCATTTCTCACCCATCCAAAGCACCATTTTCACTGGGGAGGGTGGTGGAGGGGAGTTTTTGGCACCTCTAGGAATGGGGATCTCCTACACATCAGAAAACTAATTTTGATGGCATTCCCTGATCCCTCTGGAAATAAATGCATAAAGTAAAAAACATTCCTGCAAGGCCTGAAGCCAGTACTGCCATCAGCACCTTAAAGTGAACTGATCATGGCTGAGACTTTCCCAGTTTGCCATGTGAAGGAGGGAGATGAGTCCTTCCATCTGGCATGTTGATGGACACAAGGATGCTGAAGCTGCACTGCAGATTAGAGATCTACGCCAGATTCCAGTGAGTGGCTGCTTGCAATTCTCCATCCCACAGCCCTCCCTACTGCCCGGATGCTGGATCATTCCCTGTAGCCAGATACTCAAATGTTTTCACCTACCAACGTTTGAGGGACTGGAGGCAGTGGTTTCACAGACCCCGTTGTACAACACAGAGTCACATCTAGAAGAGAGGGAGAATTAAATAAAAACCCATGAATTTAACTAAGGCTGTATCTCCTCAGGTTTTCTCACTTGCAGATCTATACGGTGGCAACAAAAGCATGATGACACCCGACATTTCACCTCCCTGATGTACTGATGTGATTTAGCTCTGAATTTTCCAACCTCCTCATAATTCGAGCACCATCTCAATATCTTGAAAAACCCCATCAACCATTGTTTTCATCTATGCCAAAATACGAATTCAGGGAAATTTGTGCTTGTATTTAGCTCTGTGGTTTTCCCAGTTCTGTTAGCTTATTTGTTTACATACACAGGGAAACACATGTATACTTTATTTTTATTCTGGGTTTGTTTTTTGTTTGTTGTTTTGTTTGTTGGTTTGTTTTGGTTTGTGGTTTTTGGTTGGTTTTTCTTTTTTTTCTTCATCGTTTCATTGGCACTTCTTGTCTATGAATCAGTGATTAAGAAATACTGCTTTCAATTACCAGAGGTTACAAGACTGAGTCTGTCTGGAGTCATCCCTGTCTCCCAGCCTCCCTGTGCTCCACTCATCTCTGCTAGCAACCTCAAGAACTTTTTTAGGAACAGATTTAGAGTGGATACAGCATGTTATCCTGTATGCATTATTATCTCAGACATAAAAGAAGTATTCAGTATACAAATATGCTTTTCAATACTTTTCTCAGCTAAGCCGTCCATGACTGGTAATGAGGTATATCCTTGTCTGTGGGGGAGAGGCAAGTCAACATCAGCCTGTCAGCTCTGTGCAGCCCCTGAGAAGCAGCTGGTCTTTGAGGAGAAACAGGCCTTGGGAGCTTTTCATAGGCCTTCATGGCCATATTTGCTTTTGTAACAAGAAGCTAGATGAAGCTATTCAAATTATTGTTACAAATGAGTTGACAAGTCTTTACATTATTCAGTGTTCCATAATGGTGAAACTGGTAGTAATAGTAGACAAGCCTATACCATTAATTTCAATTTTCAAAAGCAAATGCTGCTACAGGCAGTCTCATAGATCAAAATCACGTTCCTAACTGCTCACACATACTTTTTTTGGATTTAACTTTTAACTTTGGGTTCATGCTTTTTTTGTTTGTGACTGTAAATGCTTAAGACCAAGGTTCAATCATGATTGAAATCAGTGGATCTATCAGTGCTCTACAATTCCAAACAATCAAGCTTTAAAAGGCTGAAGCCCAAGTATTCATAAACTGCTGTTCCCTTTCCCAAACGTGGCCTTTCACTGTTAAGCATGTACACAGACATGATGGAATTCCCTTCTGAAAGTATGAAGCCTAGGAGGGCAGCGCTTTACAAATTTTCCTCTCTCAGCCTTTACAGATAACAACTAAAACCCCTAAATAATTGTGACTAAGTTCTGAAAAAAAAAATACTTCAGAAAAGCATGTTAAAATAAAAAAAAAAGCTGCAAATTAAATGACACTGTTTAGGGAAAAATATATTAATATAATTATATATTAACATAAGAGTTTTACTTCTATTTTGTTATGAAACTGTATTATTTTACACTGACTCATACACACTCTTGTGCTAAACTACTACTGTTCCTATCCATCCAGCTTATGGGACCGCATCACTAGAAGGGTTTTAAAGCATAATACTACAATTTCGCTAGAGATCTTAAGAATAAGAACAAAAATAATTGCATCATCTGGTTTATTTTTTAGGTTAAAATTTCACTAACTTTTTAATCAAACACAGCAGTTGTAATTTAGTGTATGATTTCTCCAAGCTACAATGTGTAGCAGCTATGATGTTAAAAGAGTTTAGCACATACGTGAAAAAGTGTAAGTGGATTAGCTTTTATATTAATTGTATGGCCTTAAATGTCCATGTGATTTGGCAATATTGTGAAAAAAATCAATTACACTAATCAAACAAATAAAATAACACATTACATTTCTCCCAAATTGTACATCCAGGGGCTGTTTTACAGGTCTGGTTGCAACAGAGAAACTTCCCGCTGATGAAGAATCCTTTATGGTACTTGTTTAGTAAATCAGAATTGTCTTTGATTTCTGGAAAGCACAAAGAAACCAGAGAGAACATGACAGGCTGCAAAATGGAAGTGTTACTTATGATCAATAGAGTCTACTGCACCAAGCCAAGGGACCCCAGAGTGCTTACTGACTTCTGGCTCTAGGCACATGTCCTGGTCGCTTTTTTATCTCTATACCATATTCCTCTATGCAAACTCAAGTCTGAAATCCATGCACCTCAGGTACCTGTTTCTTTGTGAAAGAAACCCGAGTGTCAAGAAGGAGATAAATACAGTGCAGTCCAGCAAAACACATGAAGCCAAAACAGGATCCAACAACTATGATTCAAAATCATGGATCTTATGAAGATTTCACTGTGAGTAATAAAACTAATTAAAAGAACACATTTTCATATATCAAAATACGCTATTTTCCTAGAACTAGCTACTGTAAGAAAATGATATTACTCAATATGACATATGGTAAATCCAAATATTTATGTGTTAAAACACAATTCTTATTTAAGCACACCAAAAGGGAAAACCATCATGTTATTTTATGTCTGAAGCACTGCTTTACTCTAGAAAAATAGCACCAGTAGTATCACTGTGCTAGTGATACATTAGTTCTGTAAGCTCTAATGGCAATTTTGGTTTCAAAAGGTAGCTAGAGGAAATGTAGAAGGCATAGAGTGAGACTTTAAAAACTGGCTGTGTTAGGACAGGTTTTCAGTTGTGCTGCCGTGAGACAGTGTAAACCCAAAATTCCTGAACTTGAGAGGAAGCTGTGAAAGAATTAGGACAGCCCTTCATGACAAGTGCTTTTTATACACTTTTTAGAAGGCTTGCAGGCAGTTGAGTATTTGTGATATTCTTTGTCTCATGAGCATTACAAAATTTATCACTCATGCAACCTTATTCTTCACAAAGCTTAAAAAATCTTACTGAAAATCTTGTTTTCTAGAAGGCTCAGTGTAGTTGGCTGCATGCTTCTGATCTGCATTCTTCATAACTTCACTAAATTAATTTACATACCCTCACTGCTGTGTATGCAAAGGGAGTCACAAACAGAGAGGTAGCTTATATACAGGCTTACAAGTAAAACTGGGGAGGATATTTGTCTACAGCCCCTTATAGATTGCCTATTTTTGTTCCTACAATGGCCAGCATGTGTGAGGGCTGCCCTATTCAATGTGAGGGTTTTGCCTTCACTGGAGTTATGCAGGGACACACTATCTGCTTATAAATTATGCTTTGCATGACTGTGATTTTTCTTCATTGGAAAAAAAAAAAGAAATTTCCCTTAAAATAAGAGGAAAATACAAAAGAAAAACACTAGCAATGTTTGTTATCAAAATGGATTTCCTGCGGGTAACTGATGTACTAGCCACATCGGGAATGGTTGTGCTCTGCACAACCTGCATCTGCATCAGTAAAGGCTGAACATATGATGAAGATTAAAAATTGCCCATGAAAAATAAAAAAAATCACTTTATTTTGGATTATTTCTCACTGAAACCTTCAGCCTTTAAAATTTCTAATACATTCTTGAAAATACCATGCATTTCAGCCAGTCAGTGCTGAAGTATAAAAGAGACTAAAAACAAGTGACAAAGAATGGCACAAAACGATGGTGCAGGAGCATTTTCCTATCTCTCCTCATGTTATTTGAATATTTTGTCACACAAAGGGATAGTGTTACCTTTATGCAAAGCTGCAAGCCACCGCTCCCGGCTCTCTTCATTAGTGCCATAGATGTAGAGAAGTCCACCCTTGTACACAATCTGTAAGGGGTTTCATATGAAATACTTCATATTTCATATAAGTATATTCCATAGAAATCTATGTCACCTTTCACATTTAATATTAATATGAGTGTAAAATAAACATAAATATAATGGTATAAATATGTACTGCCTTGACCAAAGTGCTTTGTGTCCTAAAGCACAGTTGCAGAAACAAAAGACAGCATTGAATATTTCTGGATATTCCTATCTTCTATCTACAAAAGACCTTATAGCCAACATCTTCCTTCCCAATTCAGTTTTTCCACATTCATCTTCCAGCTTCTGGCTCAAGTTACACAAGGTCAGACTGCTCATGGAGGCCAGGAATCTATCTCTGACAGCATCCAGTAACAAATACTGAGGCAGAGTATATGCTCAGGGCAGTTGTACAATGATCAGGGAATCCTGATCCAAAGGTCATGCATTTATACTTAATACACTTTGAGAGGTATTATTCTTCTGTAAATTTGTTCAGTTGCCTTTTAAGCAAATGACTAATATCTATAACATCCTGCAGTAAGTAGTCCTACAGCTTAGCTACACAATATGAACAGTCAGCTTCTTTTGCTTGTTTTCAACCTATCTTCTTCTAGCTTCATTTGATGTCTACCTAATAATTACTAACATCTGCTTTGCTTTTTGGGTCATGTTTAGTATTGGGCTGACTCTGTGTGTGTGTCTGTGTGTCTGTGTTAGGTTGGGGTTTCATTTCCCTTGTGTACTTGGCTTTTCAGTCATCTGCACTGAATTTCAAATGCCATTTTACTGCTATTGTTTATTAGACTGAAGCGCTCTTGTTATTAAACACGTATTCCAGCTGGTAAGTATACATGACTGATCCATTTACTTCTGGTCTCCTTATTTAGCCAAATGGTGGAACCCTGTGAGCTTTTCTCTTTAACGTGTTATCCATCCAATCTATTAGTCATTGTCAAGTCTCTGACCTCTCTTCAGTTTACAACATCTTTCTTCAATTATAGTCACCAGAACTAGACACAAATTCTCCTGGTGATCACAGTAGTGTCAAAACATATTGAATGCTTTTACTCAATATGTGCCTCCTTCCATGTCCAAGGATGCCATTAGCTCCTTTGGCCACAGCATCACACTGGGAATTTATGCTCAGCTATCATGATCCTAAAGTCCTCTTTAGACATACTGTTTCCCAGAAGAGAGTCCCCCATCTTGTAATTATAGCATACAATCTTTTCCCCACTTAACTGAATTATGCGCTCCTCACATAAATACACTAATTTAACATAAATGTGTCATTCGGTGCCACAAAACTGGGGGAGGGAGAAGGAACAGGGAGACTGGAATGACACCTAGGATCAACCAGGCAGTGAAATACTAAGTATCTTTCATGAGGTTGCCCTTGGGCATGGCAGTTATTAAGGGCTCATGAATTAACACACTATTCAGCAACCCCGTTATTGATTCTAGCAGCCTGCTGCTTGTGGTTGCACGGTTTGGCATCCAGAAGGGTATCTGTGGCCACTTCTGCATGTCCCACTGCCCACATAATTGAGATTGATGGAACCTGAGCTGGGCAACTGAAACAGATGAAAGGCAGCAAATTTGAAGTTATGGTTTTCTTGTCACATTTAATTCTTGAATATGTGTATTGCTTTGTGCAGCTGCATCTTTTGATAGAAGGCGTAGCTTTGGATTTCCTGACTGTGGAACATTTGAATGGTAATCAGGCAGTCAGGGGTCAAATCCTGCACTTGGTATTGAGGCAAAAAAAAAAAGAACTGGAAAGAGACAACAAGAATTAAAATAAGAATTTTCAAGTGCTAAATTCTGCCTTAAAATAAGTGATAATCACATTGTGCAGTGATCTCTATATTCCAGATAATATTAAAGCAAATATCTGATAGACCTTTGAACATAAACGAAACAAGACGATCTAAATTCTATCACAGTCAATTAAAGATACTTCAGCAAAGTCACAACTTCAGTAATAGGGACTGAATATCAGTAGCACTCAGCAATATCAGGTATCACTACTTAGGACAGAAACACTACGTGTAACCTTAGGATGACTGGCATTCTTCACATGAAATGTAAATGAAACAGATTTCATGGCTAACCTGAAAAGGGTATTGTCTTTCAGGAGGTGTTGATTCCTCAGTATTCACTGTCTCAACACATCGGATTTTCTCAATCTCAATTGACCCCTTTTTGCTTCCTTTTTTCTAAGAGAGAAAAAACCACAGCAGACTGTAAACTAATGTTAACACAATATAAAGTATTCTAGTTTGATGATTTTGTACAATTTTGCGTTTCAAGCTGTATAAGCCATAGCTTCAGGTTTGTTAAACTTTAAAAGAAAGGTAGTAAAAAAATGGTTTTGGTGCCCTACCTACATCTACTATATTGATCAAATTATTTTTAAGTCAGTTACAAGAACTACAGGGCATCTGCAGGAGTACACGGCAAAGGGGGGACTAGGAGGAAAAAAAAAGGAGCAAGAGGAAAACACCTTAAGTGCAAACCAGAAGCCTAGATGTGGCATTCATAATTTTGTTAAGGTAATGGAGCCTATTCTCACTGAGCTTCCCTGCAGTTTTGTAACAGGATGTAACTCACAGGAGGAGTCCACATGTATGAAAAGGAGTAAAAACTTTAAAATAAGTTGCCTGGAACATATATTTGCATTCCTGATGGGAGCTCTTCTGAGTGAAAAACCACCCTGTTGTGATATATGGTCACTTCTTAGGAAACAAGGATAGTTTAATCATCTGCTTTATGCAGCTGAGGGATGAGATTCTGAACTAATTATGCCTCATACAAGTAGCTTCTGGAGCCAGTTATTTACATCAGTTCAGAGGGAAGCCTGAACAAGGAAAACATCCCTATTCAAGACAATGTGTAAACATATGCCAACATTAATTACTTGCTTCAGTTCTCTTTGGAAGGACACAAACAGATGCTCAATGGCAAGCACAACTGCAAGAGTTGTTCTGAACAGAGGCACTCTTAAGCCTGCAGCTAAGTGTTTTCCTGAACTGGAACTAGGATTTGATACCCTGTAATTCTCAAAAAAAAGTACGCCTGTTGTTCTAACACACAATGTCTAATCAAGTTTCACAGAAGAAAGCCAGAGGAATAAGATGAGACTGGAAAATCATAGAACGGTGTACTTAAAAAAATTATTTCTTACCCCTTTGTCATATTCATAATAAGAAAGGTTTGCTTTTGTCAGAACAAACCACCTTTTCTTGTAATTAATTGGTGATATTTTTTTCTTCTGTTGTGACTTCTTTAGAAGAAGTTCTTCTAGAATTGATTTCTTCTCCATTATATTTTCCTAAAAGAACATCATAGTTACTTGTATTGCTACTATTAATAAACATAATAACACCAAATATAGAAACTGTAATAATGATGAATATATTAAGAGTAATTGTCCTCTATATGCTTTATAAAATTTTATAGTTTTGGTTACAAAGCATGTGTTTAATACTGCTTAAATAAATGAAGCTGTTTAGCTTATTCACTCAGTAAAAACAATCATAATATACAAAAATTGAGCTACAGATATACTGTAGTTCTAAACAAGGCATCTCTGTTACTTTATTGTCTGAGGATCTCTCCTTTTAACAGCTGTGCACTCTTTCTGGCAAAGAGCACATTCTATGCACAAATGTATTACATCTGCAGCATAACATGGAAGTTTTTACAGCAGCAAAGAGGATGACAACAAAAAAGAAAACCCTTTTATTTACAGACCAGAAAAACATACCTAGTACTGACAAGTGTGTTCCCTGAACTGGAAATTTCTCATTTCTTTTTTTCAACTGAAACAAATGCACGTTTATGGAACAGTAACACAGAAGCACTGAAAAAGTAAAGATGTTATTGCACTGCATATATATATACTTGTATCTATGTATTTTTTCTTAGGCTTGATAATCATACAGTAGAAAATGCTAGGAAGGATGAGAACCATCATATTTCTACAAGTTTAGTATGGTTTCAGGCTATCTTACCCAATTGTGAAGAAAATAGGTGATGTCCTTTGCCCTGTATGTTCTGGAGATCCAAAGGGAAGTATTGTGCTAAGCAACCCACTTTGTTATGTCCCTGCTCACTACAGAGAGCCCAGCAGAAAGAGAAAATTTGCATGATGCTCATCACACCCACTTAGTCTATCCGCTGAATCCTACCCAGTCCTAGAAGGTAACAAATTTCAGCCATTTTATTTTAAACTATTATTTGGAGGTCCTTTTTCTGGGGTTACCAGTGTGTGATCTTTATAAAAATTATTAACTAGCTGCTACTTGAATTAATCTGAGCAATTACCTGAACTGCCAGGACTGATAACATTGCTCATGAGACTAGGTTTCCTATCCACATTGGCTCTAACATTGTGACCATGAAGAACCCAGGGAATATCAGCTGAAGCCACACAGTGACTGCAATCTACACTTAGTCTGGCTCAGAAAAAAGGCCAAGTACTTCGACTACTACTTGTAGAAACACTAACAAAACAACCTCTGGGTTTGACAAAGTTGTGCCATGAGAGCACACCAAGAAATGAGTAGAAACAAAAGGATTTATCACAGTATGTCATTTCATTTAAATATTAGAACCTTATTGTCTGTAAACTATCTTACAACACCTATTTGTTAACAAACAGTATTAAAAAACACAGGAATATATATAAAATATATCAAATACAAATTATGAAATAAATAGTAAACTCTTACAAGATTTATTAAACATATTTATTAAACAAAATTATAAATATTGCTAATAGTTAAAATTTTGTTTTCTTGATATGGGAAAAAAACCCCACATAGTCTTCTTTCTAAAGTAATTAGCTGAAAACAATATTCTGTTAAATTTAGGAACCCGATGGCTCTGGATATGATCTTGCACAGTAAATGATATATGGATCAGCTTGTGATTTAGTAGCATACCTTCTGCCTAGTTGTCTGTGGACCTGTGGCAAGCACATGATCTAGTCCTAAGGGTGCAACAGAAGGTTAAGGGTATAGGTTAAGAGAAATTTTATAAGACTCAAAAAAGCCTATAAAATTATTACATCCCTTGGTTTCTCTGAAACAGAATAGTGTGTATTCAGCCTTTGAGGGAGCAGCTGCTTACATTGCAGCATATATAAGTCACTTCATTACTGGAGTGCTCTGGCTCAAGTTTAAAAACATGGTTTTTAATGTTTTTAATGTTTAAAAACATTTTCCAGGTTTTGACTCCTCATTACAATTTGAGATAGAAAACAATTTCAAACTCTAAAAAAACCCTTTAGAGCAAAACTACTTCCTGTCCAGATCCACTGTACAATGCTCTTCTTTCTCTACTTGTGGAAAAGAAACCACAACAGTTGAAATGATGCCAAATGAAATGTTCAGCTCTTTTTTTTTTTTTTTTCTTTTTTCTTTTTTAAAATGAAATTACCATTCCAGTATAAAAATGTGTTTGTGTTGCACTGTCTTTACACTGCCTGGGCTGCCTTCCCTCTGCGAGCAGACTCTTGTGCTGAGTCAGAATGTGCTTGCACTAATCACTCCGTTGTGCTGAAGGGATGATCCTTCAGTGCAGAAAGTGCAGAGAGTGGTCTGCACTGCATATAAATTTCTGCCTACCTAGAGAATTGCAAGATATGGTGTCCTCCCTCTTTGCTGGATGGAGGTCAATTATTTCAATTGTGAAATCTGATTTCTCCATGGAATTAAATAAAAAGCCATTAGGAATTAGCTGTAAACATTTATTCTGTATGATTTGAAGACACATGGGTTCTTTGATTATTTTTCCATGCTTGCAATTTAGATCTTTTGTTCTGAACAGTTGTGCTTTTACTGAGGATATTTGCATTTTCTTTGTTTTCCATAACACAGTGACAAATATAAAAGGTTTGTTCCCTCAACAGATCTTTATATTCTTAGAAATTACCCTGTCTTTCAGAAAGAGGGCTGTTTATTGGAACCATAATCAGCAAGGAACAAGCAAAAGGGGCTGGGACATCCTGGAGGCTAGAGGTGCTTTCTTTAGCATTAGCTGTGTCTTCTGTTTCCCTCTATGGAAAAGTGGTTTGGATGTGGTGGTCACTGCTAAGCATTTTCTGATGGTAGGCTGACATGCAGCATGCAAGCTGGCTTTTTCCCTCTTGGTAACCTTTATCTTCAGAAGAGTGAGCAGCTGGAAAACTGAGATGGAAAGGGACAGCAGTTGTGTCAGGACAAGCTTGGAGAAGAGCCTGACTAAGCTATGGTGGCTGGGGAAACAGTCATGTTGGAAGCACAGCTCTTGCCTCAGAAAAGCTGGCAAGGTGGAGATCCTGACTCCCAACCAAATAGAAACAGGTCCTCTACCCAGATGAAGTAAGCAAACTTACTGGGAAGTGCTTGCTGCTATGGTTTGCCTCCATATCTTCAACAACATGACCCAGCAGGGGTAGGCTGGGAGTGGTAGGAGTGGATGCAGAGCGACCAGGACAGGATGATGGAGTGGGGTGGGTGGGCTAGAAGAGAGCAGGGATAGCAACAGGTCTGGTGGGGAAAGCAGGACATCAGGGAGCAGGGTAGAGCTTAGGAGATGGGACAGAACAGGTAGCTATAGGACTAGCTGCCTGCAGCAGGCAGGGAACTGTGGGGGCAAAGGCAGGGCCTTGTGTAGCCCTGAACAGAGGCTTGGGCAGATGGTGGGGAAAGTAGCATGGTCCTGGGCAGTGGGTGAGGCTGTTGGCAGGGTTTTGCAAAGATACTGGGCTAGAAAAGTGTAGCTGTTGGGGTGGAAAGTAAGGTCTGGGTCATCTGGTGTGGTGGCAGACAGGGGCTTGTTGTTGGTGCAAGCAGTGCCGTGGTAGGGTGGCAAGCAGGGGAGGGTGGCCCAGCAGATGGTTGGGCCCAGCAGGCAAGGGTCTTGTCAGCTGGTGGAGGTGGTGGGGCAGCAGGCATGGACCTGGGCAGGTGGTACGACCACTGGATAGAGGGCAAAGCAGGTACAGCTAGTGGGGCAGAAAGCAGAGGCTTGGAGTGGCTCAGGGATGAAGGAGCATTGTATGGCCATGTGCAAGGGTGCAGGTGATTGATGGGGAAAGCACTAGGGTCATGGGCTGGGGAACTAGCAGGGCAGAAAATGGGGTTGAGGTATCAGGCAAAGGACTCAGGGTGGTGGCCACATGCCAGGCAGGGTAAGCTATTGCAGAACTAGATTACTCCCATTCTGCTACATGTGCTGTCTTTGAGGATAGCCTCCATCATCTTCCTCCACATCTGCCCCAGGAGCACGCCTAATGGTGTGAGGACACCACAGCAGACTTTGTGGGCATTCACTGGACAAAAGATAGCCAAACACTACTTCATTTCAGAGAAATAATGGACCTTTTACGGGCATTCTCTCTCATAGGTTCAGAGAGACTTTTCCTTCATTTCAGGTGAACTATTTCAGCTCAGTAAGCTGTTCATTCAGAGCTCTGAAACAACCCAGAATTTGTAATAATACAAAATTTCTTTCCTCTTCCAAATAAAGTAAATGTAGAAGGTGAGAGTTATTAATTCTAAAACTTCCAAGGTGTGGGTAAACATGCAAAAACAATCATCTCTAGTTACTTACAAATTATATTAGCTTTGCTAGTGAATCATCAAATTTTTAAGTTTGAATGTTTTGATAAACTGACCATTTTCCAATCCACCACACTCAAAATACATTTTAGTTAATTAAACCAGTTGCAAAACACTGCCTTGGTGTTTACAGTTTATGATTAAGGTGACTCTAACACAAACAGTGAATAAAAAGCTATCAGAAATGAGACGAGCAATTAATTTTCATATGATAAAAATGTAAACATAAAAAATTTGATCACATTTCCATTAAATAACAGTATTTAAATATAGATATTTATGATGCATCCTCTCGGTATTCATTTTAGCAAGTCATATTTTGGCTAAGGGATGACACTGTTTCCCACTCCTGGTGTAATGGAAACCAGTGAAGGTGGCAATTCAAGTACGCATAGAAAATAGTCCTAATAGTCTTAAGCTTTTCTGACCTCTAATTTTAGAACTTAATTTAAAATGATGGTTTAAATTACCCCGCGTTTCATCCCTCACTTTTCAGTGAAAACGATCTGTTTGATAATGTGTATTTTTCCTCACATTACAAGACTTACGAAATTTTTGCAATATCATAGTTACTGTTCTGTATGTTAAGTGGCAGTCTAATTTCACTATATACAACAAACTTATCTTTCCCCCTAGAAGTGCTCTTGTTCCCTCAATCTTTATTCTGTGCAATTAAAAAATTACTGAGGATCAGAACTTTTGTATGCAGGATATAAAATCAGAAGTCTTTTGGGGGGACATGCCACAATCAATCATTGTTTATAAAGGAGATATTAGTGGAGTCTAGCCTCAAGTCCTTTAAAATATTATCACTGAAGTGTGTTTAAACATGCATTTCATTTACCCTAGTTTAGGATTAGTCATCTGTCTATAATGTATGTGCTGACTCCTATTTGAAATGGGATATTATTCTGTAGGGTGACAAACTGCATTCCTACTTGTTCATGTTACGTTGCAGTTGCCCATAGCTGGACCTATGCTTTGAGTGGGAAGTTCAATTTGATGACTCTCTGAAGGTCACTTTCAAACTCAACTATTCTGTGTCTGCTTTTGTTTGTTGCTAACATTATGCAAACAGTACACCTTGCTGGAATAGGTGAAAACCTGCTTTCGTGTTCGAAGGTCTCATCAATCTTGCACTTGATAGCACAAAGCTGAGCTGAGGACTGGACCTGCCTTACAGACCTTTAGTAAGCAGGGCCATGTCCCTTTAAGTAGTCTAGTAATCTCATATTGTATGAGCTCTGCTCTTTTTGTGACCTGAGCTTGCTCTGAAAGTAGTATGGACTTAATATATGTAAAATGCACTCTGTTATCCTGATAATGTGTCTTTAGAGCACTGAGGTTTTGCAGTATTTCTTAAGCAGCGATCACTTATCTAGGCAAGTAAAGTTAATGGTGTAAATTATATACATTAATAATATATGTATCAGGTATGAAATAACTTCAAATTATTGCCAAGCAAAGTATCAATCAGATATCAAATGACTAAGAGATTAAAAGCAAAAAGAATTTTTAAGGCTTTTTTGATCACCTTCAGAACACACTAGATTTTTTTACATAAACTTGGAAGCTAGTTTTGTCATCAGTGATAACTGATTATTTTCACATACATGCCTGAGTGCAGTAGTTGAAGATTTAAGCAGACTGTGAAGTGCCTTGGCTTTGTTCTATCCAGGTTTTAAATAAAGTGTTCATGGCAGACCTATGTATGCATACAGCCACCAGCATTGGCTCTGTGCCAAAGAGCAAGGCTGAAATGGCACACCACCAATAGTAGTACCAAGTTGACTGGGGACTGTCTGCACAAATTGGAGACAAATATATATAAAAAAAGATCCGTGGGACCTGCAGGGATGTATTTGAGGGTGCTAAGAGATCTCGCTGATGTCATTGCAAAGCCACTCTGTCATTTTTGAAAAGTCATAGAAACCAGAGAGAGGTCATAGACAAGTATTACTCCCATCTGTGAAAAGAAAGAACCAGGAAACTGCAGACTGGTGAGCACACCCTGAGAACAGTATGTAACATGTCCTCGTAGAAGCTGTTTTCTTACATGTGAAAGGCAAGAAGGTAGTTGGGACAAGTCAAGTCATATTTACCAAGAGTAAACTGTGCATAAGCAACCTCATTGCCTCCTGAGATGGAACAACGTGCTTAGTGGGTGCAGGGAGACCTTGGTATTTTGCAAGGTGTTTGACACAGCCTACCCTGACAGCATTGTTGACAAAGTAGTAAGATATGGACTAGGCAGGTAGGCCACAAAGCTGGTAGGAAACTTGCTAAACAGGGCTGAAAGGGTGATGGTTAATGGCTCAAAGCTGAACTGAGCAAGCTGGTCACACGTGGAGTTCAAGGGGGTTGATGGAGGATCTGATAGTATTCATGTTGTGTGTGACTGTCCAGGTGATGAGAACGAATGTGCTCTCACTGAGCTTGTGGAGTAGACCAAACTAGGAGTAGGGGTAGCTACACAGGAAGGGAGAACCACCACACAGAGACATCATCTGACCTCAGAGCCATCAAGAACTGTAGAGAGCTGCATGTGGGTTGGAATAAGCCCAAGCAGCCTGGGAGCTGGCTGGCAGTGACACAGGTCTGTGTCCAGGGCCCTGGGATTCCTGGTGGGCAGCAATGAGCATGACACAGCAGTAGGCCCTGGAAGGAGAGGCAGCCTACAACATGCTGGACTGTGTCAGCAAGAGTATATTCAGCAGAACAAGGTATGTGATTTTGCTGCTCTGTGCAGCATTTGTTAGGCTGCACCTGGTACACCCTGCCCAGTTGTGGTTTCCACATTTATTAGAGAGACATTGAATAATTGGGAGAGGGCCATCAGGATCGTTAGGTGTTGAAGAACTTGACGTACAAAGAATTGAAGGAGTCGGGTTTGTTGAGAGAAGGGAAGAGAAGGGAAGAGAGGTGAGGCGAAGAGAGGCAAAGAAGAGAGGAGAAAGAGAGGCAAAGAATTGAGGAGAAGAGAGGAGAGGACAAGGCTTGGGGGTAACTAGTTACATTCTTCAGATATTAAATTAATCAAATTTCAAAAATTAATATCTATCTAGAGATGATGGATGCAGTCTTCACAGAGATGCAAAATGGCAGATCAAGAGGTAACAGACAAATTGCCTTGGGAAATTCTGTCCGGATATAAGGGAAAAATTCTTCACTGTAAGAAGAATTAATATTAAAATAAGTTGCCCAGAGTCATGGAGCAATCTTCTTTGCTGGAAATAGTCGAGATTCAGCCCGACAAATGCAGGGCCATCCTTCCCTTGGGCCAAATGCTCTCTGGAGGTCCCTTTCAGCCTGGGGAGCACCCTGTGGTTTTGAGCTCTCACCCGTCTGCCTTTCTCAGGAGAGCCAGCAGATGGCACGGTTCAACAGCAGTAAAAACCTGCAACTGGCAGTAAATTGTTTCATACCGACATAAATACTAAAAATACCGTGTTGATTTAGGACAACGATAAGCACCTCTTCTACTTCAGAAAAGGGTATTCAGAAGAGTTTAAAAAAAAAAAAAAAAGCAGCTTATTTTGTGGAAAATTTTGTATTAAGGGTGTGTTATGTGTCTCTGTGCCCAAGCCTGGTAATGCAACACTATTCTGGTAGGCCTTCCTGGCGTAGGGATAGTATGTTAACAGTGATCTTCCCTGGCTCTCCCTTTCTGTCAGGAAGGTCATTTGACCTGTTAAGGAGCACCTTATAGGTTCCTTATAGGTAGGCAGTCTCATGACCTCATGTACACGTAGGAACTTGTTGAGTGGATGAAGGACATGGGCCCTCCAACACAGCAGAGACAAGTTGGTCCTCAGAAAGGTGCATCACCAGTCATCAGCTGGACCAGAACGTGGGACTCCAAGGAGAGAAAGCATCTAGGACCTCGCCGCTTCCCAGTTTAGCCCATTTCTCATTCCTGTTGAGTGTCTGAGGAGTCCTTGGGAATCACAGAGGCACAGAGCAGGCCACACTCTGTGTGTGGTTGTCTTCACGTGAACAGAAATGGTTGTTAGAGGCGATTAGGCTCTGTCTAATTTTATTGTTGATTTATTATGCTGTTGGTGTTACCATACTCTGATACAAGCCATGAATATATCAAAACAAATATAACAAGATGAACTATTTCTGTTGATGCAAAAGACTTCTGGTTAAGTAATATTTGCCTTGGTAAACAGATATGGATGAGAAAGTGAGCAATTACAATGTACCACATTCAGATACATCTGGCACAAGTGAACGGTGCAGCTGGAAGGTTTTCTCTAGCTCTTGTCAGCTTGTATGTGTGCATTATCTTAATCTCGGGGAGGAGTTTATGGAAATAAGCAGACATCTAATATAAACAGTTTTTATAAGCTGATGACTACTTGCACCTGAAGGCTTTCTGATTACAGTCGGTTTAGAAATTTAAGCTGAGTGCTTGGAATAAAAGCTTATTCACCTTTTTAGTATGGGACTTTATAGTATTAAAATGCTGTTGCTTCTAATTACAGGACAAAGATGCAGTTTGGAGGTGCTTAATATGATGAAGTAGCAATATATTTGTACGAATGTTGGAGGGCTACAAACTGAGCTGTCAGAAGTGGCATTTGACTGATTAATCATGATAGTGGTGTGAATTTGACAATACTTGTTTAAATAAATTCAGAAACAATATTCAAAGGACTTTGTGCTAGCCCTGGAAGCCCACCCTTGTAGCCCACCCTTGTAACACAGCGGTCAGAGCATTTGTTTTGAAGTGTGGGAGGAAAAAGAGCACCTTTCCTTAAGTCATTTCTTTGCCAGGTTTGGGAGAAGAATTTGAAATGTGGTCCTTTGTTTCGTGGGGAGCTTGTTTTGCCGTAGGCTGCAGGGGATTCAGAGTGGTTTCTTCTTGTCTTTGGAACTGCTCCTCTGAAATACATACCGGATTAAGAGCTGAAACCAAAACATCTCCAAACAATTCGTTAATCACTGTCACAGTGTCAGTCTCTTTCTCTTTGGCCAGTAGTTGTCTGGGTACTGGCACGGGTGGAAAAGGATGAATGTAAAGGGTCTTCAGCTTTGTTTAGAGTAGGAGACAAAGCTTTAGTTCAAACTTTTATCACAGTAAAAAGCAGAGAAGAAGAGCAAACTGTGCGCTTCTGCAAAGGTGCCAGAACTATGCTATGGAGGACATTCAAGGGATTTTGGTGCTGTTTCTCTATACTTACAAGTTTAGCTTTGTATATTACAAAAAATGCCCACCATGACTGGCTTAAAATGTGGTGTTTTTTAATGTTATTTTTGCCAAAATCCCATTTTTCAAATTTCTGCATTAACAGAAATGAATTTTTGTTTGGATTTAGCCACAAAACCAGGGATCTTGAGTCTTGGAAACATTGTAACTGCGTTAATGTGGTGCTTCTCAGCAATGCTAATGAGCCCACAAACTGTGGTTCTGATGTAATTACATTGCTGTTTGCTCTGGAGCTCATTTATTGCGTGATAGTCTGAGGATCTCTATGCCATACTCCACTGCACAGTGTAAGGGTGCCCTCAGTCATCTTAATGTCTTCCTTATGTCTTGTTCATGCTTTCAATTTGAAAAAAAATTACTGCCCTCATTCCTCTTCGTGTTTAGCGCTTACTGAATTTAGCAGACAAGGTGGGGCTTCAAAATTGAGTCAGTTAAATGAGTTGGTGGAAATTTACAGCAGCGGAGGTTGTCTAGTGGCCAGAAATGAAGGCCAAATGGAGAAGGACAGAACATTTCAGTCTAGCTTCATCAGGCGGGTAGAGTCCGTTGGGTCACTTACAACCATGAGCTGAATTAGAGAGCTCTTTGCCCTGGGAGTGTTGGAATTTTGGGAGGTTTGTTTGTCATTAGCCTGATAATGTCAGAGCTCCAACACCAGGATCCAGCCATAGCAAAGGGTCATGCAGAGTAACATATAGTTATTTTCAATCTAAATTCTCTTTAACGTAAAAATAATGCCACTGAATAAGGCCCAGAGTGAGGACAGAAAAGGAGGAGGAAGAGAAATAGGATACATCCTCAGAAATGTGATGCAGTACACACACTCACTGTGGATACATATACTCTTCCTGTGGTACACGTGTCCACCCTTTCATGCTCATGTAAAGATGGAAGTACATGTGCATAACAGAAGCACTTTCTAGAGAAGGAAAAAAACCTTGATCCATCCTTTCACTTACTTGTGGTTTTTTGATCTTTAAAATGTGTTAAATGACAAAGTAATTGATAGGTCTTAGATGTGGTCCCCGTTTACTGAATTGAACCTTTGGATCTGAGTTTAGTGCAGTCAGGGTACTGGTGTCACCTTTATAAACAGGAGAATACAGACTTCTGAGTAAAAATACCCCGAGAGTTCAGAGTTTGGCTCGAGGTTCCTCAGTGTGTTATACACCAGCTAAGTGGTGTGTAACTACAGAGGCAGGCAAACAGAGCTCTTACTCCTAAAAACACAGCAAAGAACTCCATTATTGCTCCACAAAATGCACTGTCTTGTTCCTGGAGTGATACTGCTGGTTTTACTCTATTCCTTTATGAAACACCATTTGAATACTTTAAAAGCTTAGATTTCACCTTATGGCATTCATGTTTTTCCAGACTTTCTGGGCATGTTAGCAATAAAATTTTATCATTGTTGTTGACTCTCTCTGGACTACAGCAATGTCCTTTCTCTAAAAGGCTGCCAAATATTTCAGAGGATTATAAATATTTTAAAAGAACTAGATTTAATTCTGCCTTCTTGTTTATTTGTAGCCATTTGTTGGTGTTGATTGTTTAATGAGTCTGCCTCACACCCAGGCCCTCACTATGTGTTTGTGTAATATATGGGGTTCAACCTTCATGACCTGTGCAGCAAATTTAGGAAGCAATTCTGCAGTCAGGCTGAAATTCTGAGGTTCATTAGGCACAAACTCATATAAAGCTGAGACAAGAAAATGTGCTGAATCTCACACCAAAGAAAACTACATAGTGCTGCACATTGATGTTGACAAAGTTTGAAAGAAAGTGCAACATCCCACTAGCTCGCTTATTTTAACTTGAATTGTGTCTGTAAGTTGAGACTAAGTTGCATAATGGCTTTATCAAACCAAAATGTTTGCATTTGTAAACTCATTCTCAAAGGAATCCTGGCATATTCTGTGTTGCAGATGTTCCAACCAAAATTCTGAAATAATGGAGTTAGTGCTTAAGATAATAACGACCTTTATAACCTATTCTGAATCAAATCTGAGCCATGATGACTCAGAATAGTGAAACTGAGCAGATATACTGAGCAAGGGGTCAATCACTAATGTATCAGGCCATGCATTCTTCATATCTGAGACAACCTATGTTATTCAGATGTCTTCTTTATGTGAAGGGCTGCAGTAAGGCTAAATGTTAAATCTCAAGATTCAGAGGTAATGGCAAGAAAAAATCTAGAAAGGGTTGCTTCGGTTTATTTTTAAGTAGTAGAAGCAATAATGGACTTTTCCGATCTCTTCTTGTCATAAGAATAAATTATTGATGCAATTACAGAGCAAAAATACTAGCTGTCTGATACCTCTGTATCTGAAGTTTACAGACTTCACTTAAAAGGAAATTTTCCACTTAGGAGATGAAAACAAGAGGCTATGGAGAGATCGTTCTTTGTTACTGACTGACCTAAACACTTCCTGATGCATATGCCTCCTGAGAACACATATAGCATTGGCAGAGGGGGAGAATAGCCTTGGTTGTAGTTACTAAGTATTTTAATAATACTGCCTAGAATCTGAAAGGTTTCATATTTTTCAGGAAATGGTGGTTTCAAATGGGGATTTTCGTAGTGTATCAGGCTTCCAATTTAAGCCAGGGGACACTGAGGAAGGTGTCCAGTGCAAGGCCAGGAGCTGGATTCCCAGTCTTCTCCTGTACCTATCCCATCTCCAAAGATCTGAATTCTGGTTTAAATTTGTCTTTGTAAAAGTCCTGATTCTGGAGGCAACATCTGTCTGAGACCTTGGCAGCATGTAAGCAAATTTTGCTTGCATTCAAAATCCAGAACAAGGTGTTGAATTTCAGCTAGCTAGGAATGCTGAGATGTTCCCAGCCTCCTGTCTCTTGAAGCAATGTTGCGTCCAAATCTTTTGCAGATTTACACAGCAGAGAAGTAGCTCTATGTTGAAAGAACTGCAGCCAGCTGTGCAGAGGCTGATATGCCTCCAGAGCACATGGCTATGCAATACTTGCTAGAGCCTTGCACACTGGAGTAGCTCACTGCTAGTCACAGACAGTGGGCATACTGTTAGGAAGACACTGCTTACCTCTTTCTGTTTAACCTCCAATTACCAAGTAACTGGCTTTTGGTTAACTACAGGAAACTCAAAATTTGGGAAAACAGAAACAAGTCTGGCCAAAACAACTGGGTGATGTTCATGAACATTCAGAAGAAAAACACTATTTCTAATAGCATGCCTTTTTCTGCATGAGCCTCATTTAAAAAAAAAAAAAAAAAAAGGAAGCTGAGGTAAAGGAGAAAATGATCTGTGCAAGGTCACTTAGATTACTTTCTCCTTGGGGCTGGCTGTTGGTTAGTGGCTCACTGCTGAACTGATTTGACTCACTAGAACAGCAGAAGTGTCTTAATTTTTTGCCAGGTTGTTGCCGTGCATTACGTAAGTTACACTGGCTCATGGAGAACTCTGATGAACAACATAAAAGCTGGCACAACCAAGGTAACAGGGAGTGGGCAGCTGGCAAGAGTAAGCTGTTATGGTAGTTCACCATGTGTCATGTAACTGCTTCAGCCATAGTGCTGGTGGCAGAACATGGCAAAGAAGAGCAGGTGTTCTGAAATTCATTGCTATGGTTGATCCATTTATTCCAACTGGGAGTGGATAAAGCCTAATTTTGTAATCTTTTGCTTTGTTGTGGGCATGTGTGTGTATATATATAGAAAAACACCTCTGTTTTGAGTTACATTCACATTATGTATACATGGGGAAGTTGATTATTTTTATGGAGAAACCATGGACAAACTGAGGGAAAGCAACTCTGTGTCCTATCTAGTCAAATGCAGATGGGAGTGTTGCAGGTATTGAACCTTATGCTCATGAGTCAGTCCGTGAAGACATGAAATCAAGCCATTAACAAATCAGTAATTTCACGCACATTTTTTTCCTTCTAGATGTGTTGAGCCATGAGGGTTCACATTATTAAACTTGTCTTTCAAACCACAAATGCCTTTTTTGGTTTGTTTTTTAATGTAAGTGAATTTTTCTTGATTCCAGAGCAGAAGGGCTACCGGCAAACAGCTAGTATTGTGAAATTCGCATTGCTATGGCAAACGCAGCTGATGCTGAGAGGGAGCAGATGATCTGGGCCAAGGCAAAGGGAGTAGTTCTGGAGAGCCAGGAGCCTGGCTGAAGCCAGCTGAGCTCTCAGGAGGGTGCTCTGCAGTGTGTTTTCTTTGGAGACAAGAAGCTCTTGCCCTTTCTTGTCTCCTGGCTGCTCTTTCCTATTCCTGCAACCCTCTCAGTTGTACTAACATAACTGTTCGTGGTCTTTGCCATAAACTCACTGCTATGTGCTAAAAAAGATTGTATTTTCATGATGAGGGCTGAGAATTGTGATGCAGTGTTAGGAATAAGGAATTGAGAAGGGAGGAGATGGCAATAAGATGGGAACTTCATATGTCAGAATTGCCACTAAGGGAAGCAAATAATGCAACTACACCCACCGAAGTTTTAGAGAGAGAAAAAACATTTTTGAAGGGAACTGAAATGCAACTTCCTAGCTAGCTTCTGCTTGCTTGTCTGCGTCTTCCCTGTTCCTTAAAGGAACATGGGGACTGAAGGGCTGGGGAAGTGGAGGACTGAGATGCTAGGCTGATAGAAAGCCATCTCTGCAAGGTGCCAGCCAACTTCATTGCCCTGGTTCAATTGCTGACTCAACTCACTCTTAGCAGTGAAAATTTTTATTGTTTTGAATCAGCAGGTTTGTTAAAATATTCTCCTGAAAGCATTTATTCTAGTACAAAAATTTTAGTTTGAGCTTCACGTTCACCTCTTCTGCTCAAAACCCCGTCTTCAGGTGGTGGGGCCTTCCTGGAGTTGCCCATCCAAGTAGTCTCTCTAACCCTTCTGACTCCTGCTCTTTGCCTCTACTTCCCAGCCACACTTTCTGAAAGGAAAGACTGTCAAAGGAGTATTAGTGTTAGACACATTGATTGGATTCCCCCACATGAAAATAAATCTAACAAAGTAGTCTCTCTTCATTTGTACCGAGTCTTGTGTTGTTTCAGTGCAGCAGTATGTGTCTTTACAAGGATAGTCATGGGGGCTGAGACATTTAGTTAGAAATATTGCAGTGTGCCTTCATCCCTAGCCTTGGGAAAACAGATTTTTTTTTCTTCCTTCTTTCCATTCCTCTTGTTTCAAATTATGTTAAAAGACTTATGGTTTCTTTTTTTCTTGACACTGCCCCAAACAAATATGTTCCACTGGCAAAAACACTCTTCATTCTTTAGTTACTATTAAAGTGGTTTTTATTCCTCTTTCTCCACCTTTTTTTTTTTTTTATCTGGCAAAATCTTCTAGACAGAAAATGATGATCTGGTTAAACGTACAAATGTTGTTCTGGGCAGAGCACTCTGAGCTGCTGGGGCACTGTTATCCTATGTGAGTGTCTGGTTTGGCTACTATGAAACAGAATTTGTGCATAAAAATTTCTCCAACTCTTTAATGAATGATAGTCTGCCTTTGGAGATTAAACTTTCATTTATTGCAGTAAATGCTACTGTTAAAACCAAGCACTGTTTCAGGATGAAGAACTGGCATTTGCCTTAAAGTTGGAAGATGCTTCACACGTCCTTCCCTAACAAGAGTAAGTGGTGATTAATGCATCTGTAAATTGTTCTAGTTGTACGTTGCATTTTAAATTACCTAAACATGGCCAGCAGTAACCCTGCTGCAGAGTAAATAATTGTGAAGGAGCAATGGGTACTTGATGTCTTCCTCCTCGGAAAAGTTTTGACGGTCTCTGCAAAGCAGAGGAAATGTTTACCTCTTACTCTTCGTTCTCTTCTCCACTGTTTTATTTCAGCAGTATTTCATTCCAGCAAGAGATCCAGAGTCACCTGTACAGAGGCATGAGAATTCTCTTTTTCTGGGCTTCTGGAAGCATTCACACTTGGATGAGCAGCCTCTCTGCCAGTGGCAGCTCTCTGAAACTCAACTGAAAGAGGTGATCCAAGGGTAACTGCATTACCTGTCCCCACTGTCAGTTCTTTTGAATTTATGCAGATTATCTCTAGATTGATTGGTTTAGAAAAAATCAAGCTAAGACTTTTAAAGAAAAAGCTGTGTAAAGGTGTTATAACACAGTCTAAAGCAGCTTGAACTTTTCTGGACCTTTTCATAATATGACAGAATGAAAGGATGAAACATAATCAGTACAAAAGTGCTCAGCATAGATTTATCGATACAATTTTTCTCTTGTAAATCTCTGTTCAAAGGCCTGATACAACATCAGTTTTGTACTGGTGTAACACTGGTGACTTTTTCTCACAGCAAAGTTTCAGTGATATAAAACAAAGTGTGGTAGTAGTAAATTAATACCCTTTTTTTAACATAATAGCTCTCTTTGTGCCTTGGGGGAAATACTAAAATGCAGGTTTTAGTTGATGACAGATGACTGAACCATTAAAACATCACAGGAAGCATATATTAACTAAATGTCTCAGTAAATTTAAGGGCAAATAAGGGGTTTTTTATCCAGTAGACAAGATAAGGCATTCAGTGAACCACGAGGTAGAAAATCAGTGGAGAAATGCATCTGTTAGATTATTAGGGCAGCATCGAATAAAGATGCAATATTACGGATTACTATTCATATTCAAAATCAGTTTTAACTGGGAAATGATAACCACAGATTTTTGTTTTGAAACACTGTTTGTAGGACTTAATATATAATTCTTGAAGTTCAAGGTAAAGGGGACCAGGTTGTACTGGAAACAGCAGGATTAGATGGAAATCACCAGACTCTATGTAAAATGAGAAATATCCTACAAATATTGCATTTCACTTGATATATGGTGTACTACAAAAATCATAAACCACAAAAAACTAACTTTAGAGAGCTAAAGATGTTAGCAATACCCCTGTAACTGAGTTATACATTGAAGTAATTTGTTATATACCCAGGATAAATGTTAGAAATAATTCAGAAATGTTAGAAATTTCCTCTTTCATGAAAAGGGGAGAGGGTTTTTCTATAAACTCATACATGAGATGAGTAAGAATATTAATGTGGGTATAATTCTGGAGATGGATTAGCTGTCCATATAATTTGATTTTCAGCAACCTTTTTATGCAAATGCTGAAACAAAGTCATAACTGTATAAAATACTGCCTCATTATAGCACATAAAGAAATCCATGGCTGCAAAATGATAACAGATGTTTTTGTTGAGGTTGTGATAATTTGTGCAGACACCCTGCAAAAACTGGATTTTAATATTTTGAAAAAGCTTTTCTTCATCTTCATAAATATAAAAGAAGTGTTCTGGACCAAATTCACCCATGGCTTAAGTGAGCATATCACTGTTGTCTGTGACATGTATCTACGAATTTAGTTTCGTGATACTGAGACATGTCCATAATTTACATGTCATTTCCTTATTCCTGCATTCATCTCCTGGCTTTTGATTTCCCCATTCAGAAGAGTCACAGTGGGGCAGAATGGATGCCATTTTCTTAATTTACTTGTTTAAAGGCACTTGCAACTTATTTAAAAAAAAATAAAACACAAAAGCAAAAAAGAAAATCTGTGTTCTGCAGATGTGATGGGCCTGGATGTGTGGGATGCAGTGGGACAGAGACAGGGTAATGTGAGCGTGCAGACAGGCTTAGGAGATGAAGGAGATGGCCTGGGAGAGGGCATGAGAAGGCCCATGAAATAGATAGTGCAGATGAGACTAGAGGTGACAGCAGAGATCAGCTAAAATGCCCACGTGCCTGATGCAGGAGATTCTGATATGATAGATGGAGCTTCCCTCATGTGGAGAGCAGGGCACTATTATTTGCTGCTTCCCTTTTGCAGTGACTACTGAAGTTGAACTCTTTACTTACATACTGAAGTTAGGAGTCTTCCTGGAAAAATAAACGAACACAGTAGGCAATGACTAAAAATACAGATATATTTATTAGAGCAGCATGATTTCTGTAGGCCTGACTTGTGGTTTATAAGTGCTTAGGATGGGCTATAATGAGGCTTTCACTTGGAGTAGGGGGACAGAGGCTCTTTGATAATTGCTGTCTGCATCAGTCCCTGCATGGGAGATCATATTCGGTTTAATTGGCTGTTTATTCTAGATGCCCACGTATGCTGCTTTATATTTGACATCTGACCCTCTCCCATGTAATGTATACTCCTGGCCTCTCTCAATTCTTGGCTTTATTGTCCCAGATCTGTAACTGGTTCGACCAAAGTTTTGCTCAAACTACAACTTCTTTATGTAAAGCTGAGCCATAAGAGGAGGTAGCACAGAAACATTTAGATGTTGGGGCTCATCTGAGGGTAGCAAAAGCACATGGAGAAATGCACGAGCCTACACCCAGCTGGCAACTGAAACCAACTGAGGCCCAGAGATGCTTGGCCAGTACGGTCCAGCTAACCAGGGAGTTCAGCAGCTGGTTGACCCAGATTTAATTTGCAGTTCTTTGAAAACCTCAGAGTGAGCATTATGTGCTTGTAGGAAAAGCCAGACTTGCACACTCCTCTGCAGATGTCTTGGCAGTGCTTTCCCCAATATGTCGTTGCAGGAAAAATTGACCATGGCTTATGCTGTGGTGCTTCTCCTCCTGCTTTCCTCATTGAGGACAGCCTTTGTGAAATGTATCTTTTGTGTTTCTATTGTAACCAAACTTGTGCAGGTTTAAGGTCATAGCTTATTCTTTCTTCTGTCCTGGAAACAAAACAAAACCAAAAAACAAGAAAAGAGAGGAAAGTTCAAGGTATAAGAATGGAGAAGGCAGAAAAGGTGGAAAAGCTTAATAAAAAGAAAATAAATGAGAAAAGGAGAGGGATGAAGAGAACAAAACCAAAAAGTGTAATTTTTCACATCAGGTTTAGAAACCACACAAATTGACTTCAGATGTCTGCTGCAGTGGAACAAACTATTTCTGTTATACCACTGCCTGTTCTATTAGAGTGTGTATTTTTATTTTTAGCGTAAAGTATTTGGGTTTGTGATTATTTCGAATGTAGCTAGCACCTGTTGAGGTAATCAGTATCCCTTGTTCTTCAAGGTAACTTAACAATTAGGGGTTTTATGGCATATGAAAATTTCTGTGGACACGCAACTAAACTGAAGCCAAGCTATTTACAGGTAAGGGAGTCTTGACAGAAAGGAGTACTTGATATTTAAGAGTCTCCCTCTGCCTTCTTACTTGAATTAACCAAGACTTTGCAGCCTAAAAACACTGCGTGTTTTTGTTACTGCATCTCTGGTATGTTGCAACCAGCTGTTGAAGTCAGCCAAAGTATTGTACTCTGCCCTCATGAATGTAGCATATTTACATTCCAGATGAATTCTCAACATGCCATGCTTTACTGAGAATCTTTAGATTTGAGCTGCTTAAACCTCCACCAGCAGTGAATTGTCATGCTTCCTTGATCTGCTAATGCTGATTAACATTTAAGTGATATTTTTCCATGCACCATTTCAACACAGAAAAATCAACAGATAATAGATATGAAGTGTTTGTTTACCTAAATTACCTTCAAATCAGGTGAAAACCTTGGCCATATCAGTTTGTCCCATAAAATGCAATTCTAGTATTTATTTTTCTCCACCCACGCTTCTTCTTCTAACCTGGTCTCTCCTGTTGAAGGAGCATAGGATGTTTATGATGCCTTTAACATTGAGTTATCTATGTTACCACACTATACTTTGTCTTTTAGTATTTTGCTGTGGGTCTTTCTTACATTGTGAAATGTTTTGTGGCTTTGCTCTGCTCCAATGGTACTGTGTTCTAAAATACAGTGACTGACTTCTGGTTTTTCTTCGTCATCTGTTAGCATTTTCTTCTTTATTGGATAAGACAGACAGGTCTTCATGCAGAGATCTCTTACTCAGAGAAACTAGCCCACGGTCTGCAAATCTGAATCAATTTGAGCAGATCAGAGAAAATGGTAAGACCTCACTATTATGAAGTGAAAATGAAGCAATGCCAAAAACCCTGCAAAAATGGCATAATCCCATTCATCACTTCAGGAGACATGCTGGGGGCAAAGGTAAATTCCTTAGAACACTGGGACAGCTGGTGGGTATATACAAGTGGTTTGTGTGCTGTAGAGCTTTATTTATCATACATCTGTAGACAAGTTTAAACATAACTCTTTTCTCAGCTTCCTTATACTTTAAGACTAAAGATTCTCTGGATTTTATAAATAAATTGTGAGGGTTTTCAGTTATGCGGTAAATGTACCATCTTGTCATTTCTAATTAGCAAGATATATTTCTTGAAATGCCTCATTTTATTACAATCACTCCTTCATATGATACACTATAAATCATATTTATGACATGGTTCTCCACTCAGAATGAGAAGTCTTATGTGTATGTGTTGTTAGGGGAAAAATATCATCAGTGTTTCCTTGCACAGGGCTTGTCTGTACAACTCTGACGTGCATGAATAGTTTGAATCCGCTCTGCTTATCTGAGAGGAGCTACTTAACATCAGATTGACGATAATTAAAAAATAATATTTAAAAAAGGATAGCAGTATTTCTTTGAAACAACTCACCCTGTTGAGGGGTCCAGTCTTGCTGACAAAGGGTCCTGTTAATATAGCTTTTTATGGGATGGGCTTAACAGCTCAGGGGAAGAGTAGTAGGAACAACCAAGTCAAGGTAGGTGACATGAAAAAGGCCTTATGCTACTCTTGTTCTAAAACTCACTCTCCACCCTGAAGTTTCAATCCTAGGACACCTGTGCTGTAGGGGCTGAGTGTCAGAACAGGGTCTGCAAAGGTGGGTGTTTGCCTGCTCTTCCTGTCCTGGTGTAGTTGTGTTCCTCTGGCACGGAGGAGCCCACTACTGGTTGCAGGGTACCAGGGAAGTCTCGTAAGCTGACTGGAAAAAGAGGCCTGGTTCTGCATGACATTGTTCTTTATGTTGTCACTTAAATCCAAGCAAAAGGGGACAGAATGACAGCCTTTCAGTCCTTTTCCACATGTGAAAATTGATGACCCAGACTGTTAGGAAGCCCAAAGGAATCTGATCTCCTGCTAGTATCGTGTAGCAACAAAGGTTCTGGTCTACTGGCATAGCTGCATGAAGAGAAGCACTACAATTCATCTGATTTAACACATACCTCCCTTAATCCCTTCAATTCAATGAATGTATCTTTGCCCTCTGGTAAACAAGCTATTCCTGCAGCTTGTAAAAAAACCCCTGATGACTATAGTTTTTACACTAATCAAAATCCAGATGTGTTTGACTTTGTCATTTTGATATAAATATTAGGGCAGTACTCTACCCCTTACAGAAACACAGAATAATAGGATGGTTAAGGTTGGAAGGCACCACTGGAAATATTCTAGACTCAAAGCAGGGCCACACAGAGTGGGCTGCTAGAGTTGTGTCCCGTCAAGGTTTGAATATCTCCAGTGATGGAGACCTGCTCCAGTGCGCTATCACCTTTACAGTAAACCAGGTTTTTTTCTTATGTTTAAACAAAATTTCTTGCATTTCAATTTGTGCTCGTTGCCTCTTGCCCTGCCAATGGATACCAGTGAAAAGAGTTTGGCTCTTTTTTACATGCTCTCATCAGGCATTTGTACATATCAATACAATTCCTCCTGAGCTTTCCCTTCTCCTGGCTAGATGATCCCAACTCTCTCAGCCTCTTCTCCTACATCAGATCTCCAATCCCTTAAGCATTTCTGTCACATTTTGTGGGACTCAATCCACTCAATCCAGTATGTCTGCATCTCTCTTGCACTGGAGAGCTCAGAAGCAGATCCAGGTCTCCAGATGTGTCTCACCAGTGCTGAGTAGAGGTGAAGGATCACCTTCTTCAACCTGTGGACAATGGTTGCCTTAATTCAGTCTAGGATACTACTTTTGTTGCCACAAAGGCATATCACTGGCTCATTGCCTGCTTGCTGTCCACCAGGGCCCCCAGGTCATTTTCTGCCAAGCTGCCTTCCAGCTGGGTGGCCCCCAGCATGTACTGGTGCCTGGGGTTGTTCCTTCCCAGGTGCAGGACTTTGCACTTCTCCTTGTTGAATCTCATGAGGTTCCTGTCAGCCCATTTCTCCCACTTGTTGATGTCCCTCTGGATGGCAGCACAACCATCTGGTGTCAAACACTCCATGTTTCTTTACATGTTTTTTCTTTCCTTAAAAACTATAAAGGCTATTTATAGACAATGTAAGATTCTTATTAGTGTCTAGATTAGAAGATCTGCAGTGTATTTCAGATGTATAAATTAAACATATTTCAGAAGTATACATTCCTTTTCACTGAGCCTCAGGAGAGATCTTCTTTCTTAATACATACTTGTAGCTCATAGTAATGAAAGTTATGTGCATCAGAAAGACAGTGACCTTATTTGTTTCTCGTTAAAAATAGAAAACAAAAAAAAGAAAAACAACCACTCATTTTTTTCCAAATATCTGGTCAAATAGGAACTTGTCTTGGAAAAATTTCTATGGAGTACTAGTGTAGTATGAAATGGAAAAATTTAAATGGCAAAAAATTAGCAACTTTTAAGTTCGCCTGCTTATGTAATTTCCTATTCCAGTAATTTTCTTGTGGCAAAGTGTGCCTTTTGTCACAAGTATGAAAGCACAATGAAAAGTGCTTTTGATTCATGTTTTATTTCCTGTTTCTGAGCAATTGAAACAAAGAATTCAATCTTTCCTGTCTTTGAGGTGAGAGGTTTTGAACGTGTATGAGTCAAACTGTTGATTTTCACTCATAACTTTGTTATTAGAATGCAATGTGTTATTAGGGCTTTATTATGCACAGATCTAGTAGACGGAAGAGAGAGTCAGTTTCTTCAGATACAAGATTTAGGTAAGAAAGAATGCCTTCGTGATCTACAGGAATGTGTCCTGTTGAAGAAAACTGATTTTTGTCTTCGCTGCGAACCAGCAGGATGTTTTCATCAGAGAAGGTTGGGAAGGAAAAACAAATCTTTCAGGGCAGCTTCCAGGTGCCCACACAGGGCACTGGAGAGCCCACCCTCCTGCTCCCAGCTGCAACCCTGACCTTGGCCTCTGCATTCATCCCCTCCTTTTAATCTGCCAGCCAGCTCTGTAGCAAGTCAAGAGCACAAAGGTGTCTCTGTCAGATGTACATGTCTATTTGGCAGTTCCCAACCCAAGAGAAGTTGAGTCCGGGTGTCCATCCAAGAAGCAGCTTTAGAGGAGAGACCCTGCAGGATTAGAAAGAGGATCTGTGCAAAATAAACAGCACATGTAAGGAAATATACTAATCCCATTACACCCTCTAATGAATCCTTTTTCTTTCCTCCTTCCTACTGCATGAAGATGAAATTTTCTGTGATAATTTTTGATGCCCTAAATAACTGCCCGTATCTTACTGTTCTGCCTCCAGTTCAGTGAGAGGATGAGTAAGAGGTATTAGTCAGAAAAATGATATCTCCAGGCTGTAATTTTTTTTCAAGCAGAAAGGTTGTCAGTTTTCTATATTTCCCATAAACATGTAGGGCTCTACAGAAATTAGCTGAACATCTGGAGGTCATGTGTAATTGATGAGAAAAGAATCATCTCTCTCTATTTTACTCGTTCTTCAGACCAGATAAACTAACTGTCCAGGTGCTTCTCTTTCTTCACTGACTTTACAGAAAGTTAGGCAGCAAAAACTTTTATGTAAAAATGCAGGTCTGACGTGTAGCTTTTTGGAGGATAACCTTAGGCTACGTGTAAATAATGCAATGTTGAAAGAAATAAAAACTGTAGGTATGTAATAGGGCACCATGACCATCTTATCTAGCAAGTCTCTGCTTACAAGCATATAATACAGAAGGGCACATCTCCACAGCATTTTCAGACTCATGTGGGCTTCTCTGTCCATAGGACATGTGAGCTGATGCAGGTCTGGAGCAGGGGAGCTGTTCTACACAGCTTGGTGCTATGCTCAGGCTCAGGTAATCTATTTTTCACTGGGTTTATTTGCTGGTATCCATGACTTTATCTGTAAGACATCTGCTCCATAGATGGCTTATGTCTGACTTGCAGTGGGGACAGAATTCACTCATAAATGTCTGGATAAATGTACCCAGAGCATCCAAGGAGCAGTACAAAGTGTACAGAGGAACCATTTCCTAACTGAGGAAGTGGGTGGTAATGGGTTCCATCTGCAACTGCAGACAGATAAATGAAGAGAAGAAAAAGCATCAATTGCTTCAGGAATGCTCAGCTTTTTTTAGCTGTTCTAATTTGTTTCTGATAGACTGATATGAACTAGTATACTGGGAATCAACAGGGAACTATTTTTTATGTTGCAAACTGTAGCTTGGCACAGGCAATTTCTTCCTCTCCAAGCAGTCTATGAAGCATAATAGTGAGTGTATACAGAGAAAAAAAAAAAAAAAAAGCACAAGCTTTTTTTCACTGGATGTCAGGAGTGTTATGGATGATAGAAGGGATTTTTGTGGAGTAGCTTTAAAGGAAGTGCTAGGAATCTCACCAGAGCTGTTCATTTTATGAATGAGGTGTCTCCTGTGTCCTCTTTCACAAAGTGTTGCTGTATTTTTCTATTTGTTCTGTAGACTTCTTTCTGTTACTAGTGGATTCTGTCTCAACACACACCTTTATCCTGAAGTCCAGTTGTTTCATACCAAGTCAACAACATGTGCCATGACTTAAAAAAGAAACTCAAAATTATAGAGCATTACTTCATAGCACAGAGCTCATGACATTCAGTGAATTTGCCTCAGAAAAGTACTTACTAGACTGATGCACATCATTCTGCAAGCAGAAGACATTACAGCTAGAAATTTCTCCATGTACAAAAGAATTGCTAGATACGAAGGTCCTTACCTTTCATTTGGAAATTATGTCCTGGTTTACTAAGATTGCACCAAATATATTTTTTTTCTGTATCCCAAACAGAACAATTACCTGACTGCAGCATATTTAGATATACTAGGGACAATGAAAATACACTTATTTTCTGGAAATCTGATGCTACAACAAATATGAATTTGAAATAATGTGATGCTACCAAAAGAGCAGAAGCCAGAACTGCTCTTAAGAGATGCAGTATAGGAGTGGATACTAGACTACTTCTCAGTGAAAGAGTTTGAGAGTTTCTCTGAAAATGTAATAAAATAGAAGATAGGCTTGCGTTCATTCCAATTTTAGTTCCTTACTGCGTCTATCAAGCAATGCCTATACTCATCATAGCCTTTCTCAGTTAAGAGAAATTGGCACCCCCGAGGTGCTGTGCAGCTTTGATCACACTAAGTACCTCTTCTTTATTGTGTAGGTAGGGTGTTTGGAGTTACAAGGCTCTTAACTTTAAAACCTCAGCTGGGTGAATAATAAGTCTCAGGCTTGCAAATATGCAGGTCATATGAAATATAGTGATTGAATTTCTTGAAAAAATTATGCCTTTAGAAATAAGCAAGCTGGTAGAGAAAGTATTTGATGTCATCTGTGTTACTGCTAGATAATTAGGGGGGATTCCTTTAACCATAGAAGACTCAGCCACAGAGAGACATTCAGAAAGGACCAGGATTTTAGGAATCGACAATCCCCCAAGAAGTGCTTCCAATCCATGTCTGTACATTTTCTTCAAGAAAAGTTTTGCCGTTGCTGGCCTCATGCTTAAAAGCCAAGGTTGGCCGTGATCTCCCCTCTCTTTGAAGGAGCAAAACCAACTAGCCAGACTTATAATTATAGGTAGCTAAATGTCTTCTAGCAAATATGCAGTGAATATATAATGATCACCTCATTAGTTGTGGGAATGGACAAATGGTAGCTAAAAGGACAAATTACAGGGTCAGGGTTTATAGGACAAATGAGTGCTTGCTTTCCAAACCTCTCTTCTGAAAAAGAGAAAATTCAACTTCTGAGCATGTCCGAGTGATCTATGTTTAGGGAAGTAGCTTAGGACACAAAACCCCACTGTGTTTAAACTACAAATTAATCAATGATGATTTTTAACTACATCGTCACATTATTTTTTGTCAAGGGAACTGTGCAGATAGAGATTTTGGTTGTTGTTTAGTACCACAGGTAACTCCCAGATGTCACACCAAATGTCTCATTCCATTTTCACAGAAGGTAGTTAATTAAAAATTAAATATATTCTGGGATTTTAAAAATATTTTTTATATAGAGGGGATTAACAAATTATATATAGAACCATTAGAAGTGAGCTAATAGTGACAACTATTTAGTTTTTCAAAATAAGGTATGGTACTTAAGTAGATCCAAGAGCACTTGGTTTTCTGATGTTAAGAGACAAGAAGGGGACATTCAGTGCAGATCTGAAGTTTGAAAATTGAAAACTGATGAAAGCTAATGTTTTTTTTGACCAAAAATTTATTTAGGCCTTGGAACTCATGTCATAGGAGGTTGTTGATACTGAGAATATAACAAGATTCATAAAACATTTGACAGAATTACAGGGTTAATAAGAACATTCAGGGTTGTGGTGGTTATTGGTTTTAAAAAAATATTAAAAAATCAGAATGCTATCAAACCGCATCCTTCTGGATTTGAGACAGCCTCTGTTAGAAAACAGAAAAACACTTAATCTGTCTGATGAGGGTTTTCTTACTTTTCCTCTGAAGTACCTAATGTTTGTAGCTACTTGAAAAAAAGATGCTGGCCAGTTGGATAGATGCTGGACTGGTTGATTTAAATAAATCCTTTTCCCTGTGTCTCTATGGATTGTATCATTTTCATGTACATTTATTTAAAATGATCCCTGAAACAGTTCAAGGCAGAAGATTTGAGTCCTTTTTCTTTTATGGGCATTTACATATGAGTATGTAATGCCTGGCATGTGATGTTCCTGCTTGCATATTGCTCTTTGCCAGACCACTGTCACAGTAAACCAAAAAGCAGAGCTCGTCTCATATGGAAAGATTAGAGCAGTGCAAAACCCAGATGTCTGTCTGAATTGGTTTGGCCTCTCATTTCTTCTGTCTCCACTTCTAACAAATTCCTGGGAAATAATTGATTGTATGCATTTGGTTATTTCACAGATCCCAAACTGCTATATGAAACAGTTTCTCACTAATGAAAATAGTGATGAGAACAACTTAATGTGGAGCATAAGTCTTTGATAACTGATTTTATTTCCAAGACTGAATATTTCTGACAGAAGCCTCAGGTGCAAGCTCACTCTTCAGATAGTCCTGTGCATTTTTATGGCTTTGAAAATCCTGTGAAATACAGTCTCAAAATTCATGATGCTGAAGCAGGCTTCACTTCTGTGGGCTCTCACAAGCAGTTTCTACCTCTATGGGGTATTTAACAGCATCATATACAGCCTGTTTTTTAAATTAAGACTAAGCCTCATCAGTCTTGGCTTCCAATATAAAACAAAAGTTATTGCCTGTCTATTCTTTTCTACTTGTCCTTCTGTCTATTTCTCCAGGTATTGAATTATGTTTACCTGCCTAGGCTTCTCTCCTGAGAACTTCTTTCCCAGCCCTGTCACTGTAGGGAAATCCACTACTGTGGAGACCTCACTGTTGCTTCTTTCTAAATTTCTGTCTTTTTGCAAGTCACTGAAGCCATCTGCAGCAGCTCATCACTACTACTGTATCGTCTTTTCTTGAAGGGTGTGTTCAGTTTGCTTTCACTGCCATCTATCCTCCCAGCTGTTGGTTCAATGCCAGAGCACCTACACGGGGCAGAGAACCTGGATGCCGAATACAGCAAGGGACAAGTTGGGTGTCCCAGGCTTCCCTTAAAGTGCAGCCATGTTGCAACTAAAATCCTAGCACGAAGCATGAGCTAAGTAATGTTTTAGGGGTGTTCTCTGTCCTTACATTTTAGTCATGAGTCATTATAGCTCTTGACCTGTATCTCCCACAAGAGTAAGTCTTGAAAGCCCATGCTAGACCCGTCAGTGTCTACATGACCAGAGTCCTATAGCAGGAGGTCAGAAATGAAAAAGTATTCTGATTCATGAGGCTGACGAGCCCAAGTGTTATGGGATATACCACTTTTGTTTGCATGTCTTACGTGTCAAGGAAATTCTAATATTCTGTAATTCTAATACTTTCACATGATTTCTGTTACGGGATATTAAAAGCAGTCACACCTCCAGCATATTTCAGGCTGGGGGATTCTTCTTGCCCAGCCACCAGAGCCCTGCCCAGAGACCAGGGTGTCTATGTCCCAGGCCAATGGGTGCAGTTGCTGCTTTCCCTTTTCCAGCACCAGGACCACCGGTGCTGAGCTCCTCACTCACTCCAGTCTGTCAAGCAGCCAGTGTTCAGGACATGCACCACTCCCACCCAGTGGCTGGCAGCAGGGACCCCCACCCGGACTGAATCCAGGAGCTGGCCTCATTTTGGCTAACGCCAGCCGTGCTGGTTGTGGGCACCTCATCCTTACAGCACTCGTACAAGATGGAGGGTGAGATTGTGCAGAGATTGTTAAGAAAGGATTTAATAAGCAGATAGGACAGACTGTGGTGATCAGGCACAGGGCTCAGTCATACAAGCATACCGTCTAGTGATTCTTTACATGCAACTGGTCCCTTTTACACGCTTTTCTGCCTAGTCCCTCTCTGTCCTCTCCAGTCCCTTCCCCTAAATATTCCTTAAATTTGGCACAGTCCTACTGTCCCCCTGGAATATCTGAAATCCTCATGTTTCTCTTACTTTCATCATCTTATCAGTTACAAAGCCCAGATATGCCTCTTCCAAACCTAGGCCTGTAATGTCTTAATGGCCCATTCAATTAGTGACTAAAGATTGCTGGTCTTTGGTATTGACTCTGTCATTCCTTGTCTACCAGGTTTGTATCTCTGTGTTTTTGTTTATTGCTTTCCCCCTTATGTGTTATTCTTTTTGGCATTGACAAGGTCCTTGATCAGATGATCTTAATGGTACATAAGCTTATTTGGTAGCTTCCCAATATCCTTACAATTTCTTTTCTTTTGTGATCTCATTCTGCTAGTTCCAGTACCTGTATCTCTTTAAAAAATTTTTATAACAGTATTATCATCTGAAAATTTGAACCAAGTCTTCAGGCAGATTTTAAAAAAATAAGAAATGTTACAGTTTAAAAAACATAATAATCAGAGGCTGCTAAATAACTATATTTCAGGATCCGGAGAATTAAAAATCAGTAAATACCATGAAACTTAACAACAGTGAAATGATGTAGCTCCAGCTAGCAAATACTAGTATTTCTTCCTATGTTACATATACAAAGCCTCAACAGTTTTAGGACTGTGCTCTTTCTCCCAGTACAGTCTGCCTTTATTCCCCAAGTCTTCTTTTTCAGAGACCATTTTTTTTTCCCCCTGAACACTCTGATTTGCACTACTAGAAAGCTGAGGCCCAGCAGTGAGGAGAGTCTGTGGCAATGGAAGCTGTATGCTTACAGTGGGGCCATAAATCCTCATGTCTGCTGCTCCATCCAGAGACAGAATGTGCATCATGTTGCTGTGCTGATGGGTGTGGAGAGAAAGGAACCTGGAGAAAACACCATCTCCTTGGCCTGCCTTCCTCTCCCAGTCCCTCAGTGTCCCAGCAAGTGCATTTTGTGTGTGTGTGTGCATGCGTGTGCACGTGTGTGTGTGTTGTCTGCACTAGGGGACCTCTCTGCACATGGAACTCCAGACTGCATCTTGGGTCATCTTGGGTACCACACTGTAATATGAAGGTCTCTCCGCTTTGTTATTCCTATTACCTGTTTGTGCCATTCAGCACCGTTTTTACTGTGTCTCATTCTTCTTATTGTATGTGTCAGTTCTGTAGATTACTTCCTTCCCCCCAGATGTATATTTCGCCCAGACATGGTTTCACCAAGCTCTCACCCTCTGTTTTTGATCAAAAACTCTTTGCATGATTTCTCCCTTCTGATCGGTTGTTGACATTCCTCCCAGTTTAGTAACATCTAAATATTACATTTATGTGGTATCCCCTTACTTTTCCTGATCCTAAATGCATACTTTAAATAAAACCAGATTTACACTGATCCCTAAATCTTCCATTAGCTGTCTCCCTGACCTCTGTATTTAGTTATTTATCATTACCCTTTGCTTATGTTAATGAAGTTTTCCAGTCCACATGACTGTTTTCATGCTAGCTGTCTCACATTAATTTTGCAAGTGAGATTTTGTAAGGCAGATTGCTATAATTCAGGGGTGGTATTTGCGCATTCTTTTCATCCACTGATCTTGTCTTTCTGACAGAAAGCAGTCATGAAGAAACAATGAACTTAATGTTGAAAGACAGAAGGTGCAACTGAGTTCAAGATGTGAAGCTTCAGGAACTCACAGAGTAATACAGTAGAAGCACTGTTTGCAGCTGAGGCTTCCACTTATATGCATGCAGAAGTGTTTTCCTTCTGCCATTTGTCTAAAAACACTGTCTGTGTGAACTACTGCAAATATTCCAGAATAGCAAAGTAAAACCAAGGAAGATTTATGGTTCCTCTTGCCAGATGGAGCAAGTGTATGTTTACAGAAAGGGGAAGAAAAGGATGTAACTGAAGTTTCAAAGGTCACAGATGGATGTTGAATAGGAGAACTCTGGGCTTGATGTTGTATGACAGGTTTTTTGCAAACACAGAGAGTGGAATTATTTCACCTGAGAGAATGATTTTTTTTGGTAATTTATATTTCCACTTTAGCTCAAGTTGAATCAGACCTGTTGACCTCAGGAAGTAGCTTGGATGCAGATGTCTGCATTTTATACAGATGCTTTTGATCAAATGAAACGGCTTCCTGATGTTATTAGAGAGGAGGAGCTATAGTTGCCTGTTTGACCCCGTGCTATGCCGGAACAGAGAGAACAGGAAGGCTCTCATTTTTTATGCCCAGGACATACTTTTCTACAGGTCACTTTCCATGTTAAGAATAGCTGTTGGTGGTGTTACAGTCATTGCTTCAAAGTGCTACCCAAATGCCTCTTCCTGTGCCAGCAAATGGTGCAGTGCATGGCCTGGGGGCACTGCTGCTGCTGCTGCCACCTCCTTCTTCATGTATGAGTGTGAGATAGGGCTGGAAACCTGTTTCTCCACACATTTTCACAGGCCGAAGACACAGAACTGGAGCTACTGTTGCCACCACTATGAATGTAATTAAAAATATTGCTCATGAAGATGGACAAATGAACAGGTGAAGCTTGGAAACTCCCGTTCTTGATGGATTTGATGGATGCCACTAAAAATGAGTTTAAATAAAGCCTCATCACCAAGAAGAAGAACAGATCTCCAGATCCTTCCCTTCTGCATACAGTGTTGCCAGGTCCTGTAGACTTAATATGAGGGCGTAGACTACTTGATTTTTAATTTAAAGCCAAACTTTAGATGCTGTTTTTTCATCCAAACCAAAATCTTACTGCTTTCTGACTGTGGTGCCAGTATTTTGGGGGCCACAGAGACGTGTCCTGGAGCTTATAAACAATTCAGCAAATCAAGATAAGAGTCAACTATTTGTTACCAACAGAATGGAGCCAGATTTTTCAGTAATAGTGCCATGGGAGACTTTATTTGCCAGAAGATAAAAGTTGCTTTGACTCAGTTTATAAAATTGCACATGGCCTTTTGCATTTTTGATATTTGATAAGGCCATTGCAATTTAGACTGTTGTCTCAGTGGAAGGACTGAATTAATGTTGATTAACTAATCATCACCAGTATTTAATAACTCCCTAAAACGGAGTATCACATTACCTCTGACATAAGCACATTCCAGGCACCCTTGCTGCATGACTTAAGGCAATCATATATAGGTCCTTCATTTTTATGCCTCTTTATCTGTTTTGCAGAGATATACATCCCTGTAGTTTTAGTATTTTTATTAAGAATTACCTTTATGTGAGAAAGAGAAGATTAATGCATATTGCAATAACATTTCCTTATCTCCTACTAACATTGTAATCAGACGCCTTTTAGTTTTTTATGGGTTCTCTTATGTGTGATGGTTAAGTACAAGCTTCTCATTGTTCTGCAGCTGTGACGCTTCCCCTTATCTATGGGAAAGGCACATAGGGTGTGGGAACAGCTCAAACTTCTTGACCTTTTTGTTCAAGCTGGCAGCACATTTCCAGTTGTGACAGTGGCTGGATGATGTTGGTACCTTTTCTGCTGTGACTGAGAATTCTGCTTACCCCCAAAAAAACCCCTCAAAAACCAGCATCAGTGACAAAGCCAGTGCAACTCTAAATCCCTGAATCCAGAGAAAGCATGAGCTATGTTAGAGATCATTTAGGGGTAAAAGTAGTGAGGAAGTAACAGTGGATAAGGCTGCAAAGGCAACATGAATTTGGCTGCATTACATTCACCTTGTATCTTCACTTTTATAGGTGTTGGGGGTTTTTTGTTTGTTTGGGTTTTTTTGTTTTTTTGGTTTTTTTTTCCAAAGTAGTGATAAGGTTCATTATGTCTCAGTCTTTCATCAGGGGTCAGTGTCTGTGTGCAGCTACAGTATGTTGAACACTTAGGGGCTGTATCCTGTATCATCACTAGATCATTTGTTTTGACTGGGGAAAAGCACTTTGACTGCCTACCTCTCAGATGGCTGTGTTCTATGAAACTTTATCTATAGGATTTTATTATAAAATAGAGACTAAGACCCTGATTTTGCACCAAGCTCTTTTATAGATGACCCTTCCCTGTCTTGCTCCACAACCCCCTGGATGTTGATGAGTGGGGTACAGATAAGAGCAGGAGTCTGTACTAGTAGATCTAAATTCAGGTGGTGTTGAACAAAGCCTTTAGTTGTAGAAAGTTGTGGTTACATACATAGCTACATTCCCAATAACGATTTTACTATCTATACTGGGGCAGAGAACAGAAGAATTTGTAGAAAGATTTAAAAAAACCCTCAGACTTGTGTCTGCTTATGCTGGTCAGATTTCATGTCCCTGCTCCCTCTCCAAGACCAGATGCTTGTTCTCGATGGGTGTCTTTAAACCAACACAAGAAAAACAGCAGCTGCCCAGCCTACAAGTAGAGCATGAATTGTGGGATGGCCTTGATCACCTTTGACAAATGGCCACTGAAGGGTGGGTATTTATACCCAGGCTCAGTAGTTTGTTTGTTCAGTGATCTTGCTATTAGTATTAAGGAAGGAATAAATGAGAGCAAACAAACATTTGGGCAGGATATGCATTTTTATGAGGTTAACTCATCCTTGGGGAAAGAAGGAAGGCTCTGATCAAAGCATAGTCTTATTGCAGAAATCTGACTGCAGGGGTAGTTTCGTTTGTTGAGGATTCAGTCACCAGCAGGCAGCAAGGTTGAATGATTTAAGAGACTGGCCCAACAGAAAGACAACACACAGGAAGGGGTTACCACTGCTGTGCAATTTAATAGTTCTGAATTAAACTGGTTCATTTTCAAAGCAGGAAATATACTACAGTGTTGACATTTACTGCCCTCTGGCAAGAACATAGTGGGTCCATGTGGTAGGGTTGTTGGTGTGGGTTTTTTCTGTTTTTTTCCCTCCCTAATAAAAAAGGGAGGAAACCCTCTCTTTTTCTTTTACCATTTGTTTCTTTCACATAATAGGGAAAAATGCTTGGAAAGATCACAAGATAGGGGGAAAATGGGACACTACACCAATTATTGGGTCTGTTAATAGATAAGGAGATGTCTACCCAGCCAGATAATTGGCAGAAGGGTTGGCTATAGAGACTGGTCTCTCGATTTGCTGTCCACAGTGCTCTATTCAGAACCACATTCTTATTGAACTATCATTGCATTTTGCTATTTTGTAAAGTATCCTCACATAGGCTTCCTTAAAAGGATAATCACTCACACTGCGACTGTACACATAAACCAATATTTTATCTTATTGTCAATAAAATCAATTGCGAAAATATTTGTGTCAGGCTTTTCCCATATTAGCATTCCTAATGATACAAATTAGTTTACCTGAAAAATTTTGGAGTGAAATTCTGGCCCTCCTGAAGTCAGTAGATATTTTGCCATCAGCAGATGAAGAGAATATTCTATGTATACTGCCTGCCTGAGGCAGGTGACATTCAGATACAACTTGATGGTGTTGTCTAACTTGCTCAAAGTTGGAACCTAAGTCATGATCGTCATTATAAAAATTAACTTTCTGGCATTGCTCTTGCCTGTGTACAGAGGAGCATTTTCTATTTCTCTGGCACTGAAGTCTGTAAGACATCTGTACCCTGTAATTGGCAGGGACTCTTGTTTGCTCAAAAAGGGATGAGGTAATCAAGTAGTGAGTAAACCAGCTGATTGTTCACCAGAACAGGCCTAGCAGAACACATACAGAAGAAAAGAATATAAATCACTGGAACAAGTAACAAGATGAAAAATTGTGTAGTACATCTGGGTATGATAAGTCATTGCTATATAAGCCATTGAGAAGTCTGTTCTGAGGTTGTTGTTTGAAATTATTTTGATATTAGCATACCAATACAGTGTGTATGAATTGAAAAAAATCCTACCCCTTCCAATTGTCCCATTTTGCCCTAAGCATGGACTTTCTTTCATGTGCTGAGGGGCAGCTCCATATGTGCATTAAAGAGGCAACCTGGATTCCACTGTTCACCATGGACTGGTGAGTGTCAGCCAAATACTAAGTCCAATAATGCACTGTGGCTGCATTAAGTCTTTTTTTTTTTTTTTTTTTCAGGATGTCTGTGAAGAAAGGCAGAAGCTATATTAAAGTGTTAAGAATACACTCAGTGACTATCCAGCCTACTTGCCAGGCCCAGTTATTCTGTTCATGTACAGCTTCAATAGTCTTCCTCATTAATTGATGGATTAGTTTAAGAGCTCACAGTAGTTGTATCTAGAATTACTAATTTACACATGTTCACATTACTAAAGATTCCTTCACTCCTTTATAAACCATCTGTTTCCAGGCACTTTTAGAATGACTCTTGTGGGGGGGATTTCTTTCTGTGTTTTTCTGTGTTTCAGAAAGCTCATGAGAATCTTTACCATTTTTGGGGGTACTCATTTCACTACCTTTAATTTTTATTTTTTTAAATGCACTGGCTTATTTTGAATTGCATCTCCACCCTAAGAAGACCTCAGCAAACATATTACAAATATAATCTACTGTAGGAAAATAATGTAGAAAAATGGAAGAAAATAATAAAAAATTGTCTTCTCTTTTTCAAGAACACGGCTTTGACCCAGTCAAACAATCCCTCTCGAAGCTTTTAATATGTCTGGTGGAAACAAGTTTTAGCATATTCAGGACACAAATCTCAGGGAAAATGCAACACATGGTGTGTGGGATCTTTGTAAGAAGACCTTGCTGACAGCTCCTCTAGAGCATACCTGAGTGTTATAATAATTTTTAGCTCTCACAGTATTATGTAGCAAATCTCTCAAAATGGGTAAGCTTGGTTGCAGTGTCAGCCTTTAGTTTGTAGTGAGAAGGTCTTGAAACACCGGCACCAAGTGAGCAGTCAGTGGTGTTTAATTTTACAGAAAAAAAACGAGTTCTTCACTAGCTTTATCTTTCCATGGTAAGGTTTAATATGGCCTTTGTGTAAAATACGTTGTGAAAAGGCTATCTAAATTTGGCAGAGATACAGTGAGACTGTCCTTCCTATCTCTTTCGGAACAGGATTGGCTGATGACTAAGAAGTATTTGCATCTATTTTTAAAACTAGTAAAAACAATGCGGATCTAGGTGTACTCACTGCTCTTTTGCCGATGTTTCTCCTTAATTCTGCTACCCTTTAGTTATCTTGCACTGGTGACATTAACAGGTTATTTTTCCACAATTATTTTACTTATAGCTTTACAAATTGTTCCATTTTCAGTTCATAGATGTTCATATGTTTGTTCACATACATTAAAAGAATCAGAAAAAATATTTTCAAAGATAGACTAATGATCTAGCTTTGACTTTGGAGATTTTATGATAAATAACACTCAAATTAATTATGGGTTCACCAGTTAGTCTTACTGCACATTTTTTTATTAATAGCTAGGAGTAATTTTATGTATATACAGCACATGATTCAAAAAACTATAGTTCTAAAGTAAACTATATATAAACCATAGTAAACCATATATAAACCATAGGAAAGCATATATAAACTATACTATAGTATATATAGCAAACAATATGTAAACTACAGTAAACTATAGTGTTTAGAGTTTGCTTGGAAGAAATTTTAGTCTTTCTTTGAATATAACATGCATGTGTGTGTGTACCCTGAAGCTAAATGGCTGTGCTTTCTACGCTTTGGAATTTCTGTCTTTGTCCCGTTAATACTGGTCAAGTAACCTAATCTCAACAGTCACATACTTTTTTTTTGACATCTTAGCAGGGAAACCATCAGTTGATTTGGCATGGAGACTAACCTTTCACCCCTTGAGGTGGTCCCTTCAGGGCGTAAGAGAAGGCACATAAGTGGATTAGTGTGTGGAGGCTTACATTGCTGACAGTGATTTCCATGAGCATCACATTCTTACCATTCTAGCAGTGATACAGTCCTGAATAAGTGAAACTATACATCTATTTCAGTGTTATTTTTGTCTTGTTCTGTTGTCTTTTCAAACTAAAGTTTTCTGCTGCATTCATATCCTCAGTGCATAGTAACATCATGTGAATGTGACTAATGAAGAGCAGTATCCTAATGGTGTTTTAAGCACTAATGGCCAAAGAGTTGGCTATTTCCTGGCAGTTAATGGCCATCTGGAGGAGATCTTAATCCATCTGGTCATTAACTGCAAGGAAATGATTGACTTGAATGTTGTTATTGCTCTTAAAAATGACACAGATTCTTTTTTCTAACTCTCCTTACCATCATGCCACTGGCTTGCAGTCCTTAAATACTGTCTCCAACGTGAATTTTTTTTTCTTGACTGCAGATTTTTTATCTCACCAAAGTGTTTTCTGCCCTTCATAGAATCATACAAATGTGAAACAGTCTATAATCTGAGGCTACTGTTTTGCATTTTTATCTACATAGGAAGAATCTTGAACCAGTGTGAAATTATGTTTAGCTGAAGGGAGTTCTGTGCACAAAAAGAGGTTTTGATCTCTCAGATGCAACTGATGATAGGCTGTGATCTTGGCAGAAAGGATATCCGTTGCAAGAGCAGACAGCAGAAAGCAACAGGAGAATAATAGCAAAAAATGGTTACAATGGTCTGTCTTAAGAAAAGTAAGAATTAACAAGGATAAAACTAAGAGTAGCCTTAGTCATCATTGCCTTTACCCCATATTTCTTTATCTGCTATCTGTTTAGATATATTCCAATGCACCATTTAAAACTTTATCTTTGTTTATTATAATAGTTATTTATGGAAATCTAAATTTCTAAATCTCTCCATAATACTTGCTTTGCCAGGTTGTCTACAAGAAGCTTGATAATAACTTGAGGTTGTGGTGAGCCCACTGCCTTTCACCACCAGATTGCCTTACTGGTTCCTTTACTGCCCCATTTGTCTGTGCTGATTTTTGTCCTAAAGTAAGATGAAGCCATACTATCAGTTCTTTAGGACTTGCAGTTCTTTTGTTTTGTATTTGTAAGGAACATGGCAGAGTTACATGTGGTCGATGCCCACATCATTGGGCTTGAGACTTGAAGGATTTAGGGAGAGAGTAGAGAGGAATTTAAAAGAAAGGATGGTTGTGGAATAGCATTTTTGGATTATGATCCGTTGACACCGAGGGGAGAAGGGGAAGGACTGAGTGGATGAGATGTCCAAAGAAAAACAAAGATAGGTGAAACAGTGTGTCGGGTAAAATAAAGTTAGTGCTGCAGTATGTAAATCAAAACAAAAGCACAGATAATTATCAATACATAGTTTACTTAACAAACAGCAATTACTCTAGAAGATGCATTGACTAGGTCTGAGACCTGTAGAAGCAGCTGTTAGAAGAGTGGGTCTGTCCAATACAGAGCATTTGAAGAAGCAAAACTGGAGAAATTCTTGGATGATCCCCATCCAAAAATCTCTATGATGGCACATCTTATAGTGCTCCCAGAGCTATGAATAACTGATCCTAATACAGTATCTGGATGCAAACTATTTACTTTCGTTATTCTGTCAGGAAACAAACATTACTAGAAGAAAAAAAAAACAGGGAGAAAGACTAATTAATTTTTTATAATGGCTTAAGACATGGTGTTTCACACCTCAGTTGCAAATTATAATTGGTCAGGAAATTAAACACAATACTCTAGAAATATAAAAAATGGAACCAGCTTGAAAAAAATATCTTTTAAAATATGATTGTAAAATATTTATGGACACATTTGAAGCCATATGTGGAAAAATTTATGACTACTCTGGTATGAAGAACCCACTGTTTCAGCCTCTCTTCTTTATTTCACTTTTTATACTTTGGTTCAGTTTGGCAATAAAATGGACATATTAAAAAAGGTTTGTAAATCACTTCTAATGTGTAAAAGGGGAATGTGGTGTGGACATACATACTCTCAGCTCTTGTGCTAGAAACTTCACAGTCTTGCTGTTGGAGCAGCTGTGATTTCAATAGACTGTGTAGCTTATTTTTTTTTTCTTATAATTAAGAACATATTTACAAATAAAACCCAGGAAAGGAAGGAAGGAATGTTAGGGGTGATAAAATTAAAGACTTCTGAATGGAAAGTCTTTGAAGGGCATATAATATAGGTAATTCTTCATTTCAGAGAGGGAATTTAGTTTAGTTCTGATCTGTGTGCTTTCTGTATTGAGATGGCACATTTGGTTATAATGTGAGACTGCTTGCTAAGGGTCAGTTCCTCAACTAGTCTGGTCCTTAATTAGAGAACTATCTAGTGGTGGTGACAGAGATTGTATTGGTAAAATTACAAGGAAAAGAAAATCAAAAAGAGCTTCGATTTTTAACATTATTTAATACTTGCTTAGGAGGTAGGCAGGTCCCAGATTATCTGCCTGGACTAGGGTTCTCTGTGGCCAATCTGTTCATTGTCAGACTCCCCAGTTTGGAGTGGTGCCCCAAGACCAAGGCAGATCTGGGATTTGTCAGCAGTGACAAGTCTGTCAATCATCTCCATCCCAAAACAAATGCTCTGGGAAGTCTGTATGAGCCACAGGAGAAGAAAACAAACCTCCTTGTATGAAAGGGGACCTGTAAGAGCACAGCCTAATCTGGTGTTTTCACTATCAAAGTTTTCACCCTGAAAAAATACTAGTCTGCCTTTCCTTGGTCTGTGCGTAAAATTAATTCTTAGGGTGTGTTATAAAATGTGTTAACCAGCAAGCAATTTAGAGCTGACCAGGCTCCATGTGCATTAATAATATCATGATAGGCCTTTTCTATTTAAAGATAAATGCCGAGAATATATGATTTCATGTCTGTCACACGTGTGACAGAAAACAGAGACTACTTATGTAACAAAACTTTGAATTCTCAGTTAAAAAAACCCCAAATGCCTATATTAGACAACTTCTGACATTTTTCCATACTCAGTATTTTTTGGGTAATCTCTAACCCCTTTCTCTGCAGGGCAAGGCACAGTTCTGTATCCTGCCTTGTCTGATTTTGATGCCCTGGTGTAAATGACCATTGTATGAACGGGAACAAGTTGACCAGAGATGTGCTGGAGTCTCCACCCTTGAAGATACTTGAAACCTGACTGCACGTGGCCCTGAGTACTGCTGTATCTGCCCCTGCTCAGGCAGTCTCCAGAGGTCCCTTCCAACCTCAAAGACTGTGATTCCGTGATCTATGCTGTGCTGTAAAGCAGATGCTCAATCTAATTCCTCTTGAAGTTTTTTGCATAGTTTCTTTGTTGTTTTCCATCGTGAAACTTCCCTTTAAATGCATGTAGACTATGCTCAGATGTAAACCACCAACTAAAACTAAGATTATATTTATCTATCTCTCCCAGTTTCAGAAGTCCATAGCAGACGCATCTGCTGCAGAGTTGGTTGCCCTAGATACTCATTGCAGTATGTTGAGAGATTTTTAGGGTTATGTTCACAGCTGTATTTTTGCTTATTTTAAGAGAAGGTGAGTAACGCTTTGAAGTGTCTGTTTCTCTCCATCAGCTACGAAGACATCCAAAAGTTACTATTTCAGATAATTCAAGCTCTTGGACTGTTTTGTGTTGATTCATTAAGTTTTTTCCAGTGTCTTTTTCCAAAGTTTCAACTATAATTTCTGCTTGCCATTAGTGTCTGAATTTCATCCACAAAAAAAGCCAGGTGAATGGGATGTATCCATTTTGTTATTAGAATAATGAATTAGTACTGTGTTATGTTTTACTAAATTCACATATTTTGACGCTTTGACACCCAGAACCTTTATGCGATCTCTATTTTTTGTGGACGCTTTTTTTTTTTTCATGGAAAAAGTAGGCATAATAAAGTTGTTTACATATTTTGAAATGTCACAAATCCTACCCTACCTGGAATGAATTGCATACATTTATTGTATGTTTGCAGCACTAGGTTAAGAGCATTCACAGAGCATTGTCACTGTGAATTTTAAACTCGATTTACTTCATTTTTATCCAATGCATATAAATAAAGAGTATATTGCAGGCCAGGTCTACAAGAAGTTATCTGCAATAAGTGCTCTATTATTTTGGTTTTGTGATTTCAGTAAAATTATTGCTGCAGTATTTTGATGAAATATTTGATGAAAAGACCAACTCAAAGCAACTGTGACATGATCAAGTGAATAACTTAGCTCAGGATGTTGTCACTGTCTGTCTAGAGTCCAAGCTGTCCTATCCAGGCAGAACACAGAGCTTCTGCCAAAAGATGATTTCCTGCACATGCCCAGTAACCCCTGTGCATCCTGGCACCCATGGAGCTCCACTTGAGGTTGCTTATGGACAGTTAACTTTCCTGTCAAAGAGATGTATAAGTAGCTGAAGTCAGTCAGCAGAGACCTAGAAAGGCCATGTCTGTGATCAGGCAAAATATATTTGAACGGTTTCTGTGAGCACAGAGGAAGATGGTGTTCCTGCTTCACTATTGTCTGGGCATTTGTGGCCAGTTTAGTTTCAGCTGTTCCCGTTGCTGCGTATAGACAGAGTATTGTCTTGTGAAGCCTCCTGCAGTCTGCGAGGAATCCTATGAGGAAAATATATTGCAGGATAGCATGGGGATGAAACAATAACACATTGAGGGCTTCCTGAAAAGTTGCATGAGCTTTGAATAGCTTTTAGCCTTTTTTTAGAACTCATAAGAAGGAATGTAAGTCTCTATTAAGATAGTTCAACTTGTCTTAAGGAATTGCTTTTGCTTTTGCTTTGTGTGTTAGATTCAATAGGCCTTCAAAAAAGAACATGAGCTCAGCAGCAACTTTTCCAGGAATAATCCCTAAATTGTTAACTTTTAAAATAATAAAGCACTACCAGAATTGCAGGGTGATCAAATGCAGCAGCAGCATTCCACTGAGGAAAAGGTGATAGAGAAACGTCTGTCAGCATTTAAACCTAGGCAGCTTTCTGTTGACCCCCTAACCCTGTTCATTACAGCTGAATGGCCTAATACTGTGATGGTCCCTCCCAGTAACTAGCTGTCCTCCTTTTATTCAGCTTCAGAGAGATGAACACAGGAGCGCCTTGGGGCTGTTATACAATAATGCAGGAAGTTCCCAAGAATCCTCATTGCTTTTCTTTTATGGAAGACTGATGTATATTTTGAATAACTTAAACGTCTAACTTAAATGCACTTTCACTTTTTATTTGGCAGAGGGAGGGAAATGAAAGGCTATTCTTATGTACATCTGGAATTGCCTCTTAACTAGAAATATTTTCAAATAAGGGTAAGCCAAGTAAACACCCACTGGAAAACTTATTTTACTGCATTGCTGTTCCTAGTGGATATTTTCATTGGTTTATATTTTCAAGTTCTAGTCACATCACTTGAATGGATGAGATTTCATAATTGCTATTGATTTCTATAAAGAATTTTTTTTTGTTATAAAACTCTGTGATATCACCCTTTGAACACCCAGAGAATATCAGTCCAAGAGTGGCGATACCTCTACTTTGCCTGTAATTTCTGAAGACAAGTGTAGCATTTCCAGTGAAGGGTAATATTGGATAAAATTTTAATTCTTCTAAATTGCTCTTAATTTGCTTCGTTACGTGGATGGTGATAGCAACAAGACATGTCTCTATACATTCTGTTAATTTCTCTCCTGTTTCAAATTTCCTGTTGTCTTCTGAAGAGTTCATAGGTACGTAAATACTTAGAGAATAGGGAGAAAAATGATGTGCTAGAGCTGTCAAGCAGAAATAAGATGCAACTACTGTCCATTACCTTCTTCCTTCCTGATGGACATTACATACTTCTGCTCAGTGTACCTGAGGAAGTGTTTTAAAGAGTAACCTCAAAGTGCTCTACCTCAGCCAGATTTCCCATCTTTTTTTTTTTTTTTCTTTATTTTTTTTTTTCTGTTTGCTACCTTGGTTTTGTCTTCTATAATGAACTTTTGCTTCGTTTACACATTACGTTTATACAGCTGCTATTATAGCTTCTATTATTACAGCCATAATATTACTAATGTAGAAATCTTCCTCAACTACTACTCCGCTTATCTAGTATATTACAGTTAACTACCAAGGAACAATGAAAAACAAATTGATTTTGAATAGTGTTCCCATGCATCTTACAAACTAGCTTCTGAGTGTGTAAACAACATTTTCCTTCCCTGCTTCTTCCTTAGCCACAAGCAAGTACAAAATCTGTACCTGGGCTTTAAGATGGACAAAGTAGTCAAGCACACACCACTTTCTTAAAGGTAGGAAGCTCAGTATTTTTTGAGGTAGGAGGAAGGTGGGAGAAGAAAGGTAATGAACTGGGAGTGATTCATAACAAGGTAAAGCATTTCACCTTTATTGGATGAAAAACATCTTGATTTTGAAATCTTCTGCATCCTCAGTAGTTGAAAACATCAAAAAAGACAGTTACCTGTTCCCAGATTCTGCTTCCAGGACAGAACAGCAAGCACAGTGCTTGATGCGAGCTGCGTTTCTGTGTATGGGAACAGAATCTTTCTATTGATCACTCAAGAGCAGTTCAAATTCCACTGTCTGAAAATCAACAGGAATTGGAAGATGTAATTCCAGCCTGGTAAGTGTGACTTCGAGGTGTTGGACTGGAAAATGGAAAGATACTTGTTACCATCTAGAGGTGACTTGTCTGGAAAGAACTTGGTCCCTTGGAAGGGTAACCACGGATTAACACTTGAGCTGATTTTGTATGGTCTTCATTGCTTTCTGGATAAGAAAAGGTCAAAGTATACCAGCAAGAGGACTGAACTTTGTCTCAACTGGTGATGGACTGGATGAGAGAAGAAACTGTCTTCTTTATAAAAGAGCATGCCCTTTAGTTTCTGGGAATAACATTTGGGTTCTCTAATGGTTAAAAAAATGCTCAAGTGAGAGTTTGGGCCTTCAATGGCTTTGGTGAATAAAGGCTGCTCAATTAAGCTTAACAGTTCCACTTAGTTGGAGTTTAAAAAAGTGAAGTATATAAACTTATGAGTGAGGAGGCATTCCAAATGCCTTCATACATACCTGCTGTATTAATGTGAGGGCAGATGGATGCGTAAGTATTTGGGAGAAAGAATTAGACACAGACAGCTCACAGTACCATTTTTCATCTGGTATTTCAAGTGTGTTGTTTCATTGTTCTTTCTTTATTTGGCTTCTGTAGATTTGTTAATTGCCATACTGCTTCTGGAAGATGAGTTACAGATGCTAATGGTACTCAGATATTTTAATGTATAAATCTACTACGGAGAGACTTTGAAAAAGAAACAGCATAGGGCTGCAATGTATATTTACTTCAGTATTAAGTACTTAATAATATATGCAAACAAGGTATTGCAAAGATACCTTGTTTGCATTTCTTTTAGGTAGTAGGGGAAGACCTTTACTATGTGGAATGTGTCTTTGGTGTCAGTCAGTTCACAGTAGTCTACCCGTTGGCCAGTTTCAAACAGAGGGACTGAAGGAGATTGCTCCCAAACAATTATGCAAGTGATAATGCAAACTTCCTGCAAATAAGAGCCCTCTACTGAGGAATACTGCAATATGTACTCCACTCTTACTGTCCCTGTGAGAGAGGGTGTTGCAGGTGCCTTAAGACCAGAGGGAAAATGTAATTCAGATTCTGCACTTCATCAGCATCAGAGAATTCACATGGGAGTGAATGGAAACACTAAATAAAGGGTGACACACATCCTCTAGGGATGAGTTTTCAGGGAAGTAGTTGCTTTAATTGCCTGGGTGGTTCCTTTAAACTAGACACATCTAAGAGTTAAGCAGATAATCAGTGAAAATCAGATATCAGTTCTATCATATATCTGTTGTATCAGTATACTGATAAACAGATCTGTATATATGTTCTATACTGATATCTATTTCCAACAGATTCTATCGGATCTATAAAACAGATGTTTCTGCATAGTGCGAGAGCCATGGAAGACAGCCTGGGAATTTGAAAGCAGTACGTCCCATGCAGCTTGGGGGGAACCTGGGGCCACATCCTGCAGCCCTCACTCATCTGTTAAGGCCTCCTCCACTTGGGAACAGTTCTCCACGCAGCATGCACTAGTCACAGCAATCATGGGTTGCCCTCAGGAGTAGAAGAATCTCAGCACTGCGTAATTCTTTCACATTTCTTCCTGCTAGCTGTCTAAAAGGGAATTCACTACTATTTATAGCAGTGGGTTTGATTTGCATCAGAAATTGATCTTATTTGCAGTACAAGATATAGTTGTTAGCTGTGTTCACATAAAACGGGTAGATGAGGAATAAGATAATATCAAGTATTACAAGCATGTAACACCACCAATGAACATTTTTGTCTTTATAGGCATAGGTTACAAATCACTTACATATTAGAAGAATAATAAAGATTGGAAGCTGGACCTAATGAATCACCACAAATTACACATTATATGCATCATACAGGTGTGTACGAATAGACCTGTAGCTGAGTGGTCAGGACTGTATTCAATTGTTGTAATCAGCATCCCAGATCTTGGCTTTGAATTGCTAGGAGAATGACTGGAGGTGCTCATAGCATGTGAAGTAGCGGGAATCTAATGAGCAAATATGTTGAGTTTAGCAGAGGGTCAGAGTAACATGAATGACCTCATGTTCGTGAATGAGTTAGGAGGTGGTGGCTCTGATAGTGCAGATCACTTGAATCACAAACACGCTCGCTTATCTCTTCTTGCATGACAAAGTTTCCATGTGCATTTGTACATAGAACTGGAGTTTCTAACCCAGTCTTCTGTGAATGCATACATGCAGTAAGTGGAGGTAGCTGAGTACTATTCTAGTTGCCATAAAACAAGTCACCCGTGGCCTGTTGTTTTTGAGGTAGTTCAGTGTCATGGGGATTTTGAATTTAACAACATGTAGATACGCCTCTTTTAAAATAGTCACCCTGTGTTGCTTCTGTCTCTTCACATTACCATAGCCACAAAATAAAATTGCTTAAAAAAATCTGAGTGGGAACTGGTGCAGTGTCTTACCTTGGCAAAACCTGAAACCAAAGGTTTGATCTGGTTGACAGTTTCTTATGAGATTCTTTTGTATACACTAGCTAAAATGACTGCTATTTTGGCTGCAATGTCTTAAAAAGAAATTGCATCCCAATGTTCTTTATATTGTAATTTTGCAGCACGGTGACTGGGTTTTTAAGATTTAGTCTAAGTTTTCCCTGGGGATTTTATTACTCTCACAGTACTTTCGGCATGTTGGTTACTTTGATGGTGGACCTGATGTATGGAAGGGGAGATGCATTTTGCTTTGCATTTGCCACAAGCACTCTTTAGTGAACAATGTCCTGTAAAATCTAGTTCCAGAATGTGATGGATTTTAAAAATAATTGCTTTAAATACCTAAAAGCACTGGACATGCCTCCATAAATTTTAAAAGTTACGGTAGGCTTTCCTACATCTTTGTATCATAGTTTGCAGTTCACTTAGGATGATTTAAAATTGCAGATAACAAAAACACAAATATAAGCAAAACCAGATAAGGCTGATTTATCGTCATTGCTCAAGGTGAGAGAAATGCAAAATCATTAAGCAATACCATGCAAAAGAAATATATCAAGTTCTTTCAGTTTTCATAATCAACAGGGCTGTTCATCTGATAGGAAAGTTGGAAGATATTTCCTTAACCTGAAGTACCTTTCTAAGAATAAATCCTTTGGAAGAATGTGGTATTGTTCTCTAGGGTGATACCATCCTTGGAGATCTGAGCTGATTTAACACTCTTCAGTCACTCTGAAGAACGGTATCAGCCAACTGTACAGAGCCAAAACCAACAGTCTGCAGTTTGGCTTGAGGAGCAGATTGTGAGGCATCCAAAATCAATTAAAAATAAGGTAAGCATGAAATAAGTGGGTTAGACCCAGTGTAAACACATGTTCACGAATGAGGGATCAGGTGAGGGATTTTGAGTCTCTTTAGGAATCAGGCCTTGATTTAGGAGGTAACTGCAGATGGAGATAAGTTATTTTGAAAGGGTCACGGAGGTTTCCCTAATTATGTATTTCTAGGCTTAGAAGTATGAGAACTAGAAAAAAAAAAAAAAAAAAAAAAAGAAAATTACTGAGTTGTACCCTTCATTATTAGAAATGATTAAGTGGAAGCATAAAAGAATGGACGGAGGGGGAAAAAATAGGGATTTGGAAGGTATACAATAAAAGAGATGACATTTTTGAGAATTTCAGAACTTAAGTCCTTCACCTCTCTCCCTGCTGTCAGAGGTGATCACCATGAACAAATTATTTCCTTGCACATGGCAAGTGAAGGGAATGTAGAAAATGTGGTCAGTGCAATTTAGCAGAATTCCTATCAGCTGATTTACTGCAGATATATTTCTGATATAGTAGCAGCTCCCCAAAAGGAAATGTAATGTTTGTTAAGTTGTTAATAAAAGTGTTTATATTAACAACATATGAATGTTTCCCACTGTGGTACTCACTGAAAATTTGACAGACCAAAAATCCTTTTAGTACAGAGTTATAATTTGATAGCAATATTAAATTGGCAGCATTGAAGAGTAAAGCATTGAACAATGTGTGAGGGCCACACTACACTTAAGAATTTGATTAATTATTGAAAAGAAACTCCTTCTAAAGCTTTATAATGTTATAAAACATACGCCAGTTGTGGAGTATTAGAATTTAACTCATGTGTATGTAATATTGTTATGGCATCTCCAGTGAGACTACTATACATCTCAAATAGTAAACCACATCTTCTATTAAATGTAATTACTTCTCCCAGCAGTAGTGCAGCATAATTCAATATGGAACAAAAGCTGCTTCCTTACTTGTAAGTAATCCCCATCACAACTTGCATGGTTAAGGTGTGACTGAAAAAAAATGTAGTTAATAATGGAGGGAAGCTTCTAAAGATGAAAGCGATATGTTATGCCAAAACAAAGAGATTGAATTAAATAGAGAGAAAACTGATCTAGAGGGAAATCCTTTCTAAAGGTTAATGCTACAGGATAGCAACTAAGGCAGAAATAGAGTTATTAAAAGTTATTTAAGAAATAGACAGTGTGTCTAAAAGCCTAAGGGACCTGCAGAAAAATTTAGAAGACCTCCTTTCACCTTGAGGAAAGAAGGACACAGGGTTGAAATATTTCAATTCAGATGAAACAACAACCCCAGATGGGATACTTTGTGAACTCTGTAAGATGTGGTAAATCTTTGACTAATGTGGCATAATAATTTAAAATGTTTTGTTTCTAGGAAATTGACATTTTCCAGGCAGTATATGAGAAGCAGAAGAAAAATGCATCTGGAAAACACTCTGATTTTACTCCATGGCCGAGAGACATCTGAAGGAGTTGCTTGCAACTCTGAAGACAGGTTCTGTCTGCACCTGAGCTAGTCACCCTGGACTGACTCACTGTAGAAGTCCGTGGAGGCAAACAGACTTGGTAGGACACAGTAGTCACTGCAAAGCATGTACGTGTACTTGGTCCAGTAAGCCTGCATACTTGTTTGTAGAAGTCTAGTTAGAGGAAATTAATCATCATAGGTACCAGTAAATCCCTTGGATACTGTGTGATTTGGCTAAATGCAAGGACTGTTGGAGGTTCGGTTAGGCTTCAGATTTTCAATACACAAGACTGCTAGGTTCCCCACCACCAAAGCTAGAAATCTTGTTTTGATATTTACACCAGTGTGCTTGTTCAGAGCGCGTGTGTACATGTGAGCATGGATATATATGCACAAAACCGAAAAGTAGCATATACAGAGCTGCAGCTCTCTGACAGGGCTTACACACATGCACAAATGTATCCTGAACACTGCCTTTGAAGGAGGTGCTAGACTCTTCTGGGGAAGTTGCTCATTGTTCAAAATTACCTTGCTGACATCAAGTGACTTGTAAAGCAGCCTTAAGAATACCCAAAGTCTCTTATGCTGCCTTGTTTGTGTCTGTGAGGCTGGAAACAAGGAGAAAAGACACCTTTCTAAATGTGTTCTTACTAGCTGTCCCTCAGATGGCAACTGCATCTAAGACTTACAGATGTTAATCAAAGAGGCGCCTGTGACTGAACAGCTCGCTGTACAACTCTGTGAAACCTCTCTGCCCAGTTCAGCGCAGTCTTTCTTATGTGTCTTTTAGAACTCTGTGTACTAACCTTGATTTTTGTGTCTCGCTGTATTTCAGTGCTGACACGCTTTATTCACACCAAGCCTGGCAGTGGGTATGTTGGTAAATCTGTATTCAAGTCTCCTTAAAGCTTCTGTTTAGCTCTACAAAAATAGCATTCTGGCAAATAAGAAGATGACGAGGTTTGAAAATATGTGAGATACTGCTCTTAATAAAAACAACAAAAGTCTGTGGTTGAGCAGAACAACGTGCTAGTGGATTGACAGCTCACTGCTTTCATTTCCTCTTCAGTCTTTGAGTACTGCTGACACTACTGTGCTTGAAAGAAAAATGCCCACAGAACAAGTTTATATTACAAGATTATTATTTACATGCTCAACGTCATCTACCAGATTTGTTTTGCCACCTTCTGGAACTGATTTAGGACCCACTGCTCTCCATCTTTTTATCTCCGTGGGGCTGCACGCCCGCATGCTGCTAGGGGAGTGCAGGGGCCACCCACAGGGAGTAACCTGTGGGGAATAGCTGTGCCCCCGATGGTACATGTTCCAGCACGGTAAGCCAGATGTTGTATTGCAGCCTCTGACTGCTTAGCTCTCCCACACTCTCTGTGTAGTGAATGGATGATTAGGATGGTCAGAATATAGGGACGTTGTTTTTCCATGTTCATCTCTGCAGTCCTAATTCCCTTGCTAAGAGGTTTAGGGTAATCTGTAAATATGCTCAATACTTCCAAGCAAAAGAATCAGTAATCAGAATTCTAATGCTTATGCTATATTTTAATTGGTCTGGTCTGTATGTCTCAAGATACTGGGAATTACTGCTTAATCCTTAGCACTGGAAGAAGGCAAGCAGACCCAATGGGGATTAAATGCAGTAGCCAATAAAAGTCATACTCTATGAAAATATTGCAATTAGAAAGACAGCCTTTTCAGATGGCTTTCCTTGAGCTTTTACAAATGTTTAGACAGCCTAATCTAACCACATATTTAGAACAGCTATTTTCAGTGAGACCCTTGCGAACTGTACTGTTAGTTTGCATTCTTGGCCCAGGTTAGCAATGGAAAACATTTCTTATCTGATTTGGCTGTATTTATAAGTGAAAGACACGTAAAATGTATTTTGTCTTTTGAAACTTTTTTTACAAAAAAATAACATGGTTCATAAGGTATCAGAAAAAATGCCTGTGAATATTTATGTAATTGTCTTTGATGCTATTCTGCAACTTTTTTGAAAGCATTTTATGTGTAAATAGCAACATATATAATACAGGTTTATATAGCTAGTTTTCTCCAGTATTATAAACAGACTTCAAAGTCTGGGGATAGAGTCAAAGCTCTGACATTTAACCATGAAGTCGGAAATTGACAGTCCAGCAGAAGGCCGTAGGAGCTACATATATATTTATATGTAGTTTTAAATGATCTGTTATATCACAACATTGTTGAAAAGCGACAGGACAAGAGGCAATGGCCTCAAGTTGCGCCAGGGAAAGTTCAGACTAGATATTAGGAAGCATTTCTTTCCAGAATGGGTTGTTAGGCGTTGGAATGGGCTGCCCAGGGAGGTTGTGGAGTCCTCATCCCTGGAGGTGTTCAAGAGCTGGGTCGATTTAGAGCTTAAGGTTATGCTGTAGGTGGGAACTGTGCTAGGCGAACGGTTGGACTAGATTATCTCCAGGGTCCTTTCCAACCTAGATGACTCTGTGATTCTGTGATTGGTGTTTCCAACCATCCCTTAGAAAATTGAGGAGAGGAAAAATGGTCCCATATAAAGTCAGAAGTTCAGTATTTTGGCAGACTGGTACTAGTGATGTGTAAATCAGAATTGTCAGAAAGGACTCGAGAGAATAAATTGTCCACTAAGCATTTTGTGTCCTTTATTAAAAGTGTGCTGTTGATATGTCCAAACTGCATATTACTTCATAAAAAATCCAATACGTTGGAAAACAGTATTCAAGTTTTAAATGAAGACAGACTGATAGTGAGGACCTTGTGGGTCTCACAGAACTGTATCATTTTCTGCATTTTAAAATACATACTAGAGTATTTCAGCCATTTCTTACCCATAGTCCATGGAACAACAGAAGATATTGGGCCATCCTTCATATCCAGTGTTTGAGAAAAAGCCTGGCTGCACAGATTTAGTTTGAAAGTAGAGGGAAAATGGCATTATCTCATGGTAGAAACATTTTAGGTCGACACTGAGAAAAAGTGAATTTGAATGTATTCAAGAAAAAAAAAATTATTGTAAGGCTTTTAAACTGATTTTAAAAGAAATAAATACTTCTGAGCAAAATAATTTTCGGAAGTATTTAGAAAGAATATACAACTTGGTTCCTATAATTTCTTTTCATATTTAAATGTCTGCTTTATTCAAAGATCCTGATGATGCTAAGCAAAAACTAGAACTTCACCACACAGCGTATTGACTGATGGTGAGTGTATCGTTTGTGAATACGGTACCTCTGCTCTAATAATTGCAGCCTGAGGGACACTTGTTGATAAGACTTAAAAAGAGAGCTGTTGATATTGTTGTCATAAGTCATAGCTGTGGGCTCATTACCTTCCTTACACCTTCCTGCAGCCTTCTAAGTATAAATTTACAAACATACTCTCAGGATTTTAATCATGAAGTTCCTAAATATTCCATACTGTTTATGCTTTTATTAACTGGTCATATTTTTCTTAATTTTCATCATGCACATCAATCCCTCACCCTCTGCATTAATTGCAAAGTTGGAATTGGAAAGGGGACCTTTCCATTGATGTCAGCAGGTACAATCTCACCTGGGTTTAGAAATTCTTTTCAAATCCCTTTTGCGAGTCTAAAAATGTAGCTAGCCCAGAATAAAGTTATTTTTCCCAAACTATGACAATAGCACAACAATAATGGCCTGTAGTTACACTTAGTGTGATAGCTCTTCTCCAGATGAGTTTGTATTGTGTATTGCCTACTTTTCCAGCCTTGGATATCATCAGTGAGACTGTAATGAGGAGACAGAGTTTCTCTTTGAGGAAGCAAAGTAGTCATCCTAAGTCACTATGAATCTTGATGAATCTTCATCATGGTGGGATCCTCTCATCCCCTCTCTGTCTCACCTGATCTTTTGCTGTGTTCTGCTTCCTCTTCTATGAGTGCTCTTTATCGTATTCAGAACAATGGTCAGTGGGGTGGTATGGATGCCAGAGAAGTAGTCTTAATGTGGAGTCCAGCTTGGTGGAAAGACTCATTAGTAATTATCCGTTAAAATGTGTTTACTGTATTTGCTTTGGTCTCTCAATACCAGAAGAAATTTAAATCAGGGAAGTCAATGTTGCTTGCATCAAAGGTCACAGAAGATCTGCATATACCATTCCTAACAGCATACATTTTGTAAGCCTTAGGTAGTCCCTTGGACTATTTGCATAATGTTGAATAAAAGAGGGGCAGGCCCTCTCCCTGAGGTCAAGAGACTTATGTCCAGATTGCTTCAGGCCAGCCTGCCCAGGCTGCTATTTATGAGCAGGTTGGCTGAATCTGAGCTATGTAGTATTTGGCCAGACATCTCCTCTAAGCTGCATGTGATGTTTCTGTGACTTTAAGTCGTAATTATCCCTTTTTATGACTTTTTAGCCGTCATTATCCTTAATGACTTAATTATTAGATCATAATTATGTATGTACCATGCCTTGGGGCATGGCAGGAAGACACTTGTGCATGTTTGAAGATGCAAAGCCTGCTTGAAGACTGTTGTAAAGCTCTGTGTGAGGGGAACCAGGGAATCCCCTTGCTACAGTCTTATTCATTGATAAAAAGATCTCTGGAGTGAACTATTGCCAGAACCATACCTGGGTGTTGCCTTGGTGTGAGCTAATGAGAGTGGTCCAAATTAGAGCCAAAGAGCAAAATAAGCATGAATTAGGGTGGAGGAACAGAGATCAAATACTCAAAACTCTCTGTCTCTTTTTATATTTAACAATCTAGAGGCATCCTCACTTTCCAATCAATCCTGAAAAAAAATTATTAAAGCCTGCTTATTGGATTAAAATACGTTTCTTAGGGTCTTTTATGGAGCATTGATAATGATTTTTTGAATAGTTTACTACATCTCCAGCTCTTTAAGATTTGGTACCTGTCAAATAAGGACTTTTCCTGAAGTGCTTTCTGTCAAAGTGAAGGCATCACAGAAGTGAAAGTTGACGATTTAGGTACAGATGATGGGAGTTTTTTCAGTGTTTTAAAACTTTTTCAAAATTTTATGTTAACTACCATTTTCTAATATGTCACAGCAGTGATATATTCCTAGAAGTTTTTTAGCTAGTTAAGTTTTCATTTCCTTTCGACTCATGTATGCCTGTTTTCTTTGCCTTTTTAAAAAATTTCTTACTTTTAATAAGTAAATGCTATTTCAGAATCTAAATAGTGCTCACTTTTTATATTAGAAATGCTTCTATCAAATTTCTCCACTGCATTTAAAGATTAACTCAGCAGTTAATATGAATTTAAGAATATTTCATTATTTTACTTTGTTCTTGTCTTTTCCCTTTTCTTTTAAAAGACGTAGATTTGGTTGTTGTTCCCTGACTGCCCTCCTGAACCTAGAGGATTTTGTTATGAATACCCTGGCCAGAAGGCCGTGCTAGAGGCTTAAGTTCCTGGTGTATTCACTGAATACCACCAGCAGAGTAGTTCTCAAATGGATGAGGAGGTCTCTCAGAGCTGTTGTGACATCATGAAATACTCTGTGTAAAACCTTATGTTTTACATGGCAAAGTGAACCCTGCGACTGGTGGGTGATCCATCAGGCTTTCTGCATCATCTGAGCACAGTTGCAGAATCTTACACTTGGGAGCAGATGTGGGGAACAGCAGGCAGCAGTCTGGTCCATGAAAAGATAGGTTGGCATTGGGTGTGAGACCAGCAGGCTCAGAGATGAATGAATGCCAGGGCACACTCTGAGCTGCTTCAGAACTTCTCCTGTCCTTTGAGAAGCCTTGATGGCACCTGGTCTTCTGAACCCCAATGTCTGCAGTGGATGGACATTACAGATAAGCAGATTGTTTCACACAGGTGACTGACCAGACGATGATGGATCTGAAGTGTTCATTTGATCTTGGTGTGCGGGTAGATAGAGCTGGAGTAGCACTATCAAGTTGGGGATGAAAACTTTACAAAAGTCAGTTGGCCAGGCCATCTTTTATTTTGCTTTCAATAGGAAATGCAGTGTGAGGTTGACAAACTGTGTTTATGTTTAAACATTACTGACAGCAATGGAATGTAACAGAAACAGAAAACAGGGTTTCTTGGAAAAGCACATAAGTGCTTTTGTGTTTTAAGTGTGAAAAAATCATCCTGTTAGAGCTAGGGATGAACTTTGTGATATACATACTTTAGAGTATACATTTATTTCTCTAAACATCCTCAAGACATATCACTAATTCTCCCGGGCTGATGTCAGGGAGCTGATTTACCCTTTTATTGGCCTAGTGTTTGTGAATGTGAAAGCAGTGAAACAAAATGTAAATAATAAACATTTCATTCCCATACTTTAAGTTGCATGAGATGGGTTTTATTTTCAGATTACTGAGTTGTTACTCTAAGGTGTCCTCAAATAGGTGTAACTCCTGAAATTAACTTTTGGGGACTTGCTGTCATTGTAAACCACTGTGTGCATACTTTCAGGGTGTACACTGCAAGGTCAATTATGCTGAAACTTGTACATGTTCTCAGACCATCTGTTATATAGGAATATATTGCTCCAGGAATGTTGCTTCAGGGTGCTACAGAAGTCAGCAGGGAAATTGCCCTGTATAAACCCCTGTATTGCCACCCTCTTGCTGTTATACCTCCCACAATGTGGTTTCAGTTTGCCCAGGACTTGTATCAAAATTAGCTCACTCTGAACCTCTTCATTTCTACTTCTCTGCCTGCTATCTCTGATCTGTTATTTGCCTTTATTTGTGAAAATGTCTGTATGGGGAGTGGGAGTCTTAGTTTGGAAGAAATGCTGGGTGAAGGCAGTTGTTCCAAGGAATTTTTACTGTTGAAAATTCCTGCAAAAAGCTGCTTTGTTTTCAGCAAAGATAGGGAGAGGCAGGGAGGGTGAATACAGGTGTCTTTATGCTATCTTGTGTTTCTGACTTGGCCTTGGAGTTCTTTGCTGGCCTTGAGGGGCAGGATGTTTTCACAGTATACTCTGGCCATACCCACTGGGTCAATAGTCTGGGACTTGGGCACAGAAATTGTTCCCAGGGGTTGTTTCTGCTTATTTCAAGGCCTCATCTTCCTGACAGAACATCAGAACCAGGAAGCAAGAAGCATCTGAGCCCTGGAACTTGGCCAGGCACTTAAAACTTGAATTATTCTGCACTACTTTAATTAAGAACTTTCTGGAGCAGACTGGATATGATTAAAATGTTCCTAAAAAGTCCAAAAGCTAATTTATATTCTAGGTAAATACATTGGGTTGTGAGAGTAGTTTTTTCTGTCATCCTGTTGTGACAAAGTCATGCCTACACTTCCACCGACTGCTTATGTTGGTCAAGTGTAGCCTGGTGAAGTGCAAAGATTAAACTAATCTTTCATTTTCCTCTTGTATCACAAAGCTTGCCTACCTCAACGAAGTTTTGTGATGGGTTGGATGAAGCTCTCCAGGAGCGCCACATCCTGTGGTACCTTGCATGAATTCATCTTTAACTGATGAGGCCTATAACATGGTTTTGCAATTTGACCTCTAAGAATGTGACAGTCACTAGACTAAATGAGTATTTTCTCATCTAACAGATGTTCTATGATGCTATTTTAATCGTTATATGGCTGTGTCAGATCTCCCTGATGTTTTGTAGTGCTGCCACCATCTACCCTACAGCCAGTTGAATTATATTGCTGCAGGACTCTACAGTACCAGATGAGAAAAAAGGAAATGTTTAAAGTACAAGCTGTGTCGTTGCTCTTCCACATGGAAATATCTAACATCTTGTTCTGTTTGAAGAATAATTGCCAGCTGATGCTACCTTGTCCATTGCAGCAGGAGTACAGAAGAGTGTACAGCAGGAGCAGATAAGGCTCTTTAACTTGCTTGAGACATTACCAGAGACTGTAAGGTTAAAGATGTTGATATCATCTGCAGTCACATCTTTCTCTTGAGAAATTCTAGGCTTGATGTGCATAATTCAACAAATGTCTATTCAGTTACACAAGCTGGTGCACGCTGCACATGCCCTTAAGTCCCAGGGTGATTTAGCAACAGTGCCACGTGTACTGAAGAAAATGAGAACCTATTATCATTTTATTCTTTACAGGCACCCAGGCACTCACGAGTTCATCTGTTTTGCTTGCAACTCATTCTGGATTCAGCAGTCTGGATACTCCCTGTGCTTTGCAGTTATACCTCCCTTTCTTAACTGTACAGTAGCAGAGGATGAAGTGTCAGATTGAATGTAGACATTGAACTGTTACTGCTGAATCCACTCTCTTGGCATCTGCTTCCTTTTTCTCCTTAACCGTAAGACCTCTTTTATCTTTCTGTTCAGCTTGCCTCATTTCTCTGTAGAAAGAAGTGAGGACTTACAAAAGTCACAAGTGAAATAAAGGCTTGTGAATGCTATTACATGCCTCTGTAATTGAAGTTTGATTATTGTTCCAGTTGTGCCCTCATTAATGGTTATGTAAACACAGATGGATGTGAAGACAAGCAGACACAGAGCTCCCATTATTGTAGATAAATATGAATTACAGGAATACAGAGAAAGGTCTTGCTCTCTGGATCAAGGGCTGTGTAGGTTAGGCTCCTTAGAAGTTGGAGTTACACAAATGGATGCAAAGGAAGCACTGAAACCAAAGAAACACCAGCTTCTTTATACCTGGGCTAGCTAAAGCTGTCGCTCAGCACAGCAGCCATCCCTACACCGGTTTTCCATCTTTCCAGGCATCAGGGATTTCAAATGTGAACTAGAGAAGAGTAACAAGGCAGCTGTGCTCTTCCTGATGTTGGGGCAGAGCCTTCCAAAGACAGAGCAATTCAAAGGTGTGTTCACCTCTCAAAAGTTCAACCCAAAATGTTTGTTTGTGATTTTTATCTGCCTTTTGCTGACAACGCTCCTCCTGCTGCATGCCGTTAACCACAGAGTCCCTCCTCCGAGCTGGGTTGCAGCATGATGTGGCTGAGAACCAGTTGGATATTGTGGTTCATATTTGCTAAAGCTAAGAGTTTGCCTGCCCTTCAGCCAAGGGTGTGTTTGTAGCTTGTGTAGACATTCCTTAGTGAACTTTAAGCTAGCTAGATTGAGGTATGAATAGCAGTTTAGCCACCGCAGCCTGGAGCGCGGTAGAGGCACAGCACCCAGTGGGGTTGGCCCACTTCTCAGGCAGGTTTTTCAGCCTGCCCTGAGCTCTAGGTTTGCTGCAGCAAGTAGCCAATTAGGCTATCTAACTTAAGGGTAGATAAAGGGTAACCCTAGGAGATGAAGCAGCTTTCTGGCTGGCATGAGAGCTGGCTCTGGAGATGGCTGGTTGCTCCCATCATGCCACTAACACAGCTTTGGCAGAGTTTTGTCACGCTCTGAATCTGAGACTCTGCAGATTGGATTTTACATGTTTTTCTAAATTTTATCAATCCAGCTCAGCGCTTAGTGTGATGTTTCAAGCATTCTACTATTTGATAGTAATTTCTGATGCCGGCAATCATTGTACTAAATATTGTTTTATTGCAAAAATATTTTAATTTAATAATTACTTGATAATTAATTTAATAATGTGTAGTGAGTGACCTCAAATTGCCATATAATTGCTGTGTCATGAGTGTCATACTAAATCTAAATTAGATTCTTGTTTGCAATATTTGAGATAATTGACCCAATTTTTCTATGTAATTTTCAGAAAAGTTCCTCTCTGTGTGAATTACTTAGAGGAAATGTACAGATCTGCTCATAGAATCATCTTACAAATACTTAATGACCTTCTTTGGGAATTATATTATTTCCCTTAGCATTTCGCCCTGCTGAAACTTGAAATTGTGGAGAGTCCTCAAGAGTGAAGTATCTGGTGAAATACTACTTTACTTGAAGTAAAGACAATGAGCTGCCTTTATTGATCTCCACTTCTAACTTTGCGATCTGAGACTGATCAATTTAATTTGAGTTATTTAAGGCACATCCTCACAAACCTTCCATTATCTGAGTAGTCCCTTGATTTATGACTTACTCTTGTGTTAAAAGGCCTGAAATATCTTCCTTTTGTATTTTGTTACATTTCTCCAAATGAAGATGGCTTTTTAGGTGTTTTCCTTTTACTTTTGTATGGCAAATAGTGACACTAGTTTGGACCTATTTGAGAGTGTAAGTTATTTTCATATAGCTGAAGGAATCTCACCTGAACAAATTTTAGCTTGAAGAATATGAGTTGTTCAGCATTGTCAAGAAATTCTGCTGTTCCTTGGGTGTGTTTGCATGCAAGAAATGTGTAAGCTAAATATGGTACAATTTTTTGAGTTCTCATCATCTGTACTTTTTTTTTCTCTTTATGTGCTGTGAAGTTCAAGTATAGAACCTGCAGTGCACTGTGGTAAGGAGTTCTGGTAAATAAGCTGCACTTGGTCTGCATATTCTATCTTAAAAATCAGTGGAAAGTACCAAGGAAGTATGATTAATCTGTTTTTAGGAATATCTACCAAGTACTAGGTCTTTTATAAGTCCTCTTCCGTCACAAAAACAGAATATGGGAAACAGTGAATTATGGTTTTGGTGCAATGTATGTGAGAGTGTTACTTTGGAATGGAGACTCATATGCTTAATATGTTATTGAATAAATTATACGTAATATTTGCAGATAAATAGATTTAAACTTCCTTTTATCTGTATTGTTCATGCATGTGAGACATTAGTGTTGATCAATATTTGGAACAGAGTTAACTAAACTATATTTTTAAGTTCTTGGAAAGAGCTGACTCATGGCCACAATATTAATCTATTAGCTGCTCACCCAAAGGTGACATAAACGTTTGAAATCTCAGTTCATTACACAATATTTATACTTGTTGATGTCAGTGGAGCTGCTTATTCAACTACAAAAGTAGAGTCATGTAAACAGACACATAAATTTTATTTAAGTATTTTTTTATACAGTGCTACATTTTAAAAGAAATGCAAATCTGAGCCATGCACAGAACTGAGCAGGTGGTTCTACAATAGCAAACTGAGATAAAACAAGAAACCAGAATGTGAGTATTGTTAACTTGTGTTCATATATTAAAAGAAAACATAGGGCATAGTCCTAGGAGGTGTCTGGTCAGACAGCAAGTCTCTTCAGCCTGCAATATAATCTCAACACACTTCTGAGTTTTGAGCTCCAATGTAAAAGTATTTAAATTGTTCTCAGTACAGCAGTAGGCAGGAAAAACCTTAAGAAACTGTGAGAGGAGCAGGGCTGAGATGGTGCTGGAGGGAGCACTGATTTATGTCCTGAATTAGAGGAGAAAGACAAGAGCAATAGGGATGGGGACAGTGGTGCAGATGGTGAAAATGCTGTTTCCCAAAAATCCATCATCAGAGTTGCTCTGCTGTCCTATTAACTGATTTCTCTTGCTTTGCCTTTGCTTTCACTAACAACTTTGAGCTAGATTTAAAGTCCTCTGCAATTAACAAAAGGGGTTTTTCCTTCTTTGTTAGTCTTCGTGTCTGAATCCTAAGGGAGAGACTAGGGGGTTTTTGTCTTCTGCCTGCAGCATCTAATTTGCTCTTGTAAATGAGTTTGATTCTGTGCCTCAGGGTCAGTTCAGTCTTCCTGCCAAAAAGCCCACCGAAGCCAGATGTGAGTAAACTTTTTTGATGAACGGTTTGCTCTGAGAAAGATGCAAGTTTGGTCTTTCCAAATGTATTTGTAATTCAAAGTTGAATTTGGTAACAGTGCTGAAATGAAACACACACAAAATATTACTGAGGTGTTTCCCTCAAACATTTCCAAACCAAACAGCCTCGATTTTCTAGTGCTAGATTGCTAAGAGTCCCTTAAGTACAGTCTGTGGGCCTCGCAAGGGTAGAAAGGCAATCACCACTCTCACTGTGAGGCGGTGATCTGACACCCCTGGGTTTGAACAGCTTTCCTTCTTGATTTAGAGCAGAGACCTGAGCTATGCTCTTGTTCTCTAGAAGAGTGCCTTCCTTGCTGATTTGCAGAACATACTACCACAGGTGCTTTTCACTCTCCCTGCTGAAGCTGTTGTGCTTCGTGTAAGCAGTTAAACACTCGCTGAGTTGACAGAAGAAATTCCATAGCTGGTATTTAAAAACCTCAGTGCTGCTTCTGGGCTTTCCCTTGCTTCTGCCAACTTATGAAGTGGAGAGGTGATGCCTGTGAGAAGCACAGAAGCAGTCTGGCTGCCGGCTGGAGGGAAGGCTTGCTCCAGGTGCCTGGTCTGGCTGGTGAAATTTTACACCAGCCCTGCCAGGGGAACAGAGCAGCTCGTCCCTGAGCGGTGCTGGAGACAGGCTGTATAAGTATCCCACTCACCAGGCTTCAGGGCACGAGGGCATGAATTGCTTCTTGCCTGTTTTGTGAATCTGGGTGTGTTTCAGATAATGATCCCATAAATGAGAGATGTTGAAGGCCAGGCACTCCCTCCAGTTATCTACAGGTCAATAAAAAGTTATTATCATGAAGTCCTGAGGCTATGGTAGTTATTTTTTGTTTGATCCCTTATACTGAAGCGTGCATCCAAGGCTATGGCATATTCATTTATTTTAGCAGACTTTCAGCTCCTGCAAGGAGATGGATATTAGTATCAGAAGGGAAATGGATACATTGAATGAGATCAAGGTGACCCTACATAAGCATTAGATAACATTAATTTAAAATGATGAATGAAATAGTTAAAGTATTTTAATGGTAAACTACAGTACAGACACAAAATATCCCCTGTGGCATGGGGCCTGTGAAACCGAGTATCGCTGGCAGCCTGGGTGCAGGGAAGGTACGAGGGGGAGAAGCAGGTACACAGAGAGAGGAGCTTTTTCACACCCAATTCAAAGAGGTGAAATTCCTGCTGTCCTTGTATGAACCAGTGTGGGATGGGTGGGGGAGGAATAAAAAAATAAAAAAAGAGAAATAGATTGCTTTCACAAAACAAGTGGCAAAAGACAAAGCTAAAAGTAATATAGTTACATATATGTTTTTAAAACATGACTCAGTTAACTGACAACAGCTGGAAAGACTGGATTCAAATAATTTTCTCTCCAGTGTCTGTTTGTGATGAATACTTAAGAAGAAATTATGCAAGCTAATCATAGTTACAGAAGCGTGACTTGTATTTAAGAGAGCTACTGCTTGGACATCAGAGGTAGACCAGTGCTCTGAAATGTTACATACATGACTGTTTCGTGTTAACAGCTGTAGAGTCTGATTCTGCAAACCCTAAGCCACATGCGAGTGGAACTAGTCTCCTGAACACAATATATCATATGAGTACAGCAATATAGATTTAACATCCATAATTATCAAAGTCTCTGTCGATGTTATACTTTTAAATATTAGATCTCCATTTTGGTTTTAAACTGTCAAATATACAGAGAAAATGCATGCAGATCTTGCAGCAGAAATAATAATTGTATTTTGCTGCAATAAAAATAGATTTTATCCTTTTATATCTGTAGCTTCATGAGCTTTCATTTAAAAAATCAAAATCTTGTTTGTCATCAAAGACAGTTTATAACTTTCCTTTTAAAATTATTCAAAAAACCCTATGCTACATAAGATAGAACACATTAAAGTATGTCAGTCTTTCCCTTTTCTTTCCCTCCCTCTCTTTTTTTTTTTTTTTTTTTTTTAAAGAAGTAACTTAAAATATGTGTGCTGTGTAAGAACGTGTGCTGAAGTTTCATGTTTCAGGTAATCTTCTTTAAAATAATGGGAGTCTAGATTGCATCAGTTAGTTTAAAAACTGCTATGCTATTGGTAGGGACAAAATGGGATTAGAGCCAAAATTTGACTGTGTTACTGCCAAAGTCTGTATCAGATTTAAGACACATGCTTCTGCAAGCTTCCATGAAGGTTGTGAAAAAAGTTTTAATACCGAGTTGGATTACAGCTCTCGAGCTCAAACATTGGCCATTACACTACCATCTTAAAAGCCTGCTGTAACACGGAACACAGAATAGAGCAGATTTCTTACATTTTCTGGACCACAGATGGATTTTGAATGCCTCTTTGTTTCTTGATGGAAGATATATTAGCTGCATTAACTGGAATCCAAACCTGATCACTTATAAGCGCGTATGTGTACACATACAGTTATATATCTATTTAAACCCTTATCATGATTTTCTTTCAAGAGTATCTGAAATTTGCTCTAAGAAATTACATTCTCTAGATGAACTTGCAATTGTTTTGAGCACTAAAGAGCCAGATATTTACTCTCGGATGTTGGAATCCTCTGTGAGTTTATAACAGAAATTCTGGAAGCTTTTCTTTTACGTACTGGTGATAGAGAAATGCATTTTGAAAGAGACGCCTCTAGCTGTATGACGACTGCATAGTAACCTGTGGATTTTAAACATCAGAATGTACAAACCGTGGGCAATTGTGAATATTTTCATAGTTTCTTTTCTACATCTGCTGCAAGGATCTGACTACGAGAATGGATCTGTGAAGGTAGGTGATCTTTATTTACTGTCATTCTTAATAATCCAGATTGCCAGAATTACAAACATTTAACATCCAAGGTGGTGGTCTTTTTGCTGGTTTGGTGCTTGGGGTTTTTTTGTGATGATTTAGTTGCACAGATGTTTAGCAGCCATAGAGGAAAGAGAATCTAGAAAGAAATATTTTATGTCTTTTTACTGGTTGTCATTATTAAGTACTTGTTGTATACTTTGTTCTTGTTAACCTTTTAATGTCAGTCAGGCAAAGTATAAAGCAAAATCTAAACAAAAATGCAAGTCACAGCATTTAGAATACTTGTTAAATGCACTTTTTTAATTCAGGTATTTATAATTGCAGGAATTAGTATCCTGGTACTGAAAATTTTCCTCTAAAAACACGTGTTCATCAGTTGTTCACTTGTTTGCCAGAAATCAGGAAAATATTTTTCTTTTGTTTCATTAGGACATGTTATCCAGGACTTCAAAATAAGCAGCAACTAGTGATAATAGAGTACATTGCCTGGGAATTAGCCTTTCTTCTGAATATAATACATGCAACAAAATTTAAGCTGAAGCCTCACCTTGAGAGTAGGATTTTTCAGGTCTGACTTTCTGAGACACTGTGAGAACATCCAGGACGATCATTTAGAAAAATCAGAACAAAAGCTGGAACAACTTTCTACATGTGCAATGTGTCCAAAAATGATTAATTCAGTGTGTGGTCCAGAACAAATTATTTGTTTTTCACTAGCAGAGCAAAACAAGCTAATACTTTTGTTTTCACTTCAGAAAACCTCCTGCTTGCAAGCGATGGCCACACACTACTCCTTGAACTGCTGCATGCTGACCTGTGTTTTAGAAAAGAAATGCTAAGTTATGTGCTTAATTGCAGACTGCTGTTGCCAGCACAACAAGTTAGAAGTGGTGAGCGATGTGTGCCTCAGGATGACTAATGACTAACCCCTTTGCCTGCTCACCATTCACAGGCTTTTAATTTACAACCTCAGCAATAAGTTCTTTGAAGGCATTAGGACCAGAGTAATCAGTCTTGTATACATTACCTTTATGCACTGCATGACAAATCACTGGTTTCTTACATGTAGGAATCACTATTTAAACCAGAAAGCACTTTCTAATATGGAATACTAACCATTGTATAATTGGCAGTGATGATAATCCTGTCCTCACATGGGTCACAAGTTTATTCAGCATAATAGTAACCCACTAGTTAGTCCTTTAATTAAATTTTGAAACCATATCCACTTTGCCTAGAATACGTGAAAGAGCTCTTCTTGTTAATTTAAAATGGTTTATAGTTTATTCACTATGATAGGATTGTCCATCTAACGTATGTACATCTCTAATTGCTTTCATTGAAACTTGGCTACCGCTCTCAAGCAGCCCGGTTAGCCACAGGGTACTGTATATAATAACAAATCACTGTTAGATTATCCGAAAGGTATCGTGTAGATCACACGAAAAAGGGCTGTGTTTCACATGCATTTGTTGCTGATTGCCACAAGGAAATTACTACTTTTCCACTTGTTCTGGTTCTTTTTTGTGCAGACAGAGATTTTTGCCTAAGCTGTTGATTATTTTTCTTTTAATGTTTTACACAGTATGTTAGATTTCTGGGTTGTTTTAGCATGTATTACCTGTGGGCTTTTGTGTGTGTATGTATGTGGATATAGTGCCCCGAAAGTCTTTCATGTTACAGTGTTTAATTGTACAGAGGTTTATGCCTGTTCTTACCAATTGCACCTCATACTGAATTTGCAGATCACAAAAATGATGTATTGCATTCACCTTATTTTTTAAATACCTTATTTTTTTTTTAAGTTCTTTAAAATTAATGGCAGTATTGCCTGGATAAAACCTTCTAGGTCAGGATGCAGGTCATGCGATTAATGAGACCCAAGAAGGGTTAACCACCAGCAACCTCCTGTCCCCCCATTATATGAGTTCAGGTAGCTGAGCTCTGCCCAGGATACCTGAAGTTTTAAACCTGTTGATGGTTTAAACCATCAGATGGTGTCAGTGTGGTATCATGCGATAGAGTTTCAGGGGTGCTGAGGATTTAAATACTCTCTTATCCCTCTTTCACAGATATCCTAATGAATGCCGTGAATGTTAAAAAGCTTGTGTACAAGCTGCTGTGATTCAACAAGTATTTCTGTTGGGCTTGGCTTTTCCCAAGCCTTCAGAAACACCATCCTCTTCTGGATAGAGGATTCCCTTTTCTCCCCGTGTGCACCCCTGCCTGTCAGGTCCAACTCCTCCTTCTTCTCTCCATTTCTGGCCTGTTCCCATCCCAGCATTTGATCATGTTCCCTCACCTCCAGGACTTAGGGTCTCAGTTTCCCTACTGGGCTCCAGTTTGTGCTCTCTGTGTGCCATCCTCTTTCCTCCTGGCTTCTTCCTGGGTGGGGTTGTCTTGCTTCTCTCTCAGACCCTCAGGAGGTCTGTCCAAGTTCCTCAGAGACAGCCCTACCAAACCCTTGTGCTTTCCAGTCATGTCTGACCATGGTCCCTCCTTCCCTCCCCCATCACTAGCTTCTTGCTTTTTCTCTGTGACCACAACTTCCCAGCTTTCCTTTTCCTGAGCCCAGTTTCTAGTTCTGGTCTGCCCAGATGCTCTCAGCCTCCTCGGCCATGTCTTGCTCTCTTCCATCAGCTTTCATCTCCTTCCCCTTCCACAAGCAAACCTGGCAGCTTCCCTTCCCTGGTTGCCTGACCCCTGTGACCTGAGGGAAAGAAAGGGCAGGTCCTCTGCTCTCAGCCCCATGGGCTGGACCTGTGGCAGTCTGTACCCATGTCCTGCTTCACTAGTGAATGGAGTGGGGTCAACACAGGCCCCATCTGCAGAGCACCTAGCTGCTAAATCCTGGCAGGTCTCTGCTGTTGCTCTCAGAGATTTTTACATTTGGGTGGATTTTTGCAGAGCTAGCAGTAGACACATCTGGGCCAACAAAGGTTCCTCAGGTGTCAAAACTTCGTATCTGTGATCCACGCAGAGAAACACCAGATATTTGCAAAGATGAGATTGCCAGAAAAAGTTTTTGTGCGGATAAAAGAGCTTCATCCTCAACTGCGGTCAAACCTTTTTGACAGAGAAAGCAAAAAGTTTATTAAAATCATTCTGAGGCAGACATCTGGTATGGAAAGTTTCAGCCTGAACATCTAATGTCTGGCACTGTTATAAACAACTGGAAAACAGTTTCATGATGGGAAGCGGTGGGCAGCCTCAGGCTGGGAGAGCGTGGCTGCACAGGTGTCAGGCAAGGCTCCTTTGCTGAACTCACATCAAGGCTGGCAGCAAACCCTCTGCCTCGCACACCAGTTGCTTTGGTTCAGCATGCCAGCCTGACATACAAAGTCATCACTGAACAATTAGATTTCCTCATGGGTTTTCTGAAGACTAAGCTTTTTTTTTTTTTTTCCCATCAGGAAATGCTTTAAAAATTTCTTGTTGAAGTTTTGTCCTGACAGTCTCTTACGTTTAGAACCCCTCAGCTAGGGAACCGCAAACTTCGCTGTTTCTTTTCCTGTCTCTCCCCCCCACATTTTTCTTCTCCTAGAGCAATGACAGACATAGTCTACTTTTTCCAGAATTTTAAAATTAGATGTGAAGAGCTATGTCCTATATTCATAAAAGCTGAGGTGGACTTTTTGCCAAGAAAAGCCAATGATCTGACAGAGCTGCTTCTGCCTTCCAACACTAAAACTGCCTCTCTGATGAGGTTGCAACGTCTTGGTCTCTGAGACTCATTGCTCCCTGCCCTGCTCTGCCCCTTACATTATTAATAAAGTGTTAGGGGGAAGGCAACAGAAAGGGATAACTGGTAATGCCCAAGTTATAACAGACTCACAACCTTTTCTTTTTTCAGAGGTCTTCTCCCCACGGTGAACCCTCCTTTGATCATTAGAGAGAAACCCACAGCTGGTAGGCCTGAGGAGTATCACTGAACTAGAAATCTGCTTTCTGATCAGAAGATCGAGGCATTAGATATGCTTAGCCTGGGAGGTAAACATGGCTGCTGTCTGTGACATGCACTCCTTTCCCACAGCTAAACCTTTTTTACTCTGCACTAAACATCCATACAGCCTTGACTGGACATTTTTGCTTTAACAGCTTTTAGATTCAGCAATCTTGTATTGCCACCGCGAGCTGGACAGAGGTGGAAGCCACTTTACAAAGACAGCTGGTACACAGTCCTTGTTTGCTGGTGAGAGAGAAACAGCACTTCCCCATGATCCTCAGGCCCTGGACCACCTAAGTAGAGAATACCTTGCCCTTGGGAAGGCATGGAAATACTGGCGAGCCATCATACCATGAGCGGAAGGAATTGGGTAGCTCTTTGCTTCTCTCCCTTCCTAGAGCCAGCTGCAGTCTGTCTGTCTGTACAATCAAACAGAGAGCTCTGCAAAGAAACCTGAGCAGCATAGGCTGGACATAAGATTTTGTCTCGGTTATTACCACTAACATGTTTTTTCAGACAGATCTACACAGCTCTCTAATAACTACTTGCAAATGTTGCTCAGTTTCTAGAAAAGAAAGATTCTAACGAATTGTCTATCTCATGGGTTATCTTCCTCAAAGGCAATTCCTGAAAGTATAGCAAACTGCTCAATAGCTAGAAAAAACAACTCTAATAGTTGTTGGAAACAATTTCTCTGCTTAAAATAGGCTTTTCATCCTCACATTCAGATTCCTTTCGACGTTAGCAAACTTTTTAAAATAAAGATTATGAAACTGTGGTTTTCAGAAGTATTTTATTATCCCAGATTTGTCACTGCTGCTTTTGATTCTCTGTGATTACCATCTCCAATAGGCACAATGAGTCAAAAATGTGTGAAAATGTACTTGCTGCATTCCTGCAGAAATTATTGTTTGTGCTTTCCCTTCAGGAGTGGGAAGCTATCAGGGAGGTTGTGAGAAAAGCCAATTTGTCCTGACTTATCTGTTACTGCCTTGACAAGGTACAGTGAAGGATAAGAGAACAATTCTGGATTGTTGCCATGCCACATGGCACCCATCCTTGGCTCTTATCAACTTGGAAAGGGAACTACTAACACACTGCTACTTTATCAAGAGCAGTTCTCACTTGTGAGAAATAGCAAAAAAATTCCTCACGGCTGCTGCTCCAGTTCAGTCCATCTCAGCTAGGATTGTAATGTCTGAGGATAGAGCAGAGTGCTGAAAAGTACATCAGGCTGTTTCGATTAATCAGATGCAGCATTTGAGAAATTCATTCTAATAGTCAGCTGTTTGAAATGAAGACAGTGCTAATAAAACTTTGACATCAGTTGTGGCTCACATCTGAAGCTGTGAAACCAAGGGGAAGCAGGAAGGCAGGTTCAGAGGGCAGTGGAGCAACTTTTCTGTTAATTTGTGGTCACAAGGCAACCAAAACAAGGGATCAGCTCAGGCTCAGTGAGTGCTGCTCGTCTGTTTTTGGCAGCCTGCTTGTGCTTTCTCTCTCACAGGCATTCATGTTGTTTCTAACCACTGATGTGGTGGTACTCACACAGGCTCCCACAAGAGGCAAGCAGAGAAATAGTCTGCTTGAAAATAGAAAAAGCTCTGGTGCAAACACTGGCTTGTGAGACCTCTGCTGTTGTGTCTGCAAATTTTGTTCTGATCAATACTGTCCCTACTCCAGACTAGATCTGAATATGGTTTGCTTGTGTTTTATCTTCTGCAGACACTGTATTGTTATTTGGGAAAAATAAGTCAAGTATAGTTGTAAGTGATAACTCATTTATTCTTATTCACATTAAAAACCTTCTACAGTAGCTTTTATAGTTACCCTTAAGTGACTGGTATCTGTGTTTCTTTTAGACCTTTCTCTCAGGGCAAGTAAGTCCAGTTACAAAACTGGCCATTGCTGTTTCTTGTGCTTGGCTTTGAGAAGTAGTCCCAAAATGACTGTATTGCTCAGGTGTGATGGGGGGAAAAAATGACCTGAGATATTTTGCTGCAGGGAGGTAAGTCTGATATGATATCTTTCCTACAGAAATCCTTATTCTTCAGGAATTCCTTATTCCTCCCACTATTTGCCAGTCCCTTATCTACTTCTCCATCTGCTCCCTACCTCCTCAGCAATTCTTGTTGGGATTTGAGGAATGAAGATAAAATGCTGTGTGCTCCCACTACAGTTGGACAGACCCCGCTTGCCCATGGGAGGACCAAGCAGAATTTGCTCTTTTTTTGATGTCCTCATGAAAGAGCTATGTATAGGCTTTATCCATGATTAGCAGAACAATTGAATAGGGTATTTTAGTTTGATCACATTAAGAAAAATTCAGCTTCCTGAAGGACATCTACAATTTTTTTCTGTTTTGCCCCCAAATGTGACTTAAATTTTGTGACCATTCAGCTAGTGGTAGAATGCCATTTAGGGTCCTTGCTGCTTCAGTGGAGTCATACCAAGTATGACAGACGTGCAGTTGAACACATGGGATTTGGCAATCCAGTGTGGGTGCCAGGTGGGTTTGGAAAGGGGTGGCTGCTCTCCTTATTATCAAGATGTCAGGATGGCTTTGTCTGAGCCATGCTTTCAGATGAGAAGCATGCTGGGTTGGTTTTGAGAATTCATTGCTACCTATGGCAGTGTGGTCACTACTTGCATGCAGCTGGGGAGGGAATTCTATTTGAGTCATGTTGAACTGCAAAAAAGTTGCATCAAGTTACTGTATCATATGTCACGTTGCACGTAGAGAATGTGCCATACAAACAGACAAAACTTTTCACTTTAATTAGCAATGTGACTCAGAAACCACGTAATGATACTTTCCTGAACTGCTAGGGAAATATTACTTAAGAAAAATTACAATTCCAGGAAAATGTGTGCATGTGATTGGGGTAACATAAGTTCATTCAGTATTGGCAATGGCTTTGCTTTGTGAAGTGACATTTTGAAACCCGGCTGTCCAATTGGCTAGTCACACTTCCAAAACATTTATTAAAGTGTCTTGGGGCAAACCCAGAAACCAGTGAAAGCACTAACCGAAGGAACTTTCATCATGTTAAAAAATATTTTCGAGTATTAAAAGAATACACAGTCATCTGATTTCATTCAGGTCTCTGCTTCTGAGCCATTCCAAAATCACTGTCCAAACCCCACTGACTTCCAGAGAATGGACAAATATCAAAAGAAAGTGACTACGGTGTGGACAAGCTCTTTGTAAACACATATAATATGATATTTTTGACATGTGTACCCTGTCACAGCATTAGACCAGCACATAACATTGTGTATGATGAAGTGCTACGTAATGCTTCTAGCTGTGCTCTGTATTGAGAATCACGGCTGCCTGAACAAACTGCAGCAATGCAAGATGATATGAACAAGCATACAAGCAGAGGCTCAGAAATTGTACTGTAAGACTCTCAAAGCTGCCAGTAGCATCTGGGACATATCAATGAGTTACCACCCTGAACATTTATGACAATCCATCTGACAATCCATCTGTGTCCTTTCACTGACCAAGCAAATATACTTTGCATGATCATTGTAAGAGACCTAAAGGTAAACTCTCAAGATGTAGATGACTAAGCTTGAACAGGAAGAAACTCCATACCATAGCAGACCTACTCTTTTCTTCCATCTCCCCATTCAACTTTTCCATCACTGATGACAAAAAGATGTGTAGTCAATGCTGCTACCTTCAAAAGTCACACTTCAGCTGTTGTGAGGATGTTTCCCATGAGAGACAAAAGACCTGGCTGTGGGAAGAAGTGTTTGTTTAAGGAGAGTTGTAGTTGATTCTCGAAGTGTTTGCTGGGTAGAAAAAAAACCCTCCCTCATTTTGGTGTAAAGATCTAGCTGGCTAAAAGTATATAGTTGAGAGAGGAATTTTGATAACATATTATCAGTCTCTTATTGCTTTGGACATGAAAAAGAATATTAAATACTCTGAAGTTTATGCTTTCACAAAATCATGTACAATTCTGATGTTTTCAGTTCTTTGCTTTGAATACTTCTGTTCATTCAAATCAAGAATACAGCAACCAAAATATCTCATCTCTGAGACTTTTGATAATGTAAGCATGCTACTAAAATGCAAGTCTGATTTGTTTGCTAGCAACACAGGAGATCTATTCTAGTTCAAAAGGCCATTCAAAATATGACAGCTGTCTTTTGAAGCCATAGGGTAGCTAATATGATTTATTTGTGAAAACATATCAGCTTCAGCTAAAGTAGAAGCTGTTTTTTCACTACCTTGACTACTAAGTTTACAAAACAGGTAATTAAGGCTCCTGCCTTCACTGGAAGTAGGGCTGGAGCCCAAGGAGACAGATTCATGAGGAGGGGAGTCTGGAGGGAACTTTTTACCACACTGAACATCAGAGTGGAGCAGTCTAGAAGTTGCTTCTCCTGCAGTTTTGGATCTTGGTCAGATGATGTACTGGCAAGGTTTTAGCAAAAGAGGCCCTTAAACATCACATCCGTATCGTGGGAAATAGTCTCAGATAAATGTCTCCCTGTCAAGCCCCATGTCCCCTCATACGACACCTGGTCAAACTATTATTTTTACCATTTCACATTCCTCCCAAACCCACATGTAACATAACTGTCAGTCCTTCTTTCTGCGCTCTGGCAATTCTCCACTGCTATTCTTACAGGACAGTGCTCTATGCAGTTTCTCTTTCAGCAGCTGTGACACACAGGACTTCAGGATGAAGGGGTGTGATCACACAGCCGCTCTTTCCTGAGGGGATGCATGGCCAAGGCCAACATTCTAACTTTTGAGGCAGACAGGAGAGGTTTCGCCTAGGCTGTGGCTGAGGGAAGCAAAAGTTTTTTTCCCGTGCCTGCTCTTCAGTCATTGAGTTTTTTCTGGGCAAGCAAGTACTGATGAGGGTAGAGAGGCAATCTTCAGGCTTTCCACTCAGAGTATCATTTCTTCCTCCACAGGCACAGCAGGACTAGCTGTCTGGGTGTTACAGCCAGGTCATGCATGTCTGACACATGCGTATTTTTGCTGGTGAGAGTTATATGGAGTGTCCCTTTGATGCAGTTGCAGAAAATGCTGTAATAGTGGGCACAGCTGAAAATATTGGCAGGCAAATCAAAGCATCAATTTTCTGAGGACTCTTTGGAAAACAAAAAATGCTACCGTGGTACTTCGCCCTTGAGCCCCCAAACCCCAATTTCTTTGACTATCACATGTCTTGATGCAATCCTAGGGTTTCTCAGCTGTAACACAGTCCTTACTAATTTTATATTCAGGGAAAGTGTTGAGGCCATTTTCAACCTCTTAAAGAAGAAACTCAGTCCAGTTGCATATTTTCTGCTACATACTTAGACAATACAGCTGTATGCTTTCAATAAAATTCTCACTGGAGAAAGAACCCTTTTTAAAACGTGACAGCTGGAAATCTGCCTTACAGCAGCCAAACTTGTCCCCACCATAAATAGTATACCCCTTCAGGTTATTAATGCTGTGACTGTGATGATCAAGTGAATGTTGTCTGGATAAGGCAGTACACTGAGAGAGCCTAAACTTTTTTCTAGGTATTAGAACAGATTTGAGTATTTGTTTAAGCAGTCACCATGTGAATGTGGAATGAAGTACTGCATGCTCCTGAAACTTCATGTATGCTTCTGATAATGATGGCGAAGACTGTAATAGTCACTGAAAAATCCCATGATGAGCCCATCTGTTTCAAAGAACAATATTAGCAGGAAGTCAAAAATATGTGATCGTTTTGTCTCTCTGTGGTCATTTTCACTACAATTAAAAATAGCTTATTTGTGCACTAATAATGCACAGAGCATCATGCTTCCAGAGGGGATACAGTCAGGGATGTGACTTCATATATCAGAAGTTCATAGCTGACAGGTAATAAAAATTCTGATTTTATTGGAGCTGTTGAAAAGTAGATGTTCTTTCTCTCCTCAGAAATTAAATACAATGGTGATGATGAAATTAGTGCAAACTAGTATGTGTCAGATGTGGTGGAGTTAGATGCCTCATGCTAGATGTTTATAGGGTGATTCAGTTGCCTGTTGATAAGGCAGTAAGTCACTCCTGCAAGCTTGATGTTTTCAAGCTGCAGAAGATTCTCTCACTATTTTATTACCCATTATGCAACACCCCAAGGATACAAGATGCTGAATTATAGACAATACTTGTTATGATAAAATTTGGCAATGGTTGAGCCCTTGCTAGCTCAGAATCATGGCCCATCACTCTGAGCAATATTTTCTGTGTTTCCTTGGTACTCCTTTTGGATGAATGCCTTCCTCTGTTTTCTCTCATCTTTTACTTTGGTTGTAGACACCAGGTTAGGGATCGCCTCTTTAATTTGTGTTGTACCTGACCTCATACTCCTAGGAGCCACAGTAATGCTAAAAATACTACTAATGATGAAAATACTCAAGAGGAGTTCCTTTTATTGCAGAGACACCACATAATTTTGTCATCATCACCAGGAAAATGGTCAAATGAGAAACCTTGTGCTGGTTTTGGCTGGGGTAGAGTTAATTTTCCTCACAGTAGCTACTATGGGGATATGTTTTGGATTTGTGCTGAAAACAGTGTTAATTCAGGGATGTTTCAGTTATTGTTGAGCAGTGCTTACACAGAGTCAGGGCCTTTTCTGCTCCTCATACCACCCCACCAGCGAGTAGGTTGGGGGTGCACAAGAAGTTGTGAGAAGACACGGCTGGGATGGCTGATTACAACTGATCAAAGGGATATTCCATAACATATGACATCACGCTCAGCAATAAACTAGGGGGAAGGTTGGCCGGAAGGTTCACTGCTTGGGGACTGGCTCCAAAACTCCATGAGTTTTCTCACTTTTACTCTTCCAATTCTCCTTCTCCCCCATCCTGCTGCAGGGACTGGGCGAGCAGCTGTGTGGTGCTTAGTTGCCAGTTGAGGTTAAACCATGACAGACCTTCAGACACCATGTAGATCTTTGTCTTGGCCTCACAATGGCAGGAGCTGCCCTGTTTTCCTGCCAATAGAGAACAAGACTTTTCCACAGGAACTCCCTTGCAGTTCCCTGGCCACATCAGCTCACAGTCTGTGTGCTGTGACACAGCACGGCTGGGCAACTACCCCATGGCTTTGAGGCAGGGAATGAAGTGCTTTCCTCTGTACAGGCAGCCACCAGTGCTGGCCTTCAGCCAGTCCCAGGTCCTTCAGACCTTGGTGAAGTTGCACTTTCTGGTTGTTTATATTTGTGTACCTGAGAAAAATTGGCTGCTGTAAATTTCTTGTGCTATCGATAGAGAGGGGATGTCATCTCATTTGACTGCTCTCAGTTGAGTGGGATTCAGCTCACCTAACTTTAGCTGAGCTAGTGAATTGCTGACTTCTCCTTCAGCATCAATGGAGAGAAAGAAGCAGTTTGGAGGCACATTTTATACAACAGACTTTAGAATGTGATGAATGTGCACCCCATGGACCTATATTTTTCCATTAACTATATTAGTGGTCTCAGATAACGAGTTCATATTCAGTCAGGTGAATGACCCGTAGGATCAGATATTTTTAATTTTTCATAATGTGGGGTGGCAGGCAGCTGTAGGCTCTATCTCTGCTCTATCAGCTGTTCTATCTCTGCAAGATGAACCCCTAGCTATGATCAGGTCATACACTGTCATAAAAACACCTTGGGGAATACATCACAGAAGAAAAGGAGGCTAATTTCAGGTACAGCGTACAGCAAAGTTCCTTGGTATTTTCATGTGGTGATGAATCATCTACCTAGTAATTAAACTGGTTTTAGTCTAGTTCTTAGTCTTCGAGCAGCACTGGAATGGGGGGAATTCAACTTCTGGTTGCATCAAGTCTTTGTCTTTTACATAACTTCTCTTGAACTGAATGCAGCTGCCACTGCTGCATTAAGCACACAACACTCACATAAAAGTTCAAAATGTCTTCATATGCTGTCAGTACTCTTTGTTGATGTCCAAGTGCCCTCATTTTGCGATGAAACTTCCCTCCAAGATTGAAATTGGAAAGATTTAGTCTGAACTTAGTTTAAACTTGTTTGTCCATGTTTGTGATACAGTGACATTAAGAGAATCATCATTCTGTGTCACGCAGCTACAATCTGCTTTCCCTGGCAAGATAAAGCTGTTACCTTCGTTTTATTGCTTAACTGCTGAGAGGATGGATCATAAAACAGTGCAAGGTTATTGAGAGGTCCCTTAATAATTTGTCCTGGCCCCAGACGCAGTGATAATGTTGAAGATTTCCATTGGTATCTATGCAGCACTTGCCACAATAGTATCTGTGACCATAACTCAGAAAAACGTTCCTCTTCAGAAGAGCTCTTACATGTGTTTAGCTTTAAGCAAAGGTTTATGTCCCACTGCGGATAAAGACAGCGAGGCTGGGGCTTAAGTAAAGCAGTCATCTGTGTAAGCTTTCAGGATGCATTTCCTGGGTCTGTGGGAATGCTTGAGTACAGAGTGAAACGCAAGCAGGACTTTCCTCAGGTTGAGCAAAATATGGATTTCAACCAACCTTTATTTTTGCCTTCTTATGTACGCATGAAAATATTCACCATGCATCTGTCTTCTTAAATAAAAATACTGGTAGTTACTGATGGCCTTGAAAATAATTAATTTTGGGTCCTAGGCATGTGTTTGTGCTATAGATCCTCAAATAGATTTAGGAATTTATTGGGCCTTTCTTTTACTATCATATTCTACACATTTCTACTCCATTGTTCAAAATAACTCCAGGAGACCCTGAAACACAGCATTAATGCAAAAACCATCTGTGTTGGGCTGGAAAGAGTGGCAGTGCAAAAAAAAGGGGTTCTCCAAACGTGGGTTCTGCTGACTCACTCAGACATCAGTTTGAAAAGGGTAGGGTATTTTTCTTAGGCAAGACACCTAGGAGCTTGTCAAGCATGGAGAAAAGGTGCAAACTGCTCAGCTGCAGCACCTGGTAGGAGATTGTCAATACTAGTTCCCAAGGACGGGCCCAGTTTGAACAGTGCAGACTATGTATGGGATTGTGGATCTGTACGACATGATGCATAAGACAAATATTTGACTAGCATAAATCAATGGGGTAATGAACTCAGTGTCTCTGAGGCCACTGAATGTACCACCACTTTTTCTCTTGTTCCTTTCCAATGCTAACTACTTTCAGGGTGTTTCTGGCATCTGAGATTGCTAGCAAGAAGACAGATAGTCCATTATGGTTTCTTTTGGAAGGACAAAAATTGTAATTATCCAAAAATCACAATGCTAACCCACGTTATCATTTCCTGATGTCAGTGATGTTGCTCATAGCCCAAAGAGAGGAAAACAGATATTCTTTGAGTGGAAGAATCGTTCTGGAACGTATGAGAGGTCAGTATTATGAAAAGCATACAACTTCATTAAAATATAATGTGATTTCTCTCTCTGGGTATGGGATCCATTCTGAGATGAGATACTTCAAAAAATGATATTAAGAGCAGCAGTAAACTGAAGATATAAGAATGCACTACTTAAACCTACTACTTTGATATTTATTATTGATGAGTTCTATGCAAACATTTCTTGTAGGCAATAGCATTAAGTATTTGTTTGACTACAGGGTGTACATTACAAGTACTGAAAGCTTAGGACATTTGGAGCTTTCCAGTGATATGGCTCCACAGGTAATTTGTTCATTTTGGGAGCGTATAAAGGACACTGTCCTGGCCCTTTGCCAGTGGCTCCTTGTCTACTTTCTCTCTCAAGCTCTAATGTATATTTTAAGCTTTCTGGGGCCAGAGATCATAATTTTGCTACTTAAGTGAACCATGCCAAGTGCAGTGAAGTCCTGCTCCACATCTAGGTTGCAGCCATTAGAACCAACAGCTCCCACAATGGTGACAGCTCACCCCAGCTGACTATTAAAATCTAGGTAAACATAAGGAAAGTGGAATGAGACCATAGCAGGGAAAAAAAATAGATGTTCCTCTGCACCAGGTAGCTGAAGAGCTCAGCCTGAGGTAGGCCTCATTAGACCCCCAACTGGCATAACGTGGGGAAAGGAGTAAAAATAAGCCACATAAAAGCATAGCAGGATCCAAGCAGTACAAGATGATGAGAGAAGAGTGGAGAATGGGAGTGAAACCTGGAACGAAGGACTGTATTTATCAGAGAAAGACTAAAAAAGAGAGGTAGGGGTATCTGAAAAATGGGAAATAGCATGTGCAGATTACTACATCAGGAGAAGCAGACATATTGTGCCTCCGTTCCTCTTGCTTTTTGTGAGGAGCTGAATCTCCCCAAAATGTCAGTGGAAGTTTGACACCTCTGCATGCTTCCCTCTGCTCTGTGGCTGAATGGGGAGCTCCCCTCCTGTTCAAATGCTGATTTGAACTGCTGTCCACTCAACATCACTGTGAGAGGGGATAAAGTCCTTGATCATCACATGAGGGGTAGGTTTGGGACACTGTTGAACTTAACACCTTCCTCCAATTTCACATTTTGAAACATTTATTCACCCTTCTGTGCCAAGCTGTACTCTTCTAAGTGGAGCTTTTCAGTCAGCCAGAGTATGTTTGTCTCTATCTAAGCAAGGCTTGAATTTAAACTGCAGTCTATGAAAGCAGTCTTCACACCTGCATGGTGCTAGCAGGCCTGCAGCACATCATCTGTGGTATCATCTGAGATCTGAGGTATTGTGTTTTCATGTGATGCTGTACTTTTCAAAACAGGATGACCAGAAATGAATGCTTTGGAAAAATTATGTAACAACATGCAATTTGGTGCTCCTGTGCTGTAGCAAGAAGGTGCCCAAATGAAGCAGTTCCATCTGTGGCGTCTGAAGCCGTAGAACTGTGTCCTGCTGATGGGGCTGAGGCACCTTCCATGCTCTTTTCATTTTATAAGCTTTTAGTTTTGAATGCTTTTAAGTTGTGGATAACTACTTCTATGGTCAAAGTGTGTAAGGTTGAGGGATGTCCTTCTACACACTGAACAGTCAGTCTGTGCTCTAGCAAGTGTTTAAAAGGGCATTTTAGGTGAGAGTATTGTAGTAGTCTCAAAGGAGTCAAGCCAAACACATAAGGTGGTAATCACTGTTCCTGCTTTGGCGCTTAGGTAGACTGGAACAAAATTAGGTGCTTCTCTTCAAATGTTTTATACCCCAGATAGCTGCAGTGAGATTTGTTTCACCAAAGATCCACCACTGTGCTTGCTGGGCAGCCAGCAGAAAGCCTTTCAGTGTGATTTCAAATTAAACATGCTCTAAGTGTCTATATTTCTCTGTCTTGGCTATAGAAGGAGCTGAGAGCGACTAGCTCACAGACAAAATAGATGTCCGCACTGTAAAAACCTACAACTATGTGGGATTCAGACCTCCCTTAAAAGCTAGCGGTGTCTTCAGCTCACCATCTTGCCTAGTGTCAGCAGTGCTCAGAGGGAGACCGTATTTTATCTCAATGCTGCTGTTTTTATGGGAAAGGACACCAGGAAATTCTGTACTGGATAGGGATTCCTGTGAAGAAGTTGTAAAGTCAGCTGTAAAATCTGTTCCCTCCAGGAAGAAGCCAAATATAAGAAGAAGGAAGACAATTATTCTGGCATTGTGATGGTAGGCAACTGGCGATCCTGTCAAACTGCAGAGCTTGGATAAAGTGTTAGGAAACATGGAGGAGCAGAGGTAACAGATTCCCTTCAGGACTGAATAGTCCAGGCAATGCTGAGTGGGGTTGGAGCTGACAGAGAAGTGATAACTCAGTTCCAAGGGCTCTGTGTATTTTGGATGACTATGTTAATTAGGATACATTTCTGATGACTGCGGGGGGAATTCTGTAATGAGCACTGCTCCTTCCATTTCCTTTAACCGTACTTCTCCAGTTTCCATTATATGAAAACCAGTAAGAGAAGGAACAATCTGCGCACACAGTCAGGCTTTATCAATACCACTATGATGCATCAATATCAGAGATACTTTTTTTTAATTACCAGACTTCAAATCCTATTGAAGTATCCTATTTTTTGGTATAAAAATGACTTCTACTAATATAACTTGCTCCTCTTTTTAGACAGTTGTACTTTTGAAGGCATAAAGTTAGTTAATTTCAGTGTATTCAGTCCACATTAAGGAATTTGTACAGCTTTAAAAATACAAAAAATACTTAAAACAGTACAAATTCTTGCTTTAGATAAACCCAGAGATCTTTGCTTACTATAAGGAGGCATGTATATTTTTTCTGTAATCTTTCATCTTAGGTTTAAAAATTATTTTGTTCATATAATAGTATTCATTAATAAAAACTCTTGATATTTAAGTAAATGAAATGGAAAAGCTAGTCCCAACCTATTGACCCTTACAAGAAGTGCAGGGTTATGTCTTCTAATTTATAGAATACTGTCATCTCATTTTACAGGTTCTGTGTAAATTCAGTCTAGTTTAGAAATCTTGGATGCTGATTCAACTGGAACATCTTTTTACCACAAAGAGAGAACAGAAGTCTTGTTAATAGTTAATAGAGTTCAGTTTTAATATCTTTGATATCATTACCACGCCAGCACTGGTCCTACACTTGCATGTTTTCCAAAGTCAGGGAGACATTTTGTGAATGGGAGTGAATGAATATAAGCTGTAGTTCTTAGAGCAAATAAGTCCTGATGAGTTGACCTCAAGCTGAATTTCAGCTTTCCTAGATCAGCAAAATTCTAGGTAGCTTGTTTGTAAAACTAGCTATCTTGAAATTCAGTTACTGGTGCTAAGTGTTCACATTCCTTCTGAGCTATTTGTCCATAAATATTGAGATGGGCTTTCCAGTTTTCACCAGCTATGAAATTTATGAGAAATCCTTCACCTATGAAAAATACCCATCTCTATAATGAAACAGGCAGCTCGCTAGAGCACAATACAAAGTTCTGTATGGACATAAAAGAAGAGCAAATAACTTATTCTGAGTTAACTATTATACATAAGGAATTTTAGGTCAGTGGAAGGTAATTACCCCAAAATGAACTTGGCCCATATGTACAGGCTAACATCTGTATTGTTGCAAAATAAACGCCACAGATGTTTTAATAACAAGTAACAGATGTGCTCAGTGCCTGGGTTTCAGATCTCATCTAAAAATGTTCCTCTTATAGGTGACCCTTTCCCCTGCCCCCTTTCCAGTCCTATACAGAGCACTCACTTGCTACTGGTTCAGACTGCAGACTGCTACACACCTTATCACCAGCTTCCTATACTTCAGCTTTGCTTTTAAGAACTGGCATTTTATTTAGGACAGCTGACACTGCAGCCCTTTATTTGCAAGTCAAAAAGTGCAGTCAACTGCATGACCAGAGAGTACAGCTGAGAGCACCAGCTCAGCGGAACACAGCCATTTACAAAGATAACCTTTTACTTGGGTTGGAGGCAACAGTTTTCAGCTGATCTGGTGAGTCAGTGGAAATAAATACTCAATGCCTTGATAAAGGCACAAACACAGATGTCAGAAAGCAGCAGCCAAAGAAACCAGTATTGCGATGGGGTGCTGTGTAATACTAAGTTTCTGTTAAACAGGTATTTTTAAAGTGAATAACAACTTTAAACTGATGGGGGATGTCTTTGTAAGGAGAATTCTCCTGTGGGAGCAGAGAATGGTCACATACATCATGCAGATGGAATATGCAATGACTGTGCTAATGCTGCTGCACAGCCACAGCACAGAGGCTGGACTGGAGGCCACTTTGGCTGACTTGGGCATGACCCAAATGCTAGTGAGGATGGGAAGTGGCAGATCCATCCTGCACTTTGCAGCGTGTTGAATGTTGTGCTTGCCCGCTATGTGGATGGGCCCTTGGACTTAGGGCAGCTTCCAGCTCTATCACCTGCCCCTGCAGTTGTGTCTCATGGTTGGCACCAGAGTTTTGGGTGGCTTGCTGAAAAGGCACATGGGCTGTGGTCACCAGCTTAATTCATTCAGGCTGTCTAGAGGGGTGACCCAGGATTCATGCTTGGCATGGCTGGCCAGCTCAGGCACAGCAGTGATGCGACTGGTGTCTGCTGGGTTCGCTGGGGACCAGGGATACAGTAAACGCTGCTTTTGTCAAATAGTTCTGAGGGCTGTGATGGAAAGGGTGAGGAATTGGGTATCTCCTCTTCCCAATTTATATGGGCACATCCTGCAGATCAATCTGGTGCTGGACACTGTCAAAGCCCAGGACATCTCTGTGTGCTCCTGTTTTCCCGGGTACTCTCGGCTGTCCTCGGTAATGTGCTGCCTTTTTGTACAAGTGCTCCATATGCTGCACCAGGGACAGGCGGTAAAGGTACTGGCTTTATGACTTCCCTCTTCCCTTTCAGAGGACATCTCTGTCAGCATTGGAGCGGTCAGAACAGCAGATCAGGAGAGCATCCAGCCTGGAAGAGCTGCTTCGCATCACTCACTCTGAGGACTGGAAGCTGTGGAAATGCAGGCTAAAACTCAAGAGTCTGGCCAATTTAGACTCCCGCTCTGCATCACATCGCTCCACCAGATTTGCTGCTGCTTTCTATGATATCGATACACTGAAAGGTAGGTGCAGGTTTGCGTCTGAGTCTGATCTCAGCTTCAGGACCACCGATCCTTGTGCAGTAAAGCGTTAAGTACTGGGGGTTTCCTAGAATACACCTGTATTGAAAACAGCAGGGCAGTCATGGAAAATAACTTTGTATGAAAAATTATCAGGCAACAGCCTGAGTACGCCTCCCTGTTTTGTGGCCAAATCAGGCTTATTGTTCTCTGTAGACTCTCCAAAGGGAAGAAGTATTAAGTATGGATTTGTCAGTTCACATAAAGGAGGGAAAGTCAATGCGCAAAGAAGAGGTCGGCATGAGTGGCTGAGGGGCCGGCCAGCAGCATTGTACTAAATCTCTGAAGTTCCTTGTAGGCAGAGACAGATGAGCTTTACTGCAGGCATAGAAATGCTTTTTTTATTAGGTGTGGCCTGATTCAAGGCACTGCATCAGCAGCAGTGTCTGGGTGGGAACTGCAGAGGAAGGATGTATTTCCCTAATCTCAAACTATTTGATGAAGTCTCTCCAGAGAGAAAAAGATCTTGAAAGAACCAACTAATGCCTGAATATGGGGAATCTCTTCCCTCAGCTGGAGCAAAAATGAATACTGTTCCTCATAGGTGAGAGACTCGAGAGGCATTATATGTTCATAAATGTAAAATAAAGGATCAGTTACTATACTTCAGCCTAGCAAATGGGTATCCTGCAGCAAAGCTACACTGTAGCCTAATGAAGGACAGACCGAGCTATCCTTTTTTGTGCAGTCTTTACCCTGAAGTGATATGATCGTATCACTTGCCTTTTGGGAAATCAGGTATTGCTGATCATGTTCCAATACCACTTTTACAATAATCACATCCAGATTTGCACACCATTACTCAGCTAAATTATGGCTGAGCAAAGGACTTAATTTGCTTCTTTGAGACACAGCAAAGAAATGCAGACTTAAGTACCAGTCTGAAAAGGTACTTAATCATTTCACTTCACATACTTTTCATTTCATGGGCATGGTTTTTAACTTCTCATAGAAATTTTGTACAGAAAACGGCTAAATCCAATGCACACAGCAAGAACAATTAAGGGGGCTGTAGTTAATGATAAACACTTTGTTTACATACCTTTACAAGTCTTCACAGCAACATTAACAACCCATAGTTATTAGAAGTAGTACCAAGTGTCAAATGATATAATTCTTGACTATTGCTCTTTCAGTGAGCACCAGCATTTCTAAAAAATTAATATAGTTCTTTTATCAAAACAGCAAAACAACAGAGGATGCTATGAAATGTTACTGAGGTAGTGCATAATGTAATGGGCTTTTTTCAATGGCAGAATAATGTTACTCTACAGGTAATAAAGTCAGGTGACTATAGTCACATAGATGTAATTTTCTGCTTGGAACAGCTGCTAGGTTGCTTCTTACTTTCCCTTTAAAAGTCTAACTCTAGACACAGAGATGTCAGCTTTCTTGTTCAAAGTCAAGCCACTGAAGTTTAAGTTAAAAAATGCCTATTGGGTCATCTTCTCCATTCTTCCATCCAAAGTGGAATTATCCCAGGACAGAAACTACTTTTCTTCTAATATCTTAATATGTTCAAGGTACTAAAGCTCCTTTTAAAAACCCAAGCCTATAAACATGTATTTCTTTCCCACACCCTTTCCAGTCATTAAGCATTGACCTTTTTGCCAAGGGCATCTGTTTTGTTTTAATAAATTGTTCTGACGAGAAGGCTGGGTCGAGGCTCCTCCTTGTTTCACTGCTAGACTATCTTCCAAGAACCCCAAACTTCAGCAGGGCAAATTTAGGACTTTGTTCCTCCTTCCTAGAGCTTTAACAATGAATCCACTGAAAGCTTGTGTCACCTCATCTAACCACAGCCTCCCCCAAGCAGCTCAGCTCACCTAGGACAGCAACGCTTTCAAGCTGGAGTCTGTATCAGAGCCAGATTTCTCAGCAGCTGCCCTGTACTTGCTCTCAGAAAAGATCGGAGTGACCACAGTGCTTCCGAACAAAATGTGACACCCACTACTTTGATTCAACCACCCCTTCCTATAACAGCCCTTCTGCTAAAGAAGTGGTTAATAAAGTGAGGATGTGTGCAGTTGGAAAGGTCGTCGCCACTTAACACTCATTGAAGTGACATCTGAAGTGATTACATGCACATACCTTAATGAGTTTGGCAAACACTTTGTTGTCTATATTAAGGCCTGGGATTAGATTGCTGTTTTGGTAGACTAACATCACTCTAGAAAATTCTCTTGATTTTAGTGCTTCTTCTCTTCACTGATGCTGTAAAATCAGAATTGGACCCCAAACTCTTAGTTCTTGTCCTTTTTGCATGACTGGAAAGTGGAGTGAATCAATCCCCGGCAAGGACTTTTCAGGAATAAACAAACTGATTTAAATATACACAATCAATTGAAGAAAATGTTAAAAATAATAAAGGGAAAAACTTGTAGGGAATAGAAGTAAATGCTCATCTGAAAACAAAGTATAGCGTGTAGACTAAAAGTATTCCAGATTTATTTTTTTTTCAGAACTTCCCTGTAAATGTATGCACTGCTTTACATAATAGTAGAGAAGCAGACTGCATTGGAAGAGAGACCAGTTTTCTTAATAGTATAGAAGTTGCTTTTGATCTTTCAGGAGCCTGATGAAAGGGGACAGACAGGAAAAATATTTTTCACAATTTTAAGAAGGACTTAGAGCATAAGCACTGATGACTCTCGAGTAATACCATAACTTGTATCAAATAAGCAAAAGCCAAAAAAAGCAGGGCCACCTCTTAACAAGTCTCGAGGTAATATTATGTAAATGTCACTGTTTTGTCCCTCTGGTTCAGTCAGTTAATGCATTATTTCTTCTCACAGTCAGAACTTGACAGATCAGTCTAAAATAAATTACTAGTCTACAACAATTCAGTATTTGAAAGATGTCACAGTGTTTTGAATAGATAAATCATGCTTGAATTCATATTCCTGTTATTCAAACTTGGACCCCCTGATGGTACTGAGGTGTGAGAGTGTTTGTCTTGGATTTCATTAGACATTTTGGAAACGGTGCTTGCTGGCTGACATCCAGTTGGAGTATTAATACCCTCTGACCAGAATCTGTTAATCATTAATGTGCTTTTGCAGTCAGGCCCAGGCTCTACTCAGTCCACGGTGGGGTACACAGAAAGAGAGGATGGAATGACAATAAGGATGTCTACCCTGGAGAAAAGGAGAAAAAGGGTGTGGGCCAGCTTTGTCAGACAATGTGGAGCTGACTCTTGTCTAGGGGAAACCGATGCAGCTCTACTTAACCGGCTGGAATTAACAGAGATTCTGGTCATCTGCGTTGAAAGATAAAGGTGGATAAATGCAACGACCTCTCTGCCAGTGCAGCTGGTGTAAGTTACTGGGATAATTTTGCTCTCAGACTCTCTCTGGTCCTTAGATCGATCCAAGTAAGTGCAAATCGATCCAAGTGAGTGCAAATGGCCTGCCAGCACTTCATTTTTATTTATATAATGCTTCTGCCTCACTAATCAGATGTTTAACTTTGCCACAATTGCTTATAAAAATGGTGTTTTCTCCAGTCATAGATGAGGAATGGCAAAAAACTCAATGCGTGCCAAGGGAAACCTGCGTGGAAGTTGCCAAAGAGCTGGGTACAACAACCAACAAATTTTTCAAGCCTCCGTGTGTGAATGTGTTCAGATGCGGAGGCTGCTGCAATGAGGAGAGTCTGAGCTGCATGAATACAAGTACAACTTATGTGTCAAAAACGGTAAATGAGGCTATTCATCTGCTTTCTTTCTACCCTGGCTCTCCAAGAAGGGAGGGGAAGGAGGATGTTTGGTTTCTGAGATCCTGTTATGAAAGATCTGTCTGCACTATCATAACAAACAGAAGAATTAATCGTTTATCCATGTGGAGTGAATGCAGGCATGTGCAATACCATTTTACATTCATGTGGCATTATTAAAAATGGATATATACATGCAGAGATGGAAAATCAGGCCCTGAGGGAGTGACTGCAGGCTCACATGACGTAAAGTTGTTTAAACCTTCTTTAATGTATTGTTACTTGTACCTGGGACTTCTTGAGAGTGTTGGTTCATGGGAATCCTCTGCACCAAAGGATTAGGAGAAACTCCAGGAAATTTTGCTGTATGAGGCCAGGAGTCCAAGTGCTGCATTTCCTAAATTGCTGCCAGTGTCTGGTTAAAGGCTGGTTAATAATTTTGGATGTGCAGTTTTGCCAGCCTAACAAGGAGATATTTTCAGCAGGAGAGACCAGATGCTCTCAATCTGAATGCCTCAGAACCTGTATGTCCCAAATCACAAGTCACTTTGGAAAAGAAAGGCTTAAAGCAGTAGTCAAGTACTGCTTAGGTGCAACAGGTGACAAATACCTGAGTGTTATGATCAATGCTAAAAAGTGAGCATAAAGAGAGTAACCAGAGCTTCTTTCTGTAGACTCCCTCTAGTGTCTATATACAGAGATACTTTGCTCCAGTGGGTGACTGAGCCGAGCTCCAAGTTCAGTACTTTTAATTAGCTCTGTGGATGAAGTCATCTGTGTTCATACCTACAGAGGAGCCCAGGAGACTGGTCCTCATTGATTAACCTTCACCTTGTGCATCCCTACTTATAGTTGATAACAGCTTTTTACCTGGAGTTATATATTAAATTCTACTTATAAAAAAGGCTTTTCTTTAAATCAAAACAAAGATTGAGGGCAGTTGTTTTAAAAAGAAAATTGAAGTCCTCATGCGGAGTAGGTCCAATTCACTTCTGTATTTGTTTCAGGTTTGTTGGAATGTAATTCCACGGTGTCTGGTTGTACTGGAATATAGCTCGAGTAAAATAAATTAGACCCATCCTTTTTGCGTCAGTGTTCATTAATTGCTTTCATTCCACACTAGAAGGAGAAAGTTGTTATGAACTGTTGGCCACACACAAAAGACATCCGATCAGCTCAGGGAGCTAGGTCAGGCTAAAAAGTATTTATTTATTTATGTGTTTTTGGAGCAGCAGTTCATGAGTTTGTTGAAAAACTGAAGTTTTGAGGAGTGTAACATTCCTTTAGCATCCTCCAAAATAACCATTCCCTCAAAAGCCCCCAGCTAAGTTCCACTCTTGGATACACCACCGTTACTCCTCTAAAATGAATAGAATTACTCCCCTACTAGTGAGAGCACTTTTTTCCCCTTGTTTTAAAATATCCACTGAAAGATATTCATGCCACCTAAAGTTAGACACTGTGACACCTAAATTTAAATCTCTAAGCAGTCTGGTTTAGGAATATTTCTCAGCCCTTGCGTGTGGATGCAGCATTAAGCCAAGACATGCTGGCACACGAAGACATACCCTATGCTTTAGTTTCCATGAGAAGGAAGCTGGCTTGGGGCTCAGAGGAGGTGTGGGTCACTTCAACAGCTCCCACATGTATCATAGCTGCCCAAGGAACCAGGGCTTCCATGAGGCTACTCAGAGATCACCCTAAACAACCTGGATGCGCTGCTTGGTTCCTTAGGCTCCTGCGATAGTCCACCGTGAGATCGTTTCCAGGATGATTCCCTGCAGGAACTCAGCCGAAGCAGAATGAAATCTCCTCTATTTACTCCCATTTCTTCCCTTTCTGAGGAGGATGCAGAGGTTAAGTTAGGCCCCTAAAGATGCATGCTGTAATTATAACCTATGACAGTTAAGGAGATGTCTCCATAAGTGATTGAGATTCAACTAATCTGATATGAGAATAAAGTTCCCAACAGCTATATCTTTTCCATTTGGCCCTAGCATCCAGAAGAGGCTTTTGAGCATGTTTTCAAGTAATCTTGAATGGTCTTGGGTGTTTAATAGCTGGCAATGCAGCACTAGGACCACCATTTTGGCAACTTCCTACCTTGGTGGGCATTGCTTACTCTTTAAAACCCTCAGTGCCCACCTGCTCATTTTTACCTACACAAAAGAGCAAGGGTGGGTAATGGTGGTAAAGAATGAGGTTTTGATTTAAAACTCCAAATATTAACTGTATAATAGAAACTGAAAAACAAATGTTATTTCATCCACCTAGCTCTTTGAGATCTCGGTCCCCTTGACAAGCGTTCCTGAGCCTGTGCCAATCAAAATTGCCAATCACACGGGATGTAAGTGTCTATCAAATACACAGCGTCATCAGTACTCCATCATACGAAGATCTGTCCAGTACCCAGAAGAAGATGGGTAAGTTCCCTCATTTACAAACTTCTACACTTCTGCAGTCCAAAGTATGAAATGTATTTTGTTCCAGTTTGGTCATTATAATGGTCCACTCACTTTCTGTTATCCCAAGAGTTTTCCAAATGACCTGATTATCACTCAGGGTTCGAAAGCTTCAACTAAACCTGTGAATTATAAATGAATGGACACAGAATCCAACAAACAGCAGGCTAGTTCAGCAGCATCTGGAGTCATGAAGAGATTTAGGTGCTTGAGCAGGGACTCAAAGTGCCCATCTTAGCACTATGCTCCACTGGAACTACTTCAGTATGTGTGTATAGACTTTTTCAGCCTGACAGAAGAAACCTTGCTCACGCATTATTTAGCCAGGGTAGAGAGTGCTGTGCTCAAGCTAAAGCCCTCTGCCATACCTCATGGCACGTCGGGTCAGAACCAATGTGAATCGCGGCTTTTCACTTTCTGGTCCAGTCCTGATTTACATTTGTCAGACTCATTGGCTGGAGAAAAGTTATCTTACATCCAATATATAGTAGAATGTAACTGTAGCCCTGGTGAGAAGAGGCTGCATTAATGCATCAAAGATTCTACAAACAGCTCAGATGTCTCTGTCTAGCCCTGCGTTTAGGCTTGCCCCCATAACTGCCCTTCAGTTAGACACCTGGGCTGAGGGAGAGGTGGCATTTTGGTGTAGCCACTCCAGCCCTCACTCAGCCTGCTGGCCACTCTGAATCCTCTTCCTACACAAATACAGAAGAACCTCAGCCTTCCTCCAGTTTGTGAGTTCCCCTCCCAGAGCCAAATGCCTAAAAGTCAAACTGGCCCCTCTGACCCTGGAAACAATCCACTCTACATCCTTAAGCATTGTCAAATTTAAACTGGAACTGCACTTTCCAGCAGCATGTCAAAACTGAATACAGTTACATGGCATGAATACTATAAGACAAAGACTACTTTGCATGGGATAGAGCTGTGTTACGGAAAAGTGGAACTGCTAAACTGTAGCTGTTTCCTAGGGATGTGATCTGAAACGCGCGTTGTACCTGCTCCATATGGCTGCTAGGAGCCAGGCAGCTCAGCCCTATCAGCAAAACTAGAGTCCCAAGGTTTTCTGCTCACAGCAGTAATGCACACAAATGCCATACCTTCACGTAGTACAAGTGGCAGACCCAGCATACCAGCAGGCTCATTTTAAATTCCCATCTTTTTTTTCTTCTAGATGTCCCTTCACCAACAAACTTTGTCATAATGGGTGGATCTGGGATAGTGACAAATGTGAATGTGTTGTAGATGTACAGCACCCCAACAGACGAGAAGGTAAAGGTGAAATTACAAATGGACACTTTTGCTTACTATCTCCAGGCTGCTTGTGTTTCATTTTGGTTTTGTCCCATTTCTTCATTGAGAGTGTTATAGTTTTGACTCCGTGTCCCTAGATAGACTCGGCTTATGGTGTAGAAACTCACCTGAAAATAAACACTTGTATGTGCTTATCCCCATCACATGTTTTTTGTTTGGACATTTACTCCCTCTATATTAGCAATATGAATAAGAAATAGGAAAGCATTGAGAAGGGTTAGTGAAGGAGGCACCCTGCATAAATTTTTATTTTTCACGGGCCTTAAATTGTACAATGGCCATTAGGGAAATCTTTTTAACTGTAGAAAAATGTATGCCCTGGAATATATTGTATGGGTAAGGTGCTGAATGTGGGAAATTCTTAAGAACAGAGTTAATCAGGAATAAGATAGGCAAAATCAGTCCTGCCTACTATCTCTAGTCAGTGCAAAAGATTATATGACCTTTCAAAGTATCTGACTACCTTTAATGATAATATTGAGGGATTTAGGAAGCTTTCAAACTGATATGACATACATACTCAGGCAGGAGTATGCATGTATACCCTTTCAGGTCTGTGGAAGGAAATGGAAGAGGGTAAAATTTGTAGAAGTGTATGCTACTTCCCTTCTCCATCTGCTTTTCCTGGAAAACTTTGTCAAAGAAATTTGCAGAAATATTCTGGGGGGTAACTGTGTAAGTCTAAAGATACTAGAAGTAAGCATTAAGAGAAGTTAAAATTTCTCCAAGCCCTATATAAGGTTTTTCAAAAAAATTTTTTTCTCAGGAAATTGTACTGGTCAAAATAAAATTATCATAGCACTAGAGCAGACGGACACAAGAGGAAACCCTGCCTTTGTGGTTTAACTTATATGCAGCAAGCAAAAGAATAAGCCATCCAAGGCAACAATAAAACAAGCTGGCAAGCAATTCCTAGACTAGCAAGCTAAAATAAAACTAAATAACCTCATAAACTGGTCTGATAATTACAATTTCCTAATGTTAATGAGGAAAAAATCAGTTGCACAGTGGTCTGTTCTCACGCTGGATCAGATCATCTGACAATCAGGTTAGGTAGTTAACCTCAAGTTAGACTTTTCACTCAATAAAGGATTAGTACTCTATATTTCAGAGAAAGTCCAAAGGACTGTGAATAGCCAAAGTCCTCTTAACTCAGCCTTTTGTAAGGTCAGCTTGGAGCATTAAAAATTGTGGCTTGTTGAATTATAGCTTTTGTTGACATAGACTCAGTATTTCCTCAGATAAAATATCATTCTCTGAAGTACATTGTCTTTGGCAGTGGCTGGGACAAAATAACTTAAAATCTGTCTTTGAGGTTGAAACAAAGTGAGACCAAAACACTCTACACCACTTCACACTTGGCCGGCTTTATCACTCCAAGGAAGGGGTTTGTCTTCCAAGAATTTAGGGCAGACTCCTTCCTCCCTTCCAATAGGACTTGGATTTTATTCTGTCTGGATATTGGTTTTCCAGCATTAAGTAAATAATAATGAAGGTTTCTTTCAAGTAATATGCAAACCTTTTCTGACCACTGAGATCAGAGCTGAGGCTGCAGAGGTCACGGACACAGGTTACATTCCACATTCCATAGGTTAAATACAAGAGCTAATTGTAAAACTACAGGAAATTACCTTCCCAATGACACATTATATGTCACGACCTTTAACCGGGGATGTGCTGCTAACATTTTAATAAAGCTTTCACAAAATGTGTTCCCTTTTTGCTAGGATTAGACTCATATTGTACTCCAGATGTGTATTTTGAGGGAAGATAGATGAGGTATTAGACAGTGCATTCACTTGGCTGGGGTTTTGTTTCTGAAGCAAAATATTTTCTTCATTCTTTAACTGACAAGTGTCCATATGCACCTTATCAAAGCACTAGACCAACTCACACCTTACTAGACTTACTATTACTTTTGCAAACATTTCCAATAATAAAGTACATGGAGTAGTGAGGGTGACAGTTTGCATGAATGTGCATTTTTGTCATGGGTATAGACTACATCTTTTTTGAGATTTTCTTTTAAAACCTGCTGTCCAGCAAAGATTCGTGCATTCCAATACGTACGCTCTTTTAATATACAGCCCCAAACTAAAGCATTATTATGCAGGATTCAACCCACAAGAAATAGCAGTATCAGAATAAGTGAAATAATCAGCCCAATCCTCTCAAGTCCTTTTCTGCACTGTAAGTGACAACAGAAATTCTGAAGATTAGTCTCTGATAGATTCCTGTGAGAGCCCTAGTGACTGCAAAGAAAGAGTTAGTCTCTTCAAAAGCAGGATTCAGACAGGTAAAGCTTACTACTAAAAGATGTATGTGCTATTGCAGGACTCCCTCCTCTTGCTGAGCTGGCTATGTGTGGACAACATATGGAATTTGATGAAGAAAATTGTGAATGCATCTGTAGACAAAAGTGTCCCACTGATTTCTTTCAAAGTAAAGAGAACTGCAGCTGCTATTTGTGTAGGGAGAGCCAGGAGAGCTGTGCTCTAAAACACAAGATATTTCATGCTGAAACCTGCAGGTAAGTGTTACTTGTCATTTAGTGTCTACACTGCAAGATCTGAATTAACTTGTGAAGGTGCTGGAGGTGCGAGTGCTGAATTAGCTAGGAGGCCCAGCCGGGATAAAGTAGCTTGCTGCAGTTAGGGAGACAATAATAATAGAGACAATATTTACAACACTTACTTCATAGAAGGAGTCTAAGTTTTATTTAATTAACAAGTTATAAAGAAATCTGCACAAGGATGCTATTCAACTACCAATATGACTTTTTTTCCCCTAACCTTAGGGGAATCATGGTTAAAACTGTGCTACAAGTGAAATTACTGTGTGACACAGGGGATTTTCACTGACATACGGAGTCTTGCATTTGTAGGAAGGTAGAACCCATCCTGTGCTTTTTGTCACAGCTGAATGCAGACTCATGTACGTCTAGAGACAAAAGCTCCATTAATTGGTACCCACACCATACAGCTCATTCTTTATTCAGTTTGCCCTCAGAGCAAGTGATTTTCTAGAGCTAATGCAATTTTGTACACATCCAAAGCGACTCAATCAGCTCTGATTCCACTGAGAAGCAGGAAAAATATTCTGGGGCTGTTACACTCTGTGCTTTTCCTTAATCCTTCTGTGTAGCTAGTTTTGAGGTTTCCTTGACAAAACTTAGATAGAAAATGCCCTCTTAAAATACCCATTTTCATGCATTAGTTTATTTTTTTAATTTCTCAGAAAGCCTTGGTCCCATGTAGAGACCCAGGAGCACGCATGTGGTCTGAAAGTTTATGTAAGGACAGCCAGCATCCAGTTTCCCTGGGTACTTTAGCAGAGCTGTAGTTCACTGAATGGTCATCCACAGGGTCCATTCTCATAGACTTCATAGGTGCATTCATGAAGAAGCAGCTGTGAAAGAAGTAACATTTGTTTCTTTATATCCAGCTTTGAAAATACAGACAAGCACAAAATAGTTGGCAAAAAGTATAAAAATAGCTAAAGGAATCAGCAGAGCTGAAAGTGATCAAGAGAGTCTTGGTCATTTATGTGTTTCAGACAGGTGGGAGGGGATCGATGCAATAATTTGTTTACATGAATTTGTCTTCTTGAAATTACTATAATGTGGACGCAGGACTTCTGTGCCAGACTTTTATGCCCAGTACTCCTGAAGGAGCTGAAGCATCAGCTGAGCTAAGGTACGTCAGAGAATTTGAGGGCAGCACTATCCAGTGCTGACTCTGGACTTCACTGCTCTCAAGTCATGACTGTGGACAAATGGACAACAGCAAGACACATTGCTGTAGACAAGAACTGTCAGGGAGCAAAGTCTCGTCTGCCTGTGTTGTAGGGTGTTGACATTTTCCCAAACATAGTCTAGAGAGCATTGCAGAGTTAAGTGATGAAAAAGCTGAGGAATGTGACAGTGAAGAATTATCACACTACAATGCTTCTCTCTTTTTCCTTTTTTCTCCTTTATCAAACAGCTGTGAGGACAAATGTCCATCACAACCCAGAACGTGCCCAACTGCAAAACCAGTGTGTTCCAGGCACTGTCGTTGTCCGAAGGAGAAGAGAGGTTCTCATGGGTCCCAAAGCAAAGAAACTCCTTGACTGAGCTTCCCCTATTCTCCAAAGATCCACTGCTTTGCAAAGTAGCTGTCACTGACTTTCAAACCATAGTAAACACGAACATCTTCCACATTAATAGCAGAAGAATGAATCCAGTCTGCATTTATTTATTAATCACTAACATCAGGTGAATCCTCTGGGACATTGATAATCATTCTCTAAGAGGTAACAACTGATGAATTGCTGGCTGCCTGAAGGAAGAGCAGAAAGAGCCAGTTCAGTGTTATGGAAGATGAAGCTGGCATATTGGATTTGAGTCACAGTCATCAGCCAGTCTTTCAGAGACTGAGACTCGATAATCTTAGCCTCTGAATCCTTAGCTAATGCAGCTCCTGGGTGAAACCTTCTTCAGAAATTCAGTGTACAGGATTTGGCTTCTAATAGGTTCAGCACTGAGTTATTTGATCTACTGTCCAGCTTTGAATATCATTTTGAGTTTATTGTACAACTACTGTCAGATGTGCCATATTTAAGTGTATATAAGAAAATAAATACATCAGTTATTCGAGTGGTTTTGATTTTTCTCTGTTATTTTAAAACTCTGCCCAACAAAAAGAAAATAAGCAAAAACCCAAAGCCATCTCAAGTAAAACCTTCTTGTGTTTGTCCCAATGGGACTGGCTTCTGCCCAAACCCAGGTCGAAACAAGGTCACTTGATCCGATAGTTTCAGTAAAGAATCATTTTCCCACGTCTGCACGACAGCCGTGTGTGATTTATTTATTTGTTCCTGGTGTAGTGTGTTAATCTCCCTAAGGGGATAACAGCCACACAAGTACTAATTCTTCAGTGATTTTTGGAAAGGCACGGTTCAGTAAAAGATGGTTTTCCTTTAGCTGACCATGCTATGAAAATATCTCCTTTGCACTGAAATTCTTTTCACCAGTGTGAGGCCTGTGTAACAGTGTTTTAACCAAATCGAGTACAAGGACAACATTATTTTCTGAGCCACTGAAGTCTGGACTGAGCCAGTCCAGAGAAAATATTGCGAGCAATAATCTCGAACGGGAAGTGATAGTCTTGACGATTGAATAATTTTTCCCCTTTGCTGAATTCTCCAATTCTACACTGCACTGTGAATGAAGCGAATAGAGCAAATGAAACAACTGCTACAGAGATGGAAAGCCTGACACAACACAGGGACTAGGAAATGGCTTTTTGATGTGCATCTGAGATTTTTTTACATTTATATAGTGAAAAAATAGATTGCTTTAAAATAAAATTAGAACCAAATCTGTAAGATTGACTGAATGGTTGGGCAAAGCACCAAACAATTTAACATGTCTTTTGTCTGAGAAAGGCATTTAGGATTCAATCCAGGATGACTGCTCTGAGCGCTTCTTAAGCCATCTGTGATCTAGGCCCTTGCAAACATACTGACAGGTTGTTTTTGTTATCTGTGCTGGGAACTGGCCTGGGATCCTCTGACCAAGCAACACAGTCTGACCTGTGAGTGTACTGGGTGGAGCTGCTGCAGCACGGTTACTTACTGGTCTGCACTGGGCTTGCCTGCTGAGGGTTTTCCAGAGTGAAAGCCACACACAACCAGCATGCACTTTGCGTGGACAAGAAGGGGAGCGTGACCCCAGTGCAAAACCAGGTGAAGCAGCTTGGCAACAGCAGCACACCCCTACATTTCCCTCACTCTTCCAAGAGGCTCTAAGTTCAGACACATGTACATGGCGGGTGAAGTCCCCGAGCTATACAAGTGCCCATAAAAGGAATGAACTGTCCCATCACTTCTCACCTAGCTCAGCTGGGGACACCCCAATCTTATGGCTGGATTGACAATAGGCTACACCATTAGCCCATTTCTCAGAGAGCCAGGGAGCTGCAGAGGTAACCACACTCTTAACTGGTAGCACCAGAGGCACATGGAGTAAAAATACACCTTTGTGCAAAACTATAAACCAGTATTTGTACAGTTAAATTCTGTGGAAAGAGTTTAAGCTTTTGCAGTTTCTTAAATTGAAGTTTAGCAACTGGAACCCTGTATTAATTATGTCTGAGTCTCACCAATGTCGATCTGGAGAGGCTGCCTCAGTTTTCTGTCCTGACCAGGGAATATATTAACTTTTTTTTCACAAAAGAGAACTGCTCCAACCTGAGAGACAAATAAGTCTGCTTCAACTCCAGAAGGCTCTTAGATAAAGCAGTCACTGAGGGGCTGAAAACCGTGTTCAAAAGCTTTTCTCACTGAGACAGAGAGGGATATCAACATGAGTTACCTAACCCCCGGGAGAGTGCAATAGCCATTAGGATACCCACGCTACAAAGGTACCAAATTGCTGACCACCCCTGCAAACCCTGCTCTGAGGTTTTCCCACCTACCTAGATCAAAAATGAAACTAGATGAAAAACAGACCTGTGCCTGGAGGTCTAACTCAGGACTGAAGATCCCAAGGGAAAGGAGGGAGATGTTATCATGTCCACAGGCTTCTTTCAGCCCCTAAGCCCCTGGGTGAATTTGACCTCAAAAAATTTTGTGCTTAGCTCTTGTGGATCATTTTGTTAAATACTTAGGACAATATTTTGGATAGAAACATGCTAAAACAACAGAGAATGTTCTTTTACCTGTAAGGGATTTCCATTTTGCAGCAGTGATGTGCCAGAAAGCTTGTGAATTCAGCACAGGTTTTAGGCTTACTGTGAAGGTGGAAAAGGAAACTGCTTGTGGTGGCATTCACTAACGAAAGTGGCCTAAGCAGTCAGCTCACTTAAATATTTATATAATTTATAACTTTCATGCTCCTTCAAGATTCTTAGCCCTTATATCCAGAAGCCTTATGAATGTACTGCTTTGTGCTTCAAATAGGATTGTGAACTCCGGTCCACACTCAAACCGCTGCAGGATAATAGACTCGGGGTGCATGTGTGTGTGCACATGTGTGAGTACATGCACACTAACCTCACCTTCAGCTCCTTCCCTCCTGGTGCAGCACAGGACCTCACACTACAGCTTCTCTCTCCATTAGAGCTAGTCACCCAGCTGCCTCTGGCCCTCCAGGTCACAAAATGAGGTGGAGGTGAGCACCCATCCTGTGCCAGGGCTGGCAGGGCAAGGGGATGCCTCTTGCCGGTGGCTGGTACTCAAGGACACCACACACACCAGGACAGTGCTGCAGCCCTGTAGCCTTTCCCTGCAACTCAGTACGATGGATGCACACCCCCCCTCGCTTCACCTACATGCAGCACCATCCTGGGCAGGAAAGCAGAGACACCTAAGAGCTCTGAATTGACCAGATTCACACCTTCACAGGAACATGAAAATATCTTTCCCCAGCCCTACAAACCAATTGCCTGGGTATGAGCATTAGCCATCCTTCCCCTCCTGTTGGCTCCTGTAGAAGAAAGGCACTTCCACTTTCTGAAGCCTTGACACACCTGCTATTCGGACTGCACTCGTGCACTACTGTGTTTGCAGCACAGGGATCTTACAGCTCCTTTTATTTACAAGAAATTCCCCTCCTAGCAGATCATCTTCTCCTAAGGTCCCATGCCAGTCTCTGCATTGCAGGGTGCTGCACTCTTCCATCCCACTCTCCTGTATGATTAGAAAATGACCAAAGGTAGAGCATATACTGCATATACATAACATTCACTAAAATACTATGTAGAAAAGCTCAAGAGTTTAAGTGCAATGCTGTGAATGCCAGTGGTGCATGATGGTCTTCACTGCCATGGCCCCAATAAGATCTGGATGTCACTAACACTGTGACACAGTCATAGATCCTTTCCATGGAAAGTTGGAACTAAAAGGAGGCTCTGGGTGGAGATGGAGACATGAGCAGATAATCAGCATTTGATGAGGATTTATAAAAACTCATAATGTTATTTTACTTGAGAAATTCTGGATTCTTTGATCCATTTAAAAATATTCAGCAAACTTTAGAATAAAATGCTTTATGATATCTTTCATATCAATACATCAGAATTTAATAACAGAGATTTAATATAACAATTCAGAAGACTTAAATGAGGTATGTAAAATTCATAGCAGATCTGTTTTTTGACTGATGTCATTAGCTCTTAACCTATGACTAAATAACCTTCTCAGAGGGAAGGTTATTGAGCAGAGGAACGTTCTCTTTGAAGTTTGAAATGCCTTTTATTACTGCGTTCAGCGTGACTTGCTTTTTAAGCATATGGACATGATTTACAGATTCCATAGCCAGAATAATAATGCTAAAACTATGGTGTGTCTTAATTTTTATATAGGGAGGGAGGGCTTTAATGTGATATTTAGATTATGCATCTAGATATTCATGTGTATAATAGGAATGAGAATGCTTAAATAATAATTGTTATTTCTAAATAAACACGCATGAAGTTTCTGAAACCATCATTTTTTACGAGTAGCTAGCTTTCACTTGCATGTGCTTTTTGCAGGGAGGGGGCAAGGGAAAAGACTGAATGAGAATAGCAAAATAAATACCCTGCATTTGAAAGAGTCAGGAAATCATCTACTTCCAAAAAATGTACTTGGCTTCTGGAAGGAGAGAGGTACGTGTGAGCTTACAAAAATGCCAGTGACACTGAAGAAATTCAAGCAAATCTTGGAAGTACTGCTATCATTTACTTTGAAAGTCATCGTATGTCATGTAGCGTGACATTGCTTATAGCAAGCATTATTCATAGGAAGACTGACAGACCATATATAAATTCTGTCATACTCCTATACATTGCAAACATGTAAATTTATACGTATTCTTTGGGCATCAACTCCTGCTGACTCTTATGGTTCCTTCCTGTTTTCCAGCCAAAAAAAAAGTGAATCTGCTTGGGTTTTTCTGTTTTCTTGTACCACTGTAAGCCAGGAGTTATTTTGCTTTACAGTAGTGTAAGAAAAGAAAAGGGAAACCTTGGAAAAAAAAAAAAACAAATTTGTGGCAGATCCTTCAGCCACCAGTTTCCTTTGTATTTTCTAAATAACTGATAAATGCATTTCAACTTTAAAATATCAGAGAGGTTGTCACCTTCTAATTTTGGACTCATGGAGTGAATTGGTCCCTCTGGAACTACAAGGTGGTTACCAGGACAAGTGAATCTATGTTCTCATTTATTTCAGTCTACATTAAAAAAACAAACAAGTCGGGGGTTACAAATGATGTTCTGTCATTCATTTTATTTCTGTCAGACTCCTACACCAGCACTTACTCAAAAACTTCAATAAAAACTTTTCACTCAGGGAGGGGGAGAGAAAGTCTGTTTTAAATTAAGTTTAAAAGAAACTGCTCCTTTATCCAATAAAGCAAAATGAATACATAAAAGTATTCTGTCAGGGCTTGGTCTCTGTTTTGATTCCTATGTCATTAACACCCTTCTTTGTTTCCACTTTTAGCATATTTTGCAATACTACTAAATATGAAAGGTCCTCCCAGGCTGAGACCATTGAGGCTTCATGATTTAGTATGGACTGCTTCATTTCTTAAACATCAAAACCTACCTTTAAAATATTTATGGGTGAATAATCAATGATTTAATTATAGTTTTCATTAATATATGCTATATATTTTAGAATATAACAGTGGTTATATAAAAAATATGCAGTTATTACAAATTAAAGCATCAAAAAAAGAAGGTAACAAAACAGGAAGCATTCCACCTAGTCTTTTGTCCCACTTGTTTTACTAAGTGGTATTTTTAATTGGTGAAGACTGTATCTCTAACATGTGGCTTAGTATCACAGCTCCAGCTAAAATGGCTGATAACAGCAAGATACCTAAACTAACTCATCAGTTTCTGTTAGGTGACTCACTGGCAAAGCATTTGCCCAAAACTTTCCCTTGACCCCGGATCCAGTTGTCCAAGCACACTCGTGTGCCTCCTTCTTCCTTCTGTCTTGGGAAAGAGCTTCTTGCTCCCTATGAATGGGCTAACTATTTAGAATTATGTTTGAACCCTCAAATATGACTATATAGTGGTTATTTATCTTCACTTCTTGGAATAAAATACAAGTGATGAAACACAAGGAAAAGCTCAATATATTCACAAGAACTATACAATGCTTCTTATCCATATTGTCTCCATAATAAACTGCAATATTTCCCTCTACCTCAGTTACGAAGACATATCATGAAAACCTCCTTAAAGTCACCTGATGTCTTTGATCTACCATTTCCCTGTGCATCCCACTTTAAAACTACCCACAGCTCACTGCTAAAGTTTGCACAGCTAATAATGCCTGTGCCTCTCTACCTGTTCCCTGGAGGCCAATCACCTTGCTCTGCTCCACATTAATTAAATTAAACTCAGAGCACTTGTTTCCGACCTGCTTTAAGCTTGAAATCTGTGGCTTCTGTTTCAAACCTCAAGCAGGGTTTATGTGCCTGGAAGCTTCTCTGAGTCTTGCTAATTCTAACAGTCAAATAAAAATTACTGCTTCCTCCATGGACCTTACCTTGTTTTTAATCTTTAAATATTGAAGGCTACAATAACACTATCAACCTGAAGAAGCCCTTGTTTCATTTCATGGATTTTAAAGTATAATTACAATGAATTATTCTGCTTTGCAGTTTAAATCTGGATATAAACTATCAAAATATTGGATACTTCATGTTTAGCTTTTTTAAGAAACTCATTTTTCTTTTAATTTAAATTATAAAAAGCAGGCCGGCACTACACTAATGGGTATCGTGAGCACAGAGAACAGTGCTGATAATGTTCTGGACCATACGTGTGGTAGGATCATTAGTAGTAGGAAATAACACATTCCAGGTGCAGGTTGTTCAACTTTGCACTGAGAATATTTTGCATCCCCACTAGGACAAACGCATTTTAATTTTCCAATGGCTCCATCTGCTGTTGTCACTGCACCTTTTTTTCTACTCCACCAAGAAGTTCTTACATTTAACTTTCAGTTAAACCCATTTTGTTAGCATTTTATTACCGAAACCCATCTGAGAGTTCTGGTACTTCAGTTCGTATGGACTCTAGGACATAAATTCCCATAATCTTTTAAGAGTTTTTCAAGTACAGTCTTAAAGGTACAAACAGAAGACCTCTAAGACAGGCCTTCTCTTCTAACACAGCTGATGCCTGAATGCTAAACCACTTTGATGTGGCCTCAAGGCTGCAGAAACAGAAATTTAGATCTGCAACTAAATAGACAGTAAAATCTAGTAAAGCTGAGAAAAAAATAAAAAACAAGTCTACTCTCGTCAACAGGCTGCGGCTTTATAATAACTGGTAAGATATCTGTGTGTTACTGTCTCTCATTTGATCCAGATCAGGTACAGCCAGAATTGCATTTCTGTCAAATTAGGCAGATGACTTGTTAGACAGTTGATGCTGGCTGTACACTGGCTGCAGGACAGACACCCTTTAGGTCTGCCAGTACAAAGGTAACTAGTCCTTCTGAGGGATCTCAAATGTCAGGGAGAGCACAGCTTTGCATTGTGTGTCCAAGATTTTTTTCTGCCCCATGTGGGGAGCCCTTAATCTGGATCACTGACTTGGCTGAGATGGCAAAAGACAGCCAGCACCTCGGCTTTGTTTGTGACCACCGCTCCTGCTAGGGCCTGGGCAGGACTCTGAGACCAGGCGCTCAGGTGCCAAAATGGTCCCTGCATGGAAGTGCCGAACGACTTATGCCTAGGTGGTGTAAAAGGGGGTTATTCATGGCAACTGCCAATGCACTGTGAGCAGCTGTCCTGTACTGGTCAGGACAGAGACGTCACCTGTATGTAAGCCCAGGGGAGTAGAAGCCACTCCTGGTACATAGCCCCTGACTGCTCCCAAGCCCACCTTCACTGTCCTGATTTGAGAGGGAAGGGAAGCTCTGGGCTCTGGGATGGGAGAGCGCTGTAGCACACAGAGGGTGACTGAGTGATTGAGACTTCGCGGCGTGCGTGGGGGGCACAGGTTACATACAGGTGTGAGACACATACATATGTTAACACACAGCCTTGCCAATCAGCTTCTCACTTCTGTTAGCAAATTCATCTGCCCCAGATGAACTGCAACCCGTTGGAAAGGAGATAAGCCTGTAAAATGGAAAACCAGCTTATTTTCTGGCATCTAAGAGAGAAATGTGGCTTAAAGAAAATAAGCCTTTTTTACAGTTTGTGTTTGTTTAATGGTAATTTCCAGCTTCTGTGGAATTTCATTAATATGGGAAAGAGACTGTAAGAAAACCCAGGTACTTGAATGAGAAACCCATTATTTTTCTTGGTTGCTTTGTGGGTGATATTGCAGCTAGATACAGGATTGGCTGTATGCAGCAGAAACCAGGCAAACTCAGCCTTAAGGTACTATAGAAACCTCTTAGATCCTGTTGTTAATTCCTAGCACCAAAATCAACCGCTGACAGTTAGGCCCTCACTCCCCCTTTGCAGGAGTCTTAGAAGTAATGGGCTCTCCAGCCTTACCATATAAAACTAAACCAAGTGAAAGGACAATTTGTCCTTTCCTTCAGGACAAAGATTCCAAATATTGCTTTCCCCTCATTTTGGATCATATTTAATTCCAGCGGGATCAGAAACTGAAATCATTGTGTTTTTTCAAACAGGGTGTTGAACTGTCTCTGGCTCTCTCCTGCTTGGCTTCACTAACCAATCTCGCTCTATGCTTGCATCTGTAGGCCACAATTCTCAGCAGTACTAGTTTTCACTTATGTTCTCCATTTGGGATTTCCAATAGTTTCTGCTTTCCTGAATCCATTGAAAGAAAACATCCTTCACTGTGAGCCAGTTGTGCACTCTCACACCACTGTTCCACGTCATAAAATTTCTTTTCCAGGAGCACTGTGACTCCCTCACCATGACATCAGGCTCTAGAGCAGCATTGCTTCATAGCTCTTTTGTGAACTACTTTGTGAATAACTGATTGCTTGTTTTTGTGCTTTACGCATATTAAGTGTAAATAAATGCATTAATGTAATACACCGACTTATTACACACAGCAAAGCCACTTCACCAAATAGCGACAGCTTTTGCTCAAGACAGACATGCAATAGAAGCAACATCATTCACCAGGCTGGGGACAGAGTAGCAAACTCAGCCTGAGAGGAGACTGAGAGGGAGGTAATATAGCAGAGTACTGGCAGAAAGTTTTCCTGCCTTTTCAAGAACACCAAAGTGGTCTCCTTGAGGCAAGACGGCATCTGCTATCAGAACAAAGCCACAGGAGTCTCTTTAAGTCTCCTCCATCTTCTCTCTCCATTAACTCGATTTATGAGGGTGCTTTAGGGAGCATTTGAGGACCAGGCTTGGAAGCAGTAATTACTCTGCTGTCACTGGTTTAACGTCTCTACTCTCTACTTTACATATCCCACAGTCTCACCCTGACCTTGTACGTGCTTTAAATGAGGGAGTGAATCCACTGAGCTCAGGCATTTAGAAAGGAAGAGAATTTGGTTGTCTCTTCAGCTGTTGGTCCCTTCACAACGGCTTCACCTCAGATCAGGGCAGGACAGACTCTGGATCTGCCCAGGATCAGTGACAATTTTATGAATAAACAACACAACAACACAGCCAGTGAAAAGCATGTGGTACCCCATCCATATGAACCAGCCGTGGACAGATAATTTAGCACCACCTTTGTGAGCTTTGCAGTGGCAAAGACACCTTTCCTTTCCATTAAGGTTTTTCTTCTGGTCCTCGGTAGACAAATTTTTCAAGGTCGTTTGAACAAGACAACAGAAGGAGGCTGCAGATATAGGGGGACTGAGTTGGATCACTGACAGGTATGACATTTAGCACAACTAGACATGTTTAATGAACACAGATGGCAGACCACCAAAGCCAACATGTCAGGCCAAATGTAGGAAGGCTTGGCCGTAATACTTTTCTTGACCTCCTTCAGAAAGATGTTCAGAGCCTGTGGCCAACTACTAGGAAAGCATAAAGTCCTCTCCAAAGTTCAGATAAATATAGAAGGACAAAAAATCACAACTGCTGTGGCATAAGAAGAGGTTTCTGAGATTAAGTGGATCTGTCCTGTGGAAGGTTTTGTAGGTTAGTGCCAGTATTCTAGATTTACACAGTGGTTGGTCAGCTTCATCTTATGGAACGTGCCAAATTCCACTTCTTTCACTGAAGAGACAGGCTGCTATGTTGTATACCAGTTACTATTTATCTTTGGATTTTTCAAGCTTGCATACCAAGAACTACAACTTCTCTAGACATCATATAATAAGAACTAGTCTAAAAAAAAGTCCAAATAGTTAAAACCATATGCACTGTTTATCTGAGAGCTAAAATTGGAGTGACTGGTACAGCTTGATTCTTCAGGGCAGTCTGACACCAAGGGAGGTCACCACCGTCATTTACCAGCGATCACATCATGTGGTGCTGCAGCTGAGAACCTCCAAGTGCTTTCTTCTTTCTCCTGGCACTATTTTTTTTTTTTTTTCTAGATGTCATTTAAGGCAACTGCTTTATACTCAGGTTACAGTTTCTTCTGAGAAGTAGGATCCCTATGGCCCCCCGGTTCCCAGTCTCTTCTTCTTTCACAGCAGGATACCTGCCACTGCATGTGAGAAGCCTCCCTGCTCTGGCCTCATACTCAGCTTCTCATCCTGAAATTCAGGTTCTTGCCACCCAGGAGGAGCACCTGATGGTGAAGTGGTATTTGCCAATATTGGTCTCGCCTTTCTAAACATGAGAAAAATTCAAACAACGAGAAATGTTTTTCTTATTCATCATTCTAACGTCTTTCACATCTTTCAGTCCTCAGAATGAAGTGCTTGATTTCCTCCTTCGTCCTTCTTGGGATCGGTGCCTCCAAAACATGCCTGTCCAAGCTTCAACCAAACCAGGAATCCAGCCAGCACTGCAGCCTAGGTTAGCTTGTACTGTCAGTCATGACACAGGTATTTGCATAGGAGTGATGACAGCATCAAATCTGACAAAATTTGTGTCAGAAATCTTGGCATGGAATAGCAGCTGCCAAACATAATTTTGGGAACATATAGGAAAGACATGAACAACCTCAGTCTGGGGAGGTAACATCCTTCTTAGCAGCCAGCAGCAGTCAGGCCGAGGCTGAAGCTGCTGACAGCTGACTGCAGAGCTCCTTTCAAAGATCGGAAATACACAGCCAAGGGATGCCAGCCCGGGGGTACCAGCGCACAACTCACACAACCCAGTCGCATTTCTTTAAGTTCGAATTCCTGGACTATCTGTAAAAATAATGTGTTGTTTGGTTGGTTTGGGTTTTGTTTTCATTTAGAGAGAGCAAGCTTCCGGTACTTGTAGCAAAACACTTGAGCACATTTCGGGAGTCACAGCTGTGATGGAGCCAAATACTGAACAGCGTCTCTACCGGGGGCAGGGCAAAGCCTTTGGAGTTTTAAGGCAATTCTACCACTTTACAGCGTGCAGCTCACTTTTTTTTCATTACTTTGGACTACATTTTTTTGTATATAAGTTTTTTTTTCTAACAGCAACCGGTCGAGGTAGACTTTCCGCTACAGCAGGAGCAACGTTGTTACATGGCAGCCGACACCGCGCTGCCCGGGGCGCGGCTGGAGTCCCGGCGGCAGGCCCGCCGCGCCCCTCAGCCCGCCGCGCCTCCCTCACGGCCCTTCTCCCCGCCGTTCCGATTGGTTCCTTCTTTTCCCGCGTGACGCAGCGCCGGCCGACCATTGGCGGAGGCGGGCTGGAGGCGGGAGCGCTCGACTGCGGGGGAAGGGAGAGGGAACAGCCGGGCGGTTGCCGTGGTGACGGGGCTGCCGTGCCCGGAAATGGGCGGCCGCCGGGAAGCGCCCGGGGAGCGCCGGCGGCCGGCAGGTACGTGCGCGCGCGCGCGCGCCCGGACGCATGCGCCCCCCCGGCCCCCCCCCCCTCCCGCTCCCCCCCCCCCCCCCTTCCCCCGAGGCGGCCGCCGGTTGCCGGGGTGATCTCGCCCTCTTAAAGGGCCCGCGGCGGCGGCCGCCCCTCGGTGCGTGTCGGTGGCGCTGGCGGGGGCCGCGGAGCGGGCTGCGCGGGAGGGATGGCCGGGCCCGGCGGCGGCAGTGAGGGGGCCGGGGGTCTTGGCGGGCGGGCGCCGGCGAGTGACGGCGCCTTGTGGTTCCCCCGGCAGGAGCGGGCCCGGGATGGCGGCCGGGGGCCCGGCGGGGGGGGCGCACAGCGTCTGCATGGTGTCGGACTTCTTCTACCCCAACATGGGGGGCGTGGAGAGCCACGTGTACCAGCTGTCGCAGTGCCTCATCGAGCGGGGCCACAAGGTCCTGGTGGTCACCCACGCCTACGGCTGCCGGAAGGGCGTCCGCTACCTCACCAACGGGCTGAAAGTCTACTACTTGCCCCTGAAGGTGATGTACAACCAGTCCACGGCGACGACGCTCTTCCACAGCCTGCCGCTGCTCAGGTACATATTTGTGCGGGAGAGGGTCACCATCGTCCACGCCCACAGCTCCTTCTCCGCCATGGCCCACGACGCCCTCTTCCACGCCAAGACCATGGGGCTGCGGACGGTGTTCACGGACCATTCCCTCTTTGGGTTTGCGGATGTCAGCTCGGTGCTCACCAACAAACTTCTGACGGTGTCCCTGTGCGATACGAACCACATCGTCTGCGTCTCCTACACGAGTAAGGAAAACACGGTGCTGCGAGCAGCCTTGGACCCTCAGATAGTCTCTGTCATCCCCAACGCTGTTGATCCCACGGACTTCACTCCAGACCCGTCAAGAAGGGATGACAGTACGATAACAATTGTTGTTGTCAGCAGACTTGTTTACAGAAAAGGTAATGGGGGATAAAATGTAAGTTTATTTTGGTTAATTTTTATTCTAGGGTATGGTAATAAAGATCTTGGTTAGGTACTGCTTACACTGTCTTTGTGGTATGGACTGGATTTTAAACGGGAATTGTAAAGTGACAGTGCTGAGCTTTTTCATCTGTGCATTCAAGAAGAACTATCCATTTCAGTTGGCACATGTTGGGTTCGGAGGTGTATTTCTTTTCTAATATTGAAGATAGTGGAAATTGAAATTTGTAAAACGGAAGGTCTGTCTTATATCAGGGATATGATTTAGGCCCTAATCTATATATTTTGCTAGAAATGTTTTAATTGTTTTTTATTTAATCAAGCAACAGCAATTTAAGTGATTTTTTTCATATTTGTCTCCTAATAGATCACAAGTTGTCTTTTTTTTCAGAATTTTGTGTTCAGCAGTGTAACTGTCTTCGAGACTTTTTTTCTTCTCTTGAATAGAGTTCTTGCAGTAAGCTACATCGTAAGTTCTAAAAGCAAATACAGTAATGGTTTGCCCTACATTTTCTATTCTTAGGTATAGATTTGCTTAGTGGTATCATTCCTGAGCTCTGTCTGAAATATCCAGAATTACATTTCTTAGTTGGAGGAGAAGGACCAAAACGGATCGTACTGGAAGAAGTCCGGGAAAGATACCAGCTGCATGACAGGTTTGTTCTATGCATGTCTATGACCCTTAAATGTACTTTAGGGGTGAGAAAGACAACAGCAACACTCTTTCTGCCTGCCCCCTCCTCCCAAAAAACACCGAAAGCTTGGGAAGGTGAGAAATATTGAAGCCAAGGCAGATAGACCAGACACGTAACTGAAGACTTAGAGTTGGACTGTGATCTTGCAAGTTAATTCATAGAAATAGACCCTGTATGAATCTTCACTCAAGTCAGAGAAGCTGACTTAGACATAAATTTATCATATTCCTCTCTGAAACTGTGGTGTGTGGATCACATATTACCATATGGCATAAGTTGTTAGCTAATTTGTGTCCCTGATGCTTGTGAGAATGACTGCTAGTAATTTATTTTATTATTTCAGTATGAAACTCTTCAGGGTAGTGCTTATCCAGTATGTGGTTTTGTGGTACTACAGACATGTTCCTGGTGCTGCTGTGTTACCGGTTTCTGTGATGCATATGCTTTTGTGTCTTTCTTTGGGGTTTTCTTGTTCAAATAGAGTTTTACATGGCAAGGACAGGGTTCTTAATTTTCTGTTTCCTTTTCTCTGTTTTCAGTTGCCCGTTCTGGACTTCAGTCAGTGATTCCTGTGATAAAATTGTTTGTTAGTATCATTCTTACTTAGCCCTTTCCTGTTTCCCAGTATCTCTTCAAAGTAATGGATCTTGATCATTGTATCCTGATACTTTGCCCTCCACCCCAGACTGAGATTGATCAGACCTCACATTGAAAATTCAGATAATACATCTAAACAACGAAAGGATGACAGATCTTAACTGCATGAAGCCATGTTCTCTTATGGAACTAGAAAGCTTAGTAGCAGTGTTTCGAAGGTAGTTGTCATTAAAACAAAGCATCTTCCTTCCCCAACTTTGTTTTCAGAAGTTTCTTTTAGTGTAAAAATAAGCAGCAGCGTCTTCTATTTCTTTTCTTCGTTGCTGCAAAAATTTAGAGAAGATGGAGCAAAGGTGTCAGTGTTCCTTGTCTCGCTATATAACTGTGACTCATTAGTACATTTTTCAGAATATGTGTAACACTATACAGCATTATTACTGTCCAAATCTAGTGTTTACCTTTCTTACTCCCCACTGTCTTATATGCAGGGTACGTCTTCTAGGAGCCTTGGAACACCAGGATGTTAGGAATGTTCTAGTTCAGGGGCACATTTTTCTCAACACTTCTCTTACCGAGGCCTTTTGTATGGCAATCGTGGAAGCAGCAAGCTGTGGTTTACAGGTAAAAAAAGTTAAAAAGATCTCAACTATCTACAACGCATAATATCCATTTTAAACAAAATTCATGATTAAGTGGTATGTGCTTGTAACATTTTATTTCATCTGAGGCTCTGTCTTTACAAAGGTGAGCAAATATTATCCCCATTTACAGATTACCTGGATGCTGAGACAGAAGGGTTAACTGAAACTGTTTAAGCTCCCAGAAGAAACTTGTGCAGAACTGGGAATATCATATAGATGAACTAACTCTCAGTTCTCCAAACTAACCAAACTGCCTCTCCACAATGCTCTTTTTTATGTACTTCTTTACAGTGTATTGGAGTCGTTGATGTTCATGAAGTTTACTTTGACACTGCAGAAAAATGGCTCATGAGCATGGGTGACTGCTCAGTCAGGCCTATTGAATTGCCAGACTAAACCTTTGTACCAGAACTGTATTATTCCTGCACCAGGAACTGGCAATTGTTTTCTTATAGTAACTGAGGATGTATTTGCCTTACTATGTAGGGATTCAAGACAGGAGTTGGAGAGAGAGAAAACAGTAAAAGCTGTTTCTGCCTAGTTTACAACTCAGATTGACAACTCAAAAAAAGTTAAATCAACAGCCATAAAGAACTTACATTCTTACATTAAAATATAAATAAAAGTTTTTAAAAGACAGATTGATAAGAGTATCTAATATACAAGAAGTTTAGAAAATGTGAGGGACTTTTTTTTTTTTTTTTACTCCAGTATCCTTTGACAGTAGTTACTACCTAGTTGTGGTAGTTCCCCTGTCATCTGTTTTCTTCTCTAGAGGTGCGGAAGTTTTGCACTTTAGAGATGATTGTGCAGTGTGAGTTTTAGTAGTTTCTGATTTTCCTTTTAAAAATAATAATTCAGATTAAAATTACCAAAATTCTAAAGAAATTCTCGTAGAAGGTATAAACTGAAGGTGTATGGGGTAAAACTCTCCAAGTAGAGGTAACCGTTTTCATGAGGTACTGTGGAGAGAACGTCCAAAATCTGGTTATACAGATTTAGTTGTGTAATACGTGAAACAACTTCAGGAAAGATGTCTTAGAAGACTTCATCTAATAAGTGGTTTATGTTTTGTCATGCTACCGAAGAATCATTCTCAACATCATTAAAGGTATTGTGCTAATGCTAGGTCTTTTCTAGGGCCTAGACCATTAGTTTGCATACAGGTAAAATTTCCAAAGCATATCAGTCTTTGTGGCAACCACTCGTATTTTTTTTCCCTATTCTTCTTAAGTGCTGCATCTAAGTGTAATAGCACATACACTACATAACAATAAAATTGAGTGATGACACTGCTATTTCTTTCGTTTCTTTCAAAGGTGGTGAGTACAAGAGTTGGTGGGATTCCTGAGGTGCTTCCAGAAAATCTCATTATTTTATGTGAACCCTCTGTGAAATCTTTGTGTGATGGATTAGAAAAAGCTATTGTCCAGCTCCGATCAGGAACACTACAATCTCCAGAAACTGTTCATAATAAAGTGAAGACATTTTATACATGGAGGAATGTAGCAGAGAGAACTGAAAAAGTACGTATAATCACTTCTTTTAAATTCTCTTAAAATACATTTCTGAAACAGCTGTTTCTTTGAAACATTACTATATACATTCTCTATGTAAGCTCTCAGTGTGATTTTTTTTCAGTGTGTTTCCTGTCAAACATATATGGTTTAAAAAGGTTCAGAAAGTTGGTTTTTTTTCCCACAAATACATCCCTAGGTCGGTGGGTTTTTTCTATTTGCACTTTTTTTTCTATGCCATAATTGCTGAAAAATATTCTGAAGAACAGCCTAGATCTTCTTACATTTCTACTCATATTTTATCTAGTCTTCATGTTAAGTAACTTTTCTGGCATAATGGAAAACATGCTGTTTAAGATGTATGAAAAGATGGAATTCATTATGTTTTGTCTGCCATGTGCAAACAAGTGGTTTAAAATTATGAGAGGTAGTTTAATGCTGGTAGGCTGAACGTAGCTGAATTTACATAAGCTATGGATGTAAGGAAAATAATTTCTCACATTTTTGAAATCATATTTCAGAAATATAGCTGCACTTCAGCATAAAAACTCTGCCGTTAATGAAGAACGTTAACTGCAATGATGTTAGAAACAAGGGATCTCCTCAGGCATTTATGACTTCAGCCCCTATGTTTTAGGCAAGAGAGTAGCTGAATCCCATGCCTCTTAATTACACTGTAGTGTAATCAGATATATATCTCTTACAAGTCTCCTTGAATATCATGTACAACCAGTTTATTGTTTTCAAGTACTGTCAGCACAATTTCCTTTATGATTTTGTAACTGCAAGCAATATTTCAACTGCAAAATTTTTATAGAAGTTAGTCTAGGTTTTAGTTTCCCTTGTAGTGCTTTCTTAAAAAAAAAAAAAAAAAAAAGCATAACTCTGTGAAAGAAAATATAATTGGAAGAAGTATGCATAGAACTTATGTTGTACAAAAGACAGTTGTTTTTTAGCCCATTGTTAAGTTACATGTAGGATGAGGTCTGTAATGTTCTCAAGGGAAAAACTGTATTCTTTAAGCCTTTTCTGAGTTGTGTGTAGCGGGTATTTATGCTTCTATTCTGTGAAACTCGGGACTATATTTTGTTTTTTGTGGTTGTGGCTAATATGTATATTAAGTCACAAGTAGCATGTAATTTGCTTTTCACATTTATTGAATTTTAAGAATTTTACTAAGAATTGCTAGTGCTTCTTTAAATGAAGATCAGTACCCTATTATGATTTGCTTGATTGTTCAAATACAGCAATTTGGAAGATTGCCAACTCGTCTGTGAGTTCATCTATCTTTGTGTTGAAAATCTAGTAATTGCATGTTCAGACTTTTCCTATCACTGGTGTGAATATGAGATTAGAACCCATTCAATTAAAAAAAACCTAACCCTCTCTATGTAATATTACATGAGAGACATGAAGATTCTTTCATTAAAGAGCCTTCCTATTTAATGAAATAATCTTGAGGTCTGACAAAAAATTAGAACATTTATTTCTCTTTTTCTCCTTAAATTAATGAATTTTGTAGAACAGTACTCATAAATCAACACCTAAAATCTGCACATCTTTTCTGTGGTAATATGTCTCATCTAGTAGTTAGGAATAGGCAATTTATTTTGCACACTGACAACAAAGTACTACCTGATTTTTGAGGTAGAAGCAACATCGTTTTAAGATTTTACTTTCTGTCTCTTCTCCATTTAGGTGTATGACAGGGTTGCAGATGAAGTGGTTTTACCAATGGATGAGCGACTTAACAGACTAATGTCTCACTGTGGCCCAGTGACTGGGTACATTTTTGCTCTTTTTGCTGTTCTGAACTTCCTTTTCCTGGTGTTTCTGAGGTGGATGACTCCAGATTCCATTATTGATGTTGCAATAGATGCCACAGGACCTAAAGGTGCATGGACTAAACAGTATTTTTTTGGGAAAAAACGGAGAGTTAAAGAAGAACTTCCAAGCTCCTAAAACACTCAAACGAAGAGGAAACAATACATCAGACGCTAAAGGTTTTAATGCTTGCTGAGAGACATTGCTCTTAAAATTCTTCAGTTTCTTTCTGAAGTTCTTAGAAAGAAACTTGGTTAAATGTGCTACCTCAATTTAGGATTATGTTTTAATTTAATTTTGGATTCATGCAAATTTATGGACATCTCTTTTGCACTTAAAGCTGGGAGGAAACGATGGGTTTTTATATGTGCCAAGAGCCTTTGAGACAAAAATACAGATTTTTCTCAACAACTTGAATATTGTATTAACAGAAAGTTACTGTAAACTTTAGTGGTATTTGGGAAAGAAAGACAGAAAAATTATTAGCTTACAGTAGTCCCTGCTAATTCCTGATATTTACAGTGATTTTTATTTTGAGACTTATTTTAAAATATTTAATTGAAAACCCAGCAGAACATACTTTTTCTCTCCTGAGATGAAAATGACACTTGAAATTAGCAACGAACTCTATTACCATGGAAATTTCAGTGACTTATTTCTAGCAGTTGTGTCCCAGTGACAGTGTTTTGCCTGCATAGTGTTATTATTTTGAGGTTCTTCCCTAATCAGATTGGATTGTCCTGTTGCTAAATCAAAACTCCATAATGAATTTTTGATATTTTCAGAGGTGCTAAATTTGTCCTGTTCACTTACATGTGTGAAAGTGATGTAAAGCTTATGGCATTTTTTTAAAGCACATAGGTGAAGAAATTATATCATTTAGAGATAATACAGCCTTCAGAAACAGCTCAGGCCTGAAAACTCCTCCAGCAGACTATGCCAAAGTGTGAAGTAACACATGTGTGTGTGTGCAGCGTGTGAGAGAAATCTATGAAGGGCTTAGCAAGCACCATTGTGCTTGCTTGCTCTCTCTCCCTCCTCTCCCCTCCCCCCCCCCCTTTTTTTTTTTTTCTTTTTTTGTCTTTTTCTTTCCCCTTACTTCTGATCAAAATGGCATTTCAGCCCATCTCTGGGAGGGACAGTGTTTAGTGTGCTAAATCAGAGACACTGTCAGGCAGGTTCTGGTGAAATCTTGGGAAGGTATCCCTTAAATGGAAATAACCAATAGGTATACTTTTCATGGAAAGGAAAAAAAGTATACCTGGGGCAATAAGCAACACAGCATACCAATGTGTGAGAAGGGGCATTTATCTCATTTATGTCAATCACCTCTGAAACTCCCCCTGCCTAATGCACTGCATTAATTTCTTTTTCAAGCATCACTAAAGACTAAAATTTCTATGATTTTATGACTTGAGTATTATGTAGTGTTGAACACTGTATTAATATTAAAACTCCGCAATATGAAAATACTGTTTCCAAACTCTTGAAGGGAAGTATTTAAAACACAACTTTTGTCAATATCATCTTGTTTCTGTAGACAGTTACCTTGACATCTGACATTTTATAATTTAATGGAACCTATTTTCATAAATCAGAAAGGTAATATGAAATAAACACCACAGACAAAGTCTGTGTTCTTTTACTAGAATTTTTAGCCTTTGATATGTAACATACAATATGCATTGTATTACAATTTGACCTTTTCAAACTCTGCATGAAAAGTAGGGATCAGCTAAAGTGGTGCCACACAAATTATGGATAACTGGGTGGATTTAAGGTAATATTTTACTTTTCAAAGTTACTTTTTTTTTTTGTTCCCAAACCTTCAAGTTTATAACAACTTTTTAAAAATACTGATTATCATTCCAGGGAAATGTTTATATACATATATATATATATCTTTCAAATGCTATTTTGTTGATTCTGGTTTATTTCTTGTTGGTTTCCTGCAAGACTATAACAGTTTTCAACAGGATTGTGAGAATCTATTAAAAATACTCTATTGTAGAACATTGTGTACTTACGAATAACACAGTAAAACCTTGTTATAGTCTTGTTTATAAGACAAATTTACAGTTTATCTGAAAGTTTATTTATCTTTTCATAAAGAATGGGTATTTTTCATTAACATATGGGAACATACAATTAGAAAATACAGGAATATACTCCATATTGCTGCTTCTCATCACTGGTGGTTGGTCTTCTTATGAGAAAGATGATTGTTAAACATTCTGCACAAGCTGCCACAAAAATTTAATCTATAACTGGTTTAACTGCAAACATGCTGTTTCGCAAGTACTGCAACTTGTATTACACATAATTCTTTGTGGGACTGATTCACTTACTGGCTTTGTACAGTGGAATAAGGGATGATGTCACTGAATCATTTACAGTTTTAAAAAGCATCAGTGGGTAAAATAAAAAAGTTCAAAGAAAATAGTAACAACAATAAAAAACCCCTAAACAGACATAATGATAGTATTTAGAAATTAATAAAATAACTATTTAAAAAATCTAAAATGTTTCCATTGTGCTTGTAGGTAACATTTGATCGTTGTGAAATACTAGGGAAATGTTACCAAAGAGAGAGTGATACTATGTCTTGCACTGAGCAGAGCCTCCTGTGTGGAGGAGGGAACACTCCTACATTATATGCAGACACTGTGAATTAAGGTATAGACCAAGTGGTGATAACTGAAAATTTTATGTTGAACTAGTATCAAGTAAAGTATGACTGTAAGATTTGTCTTTCAGATTGTGTTTTAGTGGATGTGGATGGATTTGTAAGAAGGTAAATAGACTGTAACGTACTTACTTTTGTGGTCAGGTTTTTCTGCATCTTTTAAAAATAAACTTACTTTTTGCCCTTTTGATATTTTTTTTCTCTTTGCTAGTCCTTTCTTTCATGTATGCCTAGGTTCATATACAAATAATTGTAAAAGTGCATCCTTTTGAAGCTCCAGTAAAATACAGACTTTATGTAAATAGATATAGGAACAAACAATCTCAAAAAAAATGGTTTTACAAACTTTTTAAAATTAAAAAATATTTAAATATTTTTAATTTCATTAACGACTGTCATCATATTTACTGTACATCTTTTATGACACTCAGTACTGTGTTGAGTTTCACAGTTTTTTTCCTAATTACTTGAGCATGGGCATAGCCAGATAAAAGGTGGGTATTTTTTGCGAAGGGAACAAAATTGAATGCAAGATGTGGTTATATATCTGAATTTACCATTGTACTGAAATTACGCTTTTTTCCTGTAGATTTAACAGATTGGCTTGATTTTGAATTCTGACTTGCTTCAACACTGGCGTAACTCTCAAGATGATATTTGTGCAGGATTCATTGAACTTTAACCATGCATAAGCTGGTTGTCTAGTACACGTTCTTGAAGCCAATTGTTTAAGCGGGGGGAACTTATGGCATGCATCTAAAGAAGGAAGGAGTCATCCCCTGCTAGCACAGGCCTTGGAGGCAGACAGGGGAAAATTAATTGCCTGCTGGAATTTGCTGTCTTCCTGCCCAGACAACCAGACCTTATGTGGTGCAATGGGTGTCAGATAGGTGAGATGAATCCCACATCTGCTTATTTGAGAGCAACCAGTGAGTCACTGTATACATCCCTTCTAAAAGCAGGAGTGTTGTAAGTGTGCTAACCTAAGGATGCAAATGAGGCAAGGCTTGTATGGGAAGTGGTATCATTTATTAGATCAAACTGAGAGAAAAGAAATAGCTAGGCTCTCCATACGGCTTTGTTCTGATCTCTTCCCTTCAAGTTAAAGGATTTCTGTTTCCTTTTTTACCCCAGTTGTCTTTGAATATATTTGATACTCACACTTTCAACTATATACATCAGAAATATACAGCTGTAATTCAGAAAGTGTCTAGCGTAAGAATAGACCAATACCTCTTCCTATTTCTTTGAGAAGAGAATCCCACTAATCTTTATTTCCTTGGCCAAATTCTTCAGGTCACATCTAGCATTTCTCGCTGTTGGCTAAAGTTAAGATGAACCGTAGTGAAAATGAGTTGTCTTCTGAATGGGACTGCCTTTTGTGCTTATTCCTTGCATGTGTGTAAAGTAAGGATATATAAACATTAGCTTTTGAGTTCTTTGGAGGATCTAGCTAATCTGCTTCTATTCATTCAACACCTCATAACAATTTTATTGAAGGATTAATATATTTTCTGGATATTTTAATTTGACAATGAGCTGAAAGCTATAGTGATTCATGGAGTAGTTCAGGCATCTTGTAGAAGTTCTCAATAAGGCAGGTTTTCTACGGGGGACTGATTTATTCAGTCCATCAATGGAGTTGCATAATCCATCTCATTCAACTCACAACGATGCTGCCCAAAACAGTGAGCGAAGAAAGATGGGATTCCTGATTCTGCGTTGTCGTTGCTCTTCTGTTGTGTTATATCTGTTCTCTGCCTATGTTGTTCACCTTTCTCTAGTTTCAGAAATACCAGACAGTTCCAAGTGCTCACACCAGATCCTGCTACAGCTTCCCTGACTACCACCTTCACCAGTATAAATACTTCCCATACTGTTCATCCATCTTCCCACTGATGATTTTTTTTAATACACTGCAGTAATTTTCCTAATGTACACTAAGAGCAGATTAAGAGATTACATGAGTTTTTCTCAAATTACTCCATCACTTAACTAAAAATCTTTAGTTGTCTCGTTCTGAAGTCAGGACGGTGATTTTGCTACTACACAAATGGAGCTCGTCTTTCTGGAAGAGTCATGTCCTTGTGACTACTTCCAAGTGGTCAAACTTCCTCATGGTTTTTTAGCCCACCTGCTGAGCTCTTCACTATTACTGGAGTTTCACTTTCCTTTAGGAATAAGAGAATTTCAGTGGAAATCACCTGATCTCTAGTTTCTTGTATTTTTCTGAGGGTTGTGGACTTCTACCAACTATTTGGCAAGCTGATCGTGAAAGAAGATCAATGGATCTCCTTTTCAACCAAAAGTCCATTTTCTGGTTTTCTTTTAAAAGGTGCTGTTCCTTCTTGCTTACATTCTATTGAACGCCAGTTTTGTAGGTCCCACATGAGAGATTTCTCCATCATTTGGGCTGACCTTTTCTTTGTAATTTTTTTTCTGTTTATTTTTTTTTCTCTGCATCCTATGCACCTTTTGCTATTCCTCTGGCTTCAGGAGGAGTATTTTCATTATCTCATATTTTTCTAGGGTTAACTGATCATCCCTTTTTTGGTACACCTTTGTTTGCTAATTTATCCTTTTTGTTTCACAGTTGAGCAAACTTAACTGTTTTTCTCTGATTTCTTAATTTCTCTTGCTTGTAATCTGTGTCTTCAGCTGTCTTGTGGCGAAGAGTATTAAAGTGACTAAAAATAGGTACAAAATTCTTTTGGATTCATAGGTGTTATAGTTTCTACAGGTATATTACTGTGGAAGGAAAGGTTTATGTAATATTTATGTAAAGCGTTAAGTTATTGGTAAAAATGTAATATCTTGGTTTAATTCAGAATTTTAGAAAAACTGGTTCACTTGAAAAAATAGCTTGGGGTGGTTTTTTCAGTCTGTCTGCACATATTTTATAGAGCATTCTAGTGCACCTGGGAGTGCAGAGTGCTGAAGACAGCAAGGTACTAAGCCAGCTGTATTGCTGCAAAACAAAACAAATTGCATCTAAAATGTCCAGGGAAATAATTTGCTGTAAAATTTCCTTCTGCATATCCACCATCTCCTTGGGATCTCTAAAAGAGGAGAGTCATCTTGCATTTTCCCTTGACAAGTGTGTAAATTGAAGCGTAAGAGAACCTGGGCAAGGAGGGGGTTCAAAGAAAGAAAGAAATCTCCCTCTGCTGTGCATATAGGAAAATAGGAATCAAGCCTAAATGGAAAGGAGATAGGGTATTCTATATAGATTCAACTAATTAACACGCAGAAAAAATTACTCTGTTCTCTATGGAAGCCACGTGCCTTCAGAAAATAAAAAGAGCAGTTAAAGAAAAAGTGCGTCTTCTTCAGTTTCAGGTATTACACCTTTGAATCAACCATGGATAATCTAAAAATATTTCCATTCTTTCAAAACAGTGAGATGCTGTTTGCAAGAGATACGAATGGACACCACTCTTAATCCCTGAGTGATGGAAAATACCAGTATGTTATCATGTGTTTCTGATTACATATGTTCAGTGTATTTTTTCCCCTCCTAGAAGAACTTTGACTTCTTAGCCCTGGCTTTGAAAATATGTGGTTTTATTTCAGATTCTTTCATGATAATGATTTTCTTTGATATGCTTGCGTTTGTTCTGTATCTGAGTACCAGCAAGGCCTGTTACCAAGACAGGAAAGACAGAAAAGTATTCTTTTTGCAGTATCTCTGAATAATTTCTGCAACTTTACCTATGTAGCTTTTGTACATGGAACTGCTGCATCAAATAATATATAAAAAATGTGGATTTATAGGCTTTCAGGTGGTATGGAGAGCATCTATCTGAAAATTTATTCTAATTATGTGGGTTTGGAAAGGATTTTGTTTGTTTCCTGTATGGCACTGGATGTTCAAACTATCTTATCCTTGGTATTGTTATTTAGTATCAAATAACCCATACCAAATAGAACCAGAATGTATTTTTGGTAACTGAGGAACAGCAGGTTCTGGAGGGTTTAAAATAGACGACATACGATACCAAGAATAGCCCAGTGCAATTTAGCCAACCTGAGAAACTATTTGAAGAGCAAACCAAAATGGAGGGCAGTTCTATACTCCATGCTTTCACTAACATTTATTTTGCCATTTTTGCTTTATTTTGCTTCAAGCTTTTAATTAAGATTTCCTTGGCTTTGTTGACCCATTTCTATATTGTTAAAGGCAACAGAAAAGAGGCTGCCAGGATAGCAGAAGAGATCTATGGAATAGTCCCAGGTAAAGTAAAAATATCGACACTAACATTTAAATGTGTATTTGCTACATTTTTGTAACCTGAGGATTTAAATAATTGAGCTGCCATGAAAGGAGGAATCTGCTGCTAAATGCATGGGTGAATGTTTTAACCTGAAGTGCCTTCCGTTTCTGGGGTCTTTGCAGTGTCAGTATGTGTTGGCATGATTTAGGTGTGCAAAATATGAGACTCCAACAATTACCCAGCTAGAATGAGGACAACATTTGCTCAAGGCAGTATGGTAAATACAAAAGTTGTTCTCGGAAGCAAGGCATTCTTTTGTGGGGGTTACAGATGGTTTTACTAAATAGCTAGCTTTACTTCCAGAGAATATTTAAGGAAAAATTTTAGCATGTTAATTTTCTGAAAGGAGATACTAGAAGGTTATAACTAATGACTTTATGAATCCAAGCTAAGAACCTCTGTCTTGTTAAATCAGATGGTAAAATGAATACAGCTAAAATTATTCTGAAACAATATATTCCTGTTCCATATATTTATTTAGACTATTTAGTAGGTATATTTTAAAATATTTTTTTTCAAAGTGATTTTACTCCTTCACATCACTGCCATATTAATGAGTAAACACGTATTTGCATGCCCAGTAATTCCACTAATTAAAATTACACGGTATTTTAAATTTGCTACTAATGAGAACTTTTATTTTCCTACCTGAAGATTCTCATCAGCATTGTGACATCACAGATTTTTATGTGCCTCATTTGTTGGGCACTTGCTTCGTGATGAATAGTGCCATCATCAACAAGAACATGAATGTGAGCAGAACATGGGTGGTGTGAGATGGCCACCCAAAGCAGAGAGATTAAGATCAGGCCAAGAGAAATACTGCAGCAAAGCATTTTTTACAAAGCCTTTATATATAGGCATGTCTGGGTTATTAATTTATTTGTTGTCTCCAGAATATAATTCCAGTCATTTGTAACTGTCATTTTTTTCCAAGTGCCTTTATGAAATTGTAGTCAGACACATGGCAAACAGCATTTTTTCCTTTGTGCAGGTTCTTATCGAAGTGCCTTGAAGTTTAGCAGACCACAACATATTTTTATCTGCAAGTTGCCATTTGCAAAAAGCTATTAAGGATAATCTTACACAACATAAGATCATGTGATGCTGTTGCTGGGGTACTATATTGGATTACAGGTGGAGCTTCACAGGCTTTTTGCTTTGCAGTGAAGTAGGGCAGCCGCAGCAGGGCTCCTTAATTTATCTGTAGACATTTGAAAAGACACACTATTTTCAGACATGTCACTTACAACTGTGAAGGGAAGATGTGCCCCATATGGGAACTATATTTGCCACACTTTTCAGGGAGGTAGGTTGCTGTGGCTAGCATGGAAGCTATGTAGCAGCATGTGTTTTCATTGTGAGGCATGTGTGCATGTGTGCATTGTAAATGCACGTGACGTGTGATTGCACGTGCTATGCTATAATGCATAAAAGATTAAATAAGGCACTGTACCTCTGTTGTCTGAGTTATTTCTGAATCTTCCTGCTGTATAAGGTCCCTGGGTTTTGTCATTTCCACTGTCTTCTAACTTTTTGAACTGAGCTTGCCTATTTGAGTCACCAGCATGATGAGGGATGTGGTCTTTTTTTGATGTTTTCAGGAAAATGTTTCTTGGTCCCTACCTGGCTCCTGTTCCCATCATTTTGCCTGGTATATCCTTCTTGGTCCTTAGGAGCCTGGCTGTATATGGTGCGACCTGCCTTAGTGTGCATGTTGCCATCTTCCTGCCTTAGGAGCCCAGGAACAGCTCCTTAAATAAATGGAACAAAAGTTAAAACCAAAACCCCATGAGCTGAAGCACATCCTTGTTCTTGGGCAACAAAAGGATACTCCCTTAGCCAAGGCTGAAACCTCTGCTGTGTCCTTGGCCTGAAGTCCCCAGGGATGTGTCTGTGCCTCTCATTGATTTCTCTCTGCTTTGGGTAATGCCTGAAATGGAGATAAATCACCCTTTCCATTCTCTGGTGTGAGGTGTAGCTGAAAAAATTAAACAGGACAAGGGTTTCGAATACAGTGCTCATGGGGTTGCTGTACAACAGAGCATGAATGCAAACACTGGTATTGCTTCTGTCCTGTGGCATTGTAAATGCAAGTGGCCTTTGAAGAAATACTTACTACACACTGTGTTGCAGTATAGTTATCAATTTTAATATAGGACAAGTAAATTTGCTCTGCACTTGAGTTGAAGGCATATAACCTGGGCTGAGTGACTATGTCTGTAGGTAGTAGCTAGGCTAAGGCATTTTTTTTTCTTGGCACGTTAATAGATTAAGATAAGAAAAAGGGCAGACTAGCATACATGAAGGAGTCTGAACAGCTCAACAACTCAAAGGGATTAAGGAAGAAAAGTAAAGCTTCAGGCAGAATTTTTTTTTCCATGGCTTTTCTGAAGCCTTCCAGTGAGGAGGAGGATGAAACCTGCTAGTCTGAGCTGGAGGATATTATTTATGAAATTGACAGTTCAGAATGTAAAACTGCCAGGGACGTGTAAAATTAATTTGATGGACAAATGTCTCCCTGCTATGAGTCTCTCAAGGAAGTGCAAGAGAAGCTGGAATATGATTTGTGACAAAAGCTTGCTAGGAAAGACAAAGGCTGATAGGGTTTTGAAAAGGAGAACTGCAGGACTTTGAAGTGCCCAGGTGAATCCCAGCAGCATGAAACTCGTGGTCTTTGCTGAAGCATGTTTTTAGCTGTTTTTAAAAGTTCTGACCAGAAGCTTTTAAGTCCCTTAGCAAGCGGCCAGCTTTCTCAGGAGTGCTGAGCCCTCAGCTGCTCTGCTGAAAGCAGTTTATCATGCAGTTTCACCGCTGGCCCCACACGGATTTCAGTCCCTGTCTGCATTTACACGCATCTGTTTTTTTCCCTGCCCTCCCAGGATCTGGATGTGTTGCTTACTGAATTAACTTCTATGCATCTGCTGTTTCAGGCAGCTGGGCAGACCGATCCCCTCTTCATGACGCTGCCTTCCAAGGACGCCTCCTGTCTTTGAAAACCTTGATTGCACAGGTAAAAGCCCACAGGTAAAGAAAAGGTTGGGAAGCAGCGTAGTTTCTGTTGAATTGCATCTGTGAGTTGGTGAGCTTGTAATAGACTACAGCAGGGCATAAGAAATGCAGTTGTATAAATAATACATTTGCATGTACACTTTTGGGCATGTATTAGTTTGCTTAGTTAGGATGCTGGAGACAAGCCCCGGACAAAGATTATTACAGCTTGTATATTGTTGTATGATAAGCAATGACCTTTGGGCTCTTTCTCATTGAGAAGTCTCATGTAAACTGGTCTTGAGAACAGTGACAACATATATATCAACTATTAAAAAAAGTCGGTAGAAAGCTGTAAAAGTACATCTTGCTTTACAAAACAGCAAGCATGGTCTTCCTAAAGAAAGAACTGTCAGTCTTAAACCCTCTGCTCCAAATGGAACCAAGAGTTAGGCAAGAGGAAGAGAAAAAGAAAGATTATACAAGAAAGGATGAGAAGCTGGATATGAAAGTGGGCAGCTGTCAAGGGATAGGTTATGATTCTTTGTGTTTTACCAACCATCTTCCTTACCACCTCTGCTTAAATTCAATGCCATCATCTGGCACGAAGGAGCAACTGTCCCCCACTCCCCGAGTGTAAGCTCTGTGACTTGGCCATCAGACTTTTTATATTCAGGGTAGATAGTTTTTCTATGGAAAAGGAAGTGATGGAGGTTAGGGATAATAAGGGAAAGGGCTTATTCGTTCAGGGGTTTGCTGGTTTTCTGACCCCCTCTATCTCTATTTATGTTGACCTTACAGCACCTTGTTAGTGGGGCACCTGGTGTTGTTGTTATACACTAGATGCCCCAGTTATATGCTGGTCATGGTTACACACTGGAGAAGTACCTGGTGTGGTTATACATCATTTAGTTAATCTACCCTTTCTCCTTCTCCTGAAGACATTTAATTTTGGGAGTGAATAATAAGGGTCCTTGCTGATGGAAAGAGATCAAGGCAGCAATGTCTGTAGAGACTGAATTGGAGCTGATTCACCACAGCTTGATAAATGTAGGGATGAAGCTGTTCATGGAGCAGCATAATCATTGCTCATTGCTTCTAATATAGTTACACTACTAGCCTAAAATTAAATATGGATCTATAGAGTATATGTGGGACACTCAGAAGTCTCTGGCTTAGGACCATAGCTTTCAAGAAAGCCAGTGAGGCTTCTGCTTCCCAGGGGATGCCAGGACATAAGGGGCAATGGAGTGCTGGAGTTTTAAAAGACCTCAAGGACTCGCCAATGCCTGTTCCGGCACTGGAAGAAAAGTTTGATTTTTCACATACATTGGGAAGAGTTTTATAACCGTCTGAAAACAAGGTTTAGCATGAGCAGTGTTTGGCAAACAGCTATAGTAAGACCTATAACTCAGTCTCCATTTCATAACAATGGATTGCTGGTTTGCCTTTCATTTGCAATGACTGAGTTTCATTTTTAAAATATATATATGAATAATGATTGAGAATATGATTCTGCAACAGTATGATTCTATGAATAGCTCTCCTTATCAGGACTATCTAGAAGACATTCCTCTTGAAGGAATACGCTGATCATTAAGTATGAAACATCTATACAACTAGACAGTGGAATAATCTCAACATTTTCTCAAGGTTTCATCTATTCCCTTGGCACTGATGAATGAGAAGTTTTAGTGACAGCCTTTACATTAATAACTATTTAATGTAACTGAAAAACTATGTTTTTCTATCATAGATTGTTTTTTTATCTTAAAGTGGGTACAGTGCTTGCTTTTAATGTTCACTGCATGGGGACTGGTGAGTTTTACAGTGTTATATTGCTCAGAGACTTCTACCCATCCAATTTTCTACTGCCTACCAAAAAGTGCATTGCTGCCATCTTGTGATCTTCCGTGTTTATAGCACATCAGGTAGAGACAAAAAGACAAAACATGTTACAAAACACAAGACATGGAGTGGAAAATAGAGCTGCTTCCAGGCCTGTTCTCACACATGGTTGTGAAACCTTAATTACCAGGAGATTTAGCTGCATTCTGGGGAAAGCACATATGACAATTGCTTTCTCCTTTGTGAATATGTCTGGTTTCTGTTTGTGCAGGAATAGATGTAAAAACTGTTATTTAGGGAAATACCTGTATAAGCAGCAGTTCTTTCTTCCAGTGCAAAAGCATTTTGTGGGTGGTCAGTAAGAGGAACTGATTCGTGGGTAGGATTTGCCTCATCTATCTTAGGGTTTTGCCAGGTACTTACTACTTTTGAGTGAAACACACAGGGCACTCATATACCCCATACGGTCAGTGGAGGTATTTTTCAGACAGAATTCATCTGACCTACTAGAAACAGCTGGTTTAACATGGGATAAATCACATCCTAGGGGAGCCTGTTTCTCCCCACTGAATGAACCATGGGCTCCAGCCGAGCTGCTGATACCTGTGCCAGAGGTGTCCCTGCTCAGGGAGGCGAAGCTCACCAACTGTAGTCCTTGTTGGTGCCGGACTTAATAGGGAATGTAATGCCACCCTCATAATTAAAGAAATGTGATGTCTTTCCTGTGATTGACTGTGCATTGTAAAGAACTGGAAATAGAAGGCATAGCTTGTCCTTGCTTTCTCTTTAATGCCATCACCAGCTGCTGTCTTTGGGGATGAGCACCAAAGCACTGAACAGCACTAATCCAACCCACACACCTTCCCTGGACACACACCCAGTGACATGGCTCTCCCCTGGCTGCAGTCCAACTGCCCTTCATACCTGTGCTGGTCCGGGGGCAGCCGCGTGGTTTGGGCAGGGCTTTCCCCTCATGCCCCCCGCCCTGCATTGCAGGGTTTCAACGTGAACCTGGTGACGACAGACCGTGTGTCGGCTCTCCATGAGGCCTGCCTGGGTGGCCACGTTGCCTGCGCGAAGGTGCTGCTGGAGAACGGCGCTCAGGTGAGCCCCGGGGAGGCTGGGGGGGACGCGGGTGGCTGGAGCACGGGTGCTCCCTGCAGCAGCGGGGATGTCAGATGGGCTGCCCGAGTGGCAGGGCCGGGATGCAGACAGACAGGAGCATCTCAGGCAGAAATGGGGAAAAATAAAACAATGCTTTGTTTCTGTGGGTGACGGATTTGCCTTCCCTGGTGGCTGCTTGGGTTACCTCATTATTCTGTTTTGTTTTCCCTCTGTATGTGAAATGTAGTCACGACTGATGGAAAAGGAATGAGAAATGCTAGGTGAAGAAAATTACATCCCTTTTTCTCCCCCCATAACGATCACTGAGCTCGCCTCCGGTTTTCTGTGGGATGGTTTGAGAGTCTCACATAAGTAAAAATAGACGTGCTTGAAGCAATGCAACGTTTTATCTGCTAATAAAATAACATTTTCCTCAGTTGGACCTAAGGTAGAATACATGTTAACAATGGAGATAGAGGAATGGGTGAAATACATACTAATATATTTCATTCACCTGGCTTTGATAGAGGAATGGGTGAAATACATACTAATATATTTCATTCACCTGGGTTTTCAAGTACAATTTATATGGCAAGAAACTGAGCAACGCCAAAACAGGCAATCAAGCTATCCTCTGCAGAAGAAAATGCAATTGTTAACTACATAAACTGTATGCCAAATTTCAATCCCATAGCAAGACGAGAGGAAAACCCCTTTCTGCTCAGTTTTACTTGATTTTGGTAAATTAATGGCATTGCCTTTTTATAACTCAGAGAATCATCTCTAAACTACCTGTTGGTTCCTTGAGAAATCAGCCTATTCCTGGTATAATATATAGCTCCAATCTTTTTCGGCTTTTGCTTTCCGCCAGCTCTGTGTTCATAAATAAAGTCAACAGGCAGTTGTCTCACTTCTGGGAGAAAAATACGCCGTTCTGCTGCTCTCCTTTCTTGCTGTGCTCTCCTTTATTTCCTTTTTTTACCAAACCATTTACTCCGTAATATCTGTCTTACCATTCTTTCCTCTTTTACCAGTTAAACCAAAGCCCAGTGGAGAGGGAAACCAAAGAAGTAATATTTCTTCACTTATCTCCTTGCTTACCCTTGGTTATCAGCTTGCCTGAATCACTGGCCCTGTTGTGAAATGATGCTGATAGACCCCCAGTGCCTCCAGCAGCATCAGCCACATGTGCTTGATGAGACTGGGGGGAGGTGGATGGCAGTGCTGAGCTGCAGGGCTGCAGCATGTACTCTGTCTGAAATACAGATACGCCCAAGGCATATCTATTTCTTTCTTTTTGTTGTTTTAGAAGCTGTGCAGAATGAGGGATAGTTTAGCTCAGCAATTAGCAGGAGAGGAGGAAGATCAAGGAAAAGGCTGGGATCTGCAGTGATGATGCTGTTGAAAGAGAGTTTTAGTTGGACCCTTGCAATTTCAGGAAAAGCAAGCTGCATTTTGGGCTCCAAAACCTAAGCAGATATCCCCCATGTTGTCATACCTGGTATCTCCCCATACCATGCTGAATTGTCCACTTCCTGGACCTGCCATGATTATTTTCCAGCCAGATCTGCTCTTCCACTGGTTTTCCATGAAGGTGAGCAAGCAGAGGAGGCACCAGGGAACAGGGGCTGCCTCCGCCAGTGTACCTGCCTAACCTGCAAGTGCAGTTTCACATGCGGGAACGTGGCCTTGCACTGGCTGCTGCATGGTTGGAGACTGCTGCTGAAGATGGCAAGGACTGAAACACTGGAAATGGCAAGGACTGGCTTGTAATTGTGGGGAAAGCACCTTGCGGGAAAAGCAGTTGAGTCATACAGCATCGTAAACAAGTCAGTAGTTCAAGAACAAGAACAAATGGTACCTAGGAAGGTATCAACTGCAGATGGTCCACTGCTGAATTACCCAGAAGAGACCAATAGGTTCTTTCTTAAATGTCACTGTCTTTAAAGGAGAGAAAGGCAAAATATCCTGCTAGTTAAATTCTGTGAGTTAAGGTATTTCTAGCCTGGTGCTCTGACCCTTTGCAATGCAGCTCCTGTGCTTGCACTGGTAGCAAAGTCCTTCGACTTCCCCAGTGGCCCAGGACTTCTCTAGCCCCTCCTCTCCCATCTCGTTCCTCTTGTCCCTGATTTGGAAACTGCTCAGGCTGCCATGTGCTTGCATAATGCACTGCTCTTCTCCAGTGTGCCACAGAATTAAAGATGTGCAGATTTGGCACATAAATTGCCTCTGAGGGCTTACTATGTAGTTAAACATAACAGGTACAGTGCTGTGCATGACACAAGCCAGGGACTGTCCTGTCCCAGTGGAGAATGACAGATGGTGGTTCTTGTCAGGTTTTACATCAGAGGTGAAGGAAGGAAATTCTTTCTCTCTTACACACATGCGTACACACACATGCATATGAACACAAACTCTTTCAAGCTCCTTTTCTGTTTGGGATTAAGACTATGTTTCCATGAAAATGTCTTTTGCTGGAAATGTGTTTTCAGGTGAAAGTATTAACATGAAGTAAATGTTTTCATTTAAAAAGCGAAGCCATTTTCATCTGGGCATGTTCTGGCTTTGGGTTGGTGCAAACTGGATGGTCATGAAGATATTCAAGTTCTCCACGTAAAAAAATTTAAATCTGCATTTTCTGAGCAACCCTCGGAGGAGCATTCATAGCAGGCAGTGTTGCTGCTTTATGGCAATAGCAAATTATAGGAAAGAGGGCAGACCTCAAAGGAGAATGTTATATATGTTATGCCACAACATATAACTCTGAAAGTGCAAGTTGTTGACAAAATCAATTCTGAAAGTAAACAAGACAAGCATCTTTTTCTGGTGCATTTCTGTTGTGCATGAGGTACGCTGCAAGGGCGTTCCTCTTAAATTGGATTATCCTGACAGAGTCTTGCTGTTCCAGGTCAACGCTGTCACCATTGATGGGATCACTCCTCTGTTTAATGCCTGCTGTAGTGGCAGCGTGGCCTGTGTCAACATGCTACTCGAATTCGGAGCCAAGCCACAGCTCAGCAACCACCTTGCATCGCCCATTCACGAAGCAGTCAAGAGAGGTAACATTCAGGCAGTGAGTGAAGCTAACAATAACTGAGGAACACATCTTTTACTGATGTTAAAACATTCTTCCATAAAAGTTGTCTGTAGTGGTATGGATAAATAGGCTTGGCTTATTCCCAGCTCTTGAGGGTCATTGGTTTTATCTGGGTGTATTCTGCTCTACAGCACTTCAGTGATGGCTCTTCTTCTCTCCACAGGTCATAGGGAGTGCATGGAGATCCTTTTGGCCCATGAGGTTGACATTGACCAAGAAGACCTTCAGCATGGGACCCCGCTCTATGTGGCTTGCACATACCAGAGGACAGACTGTGTCAAGAAGCTTTTGGAGCTAGGTACACCTGGAAAAGGGACCGGGGTAGAGCTATGGTGGTGTGAGCCAGCACTGCTGGTCTCTCCAGGCTGCCACTCCACTGCAAACATCACTGGTTGTTTTCACAAGAGGTGTTTGGGCAGCCCAAGTCTGTGAGACTTGTTTGAGGCGATTAAAAATTTCACCTGCATTGATGAAGAATTTATGGTTTCCTCAGTAAAAAAAGCCCTAATTACAGAGACGTCCCTGAGACTGTCTGAATATGAAAGTAAAATACTTTTAGTTTTCTAGAATGATGATAGGAAGCACAAACAATGCTGGCTAATATTATTGACCAAAATCAACTTTTGATTATGAGAAACTGCCTTGCTAAACATTAACTTCACCTACTTCTCAGTGGATGATGAAGATGGCAGTAAAGCTGCTTGAAAGAATAATCACTGCAGGTCCAAGCACAGCCTATGAGCTAGCATAAATTTTTGCTGTCAGTGTACATTAGCTGACTTACACCTGCTCAAAATGTGGCCCTGCTGTGCTTGGTGAGCTTAGGGCAAGCATTTCGCTTGCTGTGCTCCTGGAGTTATTACAATGAGATACCTAAAGGTGTGGGTTTGTGGGTTGTTTGTTGGTTTTGTTTTGTTTTGTTTTCCCAGCAATTAAATTAACATAATCTATGTTAGGTTTTATGTTATTAACAAATTTATAGAGCATATGGTAGTCTTTGAACATCTATTGGGTTGAAGGTCAGGGTGCTCAGTTCTGTACATTGCAGACAGGGTTCGATAGCTCAGAGGACTTTCACACAGCAGGTATTTGACCTGCTGAGTTTTGCACTGCTACTATTGAGAGAAATGAGGGAGGCCTGTGTGCCATCCAACCTCTTCATTTATTGAGGCTACTGTTGGAAACCAGCCCATATGATGGTGGGTTTGGACAGTTTTTCTGCCTCCCAGATCTAACCATGCACTCTTGTTCACTCAAGGAGCCAATGTTAACATGGGGAAGCGATTAGACACCCCCCTCCATGCAGCAGCAAGGAAATCCAGCACGGAGGTAGTCATCTTGCTGACAGACTATGGTGCTAACCCAAAATGCAGAAATGCTGAATTCAAATGTGCCCTGGATCTTGCAGTACCCAACAGCAAAGTGGAGCAGGTGCTTCTGCTTCGGGAAGGTAATGGTTTCCTTTCTTCTCTTTTTTTTTTTTTTTTCTAGGTAGAAGAGTATTTATTTCCTTTACCCAAGTACATTTTCTTAACTGCTTTTATAAGCAACGCTATATATAAGTTCTCTTATCTTTTCTACCAATTTCAAACCTGCAGTACATGACACAGAAATGAGTAAGAGATCTCTGTTTTGTTGCTAGATCTGCCATCAAGTGTTAGGGTTTCAGTGGCTAAACTGGTTGGTCATTCTGTGCTTTCTTTTCCTGTCTACTGAAGGAAAATTATATGTATTTACCTTTCGGGACTCCAAGGATTAAAAACTGTTGCAAGAGTTTATTCATAGATAATATTACTACCTCCTTGTGCTCAACCTAGCACCATGGCTCAATGTCCTGCTTACCGCAGAAAAAGTGACACAAGTGTGTGTGTTCTCAGTCACCAGGATAAAGCAGAGCTATTTGCCAGGTGGCTATTCAGTTTCATAGCTTGCAGGTCTTCCATGTGTTTCCTGGGGCTGCAATCCCAGCACAAACCAGCAGTGCCCTTTGCAGTTTACTTTCAGCCTTCCTATGATTAATTATGTTTCCCATCTACTGAAAGAAACTCCTGAGCAGAAATTAATTTAGATCCCCTTGTGTCATTTCCACCTGCACTACATACAGCCAGAACTTCATCCATCCAATGGCAATATCCCTGGGATATGGACTTGTTGAATTAGGTCCCCTCCCACCTCTAACCCCTCTAACCTCAGTGTTTCCCTGGTACCCTGTTAGTTGGCGTATGCCCCACCAGGACTTTGCTGATGCGGGGGGTGAATGGTGCTCCCCCATGCAGGCAGCATGACACCTTCCTGAGCCCGCTCTCTTCCCACCAAGGAGCAAAGCACAATGTGCACAGGAGAGCCTGCTTCCAGCTGCAAAATAGCTCTTGGATGGTAAATTGATATTGTCAATGTTGTGCACAGGCTTTGTGCTGGCTCTCCGCACACAGGTGGGTTTTATGGAGGAAATGAAACATTGGCTTAATATCCTTCTGTCCTACTCCCTTTCTCCATGGCTTTTCATGCAGAGCTTTAATTTGTCATGTCTAAAACCTTCTTGGAGGGCTTCTGCTTGAATGCTTCTCACTTCTTGTTACTTCTGTCCCCATATCTGAGATATTCAGGGCTCAGCAGTGGCAGGCTGCATGAGCAGAGGCGGTGCTTGTGGTCATCCTGCTCCAGTTGCCCTGTGTGAATGAGAGTTTGTGTAGCTGAAGAAATATCCCAATACTAATAATTTTCTCTTCCTGAACTTTGTTTTTGATTTCCACTTTCAGCTGGCCACCCTCTCCTCCATTACAGCTCCTGCTGACTCTTCATTTTTCAGAAATGAAATTTCCAGTTTTCTCACCTATCCTTTCAGTCCTGCTTTCAGATACTTTGCTGCTATCTAACATCTGCAACTGCCCCTTTCCCCTGCTTCTGTGTTTTCTGAGGTCCTCCTGTTTGAAATAAGCACCCCAAGTTGAAGAGTTGCCTTTCTACCTTCAGATGTTTCTGCTGGCGTTACTTAGGTGTCTCCCTTTAATTGCTCCTCTTCCTAGCTATTAAGTGATTTGAGATACAAAATGCTTCTGTTTTCCTAACTGCTTTGGGAGATGGTAGCTTCTTTCTTCACTTCCAGTGACAATAGCACAAATGCTCTTTTCTATATATCTGATATTTTTCTATTAATTTCTTCTCAGAGACACCATTATCAGCCTGTTAAGTTCCTAAATTTTCCTGTAGTAAAAGCACAGATTATGAAGTTTGCCTGGAAAATATAAAGACAGGCTTTTAAGCACACATCTCTCTAGTCTGGCATTGCTGCCAAACACTGTGATCACTACTGTTTGGTCAAAAACTGGAGGGGCAGGGCTGAGACAGGGCTTGAAAACTGAGTTCCTCTGAGCAGGCGTGAAGGTTCAACCTGGAGCAGCTCCAGCAAGAGGAAAGCAAAGGGGAGGTAGGGACATGTTCACTAGCAAGTTGCATTTGCACATGCAAGCATGCAGCTGCAGAAGCAACGGAGACTCATTTCCAGTGGGTTTGTGCCTGGTGGCCCCTCAGCTGACCTGCAGTGGGGTGGGCTGGCGGCACCTGCCTGGCCACCCCATGGGGAAGCCACCGGGGCAGCACTGCTGAGTGCAGTACCACGTAAGCCACTACCCAGGCCAGCCTCACCGTCATCCCAGTGAGTCCTCAGACAGTTCCCTACCCTGGACTCTCCAATGTTTAACAAGAGTTTGCAGTAACCTTCACCCCAAGGCAAGGCAAGGGCAAAAAGGCCTCTCTTTTCTATTATTTTTTTATTCTTGTTTTAATATTTTTTTTTTTACCCCAGTGCCTTTTTGCACAAAACTTTTGGAGACTTTCTGTCTTTGTGATGTTTTCCTTTCAGTCAGACTTAATTAAAAATGGATGACACATTAAGAAATTACTTTGAGGAGCACTGATAGACTGACTGACATTCATAAATATTCAGAGACTGTAAAAAAAGGCTAAATTGCAGTCACTACTTGTGCAAGTATCTGCTGAGACACTAGCAGTTTGAAGAAACATGTTCTGTAAATTTGAATAACTAGCTGTATTTGCCATACCTACGCACTTATGGCTGGTCTACACTGAGAACCCCTGCAGCTCCCTGTTATCCCTCTCGTTTTTATCCTCACAATACTGCTGGGAGTTGTCTTATATCCTGAGCAAGGGATATGCATCCTGGTGTTCTCTCTCCAGGGCAGACATCTTTATGGTATTTTAAGTATTTGCTCAAGAAAAGCCTAGCTGTGCATGCAGAAAAAGGTTTTTAGTGCTCACAGTTTTCAAACCACTGAACCAACTTTGACAACATAAATTAAATATGAACAATAATGTATTTAACTCTCCCTGACTTCAGCAAGTCACTGTGTATTACTTCACTAGATTTGCAAATCTTGCTGGTGTTTGTTGTTTTCTGACTTATACTGGTGGTGGGGTTGGGGGTGCTTGTTCTTGCCTTTTTTTTTTTTCCCCCAGGTCCTGCCAGCCTTGCCCAGCTGTGCCGGTTGTGTATCAGAAAGCATCTGGGTCGGTCATGCCTATATGCAATCCACAAGCTGCACCTGCCTGAGCCACTTGAGAACTTTCTCCTTTATCGATAAGTCTGTGACTATCTTTATGCTGGAAAAGAAAGAGGAACAAATGGTTGTTTACTCCAAAAATATTATATCAAAGAAAAAAATCAAAGACATCATTTACTGTCTACTGTGGATAACAAACATTAGCTGCTACGTGATAGTGAAAATCCAAAACACCTTTTCACAGTGAATGATATTATAGATACAGTTCCTTCACAGTCTATTGCCACATCCACTTACATCAGCCTGAGAAGTCGTAGTACATGAATAGCTCACTTGACATGTTTGTAGATGCACACATTCACCCACTCACCCACAGAGATTTCCCCTGTATTTAGTGTTATATTTATTCATGTAGTATCTCTGCAGCTTTTCCTCTTGTCTATCTAATCTCACTGTCAAAATGAATGTAGTGGCTGCTGTTCTTCCACTAGTGTGAGAATGAAAGCCTTCGGTGCCCCACATCAGTTGTATATAATATATTGCACATATATTATTTTGTCAGCTTTAACTTTGCATCCTGCCATCTCTTTCCTATAGTCTGGTGGAGTTGTAGCAATTTCCAGCAGGCTCTGACTGTGTAGCCACTGTGTGTCCCCTTGCCCTGAACCCAGCTGCCCTTAATGCTAACACATCTTGTCATCCGAAGTGCAAGTGATGTTACCAAAGCAGGTGCAGGTGTTTGGCCCAAACCCACAAAAATGTGTGAAAGTCTAAAAAAACATTAATCTCTTCTAAAAAGAAAATCTTTCCTAAGCTATATCACTTAAGATCTGGCTGTGTTCATTATGTAAATAATTTTTCTTAGCTTAATTCCAGGACAGAACCGCAAATGTTTTCATAGGTACAGTAGGCCAGCTTTCAGTGTTTGTCCTTTGCAAGGTTTAAAGAAAAGCAAAGGAATAAGTTGCTGCTCTTTGGACTTTGTATACTTTGACATTTCTCATAAGTCCTTGGACTGCAGAGCAGGAGAGAAGCAGGGCCCCTAAGTATGGGTGTGCATCACCCAAATGTTCTCTTTGTTGGATATTGCTTACAGGGGGAGAAGTTTACAGGCTTGTTAGCTCCCTTGTCCCCTACTCTAGAGGCTTTCATTACCTCCCTGGGAGAAGGGATTTTTAGAGTGTTGTGACTTTGCCCATTGTGGTATTAGTTTAAATATCATCAGGGTTAGTAGCCTGGACACAGCAGAGCTAAAAATGTTCACCTCTTTGAGCTGAGAAATGTGGGATCCAGTGACTGGTGCAATGTCTGTGTGGATCTGTAAAGATCTGTTTATTTTTCCTGTGGAGGTTGTTCTGAGGTAAGAAATGTATTTTCAGAACTGAGTTTTGGTAAATGTCTGCCATGAGACAAATGGGAAGTAGAGTTAAAAGGAAAGTCTGTCTCTACTTAGCTCAACTTCACAGGTCCAGGAGGCTGATGACTCATATTCAAGCTGTGAGATGTAGTGATTTCATTATGAGCTATGCATGCTGGTACCGATTTTCACTGCCCATACATCTTTAGTCAGGAGGAATTGGACTGCTGGAGCCTGAATCCGGGACTGCCTTCCAGCAGCCTTTGAGCTCCTGTCCCTGCTCCAGCAGCAGCAGCTTCTCTGGTTCGATGCTAATCCCATAATTTCATCATGACAGTTCCCCTCTCTGAGGCATAGGTCTAACGTTTCCCAAACTTTCTTATGATTAATTCAGCACCAGTAAGATAAATTGTGCTCCCAGCAGTTCATGAGACTGGACCTGCAATGTTAGAGCCAAAAATTAATGTAGTTTTCAGCCTGTGTTTGCACATATTGAATGCTATCTGACGGCAAGAGCTGTTGCCCATGAAGTTGTCAGTGACATGAGTGACCTTGTATAGTACAATATATAATGAATCTCAGAGATTTCAACTCTAAATTCTCAAGAGCCTCTGAAAATCAAATACTATCAAGAAAGAAATGTCTATATTAATCTGATGTCAGCAGATCTCTCTGTTTTATCTTTACTGCCAGCTCACCTGCTCTGTTTATAAGGTGGCAGTCAGAATGCCATCTGCTATCTAAATAGAGAGACGGAGCCTCAGCTGTGTGGGTTGTCAGATTTGCATTGCAATCAAGGGGCTAGGACAATTTATGGGATCTATTTCACAATGTATAATACTGAATTGATTTTCTACTGCGATCATCAATGAAAGCAGTATTTCACCTGCATAAGAATTTAAATTGAAAAAATGTATCTCCATTAAGGAAATACAAAGTCTATTCAGCCTCTCGGAAAGGTTTATGGTAAGAAGCAGTAGAAGCTGCTCTATATTTATTGCTGATATTAGCTTCCATCAAAAAATCACCTCACCTTTGCTTCCTCCTGGAGCCATCATTCTTCCTGAAATTCTGTATATCAGAGACTCTGGAGGGAACAGAGCCTTAATAAATCAGAAAAGCTCAGAAGTCCTGGCATTAAGAAATTTCATTAGGAACTTTACCTAGACTTTCTTGCTCTTACTTCAAAAGATTGTTACCCATTTAATTCTCATTGGCTGTGCTTTGTGTTGTAACAATGCATGGAGATATTACTGAGGAAATACCTGGAGGAGGTTTGGGGTTTTTTGGTTTTTTTTTTTTTTTTTTTTTTTTTTTTCAAATATGCCATCTCATGTGACAGTAGGGAAAGACTGGGACAATTTGCTAGGAGACTACTGGCTCTTATTGGTGATTTTTCAGAATGAGTTTGAAAAACATCAGGTGTGGATACAGCTGTTTTTCCCCAGGCAGGAGAAGGGCTGTCTGACAAGGTCTCTTTCCTTCAAAACAGGTGGTCTTCTCTGCCATTCTATAATCAGTGACAGAAACCAGTTATTTGGGTAAAATATGTTTTTTCTGGGAACACAGACATTTTTCTGTGCTGCAACATCAACTGCGATACCACATCCCTATGACTTTACGCCCAACAACAGCCAGTACTATCTGCTTCAGTGAAAAGTGCTGCATATCTCAACAGAAATGATTACACAATAGACTGGCTATTGGAAAAGTTTTTCTGAGATTCTGAGTAGACACTAACTTTCAGCATAAAGCATGGGCTTGGGCTGTGGATGCTTGCTAGCTGAAAAATCCCTGCTCCTTAGTGTATTTTCCAGGAGTGGTTTAAATACATTACTGATGTGCAATATAAACCCGAAAGACTTCCTTTTATTGTTCTCAACCTGTTGGGCCATTTTTCAGTTTTCTTATCCATCTGTTATGAGAGATCCAGTGCAAACTCAGAAATGGCAGTGATGAGGACCTCACAGATCTCAACCTAATCAGTTGTTGACTTCAAGCCATCATTCATTCTTCAGCGTATGTGTATCATTGCTGGTGATCCAAAGCAAACCAAAATTAAATGGGCTTTGTATCAGCCCTGTCTTTATCTTTAAAATAAGGAATCTATACATCAACGTTCTCTCTACCAGTAGCATTTTTGTGTCTCCAAACATCTTTGTAATCCTTTCTATTTTCTTCCCACTGTATTTTTTTTCACACCACTAAACTCTTGTTCATAATCATGTCTTTCCTGATCAACTTTCTCCTCTTTTACATATTTCTCCTCTGTCACTAAGGAAATTAGTTTCCTCCTTGAGGAATCTGACTCCAGCAGCAGGTATCTTAGTGAGGTTCAGCCTCTCTCCTTGTTGGATGTGTTATTTCCCTCACTCACCAGGCTGTTGTGTTGGGGTCCCCTCCTCCACACCTGCACATCTCAACCCTCCCTAGCCCCAGGGGAAGGCATAGGTATTCAAAGAGCCATCACCCCTGTGGCATGTGTCCTGCTCATGGGCTTCTCAGCTGGCCCATCCTTGCAGGAGCAGGACTGTACTAGCCACTGTGTTCGTGCAGAACTGGAGCAAGTCATTTTGCTGTGCCACGTGCTGTCTGGGCTATCTCCAGGCATGGCACCTCCACTTGCTGGCTGTCTGCATGCACATACCTGTTTTTCTCTGTGTCTGACCACAGCAGGGGACATGCCACTGTTCACAGTTTGCACTAATTTGTAAAGACAGTTGCGGTGATGCTTTTCTTGCTCCCCCCTTGTTGCTATCCCAGCACCCTGGCCCAAAACCTGGCTCCACAGGTTTTATTGTAGCTTGAGAGCACTTCTTCCCAGAGTCCTGTTTGCAAGCAATCTGGCTAAGGGGCCATCTCCTCAGGGATGTACAGTAGTGAAAATGAATAGACTAACACATTTTGAAAGGGTTTCATGAACAATGTTTCTCATGGTAGGTAGGAAAAGAGAAGTTACATTCTAATTTGACACCTAAAATATCTGTTTTGATCTCCTGACCAACCTGTTGGGCTCAAGGTGACCTCTGTCTTCTACATCGCAACTCTGTATTGGCATTTAACAACCCTTCACCCTCTCTAGGACTCAACTTTTCATAGAAGATGTGCTAGTTCCTGATTGTCTGTCTGTCTGTCTGAATCTCCCATTCACAGAGTGAAATCAGAAAGGGGTGAAAATGCTAAGCTGCTGAAAACTTGTGGAGCTGAAACTGCCTACATCTGCCTTGAGGTGCTGACATCCTACCCTCCCAGGCAGATGCAGGTTCTGAGGGAAGCTGTCTATCCACCCACCTGTGTGCTTCCTCTTCTTGTCATGGGCCATGCCCAATGCCATTTTGGACAGCAGGACAGGGTGCTCACGTCCTCCAGACTCTGTCTTCCCCCAAGGAACTTGAGCCTGGTCAACATCCACCTCAGGGCGCTTATATTTCTTCTCGCCACTTGGGCTGTGCTGCCCCTGTGCAAACCCTTGTGAAGGAGGTTAGCATCCCCTCTGTACCACCCTCTGTCCCCCACTTACTGTCTACTCTGCAGGGCAGGAGGCGCAGGGGCTGCCCGACACCTTGCTGTCCCAAACCTGACCTCTGTCTCCTGCAGCACAACTCTGCTACTGACATTTAACAACCCTCCAGTACTTACTGGATTGAAAATACTGGTGGTGTGTCACAGCAGAGCATTAGAGCAAGTCTGATAATAATGTAAATGAAACATATTCACTGGCTCTTAGTTGAAAAATCCGGCTGACCTATATGCTGCGCTGACAGTTCATGATGCCTTTGTGGGTTTTTTTCAGAAATTAACTTTTTCTATACACCAATTGCTCCTCACTGTGATTTTTTTAATGTGCTGCAAAAGATGTATAATACGTTGATGTCAAATACAGATTATTCCACACAGACCTTCTATCTAATTTGATTTCTATTTATTGAAAATTCCTTTATCCTTAAATTTTATACCATTTGTAGAAACTCATGATGCACACTGCAAGCAAACAGAAAACTACGTCAGGTTTGGAATTGAAAAATCTTCAATAAAAGGTACCAGGAATTGTGGAAGAAAGCATAATTTGTATATTCAGTTGAGAATAACATCTAGAAGGGGGGACTGAGCAGACCTTGTCATTTTAGCATTTTGTTTAACAAGTCAGGCAAAGCAACACACTAATCAGCAAACCATTGCAACTAATATATATACTTACTAGCAATGGATAAAAGTTTCACGTGTGTGAAAGATTTTGAACTTATTTTTCAGTGAATTAAACTTGTATACCCAGAACTTTCATTCACAACAACCAGCAGAACTATTGCAAATGCCAAAACCCAGCACATAATCAATACAGCAATTTTTGTCATTATGCACCTAGTCTGTGGTATTATCTTCTACAGGTTTGGGTTACCAGAATCACAAGCTCGGCTCACTTTCATTCAAGCTCAAAAGTGAGCTCTGAGAAATACAATTACATTCCAGCTATGTAAAAAAAAATAAAGTGATTTTGGTATTTGTGGTAATGAGGTACTTAATGCTTTTAGCTACAAGATGTACCAAACTCTGTGATGACTAGGAACAGGGGAAAAAATGAGACTCCCAAAGCAGTCTTTGCGGGGAAGGGAGGGCTTGGGTTTAAACACATTTTCTTGAAACAACCTAATGGACTAATATACAGGCCTTTCTAGTTTTGGCCATCCCCCTAGACATAGAGATTCAGTGGAAAAGACCTGAAGATGGTGAGAGAAGAAATATCCTACCCTTTAACAGCTTTTTCGGCCTGGAGGCTGCAGCTATTTCATTTGATCTCTTCCATAACTCGAGCCACAGGACCTCACCCAGTAACTTCACTAACCAGGACTATGCTTTGGGCCAGTGTTTTACCAAACGTGGCTGTCAAGTGGGCTCCTCTGCCTGGCTGGCCAGCACCCCAGCCCCAGGGAGATGGTGGGATGAGGGTTGTCTTCTCCTTGTCGTACATCTGTTCTTGCCCAGAGCCTGGAGCTGCTGCTGCTGCCACTGCCAGCCAGTGCACTGTGCCGGAGGGTGGTGCCTGGCCAAAGGCTGACGAGTTCATGCCTGTGATTCTGGTAACCCAAAATTGTAGAAAATAAGGTCAGTAAGGACAAAAATTGCTATGTTGACTATGTGCTGGTTCTTTGGCATTTGGTAGGTGAATTCTGCAGCATCCTACCATATTTTTAGCTGTATGTTACCAGGGAGTTGCTAGCAGTATGCTTTTGTGGTGGATGGTTCATTTTCTGCCAGGTCTCCCCGCTGGCTATAGAGGTTAACATGCCATAACAGTGTAAAAAATAAATAAAATGGGAAGGGAGGGAGATTTAGAGATTTCCAGAGAAAACTTGTTCTAACATTTATTTTATGTCCCAGGAATGTGTGTAAAATGCCTTTTTTTTTTTTTTTTTTATTTTTTTTTTACCTAGAAAGAGGAGAATTAAAGTCTCCACAGGCCTTATGACTGAATCATTTAATGAAGTCCATGTCGTGCTCCACCACCTTCACAAATATTAATACCAACTTCTTTTTCTGTTTTCCAGGGCTGGCAAGGAACATTCATTATTCTTTGTATTTGGAGAAGGGGAGGATGTATGAACTTACTGAATCCCAGAGAAAGTTAGTTTAAAGCTAGGATGTTAACAATCTTTGTTCACTGCACTTTTCTCACACTAGATCCTGGATAAATTCCTGTTTTATGCTAGTCACAATGAACAAATGATTATAGGTGACAATGGCCCTGTGTTTATTTGAAGGCTGGTGTAGCAATCCCCATCAGGGTGATAGGATTTATTAACAGTGGAAACAAGGCTTTTTTTTTTTTTTGCATTTTATGCATTAACAAAAATAATTATACCAACTAGTTATGGCAAGTAGGAAAGAAGTATTAAATGAAGAATATTAACAATGTAGCACTGGCTGAGGACTATGTTTGCATTGTATCGTGTTTGTGAATTGCTACCTGCTGAAGATCATCTTCAAACTCTGTGTAAACACTACTCCTCCCTTTTCATGATGTCTCCATCACAATGCGAGCTGAAACATTTTTAAGGACACTGGCCCAGAGACGCATCCTTTGCTTATTATTTGTATGTCATGATCTTGCAGAGAGATGCTTGCTTTTAACTGATTCAGAAGGTGAGTTCCTGCTGCCTGTAGCCTGTGTATAAAGCTACTTTGGCTTTGTCCCAGAAGCTTTGTGCTTTCATCACTGTGTACCTGTTGAAGACCACTCATCCCCAAATATCCCAGAATGGATCTTAATTAATGAATGGGATAATTTTGGTTTGCTATTTGTGCTTTCGGTGTCACTACAGTTCTACAGCAAGGCATATATAAGAAGGATGGCGTCCTGAATAACTACAGTGACCAAAGAACAGATTTTTTGGGTTGGGGTTTTCCAAGACTTCAGTGAAAACTTTCCTCTAAAATGATGCCAACAAGTTTCCACAAGCAGGTTCCCACAGGCTGTTGGTGTAGAAAGGGCCCTGAGCCTGACACTGCTTTTTTGCTCGAAGTGCTTTCCAGTTCTGCCCTCAAAGCACTCCCCTCCCACATGCTGCGGGCAGCCACAGTAGCAAGGCACCGCAGCTGCTCTGATGAGTATCCGGGGGGATGGCAACTAGTTTGACATTTATTAAAGTCTTTGAGCTGAAATGACTCATTCTGTGCAGAAAATTTCCCTGTCTGCTACTCACCCATTGTAAATGGATGAGAAATATCTAGGCTTTTCACGCCTGCAGCAGCTTGGAAAGAAATATGTTTTTGCCACTGACCATGAAATCACTTGTTAGGGATTTTGTTTCTTTTTTTTTCTTTTTCTTTCTCTTTTTTTTTTTTTTTTTTTGGATGTATCTCAGGCATAACAACTAAAAAGGCTCATCCTTGGGATATTTTAACAGATAATTCTCTTCGTCAGTATAAATCTCTACAAACTTTGTTGTCAGAAGAAATAGTGAGCTGAGTGAGGGGTTTGCTCCCTATATTCAGAGGCCTGCCCCAATGCTATCATGTGGAGCCATGATAACACTATCTGGGTGCAACATGCTCACTCTTGTTTTGTGGTCTGCAGCTGCAGGCAGCTTCCAGGTCCGCTCAGAAGAGGGCATCTGCGTGGAGAACTGGCCCCTCCAAGCAGTCTGAGGGGGTGCGAAGGCTGAGAGGCTGCAGGACCATGTGGGTCTGGCTCCCACTGCCTCTCTGTGCCCCTGCCAGGGCAAGAGCTGGGTGCAGACCTTTCCTTCCCCACCACCAGCCAAAGAGCAGTTGGGGTCCCAGGGAGGCTCTGTCACTCCTGGTCTGGGACACAGGGGATGATCCTGGGACCTGATGTGGAGTGGCCCGCATTCCAGGTTATGTGCAGCCTTGGGAAAGCTTGGCTGGAGTCTGCTGGGCACCAGGGATGTCCCCACAGCTGGGGGAAGGGGAGCGCCAGGTGGTCCTGCCACACACTTTGGTCTTTTTGCTTCAGTTTCAGGTAAGCCTTGCACTCCGTTTCCAGAGGTGGTTTCCCTTCTGCTGCAACATCAGTTATTCAGATAAGTGGCCAAACTGGATGGGTGGTAATTAGGACAAGTTTGTATACTTGTCACTGTGCTCAGATCATAATCCTTTAGGAAGGGAAACTCTTACTTCTACAATATCAACATTGTGAATCAGCATCCGTTATCTGTTTCAGAGGATTTCCAGCCTCATGCAAAACAAAAGCCGAGCTATGCTTGTGGACAGCAAAGGAAACATCTTCCAAGGCACACTACTGCTGTAGATGGCTGCTTATTGGAGTCCCAGCTTTGCATTTTCAAGACAGAAAATATGGATCGCTGCTGATCTAAGCAGCTAATCTCTCTGATACCAGGTGTGTGGATATCCTGGGCTGAACATAACACTGGGAACAGTTCAGATCCTATGGGCTTGACTTAGGCTATTCCACAAGCCCTCTTCTCCACAGCATTGCATGCCATCTTCCAGGAGCAGGGCAAGGAGACAAGTATGTTGTTCAGGAGAGTCTAGTAATTTCACTGACTTTAGTAATTTGCTAATAATCCTTGTCAAAAGAAAATGAGAGCACCTGCTATGCCAGCGGGATGCTGGAGGGAGCAGAACCAGATACGAGGTCCAGGGACATTTTTTCCTCTCTGCTGTTATTGCCCAGGCAGTTGAGCTGGCAGCATAGCTTTCTGCAGGCCGTTTTTGAAAGCTGACAGAAGCCTTATTTCAGGACAAGTGTTTAAGGGATCATGGGCTAATTTTTGTGCAGGCACACAAATTGCATTTTGCAGTAGTGACAAGGTGTTGGTAACTTTCCCCATGGGGAAGTCCTGGGAGACCGTGATTGTGAGAACAGCTGGAGCATGCTGGCTGTTGCCATCACAGGCAGAAATGTGGAAAGAGATGTCACGTGAGGGAAATTTCTAGAGGTAAGTTCTAACGAGGTCTGGAAAGCAGCTCCTGATTGTGAGTGGAAGAGTTTATTGCAATGCAATGTACTAGATGAGCAGTGAACATTTAACCCCAGTGAAACTGGAGAAGAGAAGCACCAGAGCAGAGGAGTCCCTTAATTAGATACCTCCATCCCATGAGCCTTTTATCACATTCCCATCTACCATGAACTTTTTGTAGGTTTAAAGTAATTAGCTGTGCTGTCTTCTTTCCTCATACTCTTACCAGAAAGAGCCAGAGCCAGCTGAGCACATAATTTTTGGTACAATTGTTGCTATTAATACCTGAAGAAATTCTGCTTGCACCAAAAAATGGGATGGCTACATTCCAAGTAAGGATCACTTTTCTCCAATTTGTTAGCAGACAGGTAGGGTTTTTTAAAGTAAGACATTTCCAGGCTGGAATAAAGATGAAGGAATCATCCCAGGAGCTGAAGATGCTCTGACTAAGCAAAGACTTCAGGACCAGCCCAGGGGACAAATGTCTAGTTATTTAGGAATATACCATGATCCAAAAGAGTGAAATTAGAGAGTGTGGTCTTGTAGCCCTGAAAGGAGCCCCAGTTCTGAGGAATAGATGTGGCAATTAGATCCTGCACTTGTTGTGGCTTTGCCCCAGCCTCTGCCTCTCTGCTGCTGTCAGAAGATAAGCATGATCAAACCAGAAACTCTTTTTGTGAACACTGTGTCTATTTACTCCATGAGATACAACTACACATGGACCAGGACACCCACCAGCAGCCCAAGATAAAGTCTGCCTGTGGGCTACCAATCTGCTGTGGAGATGTCAGAGGGCTCCCTTTCAGAGTGATGGAGGGCCTGGGATGTCTGCCCCCAGGGGGAGGGCTGCAGGCTCATGGGCCCAGTTGGGTGCTCTGTGCAACCTTACCAGCCTCCAGGAAGACCAGGCTACAGCTTATCTCTCAAGGCAGAGGTTTATGTAACACAATATGACCAAAATATGTGCAACCAATAACAGACTATTCAAACAATTCCCCTATCAGTCCTCAGGTCTCTTGGTCAAAGGACCAAATGGCCAAAGTCTCCATGCCCATGGGTGACCTAGAGACTAAGGTATTTCTGTCTTGTAGGCTCCTTCTTACTATGGTTGAATTTAAAGTTGTTAGCTAATGCTTCTTCACTTATAAACCCTATGACTGCAGATCTGGATGCATATGCTGATTCTTTTTAGTGGTGGAATTGCTGACATGTTTGTTAATACTGCTAAAGATACGATTATACATAAGATATGGCAACCTAGCCACTAAACTCAAGCAATACTAAAGGAGAAAAATTGTTTTTCTGTTCCTCATTTTATGTGTTAATCATCAAACCCAATATTTAGACCACTTTCTCCATTTACACATTTTTTTCCCACAACACTTTAAATATTGAAATTTCAATGGTTAAGACACAAATGTAATTTCCAGTCAGATGAAAGTGTCAGCTTATATCCAGCATGCAGGGCCAAACCCAGGTGGCAGGAGGCATTCAGCAGGGAGGGCCCTGGAAGAGGCTGGCCCTATCCTCATCCATATTTCATTAGCAGTTGTCCATCAGTGTGTGCCCAGGTTGCCTTCACAGATTCCCTGCTGTCAGGGTTTATGGATGATGTTCAGCTGCTGTTTGTATCTTTTAACATAACTGATTATTTTTAAAGATACAGGCAAAGAAACCCTAAATATGATTCCATATCTCTTGCATGTGTTACAGATAGGAATAAAAATGAAACCAAGTCGCTTAGGCTCATCTGAATTAGGATTAGAATTAGCCCAGGATTAGCAATTTTGTATCTCCAAATACATAAATGCAAATTCCACCCTAATAGACAAATTGGAAAAAAACCCCTACACTTAATTTTTACTTATGTGATTTAGATTTTTGCATGGAAGTTCTTGCACTTGTATGCAAATGGGCAAATAGGGAGAGAAAAACGATTTTGTTCTTGTAAATTATGCTACTTTGGGGAAGAAAAATATGCAAATGGAGATGATCTGTGAGAACAGAATTTTTGCAAACAGACTCAGAGAAATGAGGTGGAGGTCCTGCTGAAAAAATGCTGCCATTTGTTCGCTGGTAGGTTTGTGATGTTTGTTTTAGACCAAGAAATTGCTTAAAAATAAAAGGGCAGCGCTCAGATGTGAAACTCCTGGTGTGACTGTGACTCAGTGAAATCGATTGAACCGTGGGGGAAGGAAACGAGCCCGCTCAGCACTGCCATTTCCACGCCATGCAGACAACACAGGGCCTCCAGTGGGAACCGCAGCTCCCCAGACATGTGGTTTCAATATCCATAGGGTATGTGGTGATCAGTGCTGCTCAGCAGACGTTCAGCTCTCTGTTTCTTGCATACCGTCAGGGCTTGGCAGATAAGACGGGTGGTTTTTTTGCAGAGCGCACATCGTCCAGAGAGGCGCGCAGCAAAGTTGCCTGCAAACAACTTGCTCGGGAGGGGTGCAGATCCGCGTGCACTTATACATCTGTGGGTTTTCTTTGCAAATCCCCTGCAGGCAGAGTTTGCTCAACTAGTTGAACTGGCTCTTTCTGTCTTGTTTTTTTGGCAAACTAAGAATTTCCTTCCTGATAAAAACGGACGGCAGGCGCCCCAATTGGGTGCCGCGTTGGAGAGGATGTGACATCAGGCACATCTCTCGCTTCGCCGGATCGCTGGCAGCCTACCAGAGCAGCCAGAGAGCTGTTTCGTTAAATCCCAACCCAGGTACTCGAGTTTCTGCACAAAGTGCTGCCAGCACCACATCCTGGTCTGCTGCAAGGTCTGTCTGACTTGTCCGTGCAGAGTCTGCTTAATAGATCACTCCCACCGCTGGGGGCTCACCGGGGACGATGGAATTTGAACTTTTGAGACTGACCGCGAAGTGAAAAAACAGAAATTGGACAGACGGGGCTGAGATGGATGATGAGGGAACAAATCAAAACGCCAGCAAATTGCAAGGAGCCGGAGGCCAGGCGTCTGCAATGCCTCTATCAAACTCACTAATGAGAGGTAAGTAATGCTCCTGCCTCTCCGTGAGCCTTCACCTCTGCCAGCGGTGGCAGAGGGCAGGGTCAGGCTGTGACGGTGTGCTGCTCCAGATGTCCTGCTTCCAGGGCAGGTCCACAGTCAGTCCCACAAAATGTTCCCGTGCTCTTCACTTCAGAGGGATTTTAATAAGCTGAATTTTTGGTTGGTTTTTTAGTGTATCACAGAAAAGAGTGTCTGATTCTGCACCGCAGTTTGAACAAGCAGAAACAAATGCAGCACTTAAACCACACCACTCTGAAAAAGAAGTTGTAGTGTGGCATGTTTGACTTAGATTAGTGCCAGCTGGAAGCTCAGCACTGGCTCAATTCCTCTTTTCTTTTTCATTCTTTTCATTCCCTTCCTCCATCTTTTTCTCCTTTTCTTTCTCCTTTTTTATTTTGATTTTTCTTTTTTATTTTCCCTTTTCACTTTTTTGTTTTATTTTTCTTCTTATTTTTCCTCTTTCCTTCCCCCTTTTCCCATTTTCCTTTATCTTTTATCCTTTTCCTTTTTTCTTTCAGATGAGCAGATCCAGGTGTTGTTATTGCCCAGCCTGTTGCCCAGGCCAGGTCACTGTGGTCAGTTGTGACCAGTGCAGCTGTGGTAACTGGTGAACAGTTATTCAGACAAATGGCCTCACTCTGATCATTGCTCTGGTTTTGGGCCCAGAGGCATTGAAAATATGACATGGTGACAAAAGACAAGTAATTTAACTTCACATGGCAGTTTAGCTGGACATGTTCCTTGTAGCTCTGTTTTCTGAGAGGCTATTCCTTCAGATTACGGCGAGCACAGAGGGAATGAAGTAAATTAAGATAATGCAAATTTACACTGTCCTCACTTCTTCCCTGGGCTGCTCAGGATGCTTTCATTCATACCAAATAGAAAATTAAGACCCTAAAAACACAACGCAAAGAGGATCAGTATCTCTGTTGTGTTTGCCTCTCCTCATGTGTGTCGCTTATGTACATCCTGAGGCTGGAGTGGGAGGGAAGGGATGGCAATTTATTAACAGTATGAATCCAACCAGTTCCACACTGGAGATGAGCTCCAGCAAAATGGAGGCTGGAATGAAGGGAGCCCACACCCTGCACTGCTGCATACACTCATTTGGTCCTTTGGAAATCAGAGTTTAGTCCATTCTTCTTGTGTCTTCCTGCTCCTTAGCAGAGTCGATAAGCTCTGCTGGTGACTTACAGCAGGAATGTGTTTGGCTCAGGCTACATATATCACAAACTTTAGCGGAAAGCCTTAGAATATGAAAAATACCATTTGTAATACTGTTATATGTAATGCCATAGGCATATGTGCATGCAAATATGCATGCAAGAGCATACCTCTCAAAACAATTTCAAAGCCCTTTGCAAGCTGCGCTGTGCGTGACCGATGCGGAAGGAAACCAGCCTGGGGACAGGCACAGAGGGTGCAACACCCTCCACATGGTTAGAGGCTAGGAAAAGGTACTTTCAGCCATCACCACAAAAATGAGTGCTGTTCTAGAAAGGTCCTGTGAATGCTCAGTTGTCCCCAGGGAGCAGACATGCACAGTTAACATTATAAGGCTTCCTCTCTATATGCCACCCTGCCAACATTCATGTGCCCAAGAGATGACGGTGCAATCAAATATGACCAGAGGTTTAATGTAACCTCTGAGCTGGCTGGCATCTTCAGTGGTGAAAGGGGAGGTAGGTGACCCAATGCCACTGAAAGCCAGTGTGATTTGGATGTCTAGATGCTGAAGTTGTTGAGGCCTGACTCAGCTTCCCTGTGGACTAGGGTGTGGGTAAATGTCAAATTTGGATATACAGTCTTGTTCCTCTGTGAAAGAGCAGCTGTACATATTTTTGGCAATCAGAAATCCTTGTTCCTGTGGTTGTGCATACAGTGAACACAGCTGTGCCACCCACGTGGCCTTGCTCCTTCACAGGCAGCTGTGGTGGGCAAAGAGTTTTGAGGGCTTTCCTGAAAGTCTCTATTTCAGGATTTTAAAAGTCCATGGCCAGTTAGCACTGGCCTTTGCTTAGGCTTTAATCAAAAGCCTGTGTATGGTATAAATACTGATCATTTATAGTACTGACAGCATGCTTCCTGGGCTGTGCAGAAGAGAGGAGTGAGACCTCAACATCACTGCAGCCTCCCTCCTCCTCCAGGCGAGAAACACAAGTTCCAACTTGGAGCAGGCAGAAAATAGAAACTTTGTGGTTTGCTGGAGGGTGATGACCTGGGTGCAGGAACTGGGGAAATTTGCTTTTCCCTGCAGGAAGGTTGCCTCCCCAGCATTACTTCAGGTTGGAGAGTTTGCTGCAGACGGAGCTAGGGCAGGAGAGATGGCAACTTGGGGCCATGCCGTTCACGGCAGCAGATTTGGAAGTACATTGTAGCAACTAGTCATCAGATGGACTTTTAAAAACCTTCTTCCCAACATACCCAACCAAGGCTGGTGTGAAGCTATGATAGGCCTCCAGTTTAGGATAAAAGCCTTGGTTCCTCTCAGTACAGAATTCACAGCTGGATTATGACGTGTTGGCACATACCTCTTTTTATTTTCTACAGACATTTATTTTTTGATGCTTATGTGCTCAGTCTTTTAATTCGTTGTTAAGACTTGGCAAAATAGCAAGCTAATGGCCAGTCCATAGATGACTATGGTGTGGTCTGGCTCTTTTTAGAGTCTTAGTAGAAACCTGCCTTTTCTCAAGCAAGCACTGAATTCATAAATTCTGTACATGGATGTGATGGCATGACTGTGCACCTTCCTCTTTGTCAGAATGCTGACATGATGATATAACAACTTGGTAGTGTGCACAAAGCCCTGCCTGTATTTGTGTGGCCAAAAAAAGATCAAGCTGTAGCTCAGAAAACTTGTTCCTCAATCTCTAGACTTTTAGGATTACTATAAACATGCTTCCCTTGCAACTCATGCAGATTGGGCAATGGCATTATTTTCTAAATCGGAAAATCAAAAGCTTTTTACAGGGCCTCAAACACAACCAATGGCAACACAGGCAGGATTGGCAAGAACAACAGTATTGTCAGATAAGCATCATTTCACACACAGCACCCAAAGCAAAGATATTCTAGTCAGTTAATAATACTGTGCTTTAATAATTGTAGCATAGTTTGTCTATCCTTATGAGACCGGAACCACAACTTCTGGAAATGGCTGTCCATTTGCTAAAGTGAAAGAAAGTTTGTGAACTTACTGGAACTGTGTGTTTGTTGTGGGACGTAGCCTGTGAAATATAGAAGGAGGCAGGCAGAGTTCAAATTATGCTAATAGCAAAGTACATGATGACATACGTTACCCAGATTTCCTGAGTTCATTCCTCTGTTCATTTCACGTACTGGGTACCACCCATAAAGCTGTGTTGGGCTTCTAATTTTGGCCTTCTAAGTTTGAGGCCTCTCCCAAATACAAATCACACCTGAGTTGACGAATCTTTGCTTGTGAGGTTTGAGTTGCTTCTCGGTTTCTCATTTTTTTCCTTTTGTGAAAATAATACAAGACTGGGAAAGATCACTTGACTCTTGGACTCTAATCTTGTTATCTATTTCTATACTGCTAAATAAAAGAGATTGGGACCATTTATGTCTCTTAGACCAAATGGTGCAGACTGACTTGCCTTCACATCTTCACCTGCTTAAAGCTCAGTGCTGGCTTTCTTTACTTGGCAGTGCAGACTTACCTGCCAAGTCTTCACAGTCTCTATAAGTGTCTTATAGTCACAGGCAGCAGTGGAATAGATGGTAGGTTTCAAAGTGTCCACCAAACACCTAGTCTGTAGGCCATGGCCAATAGATCACCAAGCACCTTCCCACTTGTTGCCCCACTGATAACAAACTTATGACCTGAAGGAAAAGACCCAAACCCACAGCTATAAAAATACATGCCAAGAGCAGAAGACACTAAGCTTTCTTCCCAGGGAGAGTGCAAGAGAGGGACTGGCCCCCATGCTCAGAGGAGGCACAGCCCCAGGGCTGATGGTCCCTCTCAGCCTGTTCCCCAAGGCATCTCTCCTTCAGAATTCAAATCTGATTTATTTTAACTGTGCCTATGATCAGGATATACTGACCAGGTAACAGAAGCTGCAGCTGCTAGACCTGCGTCCTGTCTTTAGTTGTGGTCAGTCTCTGGTGGACACAAAATAAACCTCCTTTCTGGCCCAAGGGGTGCCCAGTTATAGCTTAGATCAAGTAAACATAAACCTAGCATGAACTAATGAATGATCTAGCATTTTATAGAAGCTCTCTCTCCTTCCCTTCCCCTAACTAGGTAGCAGTCATAACCACAGACAGGAAAAAGAGAAGAAATGGTGAAAATTGTGAATTAGCTTCTTGTTCAATCAGCCCTGATGAGACCCTTGTTCCTGAGGGCCTTGTCCCACAAGCTCACCCCTCTTCAGGCTTCAAACCCACCCTGAGGTTATTTCCAGAATATCACTGAGATTGTCCCGTGAGCTAGGAGCATGCTGGAGCATTGTTAGAGGATTCTCACAAGAGATAGTGAAGTGTTGATTATTCTGCTAGATTTTTTAAAATTACTTCTTTCAAATAAGAACTATCACAGGAACCAGTTTGGTTCCCTCTTGTGATGTGTGTGTGACCACTACCAATTTGACAAGCTGCTTGTTACAGAGACCCACATTTTTGGTGTCCAAGAAGAGAAACACTAAAATTTACCCTAGTTTAGTCTATCAATGAGCCATTGCTCAGAGACTATAAGATGCAATATGTACATATTTGCAAAAGTGTGCTATGCAGATAAGCATTGTGATGGACATCAAGTGGCTCAAAAATGGTGTATTATGGTAGCAGAAATATCCTTTTGCCTATATGAATGACTCTAGAAAAATGTATTGCACAGTCATAAAAGTCTTGCAAGAATAACTGTAAATCTATAGCAGAACTTTTGTGGCCACTGTGCTGGCAAAAAGTCACCTCCCTACCTAACACAGTTATGCAGGCAAAGATCTTTGTGTGATAACAATACATTTTCAGATACACATCTTCAGGTCACAATTTACCTAGTACAGAATTTTTCAATTACAAAACCATTGTAAGTCTTGCTATACTAGATCTTCTTTAAATTTGATGTCCTTTACTGAGCATGCTTGAAGGTGAGTGAGCAATAGCCCAATGGGCTGACACAGTTGGTTATCACCCCATTTCAGCACACCGTGGCATAGCCACAAGGGTCAGGACATTGGCTGTGAGGGGTTAATCTCCCACACATGTCCACACCTGAGACAAGATCTGTGGATCTTGTGTAAGCACTGACATCATCAGCTAATCTGTAAAAGTTATTTTAAAGAACTGTGGTGGCTTATTTCTGAAGGCAAAATTCTCACTGTTAAGCATCCTGTTCCATGCATGTGGCCTAGTATAGTCCCTGAAAACCTCAGCAAGTCATCCAAATCAGTCCCTGGGGTTTTCTCTGTAGTTAGTGGAAGGAGAGTGAGACATCTCCAGGGAACAGCAAAATGTGTTTCCAAAAGAAGCTGGGTCACATGCCCTCTGGAAAATATTATCTTCCTTCCCAGGGGGAACATGGGCCATGGATGTTGACCAGACACTGGGGTTTGAGGCAGTGAATGCTGAAGGAGGTAAATGGCTCCCAGAGGGATAATTGTTGTCAGCTGGCTCTGAGCCATAAAATCTGTAATACTGAAGATCCCCTTCTATTAATATTTTTATGGTATATACGTGCCGTACCTCACTTTGTGGTCTCAACAACATGGAGAATACAGCTATTACTTAAAATGCACCACTGCACAGGTTAACACCAAACACTGAAAACTGAAAGGCAAAATCAACAGGTAACACAATTTATCTTGTACTTTGGTACCTTCTCTTGTTAGGTATTGTTGACTCTAGCCCAGCTCGGAGCAGGGGTAAATGACTGAGTAGCCGTACCCTCTGCAAAATGTAGTCCTTTTGAACTAATTGGTAAATGAGCTTGTGAAAACAAAGGCCCTGGAAATAATTCAAAATGAGGGACAAGCTCAGTCAGAGCAAGGTGATGTTTTGCGAATCTCTCGTTTTCTGGAGGGGACCGCAGCTGCTCAGTACCAACACGGGATGAGTTAAAAACACCCCCAGAGAGAAGACATCCTCTTGCCTCACTCCCTCCCAGCAGCTCCTCCAAGGAAAGCTTGGCAGCTCAAGTAATAAAGTAGAAGAAGAGAGATTTGCTGGGGTCACACAGTTGAAATAAAGTGTGCTATTGAAACAATCCATGGAGTTGTTAGCCTTTTTCTGTCTTTCTTTTTATACAGACTTTGTTTCAGACTGGTCTCCTTTACATGATGCCTCTATCCATGGGCGTCTTCTTACTCTGAAGAAACTCATCAAACAGGTATCCCTCCACTGGGTTGATATGATCTCTGCTGGGTTTGTTCAGTGGTTGAATGTCATCTGTACTTTATTGTAAAACCTCCAGGGTTTTGGTAGTTGGTTGTAACAGTATTTTCCATTATTTCATCAGGGGAGTGATGTTAATCTTGTTACAGCAGACCAGGTGTCTCCTCTCCATGAAGCCTGCCTAGGGGGACATGCTGCTTGTGCCAGTGTCCTGTTAAAACATGGTGCTCAGGTGAGTACATGAGGGACAGTCTCTAGTGTTAGTATGTTGTATTATCACATTTTAATGTTAGGTGTTGTACTATTTCATGTCAGCATATCACTGTGGTTTACATTTTATAATTAGCTCTGCTTAAGGTACATGTTACAAAATGCACTTCTTAAATAAAGCAATCCAAAAAGCACAGATATAGACAATAGTTATTATTGTTCTTCAGATGAAGGTGCAATGATCTCATCATTTACTGAAAGAATAAATGGAAGTTCCTCTTGTAAAGGTTTTATAATCCTGCAACAGTTAAGGGTGTATTTTATTTTCTGCACACACTAATCTCATTGATGTCAATATGCAGAGTCTTAAGTAGAGGTATAAGACTGTTAGGATCAAGTCATGATAAAATGGGAAGAAAATGCAAACAATGTGCAAGTGACATGGTGAAATGGGTGTGTCTCATGGTCTCTAGTTTTCAAGATAATGTTGAAATTATAGTGAATAAGAAAATTAACTCATTATACATATATTACCTTTCAGTTTAATTTTTTTTTTTTTAAAAAAAAGGGCTGCACACTTTTCAGTTTAAAATGGTCTGTTCAGGAGAGGGCTATGGGCAGGTTTGTTTCAGCTGAGGTAACCGAGAAATGGGCATGCATCTAACTTGGTAACTCCTGAGAGACCCTGGAGTGTCACTGGTTAAAAATTCTTTTGCAGGAGGAGAGACTTGGGGGCAATTTTTAAAAATATTATTTTAATGATCTTTTTAATAAAAAAATTGTGATCTTCAGAAGCAGTAGAGTTTTTAGAGGGAATGAAATAAAAAGTATTAAGAAACCTATTTTCTGTCGAGAACTGGGTAATTTTCATCAATTTTGAAATACTGAGAAGACAAAGAAAAAAGCCTGATTGTGATGTTTTTCCCCCAGGTGAATGGAGTTACTGTCGACTGGCACACTCCATTGTTTAGTGCTTGTGTCAGTGGCAGTGTGGCTTGCTTGAATTTATTGCTGCAGCATGGAGCCAGCCTACACCCACCCTGTGACTTGGCATCCCCCATCCATGAAGCTGCTAAGAGAGGTAACCCCACAGCATCAGCACTCCTTTCCATGTTACTAGCAGCATGTTGAAGTGGAAGAGAGAGATAAAAGAAGATAATTTTCTTGATTTGGGTCATGTGAAATACCTTCCTAGTTGGTCTCATCATGAGTGGTGCAGTTACTCCCACCGCTGGTGCTCACCGAGGGCAGCTCAGCTTGGCGCTCAGGGCCTCTGAGTTCATGTGGTGACACCTGGAAGGAAGGGATACATTGTCCAAGTCAGCCACTTGCATTGTGGACATCTGAGGGAGTCAGATCTGGCTATCTTCAAAAGCAGTGGAGAGAAACACAGCGTGATTCATCTCATCTTCAGTAGACATCTGAAATGAGTCAGATAAAATGCGAGGGCTTTAGCCTGTTTTGCTAACCGTGGCTTTGCAGCTCCCATTTTCCAGGTTGGAAACACTGGAGTGGATGAAAGTATTACGCTACCATCTCTTGACAAAACATTGAATCTTTGCCAAATTACACCACTCCAATAGAAAGTTTGCTGAAAAAAGGCCTGATCTCTGTGAGTTGACTCTTCCTTTATCCCTTTTAAGGTCATGTGCAATGTATCGAATTCCTCGCGTCCCATGGGGCAAATATAGATCACAACATCAAGCATCTGGGTACTCCCCTTTATGTAGCTTGTGAGAACCAGCAAGTGAACTGTGCCAAGAAGCTGCTGGAGTCAGGTAAAAGAAAAATAAAGGATGGTGTACTTTTGTTTCCTGCAACATCTATCTTTGGACTCTCTTTGCATCAAAGATTTAGAGGAGGTCCTGTTCTGGGACCTGGAGATGTTTCACTCTTAACAGCACTCCTGGGTTAAACAGGACAGCAGAGTAACCAGGGTCTTCTGGACCCAGGAACTCAGCTTTACATGTCCCAACAAATAGATGGGTGATCCTGGATTTCACATGGCTCGTGGTGCCTGGAACAAGCACCATCCTTTCCAGTGTCTCTGAGTGTGATGCTGAACTATTTCTGCATCAAACAAACCAAAGTCTAAGCACTTGGATAATTATACAAGACCATTTCTTGTTACCTACAGTAGTGCAACTCTTCTAACCAAAGGGGTCATATAACCTAAAGTACTCAACAAAGACGCTTTGGAAAAACCAAGCAAACATCATGTAGATCACCTTTCAGGTAGGTCACTATTTAGCATGGTGATCTTTTTTGGAAGAAGACAAATACAAATTAATCTAAATATTAAATGTTTGGCTATTATTTTCTGTTTTCTGTCATTTTGGTTTTGCTGCCTTCTATATTTGAGAATGTGTAGTATAAAAACATTATAAATACTTTTGAATTAGTTCTGAAGCTCACCCTTCTTAGGTTGTTTTAGGAGCCATTAGCCCAGGATAGTGGGTGGGGGGATACTCATCAGGGGTGCTTGCTTATATCCTCCTCTACCAAGGCCCTCTAGAACTTTTCCATCCTGACATTTTTTTCCCAACAGATACTTTGACATTTAGAAATCCCCCTGGCTTAAACCTCCGGTACAGAGCAGGTTGAAACCCTGCATGCATTTTAAGCAAATGGGGCATGAGGATGGGGGCCAAAGGTGGGCTGTAAGTGGAAATACATCTCTGTTCTGCTTCAAGATATTCATGGGTTTGGCTGTGGATGAAGGACTTCCTCATGCACTGTTCCTCTGGGATCATTAGTCACAACCCCACTTATCCTCTACCAGTGTGAGTTGTGTATGTGCAGACTGTAGTACCAAGACCCCAGCATAAGGAAATCCACCTCTGTGTGTATGCTACAGCATTTACAGATTAATCAGAGAAATAGCAACTACTGCAGGAAATGGAAATAGTCTAGTGTATAGTCATCATTCTTTGTCATTATTCATTGTCATCTCTTGATGTTCAGGAGCAAATGTGAACAGCGGCAAGGGCCTGGACTCCCCTCTGCACGTGGCCGCCAGAAATGGCAGTATGGAGCTGGTGATGCTGCTGATTGACTTTGGAGCAGACATTTGGGTGAAGAATGATGAAAGCAAGAGGCCGATGGAGCTGGTCTCACCTGGCAGTCCTGTGGGCCGACTGTTCCTGCAAAAAGAAGGTGCCCCTTAGTACTTATTTTGTTTGTTCACTCAGGATTTGTTAGGGATAAAACACACAAACTGCTGCAAAAGGCTACGCTGTTCCATACTACTAGCACTATAAAACTGAGAATAACTAAGCTTATCTCCATTTGCTGACATATGGTTGCTATTTTTTCTCATGCCAGAATATAGTGGTGCACTAACAGTGGTAATGGTATTAACAATAACCCATCTTCCGACCTCTGGGTTGTGAATCTACTGCATTGGGGAGCAATCATATGAAGCCTGCAACATAGTGCAAAATAGAGCTTAGGGTGAAAAAACAAGCACAACGCTCTTTAGAAATTAATGGAAGCTTTTTCTGATTACCTAAAGCAATGAAGTCAGTGGGAGTCTTTCAACTCCATTGTGTATGAGATGGGAGTAGACCCAGGAGTGTTATCTGGAGTGTGCTGACAAATGCAGGCAGCAAATCATCTCTGATGGGAATTAGGCTAGCTAGTGAGCATAAGGCTGGGATCTTTGCTTATACAATACGCTGATGGTCAGGTGCATGCCAGATACTGGTCTCAGCATAAATGCAAAACTGCAACCAGGACACTTTTAAATCATGTGATATGGAAAAAAAACCAAGTATATTGAAAGACTGATCTTCTAGTTCTTTGCCATTTACTTTGATTGTTGGGCCAGGCTCTTATGTAGGTACAAAAATATCATTAAAATGAAAAACTCTATATTATTTCTTTTGTGGGGATTAAGGAAAATTGCACAGGACTGATATAATGAATATATATATTTGTATATACATTTATACGGTAGGCTTTTTTTAAAGGCCGACATTATGTGCTGAATAATCCAGCAGTATCAAACTGTAATCTTAACCTTTAGGAAGTGCTTATTTTATATGTGTGAATGAAAATGTTACAGATCATTTTATTTTATTGATTATGAATACTTTAATACATTATGGAGAGAAATTTTACTCACCATTCTTGAGGAAAATTAGAATAAGGTCTCTAGTGTCTACTCATTGGTGTCTTCACATATTCTCATTAGTCAGTAAACTATACACATTACCAAATAATCTGGATTTTCATTATTTTAACCAAGTTGCTGATGGGGTGGTCCATGACTCTAGTATGCCAGTTACATGTTGATGTGATTGCTGTCATGAAAAAGATTTACACCAAGGAAAAACTGGAATAACAAAGTGATGAATCAGGCCCTGCTTGAGATAGTAGTATGAAAATAATATCACAAAAACAACTGTGCTATGCATGTTGTGTATGAGCAACTGATATTTGATTTTCTAGCCTAATCTACGGTACACACAGCAGTGACATTTTTGAGCTCTATCCCTGCTGTGCTAGACTCCTGACTTCTGTGGCACCACATGCATCCTGTTTATTTGAGATGATGGAAAAATATTTCAGGCACACCCTATGGAGCTGTCCCGAGAAACGCTGCTCAGGCTGATCTGACATCTTGGGCACTAAGGAACTCTTCTATGTGAAATTCAGCAATTGAAATCAGAAATGATAAATACCTGAAGGGCATTTTGCTGCTGAATAGTGTTTTTCTGATATTCTTCAACATGCTCTTCTCGGAATAGGGTCATGCCTGAGGGACAGCTGATGTATAACTTCTTTGGCCAGCTGAATGGTTGCAGCCTGGGAGAGTGGTGTAAACATTACTCCTCTGGTTTCACGTAGAGGTTTGGAAATGTGTTGTGGGGATCAGTCACCGTGCCAGCCCCACAGCTGCTCAGCACTGTCACGGCTGAGCTGCTGCTCTCCTGCCCCACTGCCATGCAGGGCTCTTCCCCCCCGATTCTGCAAGTGCTGGGGGGCAGCAGCCCCACGCCTATGGCCAGGGCAGGCTGGAGGGAATGTGTTTTGCCACCAGAGACAAGTTGGTGAGTGTGCTGACTATCACTAGCACAGCTAGCGGACTAGCCCAGAGCAGGTGTAGAACATGGGGTGGTCGCCCTTCTCAGGACTTCACCATGCTGCTGGATTAGTGCATAGCCTGCTTGTGTTTCAGGAAGAGTCCTACGTGTAGGTGGGAGAAATAGCTAATGATCCAAAAATGCACTGTGTTTTAGAAGAGTATGCTTGCCCTTGCTAAGTATTTTTCAGTGTAGTGACACTGAAGTCCGGGTTTTGCGGTTTGGTTTTTCTTTTTAAATGGAAGCTTTTTTAAATTAGATGTTTACAGGCAGAGCATTTATCTGTGGGATCAGAATGACCAAACAAACATGGCAATAGTCACTTTAACTTGCCCCATATCGACTTGTCTTGCTCTTTACCCAAGCACAGGGTAACTAACTCATCTGCTGACTCCTAGCAGCCCAGTGCAGCCCTTTGCACAGCCCTTCCAATAGTGCAGCAGTTTTCAGCCTTGCAGAGCTGCTAGAAATGTCGTGTCCTGCATGAGGGAAATCTCAAAAGCTGATGAAGGCTGCCACCTCACCACATTTTAGCTGCAGCCCCTGTTCCTTCCCACTGCACTGCACTCTTCCAGCAGCACTAACATTTCAGCTCTCTGCTAACTGCCACCTTACCACCCCTCTGGCAGGCAGGTGCAGCCGGTGGCACCTAAACTGTCCCCTCCCAGCTCACTGACCTCCCTCTCCATCTCTACATTGTCTCTTATCTCCTCCCCACTCACAGCATCCAACCCACCCTGTCCCGCGCTCTCTTACCCCCCAGCACAAATGACTCTTTGGGGGTCTGAATGTTGATAGGTGCCACAGTTAAAACATCACACAGGACCTGCCTCTTCCTGGAAAGGACAGGTGACCCAAATAAGTGTGTAAGGACATGATACTTAGATTTAAAGAAAGTACGACAGATTCTTCAGCAGGGCTTGTATTTATCAGCATGGGAACAGTTAATCTGGAAGGTTTAAATAAAGGATTATATAGTATTTTTTTGCTGTGTGTTTGCCACTGTTACGAAATAAGTCTCAAGAAAGCAGTGGGCCGCAAACCTGGTACCAAGGACTTTGAAGGAAGCATCGATCACCTCTTCTTCTCAGACAACACAAACCACTTCACACTTGTGCAACTTAACATGAAAGACTGACATTGCTAATGCTAACTGCGGCTGTGTAACAACAGAGACTGAGTAGGCTTGAACTGAATTGCAGGCAGGCTGATGTCCTTTGGTGGGTGCAGGCCTGGCTTTTCACTGCTGAGCCTTCTGGGGGCCACATACCCCCAGCGCAAGGTGGGTTGCAGGAGGTGGGGGGAGCGGTGGTGCACAGCTGCTGTTTCAGCTTTACAATTTTGGGGCAATAAAGCCACATGTGTAACCTCTTCCCTATCTCTTTCTTCAGGGCCACTGTCCTTGATGCAGTTGTGCCGCCTGTGCATCAGGAGGTGCTTTGGACACAAGCAGCATCAAAAAATAACTGGACTTCTTCTGCCAGATGAGCTGAAACATTTCCTTCTACATGTTTAAGGCCTTCATGTTAAAAATGGTGCCTTTAATAACACAACAAGGTTTGTTGAGGAAAGACTCTTTTTCTCATCAGTAGTGTTGCCAATGCCTGCAATGTTAATTTGTGAGAGTTGTTGGTCTCTCATAAAGCCCTGGGTCCAAGAAGCACAGGACCGACCAACTTGCTCAGTCCTCACTGCCACTGCCCCCAGCAAATCCATCATTTGGAAAGGAACAATTCTGCTTGGTTGCATGGTGACGCTTGGAAATGTTACTTGAGAACACCCTAGAAAGTGTAGAAAATGAGCATAGCATTTTAAAATAGATCCCTTGATTCTCTGGCACAGTTTCAGAGGGCTCATGGTTGACAGCCCCTTACAGAGAAAATGCATATCCTGGACCAGCACTAACAGCTCTTCATGTATATATTAAGGATACTAAGGATAGCTACACCTTCTCTGTAAGCAGAGCTCATATGCCGGTCATTTGTGAGGGCTGTACTCACACTACTGTACAGACAAGGAAATGGAACCCAACTGAACCTACTTGCAAAGCAAGCAAGGTCCTCTGGCAGAAGTTACTTATTTTCTAAGTATATCACACTGTGGATAGATGAACACCAACCAGCAATCATCTGCATTTAGGCCAGCATCTGAAACATGCATTTCTGCCATGACAGCAAGTGGGTCACTGCTGATGGCAGCTCCCTACAGTGCAATCATAGTGGGGAAAAGGTTTTTAATCATCCATTAAATTCACTTATTACTGATGGTTTGAGACATAAGGGAGCCACACTTCAGAACTACACATTTTCTCCTTGTAGCATATTATTTTTCAAGGACACAGGCTAGCAGGCTATCAGCTGCAGGCATTGAGTGCTCCCCCTTTCTGCCCTGAAAATTAGGTGATATTTCCGAAGCATTTCTCAGCATGCATCAGAAAAACAACAGCTTTTATCCCCTTTCCCACCCAAGAAGAGAGATCATCTTAAGAGTGAGATAATTTTTTTTCTTGGAGAAGTGCTCCCTCATTCATAGCATTTTCCATGGGAATGGTGATAATAACACCTCTAATATGTGGCCATAAAACAAACAATGAAAATACTGAAATTAAAGTCCATTCCAAATTAAAAAGATAATGGATAATTTCTCCCCCCAACTTGGTTGCTGAGTTTCTGGCTCAGTGTATGCGTGTCTCAAAAAAACATGACATATGTGGTTCTTATTCCACTGAGGTCGTAAGAATAAATATTTCCTCCAGCTGAACTTTAACACTGGGTGTTTTCCTTTTCCTCCCACAAACAAGTTCTGCTGCCACAAACCAAAGTGCAGTTATGACCACTCTGTGCTTCTCCGGGTGCTCCTCTGGGAATATTGGCTGCCTGATACATGCAGGAGTTAGGATGTTGAAGCTCTGGCTCTTCTGCCCACCACCCTGCCCCCTCTTCAGCTTTAAACCGTGGTGCATCTGCATCACCTGGGAGCAGCAGCACACCCACCACTTCCCCTGAGGGTCTACCACCATGTCACCCCTGCATTGGAAGGGCAGGCCACAAACTTCAGCGCTCTTGGAGACTCTTTTCTTTTTAATTTTGCTGTGGAGACTCCTGCAAGACTGGGCTTGGTGTCCAAAAACTGTGATGACATCATTAACACCATCAGTGAGATCTAGAGAGTCCTCATCTTTTAAGTGGAAAGACTGACAGTCTTCAAATACACAAACTTATTTTGATGTTTACTAGTGTGCCAGTGTGTGGTGCAAGCCTTTCTTTCACACATGGGAAGTTAAAGAGGATGGATGAAATGCTACCTGGATGCTTACATTTGATGCAAATTACAATTCAAATCCTCGGCTGGACAACATGGCTGCTGGTATCCAGTATGATGGCTTGTTTTTTTTGTGCTGACCAAACGCAACAAGTGGAGTTCTGTTGGTTTTGTGGGACGCTAAATTGTACCCTAACAGAACAAAAAGACAAACACAGTTAGGTCCATAACTCCCCACATTACAGAGACACCTAGAAACCTTCACTTATCCAACCCCATTCATCACACATAATTTGAGCCATGTAAAAATTCACTATCCGGTTTAAGATGGCCTTCTATAGTCTTTCCCTCCTGCTAGGGAAAAAAATAGACATGTCTTCATAGGCTGAATAAAAGCAGGCATCTTGGATGTGAAATGTGGATTCTTCTAAAATCAGTACCTGGCCTAAGCTGAATGTGCATTGAACAGCCAGGGAACAGACAACGAACCTAGTGCTTAACTTTGGAAGATTAGTGTGAAGAATCCCTTCTCTGGAGACACACCTGAAAGCTGAAGATCCAGCTTGTTATATTTTAGATGATGAAGAATCATTTTTTTCATTACTAATTTTATCATTTACCTTTAAGCATCTTCTGTTGTAACTTCAGCCAATGGATTCATAGGAGTAATGCTAATATCAGGAGAAAATTGCTCCAAGAAGGTGGTGAGAGTGTTGCTTCTAGGTAGCTTTTCTGGAAATTCTGTAGTGTGACTCTGTTTACTTGAGTGCCTCAGATCAAGGATTCTGTATGCTCAGCTTGTATCATCACAGTATGTTTGCTTATTTATTTTAACATAAATTGTGATCAATACTGACAAATTATAGCTTTATGCATCAACATCCAGTTATCAACTGTAAAAGTTGCACAAGATGCAAACTGAATAAGCTAATTATAGGTGAGGTTTGGACCTTTTTCTATATTTGAAACCATCCCAAATGTAACACGGGACTTGAAAGATTGTCAGGAATATATTCTTTGCTATTATTTTGTTGGCAGTTTAATGGTAGTCAAATCATAATTCTATAGGATATTTGCTCAGAAGTAAATTGTTTATACTTTAAAAAAAATAAATCATTTTTTAAATGATAGCACTAATTTTGTGAATTGTCTGATACTATGGAAGTTTGGACTGAACTCTAATTGTCTGCAATCTTGCCTACAGATAGTGTACAGAATAATTCCTTCAAATAGACCTATACTAAAGACTAAAATGACAATACTATGCAAATCTTGCATTTTGTTGATGTTTTAAGGTAGAGTTGGTCTCCTGCAATTCTTTTTCTACTCACTTGAGGGGTAGGGAAAAGGAGTCAGAGATTTCAGAAAGTAGGAAAAGATCTAAATTAAGATGGTCGCAATCTTTAGTTTGTTTTTGTTGAATTTTTTTTTTTTTTTTTTTTCCCTGATTTGTATCCATTTGTTTCTCCTGTCTCTTCAGCAAGAAGCGTGTGTAATGCTCTGGGTGCCCTTGTGTGTGCCTGCACAACAAGAACCCTTTACTGGAAGTGAGCATGTGGAGTATGGTCAGAAGTCCAAGGGGTGTGTGCCAGCACCCAGCAGGTACACTGTGGGGCTGGAGAGATGTGGGAGGGCAGTAATTCCCTCTCTGTTAGATGCATTTCTGGGAGTCTCTGCCCACAGAGACCAGCTGAAAGAGACAGGGCAATGCCAGCAAATTGCTTTACAAGATGTTGTTTCTGCTGGATACAGGGCTGCTTATGAAAACTGTGGGAGTAAACAACCAACACCTCAACAAAAGAAGACAACTGATTTAAGTAAGGTATTTATTTATTGGAAGATGTCTCATGCAACAAATCGTTGGAAAGTTATTCTGGCTCTACAGTAGTTGCTATGTGGGATCAGCCATGTTCCAGGACTCAGTTCTTCATTCTGCAGTCATGTACAAAAGTCCACATGTGCCCTGTCCATTTCTCACAGTTTCATATTTTGCTCTTAACTGGAAACCACAGACATCCTAATCTAGTAAATACAATACAGCAATATACAGTTTTGAACATATGCAGAGAATGTCCTCTTGCCTCTTCACTGACATGAATTCATTTTAAGATTACTAAGAAGGAAATAAATTTTACTAGTTTAGCAAAATGGGACGGACCAGCTGCAAAATAGCAGATTAGTGGTGCTAGAAGAAAGAAATGAGAATGCTTGTATCCCTAAACTGGGATATACTCAATTCTCCTCAGACTCATGTTCTTGAGAGCCACAGGTCCAGGACTTGATGCTCCTGAAGCTACTTTTTCTTGCTTAACACATGCACTGTATCTGTCAGAATGGAGACTCCCTTGGCCTGCAGTCCCAGCCTGAACCCTGATGGCTTTGAATAAAAATTCCTGGGAGTTATTTCTCTGCACATAGAACAATTATTTGTCATTCCTTGATACATTGCTCAGCTCACCACTCCAAGGGATACTCACTTTAATGCATGCAGGCAACATTTGATGCAAAAGTGCTTGCTCCAGGATGCCCCAGGGAGTCCACTTTTCTTTGAAATGACAGCAGTGAACTGTTGCTGGGAAGAGAAATATTTCAAATTCTTACATCCCCGTTCAACATGGTAGCCTTTATTCCAGCCCTACCTGAGTGCTCAGGTAGAACACCTGGATGACATCTGGCTCATGTCACTGTGCAACAAGGTCTTGCTTCTTTTCTATGCCAGGTGAAGCGTTTCCTTCTCTGAACTATTGCCCTTTGTGTTTTTAAAGGGCTTGAAACTCATTAATCATCACTGATTCAAGAGACACAGGGCTAGATTTATGGCTTTAGTGCCTGTGAAGTAAAATTGAGTTTGTAATCTGTCAGCTGTCTCACTTCACAAATTAAACTGCAGAGTCTCCGCTGAGTTTGGGGCTTTTGAAATCCCCAGAGCTTTTCTTTCTGTGGTCTGAAAAATACAGCAGGATCAGTTAAAGCAGCTCTTTGTCTCATGAAAGAATGCTGACTCCTGAGTTCTGAAGGTTCATACAGGCACTGAAAGATGTTCTGAATATGGCAAGTATAGGGTTGTCTTGTCACTGAAACTGCATTTTTTGTTAACTTATTTAGGGTAATGTGAATTGTGTTGGTTTTGTCTTTGATTAAATAATTGTCCCAAAACACGAATCGTTGGTGTTACAAGCTTCTGCATGGAGCAAAGCTCCCAGCAGCTGCTTTGTTCTCCCCAGTCCTCCCCAAAGGTGCGTCACCCCTGTACATGACTCCCCTTTTGCACCCTCCTGATGAGCATGAGGAATGAGGCTCACAAACTCTTTGTCCATTCCAACTGCTTATATGTAATTTTTGGTACAGCTGGTAGGCGACACCTCTACCTTTTCAAGTCTTTTCATTGAGAACTATAGACATCTCTTTCCAAAATAACTTCATTCATATTCATGGGTTCAGAGTAGCTGACAAATATATTTCTGCTCCTTAGCTGATTAGATCTTGGTGAGCACAAGGGGTGCATGTATCCCAACTTCCTTGGAGTTAAGTCTACTAATTCATCCCATAGAAAAGGTGAAGCACTCCTCAGGCCCTGGGAGTACCAGCTTACTCCCTTTGTTCACTGATCACTGGAGGGAGAATGGCTTTGCTCACAACTCCTAGTCATTTTTCTAGTCAGCCAGACACCCTACCCAAAACCTTTTCCTCATAGAGTAAAGGTTAAGAAGTAGCTTTTTCTCTTTTTCAAGCTATAATTACTTTTATTTCTGAGGCTAGAAAATAAACAAAACCAACGCCAAACAGTTCAATCCAAATCAAGTAAATTTTCCATTTTTCTTGCAGGAGCAGAACAAAACACGTGAAAAATATTATCCACCAGTTGGGCTGTTGGGACATATTCCTTAGAGGTGATGGAAGCAAATTCAAAACCTGTCCTAGAATGAAATAGATTCAATCTCTATCTTTGTTATTCCTGGCATTTTGGAGATAAATCCTCCTTGTTTTTGGTGAATCTAAGCCTCTCTCTCATCCAATTTATCCAGCAAGACTGTCTGACTTGAATTCATTAATAGTTTCTCACTGATAGTGTCTCAGTACATGAATGCAGAAGACCAAATGTTTGGATTAGGACATCCCTGGGGCAGGGACTCTCAGCCCCAGGGGGCTGAAATGGGGTCCTGGACCATGGTCAGTGTGGGGGGTACCCCAGGTGCCTGACATGGGGAGTAAATTCTGGTGGTGCTCTCAGGGCCTGGACATCTGGGCAAGCCATGCAAATTCTCATCATCCACGGCATCCTATAAAGGTCTGTAGCTCCGCCATGTATTTTGTGTGTGGTTAATTCCCCTAATTTGTCCTGCAAGAGTTTTCAGATAATTTTATCTGGGAAAATGAACAATTGTTTCTTACCCTCTCCTTGGTACTCCCTTGATAGTCCTCTATCTCATCCCTCCTTCATAACCTCTTCTTTTCCCATGCCAAAGACTCCCAGCCTCTTTAACAACTATTTGGACAGAAGCTGGGTGACCATAATACTGTGATTCTATTTGTAAATAAAGTATCACCTCCAAAAAAAAAGAAAAAATAGCCACAGATATCTAATCTTTCCCAGCTGCTTTCCTTGCTTGGCCTGTAGTGTTTTTCAGATACTTCTTTGTTCCTGGCTCATATAACCAGACAGCTTAATCCGAAAGAAATGCCTAGTGAAAACACCCTTAGTTCATTTCCTGAAGGAGTTTTACACATGCTCTCTCCTTTCAGTTATCTCATTTCATAAAAAAGATCTTAATTGTTTTTCAGCTAATCCTGAATTAAAGCAGGAGTGCTACGTGCAAAACCTCCGGCAAAAGGCATAGCACAGAGAGCTCTTTTCCTGAGATATGGAAGAGAGATTGTGCTTGATCCCTGAACACAGTCCAGAGTTTGTGTCTGCTCTTCCATGTGCTTGGGCTGCTGAGCAGAGAGGTGGTCACGCAAGGCATTTTTATCATGTTAAGCATGATGATTAAAAGCCCCCAACCCCCCAACTCCTATAAACCACAACTGAAAGCCAGAACATTGAGAGACATGTGGGATAGGAGTAACCGAATAATTTCTGCCTTGGGAGGCTGGGATAGGGATTTGCTGCCTTTACCCTGCCACTGCAGCTCCCTGGTGCTGGCTGCCTGCAGCCCCAGGCACAGGAGCCTTCCTGGGGCAGGAGGGCGAGGGGTGAAAAACGGCTGCCATGGGGGCTGTCAGCCCCGCTGCCTTTGCCCACTCCTCCGGACAGTGCTAGGTTTAGCCAGCAGATGGTATTGCTGGCACATGCCTCTGCAGAAAAGTTTTGCGAGAGGAATAATCAGGGAAAAAATAGATCTAGGAGAGTCGTAGTGCTGGGATTGCATGCAGCCTCAGGCTCACGTGGACCAGGGAATCGCTCATCATTGCCACTTCCATCTGAAAGCCGTGCAAGTTTTGTTTTTTACTGCCCTACTATTGCCCAGCTTTTCTGTATCATTTGTCTGAAAGCGTCAGGATGCATACAATGCTCAAGGCTTCTCTGAATTGATGGATTAACTGCGCTTTATATTTACATTCCTTTTATGGTGAAGACGAATATTTTTACCATTCATAGATGCTGTGAAGAAAGCACTGGAGAAGTCTGGAAAAGAAAATGCTCTTGCTTGGTTATTGGTTGTCAATGACCTGGTAATTAAGAGTTATCCTTCAGCCCTCCCAGTCTTAGAAAGGTCTGCTCTTTGACTTAGTTTTTTACATAGCAGCTTGCTTAAGATATTTTTCTTCCAACATCCATTAGCACTTGACAATAAAAAAAATCAATTCCAGAAAATGGAACATCCATACCTACGGATACTATGTATAATTAACCAATAAGATGCTGAAATCTGCCTTGTTGTTCAGAATTAGTACTTACTGGAGTATAATACCCTTCAAAACCCCGTCTCTCTTCTAAGGAAACAACTGTATTGCCAGCTTTCTAATTTCACAGGCTGGCTGTCACCACATTCTAGAGAGCAGCTCTAGGTAAGACTCCTTCCGGTAATTTATTTGGGGCAAGACCGCTCCTTGGAGCCTTCTTCTAAAAAAACATGCAGCACTGGACATGACAAAACCATTTGGTGTCACAGCCAGGACTTGTCACATCTGTGCTCCATGCCGTGCAATGACTGATTCTAGGGAAATGTCTTATTTCTCTCTAGAGAACATGTCCTCTCTACAATGTTTTGTTTATTCCACTTTCCATTATCTTCAACCCAGGAGATGTATGCATTGCGTATGATGCTCTAATTCAGCTTCATGTCTTAGAAATAAATGCCTTGACATAATGACTATATGTAGTCTAGGCCTTTTAAATGTAATATATGCTGTGAATTATTATGGCAGATCATCATGCATCCTTCTAGGTAAAATAATTTGGCAAGACATACAAGTAGCTTCCTGAAGATAGACATTTGCCTTGTGCAAACGGAGGCAGTTGCTTTAATAGTTCTCTCATTTCTCTGAATCTTCTAGAGGAGCTGCCTAGTGAGAGAAAAAAAAAAAAAAAAAAAAAAAGTAGGGGTCAGGAATGGCATCACAAAACTACTTCTCTGCAGCAAATTGCAGCTGGCTGGTGTGTATAAGGTGCAAAGCTCCTTCACCATTTTCTTCTAGCTCCACAAAAGCCATAAAGGAAAGGAGACTGGAGTTCTGCCTTGCCCTTTATCACCTGCATGCCTCTGGGCTCACTCTATTAGAAATCACCCTTGCAGCCTGAGTCCGTGAGAGGGAGAGTGCTGTAACCAGCTGGGTGGAAAACACACACCTCAGAAATCGAACTGCTGGAGAGTTTCTGGTTCATTTAGTATGGACCCCATCTTAAGTGATGCATATTTTAACACTAAGGTCCTGCTATGGTCATCTTGAGGCTGCTGTTTCCTCATCAGCTCTGTATTTTGTGTGCTGATTGGTAATATGGTGCATGTGGGCTGGAATGAACAACCTTGTTTCATATCATACATCAGCCTTTGAAACTACTTTGGCTGACAGTAAAAGCTTAGAGGTTTAACTACCATTTTGGCCTCTTCAGACTTCTAATAAAGTGCAGATATTCTAATATAACCAGGGGGAAAAAGATTTCTTGGTGGAATTTTGTACAAATTACTTCTGTTCTCTGTTCCGATCACTTTAAACAATTTTCTCTCTAAGATCCCATTCTTCCTTTCACTAATGCACTTATTGACTCATATCTATGGAAGCACCTTGCCTCCTGGCTCCTTTTGCTGGCTCATTACATGTATTTATTGCTGCATTTCTCTGAATCATTTTCATTAAATTCTGCTTTATGGTTATCACAGAAATCTACTGTTAGTATACAGTGCCCTTTCATGCTCATAGCAAGTGCAAATTCATTCTGTCTCTTAAATTTTATTAATCTCTTTCAATCATTTAAAAATGAAAAAAAAAAACCAGTTAAGTTACTGCAGGATTTTGCCTCTTTCCATTAACAGCAAAATAAACCTAATTTCCTGCAGCTTTCTGCTTTATAGCTCAAAGCCTTGGTGTGGATTACTTTTTTGAGAGCTATTATGATTGCCCACAGGCAGAACAAGTTCACTAAAATATCAGCTGCTGAATCTCCAAAGAAATATTCATTAGGGAAAAACTTGAAGCTCTTTGTCTGCAGCATTTTGTAGTTACTTAAGAGGCATTTCTGTTCCCTTAGCTTCCTGAAAGATGACCCTCAGCATTAGTATTTTCAAAGTGCCACAAGTATGAGGCATGAATGTGAACATTGTTGAGGGATTTGGAAAGTACTTTTGAAAGACTCCAAAAGACAGGTTAAAAACAAAACCAAAAAAAAAGCTCAAATGCACTTTTGCATCCAAATCCAGCTCCCCCCCCCCATAATTTTTGTCAACTATTGTTCATGCTCCAAATGACAGTCACACAAATTCCCTTGACACCCAGATCTTCAAAGCTATTTAGTTGTATACAATTTTTTCTTGGGCCAGAGTGGGAATGAGAGGTCCTATGGACTCACAGGTGGCCAGCCCTTCCTCTATTGGCATGTTCACTACCTTATGCAATCCTGTTGCATTTTGAAACACATCTCAGGAATTAGATGCGAAGAAATACCCAGATTCCTGCTACTCCACAGTGCAAGGTATACAAGTGTACCCTCTATCTCCCCAGTAATTCCTGGATGCCTTACAGCCAGCTTCTGTGACTACAGACCTCCTTTCTCTGATGTGTGGATGACTTGAGGATTTAAGTTCACATACCTACACTTGCATGGCAACATTTCATCCACACATCATCCATTCATCATGTAAATGCAGTACATGATGAAACTGGAATTAAGGTTTCCCATCTGGTGAATGTTTCATAATTGCTAGAAAGAAACCCATGGCTGATTTGGGTTCACTGAGGCTGAAGAGCATCTGGGTGCCACAGCACATCCTGATTTCTTCACCCATTGCCAGCGTCAGGGACCAGACTGAAGAATGCTTTTGCTTCCTTCAGACCACTGTGATTGGGTGTCTTTCCCATAAGTATGAAGTGGAGTACAAAGCGGAGATAGTATTTACCCGACTCTCAGCCACCAAAGAGGCAGAATGATGTTTTGTGCACATTTGAGACAGCAGTATGGTCAGATTGTAGATATTATTCTCAGTACACTTGAGAATCACAGGATGTTGTTCACAGCCCTTACCTATCTAAAGAGTCAAAAGTTTCTGTAAGCTTATTGATCCAATTGCTGGGTGAGCAAGGAAAGGGTGACAAATTGTTAAAGGAATCAGAGCAATTTGGCTGGTTTGTTTCATGAAGTATTAGATGTCATGCTTCTTGCAGAGAAAAGAAGTAAAAACATGACAAAAAATATTGGTGGAGAAATGAAAAAAGAAAAATAAATGTCCTTCAGCTTTGTCAAGAAGGAAGAATGTCAACGGCGTAGTAAGTACAATGTAATGCATCCTCCTACTCTTCCCTTTTTCTCTCTCATGTTTGTAAAGGGAAACCCTGGAGGCTTTGCTGGTCATTTTGCTTAGCACAAAAGCATTAGCTATTTCTCCAAAATACATATTTTTACCCAAGATATCCTGACTTCAAGACTGGAGTTTGAATTAATGCACTGTGTAGTACAGTCAGCTGTGTTTGGAGAGTGCTCAAGCTACAGCTGCTGCAAAATCAAATTGCCCAATTGTTCATCAAATAATGGACACTTAGAGAACATAGAAGCATTACTTTTGAGACAAGGCTGGCTTCACCTGATCTCCAGCTGCAGTTCAGGACATTGGCTTTGATGTTTAAATTGTGAGGTGCTAAGGCCCCAGGTGCAAAATTTGCTGGGCATGACTGTTTCTACTACCACTTCTTCTTGGACACCAAGAATGCTGTGAAGCATGTTCCTGCAGAGCTGAAATTGTGGAGCTTTGTCACGCAAGTGCATTACTAAAGGTAAACTTTAGTAATACACAACAAAAGGTGTGATTTAAGGCTGTTTCTCTGCATGGATGGCGAACTACTGCTTTAATATTATAAAAACCTAGAGAATAAGCTCTCTCCTTTTTAAACACACAGGTCCTTAACCCAGGGATCTCACAGGACAGAGACCCCAGCTGGAGATCTTGTCACCCCTCTAGAGAATAGGTACTAACTTCTCCAATGTGGGTTCTCTGGTGTCTAACAAAGGGTAGGCAACAGCCTTGTTCTCTGAGCAGACAGATAAGGTACAGCTGTGCTAATATATATGCTAGGGCTGTTTGCTGTTTCTGAGACCAGTAGCAAAGAAACCTGCCAGGCTCCTACTACTAACCTCTCCCTCTCCAGAACAAAGTGATTGCATCAGCAATTAGGACTGGTCCTTCTGGCCTGCACTAACAATCAAGTCTAACTAACTACCTTTGAGGAACGCTGCTTATCTAACAGTGTAACAGTATAGGAAGAGATTTTGAGTTTGTGTTTCCGGGAAGTTCTCTCTATAATATCCTGGCAGAGTTTCTCTCCTCTGCCTGGCCAGCTGTTTGCATGATACATTGAACGTGATGGGTTTAAAATTCAGTGTGGGAGAGGGATGGCCGGTACATGCCACATGCTTGCATCTCTTTCAGAAGTCACGCACTTCATGGAGTGTGCACATCCTTGGGATATCTCAGGTGCCAAAATAACAGGGAAGATGAGAGGTGGCCAAGGAGAAGGAAAGGCAGGGACTGTGGGCCATTAAATAGGTGTGTTGGTGTCCTTCTGCCCAGGTTAACCCACCCAGCCAGGCAGGCAGGCACCAGGACTCTGTCACTCTCAGAGCTGGCCTTCTTCAAGAGAGGACGGAGCTCTAGAAGACGTAGCTGGATGAAAGTCTTGGATGTTAGTGGTAGGAAGTTTACTGGACTTAACCTGAATGCTACTGGGAAAGGCAGCACTGATGTTTCACAGCCTCCATTATTTAAGTCTTTAGGTTCTTCAACATGCATGAAGCAAAAGATTCTCTGAAATGATTTATCATCATTTTTTCTCCTTTCTAGTGCATTTCTTACTAACCCGCACTAACTAATTATCATCACAAGAACTAAGGCTTCAGGATGAATGCCTAAAAAGCTGGGCAGTGCTAGGAGTAATGCTGCCCTTTCAGCCTCAGTTCAGTTTCCTTGGACGTATGAATCCTGCTATAGTCTTTAACTAGGTGATAGCTGTTCTTCCCCTAGACCCTGCATTGTCACTGCAGACATGTGTGGAATAATGTGGTTTCTTCTCATTGTTCAACATGTTGGCACACTGCCTCATTCATCGTAGGCTATTCAAACTATGCCCCGACAATGTTTATTAATTTCCTCCAGCATTTTCTTTGGGGCTGATCACTGCCATTAGTGTCTTCTACACAACATTAGTCAGTGCATTGTTATAGTTCCCCAGCAATCAGCCCCTGTTATACAATCAGGTAGCAGAGTCACTGTAAGATTCCTAATTTTGGATGACCATTTGAGGTATCTGGCATCTTTTTTCCCCCCAGCTGTTTAGTATTATTATGTAGCACTGTAAATACTTAATATGCAGCTGCTTTTCATTGCAGCTGCAACTGTGAGAAAGTTATTGACAATCAGGCTAGATGTAGAGCAAATGCATGCAGCATGACTGCTTCTTTTTAAATGCCATGTTTATGTATCTTGTCTGGCAGTATGTGCAGAGCAGTTGGTAAAGGCAAAGCAAGATCCACATCCCCAGGACAGCTTACAACACCCTGCACCTCATCCTTCCTCCAGGAACTGTAGCTTCTAGTTCCCACAAGAAATACATCTTACAGGACTAACAGCATCTCTGAACTTCAGAGGACCAGAGGAACAAGGAGTGAATGGTGGAGATGGATCTGTTATTTCTGATAGGAGGAGATGGTGAGCTCTGCTCCCAGCCTTGTATTCTCTTCTGCCACCTCTCTCTTCCCTTTCTCCCTTCTCTTTCCTCCTCCATTGCTCCTCTCTTTGCTTCTCCTTTCCTGTGCATTTGGCAGTGACCGTAGAAATGCAAACCAGCTGTGAAATGCAAACCAATAATCCCCGCAGACTTTATTAGTTTGGCCTCTGTTTCAGGCCACACCGCATTTTCATTGTTGATGTGGCTCAAGAATTTCTCCCTGCTGGTCCAGCACATCCTGAAGCCCTTCTTTCTTTGACCTCATCACCAAACTCATCCCTGATTCTTCCTCCCTTTCTCAGTAATATCCCTCTTGTCCACCCACACCTTTCCTATGTTCAACCTCCATCCCCATACAGACTCAATCTTTCTCTCCCTAGGTTTTCCATCTTGCTCTGTCCCACACATGCTCACAACTCCACCCCTGATTTCCTTTCAAGCATTCTTTGATTTAGCTTTCCGCATATAATCTCTTTCTGCAGTCATTTCCACTTTCCTACCTCACAAGTCTTGTACTCCTTTAAAAAAGGTGGGTTTCTGTTGTAGTATACCTGGGAGTCAGCAGAGAGAACACAAAGGCATGGTGCTTGCTGCTCCCTTCTCTGATGGACAGCACACCATGGGCAACAGTGTTTAGGAAAAGCAACTGAAAGGAGATTCTTCACCTGAAAGTGGGAATGAGGTTAATAAGGCCTATATTTCTAGCTTTTAGTTTCCAGCTGTTAGCAGCTCTGCAGACTGACACATGAAGGATAAAAAGATGATTTGGAGTAGTCAACATGGATTTATGAAGGGAAAGTCTTGCTTCATGAAACTGATAGCTTTTTACAAGATTACTGGCTTGGTGGATGAGAGGAGAGCAGTAGGTGCTATTTATCTCAGCTTTATCAAGGCTTTTGAAACTGTCTTCTGTGACATCCTCATAGACAAGCTGTTAAATGGGCAGATAAACAGGAAATGAGGTGGACTAAAAACTAGCTGAACTGCTAGGCTTGGAGGGTTGTGATCAGCATCATAAAGCTGACCTTGAGGCTGGTCACTGATGGTGTATACCAGGGATTGACACTTGGGTCAGTGACCTGGACAACAGGGCAAAGTGCACCCTCAGCAAGCTTGCAAGTGGCACAAAACTCTTGCAGGAAAAGGCTTGGGGGTCCTGTAACACCAAGTTAAACATCAGCCAGCAATGTGTCCTCGCAGCAAAGAAAGCCAACAGCCTCCTAGGTGCATTAGGCAGAATGCAACCAGCAGGTTAAGGGAGGAGATCCTTCCCCTCTGTTCAGCACTGGTGAGACACACCTGCAATGTGGGGTCCAGCTCTGGGCTCCCCAGCACTACTGAAGTGAGTCCAGCATGGGACCACAAAGATGATTAAGGGACTGGAATACATCTCATACAAGGAGAGGCTGAGAGAGCTGGGGCCACTCAGCCTGGAGAGGAGAAGGCTCAGGGCGATCTTATCCATGTGTATAAGTACCCGATGGGGAGTAAGTGGAAAAGAAAGTCAGTCTCTTGTGCTCAGTAACAGGACAAGTGGGCACAAGCCAAAACACAGCAAGGTTCCACTTAAACATAAAGAAAAAAAATTTACTGTGAGGATGACTGAGCACTGAGCACGTTGCCTAGAGAAGCTGTGGAGTCTTCATCCCTGGAAATATTCAAAACCTGAGCAACCTGCTCTAGCTGGCCCTGCTCTGAGGATGGAGTTGGGCAGGATGGTTGAGGATCTCCAGGGGTGCCCTCCAGCCTCAATTATTCTGTGATTCTGTGATTTATTCTGATAGCACAGGTAGCTTCCAGAGGGGAAGGAGCTTGGTCCACAGTCCAGTTTGCTTACATTTCTCCATACAATCCCAACAGCAACATTCAATTAATTTCACACCTGCACTAATTGGAAGCAGATTTATGAGTGTAAGCCTGACCTCTGTTTCTGGCCCCGAAACGCAGTTTCACAGAAATTGAAAGGAATGTTTCTGTTTGATTTTTTTTTTTTTTTTTTTTTTTGGTAGGAATTTGCAAACTCCTCTCAGAGCAGGCAACAGCATTCAACTCCTCCCCATTTTTTTTTTTTTTTCTAGCATTAAAACTAGTACAGAGGAAAATTTTGCGGGACAGAGATCTGCAGATGTGGTGTGGAAGGCAATAGATTTTAAGGAAACTTTTCCATCTGCCTGAGAAAAATTTGCAGTGGCAAGCAGACTCCATGTAGAAACAGCAGAGGAAAACTGTTCATCACTGAAGTTTTCATCTGAAAAATACGCTTATGTGGATTTTATTATTTTGTAAGCAAGCAATATGGTATTGCCACTGCTGGTATTAGGCCATGATCTTTGTACTGAGTTTGCAAGCCCTCACGACTGAGGCTTGTCAGACTTGCTCTGTATGAATACTTTGTGACCTGCCTGCAGCTTTTTTTATCTTGGTTTAGTTGTAATAACGATTTTTCTAATTGACTGGGTGTCTGTGGGTAAAGAGTAAAGGTGTAAAAGCATGCTAGCAAGTATTAAAATGCCCCCAGGTGGATCCTGGGGTGAGGAACAAGACATCATCAATGTGAACATCATTTTTCTTCCCAGCAAAAGCCTTCAAATGCTGACAACTTGCTGTAACCACCCCCCACCATCACCAGTATGAAACCACCTACATTGGGGCCCAGAGGAGCAGGGAGAGTGTCAGCATAACTCTGTGAAAGGGGTGGAAAATAAGAAGTGTTTGTGAATCAGCTCTGTTTGTATTGCTATTCTTTCTTTACTGTAATAATTAAATCTGGACTAATAATGATTATACTGTTAAGATTTCAATTACTCTAACAATAAATTCTTTCAACAAAATTTTGAGTGTAACAATTCCTAGTTTTTAAAATCCAGGATGTAACATGTCACTTGATAATCACCCACAAATCCACAGACAGTGGATGATCTTAAAATGCTCATGGTTTCCATGACTACAACCAACTATAATCCAGGCTGTGGTAGTTCTGTAAAGTCCTCCAACAATGCACTTTCCATAGCTCTACTACACTTGTAAGACTAACAGAGACAGACTTTTTGATTCAAACTGAGCCCAGTTTAGCTCTCAGATGCTATTTCATTTTAAAGTTAACATTTAAATAATTTACAATAATGTTTTGATGATTATTGTGAATATTAAAAAGCATTACTTGGCTTTCTGTACCATTCTGTCACTTTGCTGAGCTGTCAGGAAGGAGCAAGAGATGGTCTGTAAAACCAGGAAGGCTGTTATACATTAAGACTTCACAATGCTTTGAAAGAGTTTAATGCAGAAACCTACAAACTTTTTCATAGTTTTCCTCTTATTTTTCTCCTTGGATGACAAGGAAGAAAATTGGGGCTAAGGTGGAACAGCTAATAAAACAAAAACATAGAAATCAAAATTGCCATCTCTGCATTGACCTCAATATTCCGAGAGATCAATGTCCTCATATCAAGGGGGCAGATCACCTCTACCTTAATAGACTGACTCACCATATGAAGTTGCAAGACTTCTATCAAGGACTTTATCAAGTTCAAGTCATTTAACTGGAGAATTGCTGACATTGCATCTATCCTCAAAAAGCAGAAAAGTACAATCTGGACAACAAAAGAATTGATATGTCCTTCTTCCACAAATTACTGTCCTTGATGTTACCTGAAATTGCATGGGGAGATTCTTTAGTGGTTGAGGAGGTAGAACATAAAAATATATCGATTGTCTTAGTAGCTCCGTGTCTATATTTTTCCATTACCATTCCTTCTTGTCCCTGACAATAGGGTAACATTGTTACTGTTGGGAAGTTTGGGCTCTGTAAGCAGTTTGAGATCTGAGTCATTCTGTGGGATGAAGACCTTGCTGAGTAACACCGCCTCTGAAAGGTATCCTCTGTAAGAAAAGGACTGTGACTAGGTTCATTTATGCTAGGGAATCCTGAAGAAAGAATCCCCAAAGATACTTTGTGAGTCACATTGGTTTCTCTGCTAACATGACAGGAGATGTGATCTGTTGTTTAGGCAAGTATGATGCATGGAGATTGTTCAAAAAGTTGGAATGACTTTTTTATTTCTTTTCCTGTGTGATATAAATTAGATAATGCACACCAAGGGAAAGGCAGAAGGGAGTTTCTCTCCAAAATTTGCACTTGTTAATAGCAGTCTTCAGAGAATCCCTTTGCAATTTATAATATCAGGAAACACTCTAAATACTTGTGGTGTAGGCCATTCTGGACTGCCTACACACACTATTCTTTCTGGATTCTCTGCTTTTGGGAAAACAGACCATTATATGTTTCTCAGTTGGCCCATAATTTACTCTGCCACTCAGGTAATAAAGAGGTGTAATACTAAAAAAAAAAAGAAAAAAAAGAAAAAAAAAGCAGAAAAAAAAAAGGCAAAAAAAGCGCAAGAGTTTATTCCTTGAGACTTCAAGGTCAAGTTTCTCATTGCAAGATAGGAAACAAGAGGTTATATGTTAAACAAATACGTGCAGTCAGAATAGTTTCTTAACAATGTGTTCTTCTTGGTGCTCATTTTCTCTTACGTCACAGTCCCAGGATGCATCCTGTCCAAAAGAACTAGAGGTTCTATGGCACTAATGGGAAGAGACCCCATTCTGAATGGTGCCCTCCGTTTTTATTTTAGGGTTTCCTTCAGGGCAGCCACCTCAGCGCCTTCTCTCCTCTCAGTTTTATTATTCAGATTTGGAATATGAATGAAAATGTGTTTGATAGCTCTGCTGGGAAGCTTGTATTTTAGGTTCTTCACTCAAAAATTTTATCACTACAGAGTTCATCCCTGAATGAGCAGGGGGTATATAGACTGTGAAAATAATATGAAGGCTATTGCTGGAGGTGGCTATGGGATGTTACTCCATACTCTTTAGTCTTGATTTCTTGATGGTGATGCACTCACATCAAATGTGATATGAGCTGTCGGTTATAAATGTCTTCAGGTAAGCTTACAATTTCTGTTATGTTACTAGTTTTCTACACAAAATTGCTCTCCACAACTGTTTCATGGGATCCTATGTCATGACAACTCAGTTGCCTTAATATCTAACCTCTGCAACCCAGTTTCTCATCTGAGAACAAGACAAAGCCCTCAAAATCCATGGAGCAGTACCTGAGACCAAAGATTTCTGGGAGAACATGGTTACCCTGGAATATGTTACAGAGGTTCTTGTTCAAGCAGTGTTTGCCCTTTCTGATCCCTTGATCTGTCTTTTCATTCCCAGGCTCTACACATGCACCAATGGCCAGGTTGGTGTTCTTGGAGGAAGCACCTGTATCCCACTGCTGTGGAGATAATTGTCCTTGCAGTTCTGAAAACAAAGACTGCAGTAAATTATTTTTCTGTACCTTCCAGGTACTTTTCTCAGAATAGGATCTAGATGAAAAACTCTATAAGAAACATTTCTGCTGGAACATTAGAAAAGCTGTGGCAAGCTGGAAAAGTGATATTTGAAATATAAATTTTAGTATTTTTTACCATGTGGATGACAGAGCCCTGGCACAGGCTGCTCAGAGAGGTTGTAGAGTCTCCACCTTGGAGACATTAAAAAGCTGTCTGGGCACAGTCCTGGGCAGCCAGGTCTAGGTGGCTCTGCTTGAGCAAACAGGTTGGATCAGATCACCTCTTGAGGTCCCTTCCGTCCTGTTGTTCTGTTCAAGCCATTGCCTTGCCTGACATAGACCAGGACTTATCATCAGGCTCTCACACTAATTTCCCAAGCCTCAGGTCCAAGTTTTCCAGTGTCTCCTTTCCTCCTGGCCTTGTTTAACTCTGTAGCAATATAGTGTTTGTGCAAGGTGGGATCACAGTGCAAGAACTACCAACATGGTTCCTTTTCTGTCACACTGAAGTTAGCCTTGAGGGTGGTTTTTAAGATATATTGAAGACAATCATGACTGACAACTGATAGTTAACAAGTCATTAAGTAAACAGTTTTACAGTCAGCCTCATCTGTCTATTACAGCAAGCGGAACATGCTAGGAGGATATACAGCATCTTGGGCACCCATACCCTCTCAGGTATGTACACAATTGACCTTAAGATATAAGTAATTTTAGCAAGGATGAACACAGTCTTTACTGGTCAAAATCAGTAGCACTCTGCATCTGCTGAGGTTCAGTCCATCCTCACCATATTTTATTTTTTAACCTCTATGCCATATGCAAAATCCAAAAAGAAGTGTCCTCTAAAAAGGAGGTGACAAATTATTGCTCTGCAGGGAACACCTACTGGATATACTCTCCTCTAAATGATCCTTCTGTTATGAGGAAGGTTTTTACATATAAAATATGGTAGAGTTAAAGGATCTTCCCTTTTTTCCAGCACAACTTTGAAACCCTCTCTGAGGTTGTCCCTTGCAACCATCTGTGAGGACAAGTTTGACCTGGGCTCTCTTTCCCAGCTGAGGGAATTTAAATCCTTTGGCTTTATCTCCTTGGATATATGAGGTATTCTGTGACAGAAGATGAGTGAAGGGAGGAAAGGAATCATGACTCGCTTCATACCTGTCCTTCATCACAGGGACAAGGCGTTAAATGCAGATGAACTAAAGTGGGATTTCAAAATTAGACATTTGGCTTTTTTGTCAATAGTAAGTGAACTTTGATAGTAGGAATTCATATTCTTCTGTTAGGCATCTCTCAAAATGACAGGTTGTCCACAGGTTGTCATTCAGCTCTATTTGGAGGGAAGAGTGACATTCATTTGGGAAAACAGGATCCCAGAGACTCCGGCTAGGTTTTGAAGATGGTCCCCATTATTTTGGCCATTGTTTGGAAGGGAGAAAATGTAGCAGTTGAATACAAGGAATCCTGCTTAATAAGATCACAGAATCACAGAATTGTCTAGGTTGGAAAAGACCTTGAAAATCATCCAGTCCAACCATTTACCTCACACTGACAGTTCCCAACTACACCATATCCCTCAGTGCTATGTCAACCCGACTCTTAAACACCTCCAGGGATGGGGACTCCACCGCCTCCCTGGGCAGCCCATTCCTTTTGTTCTTGAGATCCAGCAAAAGGTCCCTGTTTAGCCAGGCCAGTCCCCTTGTTTTTCGGCACACGGGAACAGCCTGCTCCTGTGCCTTTAAGACTTCTCTCTTGAAGTATGTCCAGCCTTCTTGGACTCCCATTTCCTTCAAGGCAGCCTCCCAAGAGATTTTGTTAATCAGTCTTTTGAACAGGTCAAAGTTTGCCCTCCAGAAGTCTAAGGTGGCAGTTTTACTAATCCCTCTCTTTGTTTCTCGAAGGATTGAAAATTAAATCATCTAATGATCACTGCACCCTAGATGGCCTCCAACCTTTACTTCCCCACAAGCTCTTCCCTGTTCACAAGAAGCAGGTCCAGGAGGCACCTTCCCTGCTCAGCTCACTCACCAGCTGTGTGAGGAAGTTATCCTCCACACATTCCAGGAACATGCTGGATTGTTCCCTCTCTGCTGTGTTGTGTTCCCAGAAGATACCCGGGAGGTTAAAGTCCCCCACAAGAACAACAGCAAGTGACAGTGAGATTTCTCCCAACTATTTATAGAAAGCTTCATCTACCCCATCGCTTTGACTGGGGGTTCTATAGCAGACTCCTACAGCAATATCTGCTTTATTGGCCCTTAACCTAATCCACACACTCTCAACCCTGTTATCACTATACTTGATTTCTGAGCTCTCATAGAATTCTCTTACATACAGGGCCACTCCACCAACTCTCCTTCCCTGTCTATCCCTCCTGAATAGCTTGTAGCCATCAATTGTGGCACTCCAGTTGTGTGAGGCATCCCACCACGTTTCTGTGATAGCTACTATGTCATAGTTCTCGTGCTGCATCATGGCCTCAAGCTCCCCCTGTTTGTTGCTCATACTGCATACATTGGTATAGATGCACTTGAGATGAGCTAACGAATCCAACACCTTTCTGTGAGTGTGGGCCCCATTTCCTATCAGACCCTTCTCAGGTGCTTCCACGGTTCCTAAACATCTTTTCCTTCTCTCAAATGAAGTGGCAGAAGGAGAGCCCTCACCAGACCACCATAGTTCAATTAGCTTTGGCATGCTTCCCTTGAGCTTGTTCCTAACAGGCCCAGTTATCTCCCTGTCCCCCCTCATATCTAGTTTAAAGCCCTGTCAATAAACCCTGCTAACTCCTGCCCCAAAATCCTTTTCCCCTTCTGGGACAGCTGAATCCCACCTGTCCCATTTGTCACCAGCAGACCAGGTGCCTTATAAAGCTTGCCGTGGTCAAAGAACCCAAAATTCCGACAGTGGCACCAGTCTCTGAGCCACGTGTTAATCAGATATGTTTTCCACCCTCTATCAGTGGTTTTCCCTTCCACTTGAGGGACTGATGAAAACACCACCTGAGCTCCTGAGCCTTCAATTAGCCACCCCAGTGAAGCGTGGAAACAAACTCTACAACTCAGAAAGAGTTATAAAGCAGGTATGTTTATTCCGGCCGGGGTGCAAGAGGATTTCTCCACAAAGCTTGCACACCGTCTCTGGCAAGTAGCCAGATATTTATTACAACAAAACATATATATTCATTTGGAAGGGCTGGGTTATTACAATTAGTTCGGGGAATAGGTGTGATTCTTAGAATTATTCAAGGAGAGAAGTATGTGGTCCTCTTGCAGTGTCCCGCTGTTAAGCAAAGTCTAGATGTCTCCTTCCTCTTCATGAATTTTTCAACTTGGCTTCCTGTGCATGCTCTCTGGCCCTTTGGTTCCTCTCCAGGTTGTAGAGTCAGCCTTTTACCTGTTTGTTTTGTTAATTGGAACTTTTGTGTCTGTTAAGATGTCCCAGAAAGTTAGTCCTTTAGCTGGTATGTCTCCCCCTTTATCTCAAAGACAGGGATTAGTTTACTATCCATCCTGTTTTCTGTAAGAATATTATCTACTTAACATTGCCTGAGGGCTAGGACTCCTTTGGCTTTTTTTTTTTTTTTTTTTTTTCTTTCCTCAGATCAGCAGTGCCTTGAAGTCCTTTTTGAGTGATTTAAGACTTCTGTCTACCACCTCATCGTTACCTCCCTGGATAACCAACAAGGGGTAGTAATCAGAGGGTTGCACTAGAGCAGTGATCTTCCTTTTAATATCTCTGACCAGTGCCCCAGGGAAGCAGCAGACTGTGTTATGGGTCTGGTCGACATGTGGGCCCCTCCATACCCCTCAGAACAGAGTCACCCACTACAATTACCCTCCTTTTCTTCTTACATGAAGAAGTCACAAGTCTTGGGGCTCGGGGACAAGTTGTGGATGACTCACTAGATGGGTCCTCGTTTCTACCTTCATTTGGCTGGCCATCTAGTCCCAAAGCCTCATACCTATTGTATAATGACAACTGGGAAGGTGAGGGGGGCTGAGAAGGTTTTCGCTTGTCTTTCAGAGGAAGGACTTGACTCCATACCCCCCTGTCCCCCACATGCCCTCCCTCTGTCTGGTGAGAGGAAGGGAGGGAGTCATGTATTTCTTGTGGAGCCTCTACCTGCTGCCTTTGCCTCAGAGTGTGGCTTCACCAGTCAGTCTCGTTTTCACACTCTGATTGTTCTCAACCTTTCTACCTCTCCCCTCAGTTCAACCACCTGCCTGAGCAGATTGTTTACTTGATCACAACGCACACAAAGGGTGTCTCTGGCTCCGATTCAAGCGCCAGGCTCAGGCACTCTCGGCAGGCAGAGACCTGCACAGCCGCCTGTTGGTGCAGGACCTCTGCCTGGGTTCCCACATTCCTCATCACTCTGCCTCTGGGCTGTACTGTGACCGTGGACGTCTCTCAGGCCAGGAGAGAACCAATCCCTGTGTGCTGTTTCCCACACGCGGTGCTCTCGCTTCCCTGCAGTTCTGTTTTCCCTCACCTCTCCCGCCACTACTCAATTGCTTGCCTGGATCAAACGTACCTTTTCCAGTAGCAGACTAATCCCTGCTCCACAAGCTGCCCCGGGGCACTCACAGTCAAATACCCTCTGATCACCCTGAGCTCACAAGAGTCGCTGCCCTCCCACAAGGTTTTTGTCACCTACTATACGGGGAGTGCTGCTAGTTCAGCCCAGGCTACCTCGGAAACCCGCCCAAGTCGTTACCGAGGGGTGGGGGTGTGAGCTGGGCTCCTCCGCGAGTGACCGTTGGTGTGGCTGCACCTCGTTCAGAACCGGCGCCACCGGCACTTGGCTCTGCCGTCAGCCCACTCCGCCTCAGCCGCCCACCCACCGGCTTGCCAGACTCTTAGAGGCAGCTCACCGCATTTTGGGCTCCAAAAGATACAAAAATCCCCCCAGGAAAGCTCCTTGTCGCTCCCTTTTGCCGAGATAACTCCCAGTGCGGGCTCACCTACACTGGAGCTGGTCTCCTCTGCAAGTGACCGTTGGTGTGGTTACACCTTATTCGGAACAGGCGCCACTTAAACTGGGCTCTGCCCTCAGCCCACTCGGCCTCAGCTGCCAGCCCGCTGGCTTTCCAGTCTCCTTAGAGCCAGCTAGCTGACTTTTAATATCCAAAAGATTCAGAAGCACCCCCCAAAAGATCTCCCCTTTTGCCGCCAAAAAGGAAAAATCACTGGTGAGTGACCGTTGGTGTGGTTACACTTTGCTCAGAACAGGCGCCACTGGCACTTGGATCCGCCCTCAGCACACGCTGCCTCAGCTGCCAGTCTCCTTAGAGATGGCTAACTGCCTTTTTGGCTCCAAAAGATTCAAAAGTCCCCCCAAAATGCTCCTTGCTGGTCCCTTTGGTCCCTCCCCCCTAGTGAGGGCTTACCTACGCTGGAGCTGGTCTCCTCGCAGTTGGTTACACCTCGTGGAGAACATGCGTGAAGGGTACTTGGATCCGCCCTCAGCACATGAGGCCCCAGCTGCCATCCCACCGGCTTGCCAGTCTCCTTACAGCCGGCTGGCCACCCTTTTGGCTCTAAAAGTTTCAAAAGATCCCCCCCCAAATTCTCCTTGTCACTCCCTTTTGCCGTGGTTCCCCCCCAGTGCGGGCTTACCAACACTGTAGATGGTCTCCTTGGCAAGATACACGTTAATATTTTGAGTTGGCGAGCATACACAGTATCCTGCTAAGCCTTCTCATGGAAGTACAATAAATTTTCTCTTTATGGCAATGCACCAACACAGCTCCCAAGGGAAAGAGCAATTAATGAAAGAAACTAAGGAGCTGTCCTCACAGGCACACCAATGAGGTCAACGTCTTCTGAAGTGGCTGCATTCACAGGCAGTCCACCATGTTCAAAGGGTTTATTCGAAGAGCTGCCAGCTAATTAGAGGAAAGTTGAAAGGCTGTCAGATAATGCTAAGCTTCATTAAATATTCGCTGCCTGGCAAAACTGAGGAGAGAGACATAATACATTTGTTTTAATTTCTTTATGCTTTTACTGCATCTTGGCCACCTGAAATATTAACTGCCTACATAGATATAAATAACCAGGCATAAGACAGAAGACAGTAGGTGAGCATCACTGTCTTGGCAGGGGTACACTAGGCCGAAAAAAGTCATTAGTGAATATATTTTTGTTTACATCAGACAGACAATATAACAATGAAGTACCCACAGTACCCACTAGGTCTTTCATAGAATTAGGAAATGAGAGATGAAATGTGACAAGCAGAGTTAAGCAGAATGAATTTTTCCTCCAACTTGAATAAAATTAAATGATCTTTCTTTATGCTTATTGGAACATCTGGGTTTTTTTTTTTTCCTCTGTACAAGCCATTCTCTGCTATGTGAATAAAACTTTGGGTGTCCAGAGAATCCAACAGGATTTGAATGAAATCTGAAGTATGTAGGCAAATGTGGATGCCTGCTAAAGACTAAAGAGTGTAGCAGAAGGATAACAGGGCATGAACTCAGAACAGCCATGGGATCAGAAAAAAGTCATTCAGTGCAGTGGTTTTCAGAACTCTCAGATACATAAATCTATTCCCATGGTTATTTCTCCAGCATACAGATATGGTAATTAGAAAGAGCAAATAATTTCTGAGAAAGCTGCAATACACTACAGAGAGGATTACTGGAAAGTATTTAGGGGTCTGCAGATCAAAAAAGGTTGCAAGCCACATGTTTAGCCCAGTCTAATGAGCGAAGTAAGAGTGCATGAGCATCTGGGATCCTTTACATGTTCGTGGCTGCAATTCTGAGCTGACTGACCATACACACACATCATACTCAGCCCTGATGGAGAAATATCTGCTTACTGACATGGCTGGAAAGTAAATCTTTGTGGGATATCATGCATTATTTTTAGAAAGAGAGTAATTTTTAAATCTACAAAAGAACTTCCATGGTCATTTATCAGTACAAACCATATTGAGGGTTTACTGACAATTCCTGCATGAAAAATCTTGACTCGGTTTGATGAAATTGTCCTTTCCAGAGAGATTTGAAATACAGAAGGAAAAATGTCAAATAATAGTGAATCTGCCACATCTCTAGCTGAGTTGTTGCAATTCCTCACCAATGATTAATTGTACTTCAATTTCAGGTTGATTTTGCCTAACCTCTGCTTTCAGAAGAATGTGTTTTCCCAAGGCCCTCTCTCCCCTCCCTTTCCAGAAACTGTCAGTCACCTATTTTAGTAACCAATGCAAAATACTTATTCGAGATGCTGGGATTTGGAGGGGGCAAGAAGAAATCAGTACTGTGTGCTTCGGGAGGAAAGTGATCTCTGACCTCAGGGATGGTGTAGTGAATTGCAGCCTCAGCTCTGGTACCTTCCTAGGTAAATTATACCACAGCAAAGTTGCAAGTTGCAGCTTTGACTTTTTTTCCTATTTACAGCTCCCCCCAGCCTTGCCTTTATCAATAAGCATCATTAAGGATTGCGTGCAAATCCTGTCATTCAGTCAGAATGAGAAAACCTTTGACAGATATTTAGATACAGGAGAACAAGGAAAACAACTGCTCCCTTTCTGATGATTTCTGTGGAGTTTGACTAAAGCATGTAACATTTGCTTACAAACTTCTGGTCATCGCCATCTGATTTTCCTGCCAGGTACGGCTCTGTTACCCTTTCTGGTTTTACGTGCAAGAAAACACCATGCCTACTGCTTTGAATCCAGCATCTTGGAGAGAGATCATCTCTGATAAGCAGCACACACCTGAAGCAGCCTCCCACATCCCTGTTCCTGCAGGGACACAGAGAGAGGCCAGACACCCCAGAGCATCCCAGCTGGGGCTTGCTGTGCCCATCAGCATGACCTGGCCTTGTGGGGCCAGCCTGTGGCACTGTTGCTCTACTCAGGTTGTGTGGGGGGCGCCACAGTCAGGTCCCCTCCAGAGCACTGCTATGAGGCAGTGAAGACAAAACCACTGAGTTGATGTATAAAGTGGCTACTCTTTGGTCTCTGTTGGCAAAGACCACGGCCTGCCTGACCTTAGGGTGACAGGGTTACTTGAACTTCCCTCCCTCTCCCAGGGAAATAGCAAGAGGGAGGACGTGGTCTTCTGGATGTCTGACTCGATCATCCTCCAGGCTAAACAGCAGGAAAGTAGGAAACTTCTGGAAAGAGATTATCCCAAGGAAGGGTGGATCATATTGTACATGTAAAAAGTTAAGCTGACAAAATTACACCAGTACTTTTGATCTGAGTGATACATCTTGTAATTCACCACTAATTCAATAGCTAGTGTCCATCCACAGGACAATTTTATCAGGATTGTATTACCCTGTGGAACTGGGAATCAAGGAAAAAGAAGGGTTTATTTTCTGAGGAAAACTGAACATCTCTTCATACCCCTAGTCAAAGCACCTTGCATCTAGAGTAGCAGGATTATGACAGTGCACACATTTCCATGGATGAAGGGACACGCACGCTTCTGACAGGCAAGGAGTCATCCTCTCCCTGTCTGTGCAGTGACTACGGAGCTTATTTCTGCCCATGGACATCTTTCCCACTGGTGACGGGAAGAGTGACTCAAGTCATGCTGCTCATGGTGGTGTGGAAACACCATGCATGGGGAGTGCTTGAATTGAGCTCTCCGCAGGAACCTTTTCATGCCAGTGTTAAAAAGCAAAAGTGGACTCTGGAGGGCATGCCTGACCAGCTCTGCCATGCAGCTTCCAGCAGGGACCTGTGTTTTTTAAGTTACACCAATGACCAACCTGCAGTCCAACTAGAAAAGTTACCCCTATTTCTTGATCTGGGGATGACATTTTTCACTCTGAAGAACTGTGAGCTTCTCACTTGCCTCGTTACATTGTCGTCATTATCAATGACAGTCTGCCCTTCAATAATCCCCAGTGAAAGTGCTCATATAGCTGCTTGCCTTATTAAGTGGATGAATCCATGTGTGAATTAGTTCAGCTGCCTATTAGAAAAGCTTGGCAGAGTATACTGAACCTGGAGTTGTCTGAATCTCTTTTATTTCAGTCTGTTACAAAACAAGAAGACCTTCTCTTCCCCATCACCAAAGTGCATCTGGTGGAACTAGATGCATGTTATGTAATTCTTATTTAAAGAATAAAATGTGGATTTTTTCCAGTTCCCAGGTGACAATTGCCTTGTGACACACTCCGTGACGTGCCAGGAAAGACAACATCAGCCAGGGAGTTGTGTGAAACCTCTTTTTCCAGTTCAGGAGAGTTATCCTGGAAACATGGAAACATGGTTTCCCTGAAATTTCAGGCTGATGGGTGGTGGGGTGGCTGTTTGCACCAAATAAGCCATCTGAATCTTGGGAATCTAGGATAATAACTTCTGTTTTTTTCCTTGGGGTTATGATATCTATTCAGTCTGTGGTGTTCCTTGTGCTTATTGGCTGGCGAAGATCTCAAAGAAAAGTTTTCTTGTAGACCTCTGTGTGTGCACACAGAAGAGGTTTGCTTAAGGGTATTATATTGCAAAAAAAGAATAATAGTGTAGATTATTTGTTATCAAGATGAGTCTAACAAGACAAGAATATTCTACTTATATCCTGGGAAACAAGAAAAAATGAACAATACCTTGTAAAGGACCTTGTAACTGTCTCCTGTGTGCCCCTTTTCACCGCTTAACCTGAGTTGACTGCTTCTGCCAGGTTGGGGGTAGCCAGTGAAATCTTCAACGAGGGCTGCTGCACATACTTGTCCTTTTCCTGCTGCTTATGTCCTGTTCCAGCATGGTGCCCATCTTGGTGCTGGCGAGTGCACAGCCAGCGCTTGGCAGAAGATGGAAATAAGACTCAGAAAGATTTTGACAAGGGTTTTCTTCAGGATAAGAGTCACCCTGTGTTTAATATGAGAAGAAGCTACTCCTGGGTTTTCTTGTTTAAAAGGACTGGATGTCTCTAGGTAGACAGCAGGTAACATTATCCATGGAAAATTTAGGAGACACCACCATATAGTGCCTTCTCCCCCCTTCCCCTCCCATATAATACATTTTGCAGTCTATCACGATGGCTTCTTTGGCTACAGGCACATGAAACTGTAGAAAGCATTCAGAAGTACCTGGTGGTATGCATTGATTTTGAAACTTGAAAAAAATTGAAATTTGTTATTTTTATGTAGCTATTTTTAAGATGGTTTAGTTGGTTGGTTTTTATTTTAACCACCACACAAAGGGTAACCTTTCGGGGTTTTTTTCCTAACTGCGTTTAAATCCAGAAAATCCCTTTTCTGTCTTTCCCTCATCTATTTAAACAATCACAACAGGCTAATGCTTTGTGAGCCTGGGTTCATTAGAGATTACATTTTATTAGATAACCTACATCAAGTTGCATCCAAGGTCATGGGTGAATGCAGCTTATGTCTCCATCTCAGTTCCCATCTTGTGAAAATACCAACAGTGAAAAACATGAGAAAATGAGCATGCCTCAGGTCAATGTGGTCTGCTACCTGACTTTTGCAGATGCCTGACCCTCCAGAATGGGGTCTACTATTTCATAAAGCAGAAAAGTGGAAAAATGCGGGGTCTCAGAGAAAGATAATCAGGAACTAGTATGTTGAACAATTAGACATTAATATCACCACTCAGAAATACAGAGAACAGAAATAGGTCTTAAATCCCAGTCTACTGTGGGATGTAGGCACCTACCTCTTGGCCATGAGTCCCTGCCTGGAAGTTTCACATTTAATCCATCCCTCCACTCCTCCCTTCGGCCCAAGAAAATGCTTAGTCAAGATTTGTCATAAGAACTCAGTTGGATCATCCAGGTTTAATCTTTTTCTCCAAGGCAATAAGACTAAGGGTATTCAGGTTATTCAGGGTATTGGGAGTTTTTGGTTTTGTTTGTTTTAGTTTTGTTGTTGGATTTAGGTTTTTTAATTCCCTCCAATCGGAGTGTCCTAATCATAAAGCTACGGGCTATTTTGCAGTCTGAGATGTGCTTTGGACCTGAGGGGAAATACGCCTGTTGAAACTCTTCCATGTTCTGCAAGCCTTAGCAAGTGTATGTTCTAGTAGCTAGGCCGCTGGGTTTGGAGGGGGAGGACATAGGCTGAGTGAGGAGAACACAATTCCTGCATGCTGGCCCTGCCTCTTGACACACTGTGCTGTGCTGTGCTGAACCTGAGTTGACATGGTGTAAGGATATCTGGTGGATTGGGCCCCTTCACCAGCACAGACAGTTCTCTAGCTTGTGAGTGCCAGGAGGATGTAACTGTGGGCCAAGAGAGGGGGCATCTGGGATTTCAAGGCTTGGAAACATTATTTCTATTTGGAGCACTTGAATCTAGCTTGGGTTCGTATGGGTGCTGCACTAAATATGCATATGTGCTTCGAGGCTTTCAGCATCAGATGAGATAGGTTTTAAAGGATCCCAGCTTTGGATTTAGGCAAGATTTGAGTACTAAAAGCTTTTGATGGCTCCATTCCCAAGTAATTTGCTGCCTATTCTCCAGGGAAAATGAAGAACAGAAGAGGATATATGTAGAAGGTCAGCAGTTTCCCATTAATCACTCTCAGTATGGCTTGTAGATGTAAGAAAAACTAAGTGCCATCACCTGTGTTCATTTCCCCAAATGCTAATCTCATCTTCAGACTCTCTTGGTCTCTACTGCACTTCCAAAGTTTTGCTGGGACCACATCCCAAGGGAAGCCCCCAGCATTTTTAAACATAGATCTCTTATTGCCAAGTGCTTTCAATATACTCAATGTCAGCAATAGACATATGTGACATCATCTAACATAGATACATGCAGCTTCATACATGAGCCATCTAAAGAAGAACAATACTACAAAAGAAATGGCTGCAGCCACAAGTAAAACACTCTCCCCTCTGAGAAGGCCTTCACATAAAACAGAATGTCTTTGCTCTGGTGCCGCTGAATTGGCTTTAACCATGTTGCACGATTCACAGTTGTGTAAAAGGAAAAAAGTGGACATAAAGCCCGACGCTTGTTCAAATTAATCTTTTACTTGTTCCTGTTGGAAATATTCATTTAGCCTGAAAAAAACAAAAAAATGATGAGAATTTTGAAATGTTTATTGCTATTGGCCTTCTTTGCCCAGTATATCCTGAGGCCTTAACTTTCATCCAAAAATGCTGCAATGTTTCAGAAATGAATCAGCCAAGGCACTTCCAGATTGAGTCTTTATCAGTGGGTAAGTCAAGTTGTCCTTTCAAAATTATTTTAATTAAGGTACCATAGACTGAACATTAATATAAATACTCAAGTATGACTATTATTTTAGAAGAGTCTCAGGTAAATGTAATGAAATTCCTTTCCAACTCCTTTTTCAGGCTTTAAGTAAGTAAACTTTTCCACATTGTGAATGCAGGTGAATGAGGAATGAGGAGGGCCAAAAAATAGAAATAAATTTCCTAAATAAAACCTAAGTAGAGAGTTTGCGTTGTTTTGGGTTCTTTTAAAGGACTGCTCTGTATTAAAACACTGTAAAGCATATCAAATAGGGAAATCATGCAGCCTGAGCTGATTAGAAGGTGTTTTGATGCAATAAAAATTCATTGCATACTAAAGAATATATAGTTTTTATAGGCTTCTGGAATAAGGTGGAAGAAAATACCAGTCATTGGATCTGTTATTTAAATGATTTTACTATAATACTCATTCAAATTTATAGTGTGATATTCCTTCAGATGTGATAATGGCTTGCAGACATGTTAACACCATCACTTTTAGATGACTGCATCAAACTGCCATTAATTACATTAAGATGTTACTTTTGTTAAAAGGAATTTTTAAAAAGGCTTTGTAAGTTTCATGAAAGCTAAAATACCTCAAGAATTATTGAGAGTTCTCTTGGCAACAGCTGAATTCACAGCTGGAAGAAAAGGCTGTAAATGAGTCTGGTTTTATCTCCTATGCATCTGTGACCAGCATCAATTCTTGAGAAGAACATGTTTGCTCTGTACATCACTGCTGAAGACCGGGGCATTGACAAGTGCCGCGGAATGGTAACTTAAGTTCTTCTACGTGGGAGACCACTATATCTATGTAGGAGACCCACTGAAGCCTTGAATTCAGTCTGCACTCAAATAAACACACTTTGGTGCACTGTCTGTCCTTGCCCTGGAAAACCAAATGTGGTATAACACTGTCGCTCTCATTCCTTGATACTGCCAGAGAAGGCTCGCTTCCATCAAAATTGGAATGATAGCACTAAAAAAAAAAAAAAATCAGCTTCATTGGCAAAAAAGTATTTCCACTACATAAACAAATATTTTGTGGTAGTTTCAAGGTACTTTATGTTTAAAGTTACTTTTTTTTTTTTTTTTCCTATAATTAATCTGTAGCAACTTTGAAAGGAAAACCCATTTAAAACCAAATCTAAGACTCTTATTTTGATAGCTTTAATTCTCCACTTTTATTGTTTTCCTATGAAACTAGAAGTCGGCAAAAAGTGACACTTTCCTAAGAAACTTTGGTTTCCACAGTCACAGTGGAAGGTTTGAGCAAACTTTTCTTGAAACCTCTTAGTCTCTCCCATAGATTGTATTGTAACGCCTGTGTCAGGGCGTACATGCAACCAGAATTGTAAACTATCTCCTCAAAATCTGCTGCCAGTGAAGAGCAGAGATGTCTGCCCTCATCTGATACCCGATGTCCCTAGTCCCTGAACTGTTCACTGCAGTTTGTTGGGGGACGGCACATAGTGAAAACTCCTACTTTTATGGAAGCAGATAGGAACACTGAACCTAAGGCCTTCTAAATAATTTTGAAACCCTTATTCTTCATCTCAATAAGACTTTTATTACTAGGCCTACTTACTCCAGCAAAGTAAGTGGGTAAGTACTTGTTTACAATTGCACATTGATTAGTCCATTACAGTTGTGAAATAAAACTGAAGGGTATATGCAACTTTGCTCTTTCTGTTATTTGTAATTCTCTCATTTATCACATTCAATGGTCTTGAGAAAGGTATATGCCCCTGTTGATAATGAGTTTCACCAGACACCCCTTTAATTTTTATCCCTTTTTGGAGAATGAATGTGTTCACACAATGACACTACCAGGTTGCAGGTTGATCAGAAGTCCTGTGTTGATAATTTTCAAGGGTTACTGTAGTCAATGGTGGGTCTTTGTGACTCAGGTCTTGGTGGTTTTTCTGTCGTGTAATTTCACTTTGGGAGGCAGCTGAAAATTATTCTTATATTGTTATATTGTATCCCACCGACAATTCAGCACAGACAATAGGAGGAATCAATTTCTGCCTTCTTATGACTAATATCTGGTGTGCTGACAATCAGATCAATAAATTGATGTGACAGGCAGGTTGTGACCCACTCTCTCAAAAGTTCCTCACTCTTAATTAAAAGCCAGGCTGCTATAAATATGTGCCAAAGTGATAACTGTGTACTTGTATTCATGAGTACATATGCATGCACATATCAGTGACATCCTCTTCTCATCTTAGCTAGAGCTTATTTTGCAGCTGTCATGCATATTGACTTAAAACCGCATGAGAGGAAAGTGGGAAAGATTTGAGCTATTGCACAATGAAGGGGTGAGATAATTTAATGACCTGTGATTCATGTGAAGTGTTATACTGCTAATAAGATAACATTGGAAAAATAAGCATGCTTATATTTTATAATTGCTGTTGTTGGAGAATAAATGAGTTTCCTACCCCTCAAGCTGCCTCCCTGACTTCTACTATATAATGTTTTGTTCTCAGTATAGTTCATTCCTCTTATCACTGTCAGCTAACATGAGGCCCCTCTGGCTCTTCCTGGACTGCTTTCCTAATAGAGTTTTAAAAATTAGTTTATAGCTTTGTTTTCTAATTTGTCTTCACTTCTCTGGTTGTACTGTTTTAATTCAGCTGTGAACAGTTTTAGAGCTCATGTGTTAAAATAGAAAGTATAACCTTGGAAAGGAAATTTTTTAAACTACTTGGTTGAATTCCCATTTAAGTTATGAGATAAACTTATTGGGTACAATTTGAAAAATTTAGGTGCTAAAACAATATGCAGAAAATGTTCAAAAATAATAATGTGCCTAAATAATGGAAATGAAAATAATTCTAAAATTAGAAAAGTAGAAATACCCAACATTTTGAATAAATTAAAGAAGAAAATATATATTCAGGCAGAAATCTTATGCCTCTTACTTTAGTTCAGCCGTTAATACAGATGATGATATCTGCAGATAAGAACCTCTGCACAAAACCAGGTTCAAGGACAGAGGGATGAAAATGGCTACTGATCCTCTCTTCCATTATCTCAATCAACAGTGAGAAACATTTTTATAAGGTAACTGGAAATGATCAAGACATTTTGACTTAGTCTAAAAAAGTAAAAAAAAACCACCCTATTAACTATTAAATGCCAGGTGCAGCTCTTGGGCCACAACAACCCCCAGCAGCGCTACAGGCTTGGGGAGGAGTGGCTGGAGAGCTGCCAGTCAGAGAGGGACCTGGGGGTGTTGATTGACAGCCGGCTGAACAGGAGCCAGCAGTGTGCCCAGGTGGCCAAGAAGGCCAATGGCATCCTGGCTTGTGTCAGCAATAGCGTGGCCAGCAGGGACAGGGAAGGGATCTGACCCCTGTCCTTGGCACTGGTGAGGCCGCCCCTCGATTCCTGTGTTCAGTTTTGGGCCCCTCACTACAAAAAGGACATTGAATGACTCGAGCGTGTCCAGAGAAGGGCAACGAAGCTGGTGAAGGCTCTGGAGCACAGGTCGTACGAGGAGCAGCTGAGGGAACTGGGGGTGTTTAGTCTGGAGAAGAGGAGGCTGAGGGGAGACCTCATCGCCCTCTACAGCTACCTGAAAGGAGGGTGCAGAGAGCTGGGGATGAGCCTCTTTAACCAAGTAATAAGCGATAGGACAAGAGGTAATGGCCTCAAGTTGTGCCAGGGAAGGTTTAGACTGGATATTAGGAAGCATTTCTTTCCAGAAGGGGTTGTTAGGTGTTGGAATGGGCTGCCCAGGGAGGTGGTGGAGTCCCCATCCCTGGAGGTGTTTAAGAGTTGGGTTGATGTAGTGCTGAGGGATGTGGTGTAGTTGGGAACTGTTAATGTTGGGTTGATGGTTGGACTGGATGATCTTCAAGGTCTTTTCCAATCTAGACAATTCTGTGATTCTGCGATTCTGTGTATTTGGCATTCAGAACATTTCTTTTATCTATTGCCCATAAACAACCCTGGCTCATCAGTGTCTCATGCCTCTATAATATATTCATCCTGTAATCACCACTTAGTGTAAGTATAGCTAGGTTGATGTATGCTTCCTCTAGAAGGTAAAGGAAAACTATTAAAACTACTCATACTCTTATTTATTGACTAATATTTCTCGTATGCCATTTCTTGCATTATCTCATGTCATCTTGGTCTACTGAATGTGAAAGGCTACATTTGTTTCCCCTGAGCTCCAGGAGAATGAATCAACAGCTGTCAATTAGGGGATTTCACTTCAGCCTAAGCAACCTGCATCTCAGAAACACACTGCTCAGTGGGCTGTAGACTCTGGCCCAGATACCACGGGGCGGGGGGGGGGGGGGGGGGGGGGGGGAGAGAGAGAAAAACTTACCTATAGAAAAACTTACCTATAGATATAGGTGAAAACCATGGAGTGGTTATGTGAAGTGGTACGTATATACATATATGAGATAGTTTTCAAGGGGTTGGAGAGTCTGAGGAGGCAGTAAGAGGGAAAAGAAGGGACTAATAATTGCAAATCTCCTGGTATCCCTATGACACTCTCACCTCTGAAGGTCATTTTTGTTGGGTGCACTTTGTTGGGGGCATTTTGTTGGCCAACAGAAGCGAGCAAATGGAAATTTTGCCTGTACCTGAGGACTCAGTCATTTTTCTAGAGCCAGATTCAGAAATCAGCAACTAATTTATACACTTGGACATGGGATGCCTTGCTGCTAGAGGCAGCTTGTTACATGGCAGTTTATTCCAGTTTCTATGTCCATACTGCATCACTAACAGTGTCCCCTCTGATGTAGGAAACACAAGGAGTGCTCCCAGACTCCTGACCTAATACTTGGGTTGTCCAGTCAGTGGTGCTGCCAAGGCTGACAACATGTTGTTATGGCCAGAACACTATCAAAGCAAATCCAAAATGCTTTTACTGGGTTATGAAAATGTTGGTTGACAGTGGGAGATATGATTATGGTGCACAGCACAACACAATACATACAGGCAGAGCCTTTCATGGGTGAAGGAACTCATTTATATTATGAACTTTGGCTGAATGATTCAGGAGATGGAATTTAGTGATGGGTGAATGAGGAATGTTTGTACAGGAAGGGATTGGCATGCCCTGCATATTGGTCTTGATCGTACTATTCAATACAGTTACACAGATGATGGTCAGTTTTTAGAAGGAAAAGGGAGAGGAATGTGTGGTAGCCTGGAAGTAGCCAAGGGCTAGCCTTGCTGCAGTAAAAAGAGGGAAGCAAACCCTGAGCTTTGAGAAAAGGGATGGAAACCTTTGAATCTACAAGCAACAGGTTTCTACTTCTTCAATTAATACGATTCAAGATAGGAGCAAGAGTTTTAATTATCTTTTAACCTGTGTTAAGGAACTGCAGCTGTGACAAATAAAAACTATCGCTTGTGATTCAATTTCATTTCAGGGCCTGTGGGATTCTTTCTTTCTTTCAGAAAATGTTCAGTTCACAAAAAAGAAACAAAGGGTTTCTGCACCAAAAAGAACTAGAGGTAAGGGCTCTTGCATACAGCATTTCCATTCCACAAGTTTCTCAATGAAAAGTTGCTTTCATTTTCTAGCTTTTTTATTAAAAGGTTAACTTATTTGAAAAATCAAAATGTTTTCTGACAAGAAGTCATTCTGGCAAAATGTGTCACCAAGTTTGCATACCACATACTTCTAGTTTCAAACATAACCTTTTTTGGAGGCATAAACTTTAACAAAAACAATCCAGCTTCCTTTTGTTGATCTATATCAAACAATAATAGGATTTCTCAAAAACCTTACTGGAAAAGATTCAGTCATGCATATTTCCATCTCCTAGCTTCACCTTTCAGTATATTAAGCGTTTTAATCCCTCTCCCTCATTCAATGTCCATATCAATTATGTCACTCGATTCTTAATTTTTATTGAGTTTTACATCACTCGCCCATAAATCACTGGTTATTGTTGCACTATTTGGATCTCTGCCCAGGTCCTTCTCAGACCATGGCCATCATTTAGCCTAAAGGTATACATGCACCTAGTTGAACTCTGGACATCCACCAGTGTATCCTAAAGACAGGCACACTCGCAGTGAGAGAGGGAGGCAGAAGTGGTGCAAAAGGAAGGAGCTGCTTGAATTTTGCAGCTGAAATTATTTGTAAATTGTACTATAAACTTTCATGGAAAACTCAATCTAGTCTAAATGTTTTTATCACCACAATTCCAAACAATTTGTTCCATCAACTACATTAAAAGGGCAAAAGAGATTATAACAGGTATCATTTCAGGGGTTATCGTAGCACTGCATTTCTTCTGTTATCTGCTCGTTACAGGATAACTGCCAGTTTGTGGTGGCTGGAGGGAACTTTTTCCCCACAGGTCAGTACTCACCAGCACCAACCCTCCACCCCAGTCCTTTCTAGGCTGGCAGCAAACAGCTTTCAGCTCCTACCAGGAGAATCTTTATTTTTATTCACTTCCCAGAGGGAAGCAGTGCATTTTGCCTTCATTAGTTTCACGCTGATTCTTCTTGCCTCCTCTCTCACCTTCCTCTCAACAACACAGAAAGTCTTAATGGTAAAGAGAAAGCCAAGATTTATTTGCCAAAACTGACCAACAAACTGTTTTTTTGTTGTTGTTGTTTTTTTTTTTTTTTTTAAAGATTGCATATGAAGCTGCTTTTGTGCAAGTTTGAGAATCTTGTCTCAGAGTAAGGTACTTCACTATCTCTTGTGCACAGTTTCTTCAGTACATACCATCTGGGAAAGTTGGGAGTGAGGGTTTGTAAAATCTCTCCAGCATTCCAAGTGGCAGCCTGAGCCCTGAGTGCCTTCCTCACACTCTCCCCACCTCATAGACCTCTGAGTTTAGTTTAAATCTCTAAAGCTCGGTGCCTAGGATAGTTACTTAATGGAGGAGGATGAGGATTGGAAGGAACACCTTCAGCACTCTGAAGCTGTCAAAAGCCAAACAAAGTCCTCTCGGACAGGCCTATAAATCCCTGCCTTCTTCCTTCCTCACCCCTCAACATTTACAGAGTCCTTTGTCCCAAAGGTAGAAGAAAGCAATATAGAGAAATTGTAAGCTGACTAGCACAAGGTACATTTTTCTCAAAACTGTGAACTGCAAAACCTGAAAGTCCTGAACATTTTACCCTTTCACTACTCCAGACTTTTATTTTTTGTTCTTATACAGTTTCTCAGTTCTTTTCTATGGCTTTGGAGGTAGTGAGGAGTTAAAGGCAGACAGGCAGGTAGAGGCTGTACATTTTAATTCCATTCCAAAGTATTTTCCCATCTTTCCCCACTCTAAAGAAAAGGAGAGTTGATTTTTTTTTTTTTTTGTTAAGCAGAGATCACCTAAAAAAGTTTTTATTTCAAAATTCATGCAAATTTAGTTCAATTTCAGTAAATCCTTATGCAAATACTCATCTTTCAGGATGGAAGTCAACCCAATGGACTTAGTTAAGTCACTTTCAAAATGTATTATATTAAACTAAATTAATTCTGCTTTAGGTCTGTCAGTACGGTAGGCAATACAGTGGTATATCAGAGTATCCATGCTTACTTGAGTGCTGGAAGATGTGTAATCGTATCAATATGAATTTCTGTCCCAGGTGATTAGCTTCACTGAGAAACAGCATCCATTAACACAGGTGAATTGCTGTAGGAGTGCAGCTACATTGCTTCTGGCTTGTGAGCCTAGCTGAGACACACTCTGTGGCGTAACTTTGGGCAGAGGGAGATGTAACCCCTTAGTTCTGAGAAAGAGTCTCAACTGGTATTTAATGAAGTTTAGCTCTGCAATACTCAAGCTCTGAAGATTTGCTTCTTTGCAGTAATTGCTTCATTTCCATAGTGGGGAATGAGGGCATCACCCCAGTATGAGAATGGCTGATGATACTCAGCCAGCTTAAATTCCAATTTAGTTTTCCTCAAGCCCACTATGAAAAAAAAATGGGTTTTGTGTTCAAAGGAAGCAACTCTGCTTTAGACAAAGTAGCTGATACCTCTATCGATCTTCGTATGGAGTGTGACTGAATCATAGGAAGGAGGGAACAGAACAACTCTGTGGAGACAGAGTACGACTGCCACAGAGTACACATGACTGATGAAAAGTTAATACAAACTAACCCTCTGTTCTCACTTTACTTTAATAGGTTTGGAATATGGCAATAACAAAGCTTTTAACTCAGGCACCACAAACATGTGAATATGGTTAACCTGCCTGACATCTCTAGCTGGAGCTAGTTAAAAGGCAGGCCTTTTGTTGATACTGTTCTGAACTGGAACATTTCTTTTTAGAAATGTTCTATTAGAAGGATATCAAAGTTAAGTCTGAGAACATGTTTACTTTTGAAACAGATTTGATCCTGGAACAGCACAACCAAAGTGCCCAGGTGCCCAGCTACATGTCAAGGAAACTTGAAGGCTGATGACCACTGGGAAGCTCAGTGCTCCCAGACCACCTGCTGGTCCATGGGTACCTTCACCCTACCTCCCACCAGCCATGTCCCCAGGTGCCATCTCAGTAGGACACAGCCTGGGTGACCCATGACTGACCATACAGAAGCACAGACAGTTCAGAAACCCTGCAGGGGAGCTGGCAGAAAGGCAGGACACTGCTGCCTCCCAGTCTTATAGGAGCTTTTGTAAGTGATGTAACTTCACATCAGTCAAAACCACCACCAGAAAGAACGTGGTGACCCAGACGGAGCTGCCATGCAAACATGCAGCAGTGCAGGTCCCGGGCTGCAGGGAGTGCCCGAGCCTGTCAGTCCTGCCGGAGGGCAGCAGGGACAGCACCTGTGTGCGCTGCCATCAGGTGGGTGACCTGCTCAGCCTGGTGGCAGAACTCAGAGAAGAGGTCAAAAGATTAAGAAGTATTAGGGAGTGTGAAAGGGAAATTGATTGGTGGAGTAGCACCTTGGCATCCCTAAAGCATACGGAGCAAATGGAGGCTCCAAATGAGGCAGCAATCCCTCACCCTCCTGCTACCAGGCAGAAGGAGGGGCCCTAAGAGATGGGGGAGGCTGGAAACAGGTCCCTGCTCAGGGAGGCAGGAAAATCCTCTCCTGACCTCCCTCACCCTCCATGGTGTCCCTTCACAACAGATTCAGGGCCCTGGAACTTTTGAATGAAGTAGAGAAGGATGAAGAAAATTAATCAAACAAGGAGGAAGATGAAAGTCAACTAAGGCCGGGTCGCTCTAGACCAGGTATTAAGACCAGTTCTAAAAAGAACCCCAGAAGGGTCACTGTAGTGGATGACTCCATACTGAGGGGCCTCAAAGTCCCAATATGCAGACTGGACCCACTTCGTAGGGAGGTCAGCTGCCTTCCTGGGGCCCTGGTAAAGGATCTCACAGCAAAACTTCCCACTCTAGTGAGACCCAAGGACTACTACCCTCTCTTGGTTTTTCAGGTAGGTAGCGATGATACTACCAGGATAAGTCCTAAATCAATGAAGAAAGACTTCAGGGCCTTGAGGAAATCCTTCATTTGCAGGGATGGATGAAGAAGATTACAGGAGAACCCAAAAGATGGACTTGTGGCTCCAAGACTGGTGTTACTGACAGGACTTTGGATTTTTCAGTCACAGGTTAGTACACAGGACACCAGACCTTTTGACATCAAATGGGATACCTGTCCCAGAGGGGGAAAAGGATCTCGGGGCAGGAGTTAGCTGGACTCATTGAGAGAGCTTTAAACTAGATTGAAGGGGGAAGGGGACAAAACTGGAACTCCCAGACATAAGACTCAGGGTAGATTACCACAGTTTGTGGGCTGTTGTGCCACCAATTAACCTCACCCTGCCATCTCAGTGGAGGCAAGGGATGGAGACATGCAGCACAACAAAGATGCAAGGGATATTGATGGATCAGTAACTGCGGTAACACCTGTGAAAGATCAAGCTGGACTTAGGACCTCTAAATGCGAAAAGGTGCTGGGGACACCAGCCCATCTGAAGTGCATGTATACCAATGCACACAGCATGGGTAACAAACAGGAGGAGCTTGAAGCCATGATGAAACAGGAAAATTGTGATGTAGTGGCTATAACAGAAGCATGGTGAGATGTCTCCCATGACTGGAATGCACCAATTGATGGCTACAAGGTCTTTAGGAGGGACAGACAAGGAAGGAGAGGCGGTGGGGTGGCTCTGTATGTTAGGGACTGTTATGATTGCTTCGAGCACTAGTGTAATGAAGACAGGGTGGAGTGCCTTTGTGTTAGAATCAGGGGGAAGGCCAACAGGGCAGATGTTGTAGTAGGAGTCTACTATAGGCCACCCAACCAGAACAGAGAGGTGGATTAAATGTTCTATAGGCACTTAGGAGAAATTTCATGATTGCTTGTCCTTGTTCTTGTGGGAGAATTTAACTTCCCAGACATATGCTGAGAATACAACACAGCAGAGGAGGACCAGTCCTGGAGATTCCTGGAATGTGTGGGAGATAACTTGCTGACACAGCTGGTGAGTGAACCGACCAGAGAAGGTGCCCTGCTGGATCTCTTCTTTGTGAACAGAGAAGGACTGGTGGATGATGTGGCAGTTTGAGGCGACATGGGCACAGCGATCATGAAATAATGGAGTTCTCTATTCTTAGGGAGGCCAGGAGAGGGGGCAGCAGAACTGACATCCTGGACTTCCAAAGGGTTGACTTTGACTTGTTTAGTCACCTGCTTGACAAGATTCCTTGGGAGACAGTCCTGAAAGGAATAGGGGTCCAGGAAGGCTGGGTGCTCTTTAAGAAGGAAGTGTTAATGGCTCAGGAGCAGGTGGTCCCTAGGTGCTGTAGGAGAAGCCGGCGGCAGAGAAGACCACCCTGGCTAAACCAGGAGATTTGACTGAAACTCATGGAGAAAATGAGAGTTTATGGCTTTTGGAAGAAGGGGCTAGCCCATCACAGTGATTACAAAGAGGCTGTGAGGCTATGTAGGGCAGAAATCAGGAGGTCTAAAGCCCAGCTAGAAATTAATCTGGCTTCAGCAATCAAGGACAACAAGAAATGTTTCTATAAGTATGTCAGTAGCAAAAGAAAGACCAGGGAGAGCCTCCATCCCCTGCTAGACACAGGAGGAAACATGTTAACAAGTGATGAGGAGCAGGCTGAGGTGCTTAATGCCTTCTTTTCCTCAGTCTTTAATAACAAGACTAGTTGTACTGAGGGAATCCAGCCTCCTCAGCCAGAAGACAGAGACTGGGAGAACGACCCCCCCACAATCCAGGAGGAGATAGTGACCTATTGCATCACACAGACATACACAAGTCTATGGGACTGGATGGGATACACCCCAGGGTGCTGAAGGAGCTGGCTGGGGTGCTCACCAAGCCGCTTTCCGTCATTTACCAGTAGCCCTGGCTGACCAGGGAGGTCCTGACAGATTGGAAATTGGCCACTGTGACTCCCATATATAAGAAGGGTCAGAAGGATGATCCAGGAAATTACAGGCCTGTCAGCTTGACTTCGCTGACTAGGAAGCTGATAGCTCATCCTGAGTACCATCATACAGCACATGTGGGACAACCAGACGCTCAGGCCCAGTTAGCATGGGTTTATGAAAGGCAGGTCCTGCTTGACAAACCTGATCTCCTTCTACAACAGGGCGACCTGCTCATTGGATGAGGGAAAGGCTGTGGATGTTGTTTACCTTGACTTTAGTAAGGCCTTGACACCGTTTCCCACAGCATTCTCCTGGTGAAACTGGCTGCTCGAGGCTTGGATGGGCACACGCTTTGCTGGGTAAAAAACTGGCTGGATGGCCGGGCCCAAAGAGTTGTGGTGAACGGAGTTAAATCCAGCTGGTGGCCGGTCACGAGTGGTGTCCCCCAGGGCTCGGTGTTGGGGTCACTCCTGTTTAACATCTTTATTGATGATCTAGATGAGGGGATCGAGTGCACCCTCAGTCAGTTTGCAGATGACACCCAGTTGGGTGGGAGTGTTGATGTGCTCGAGGGTAGGGAGGCTCTGCAGAGAGACCTGGACAGGCTGGAGCCATGGGCTGAGGCCAACTGGAGGAGTTTCAATAAGGCCAAATGCCGGGGGCTGCCCTTGGGCCACAACAACCCCCAGCAGCGCTACAGGCTTGGGGAGGAGTGGCTGGAGAGCTGCCAGTCAGAGAGCGACCTGGGGGTGTTGATTGACAGCCGGCTGAACAGGAGCCAGCAGTGTGCCCAGGTGGCCAAGAAGGCCAATGGCATCCTGGCTTGTGTCAGCAATAGCATGGCCAGCAGGGACAGGGAAGGGATCTGACCCCTGTCCTTGGCACTGGTGAGGCCGCCCCTCGATTCCTGTGCTCAGTTTTGGGCCCCTCACTACAAAAAGGACATTGAATGACTCGAGCGTGTCCAGAGAAGGGCAACGAAGCTGGTGCAGGGTCTGGAGCACAGGTCGTACGGGGAGCAGCTGAGGGAACTGGGGGTGTTTAGTCTGGAGAAGAGGAGGCTGAGGGGAGACCTCATCGCCCTCTACAGCTACCTGAAAGGAGGCTGCAGAGAGCTGGGGATGAGTCTCTTTAACCAAGTAATAAGCGATAGGACAAGAGGTAATGGCCTCAAGTTGTGCCAGGGAAGGTTTAGACTAGATATTAGGAAGCATTTCTTTACAGAACAGGTTATTAGGCATTGGAATGGGCTGCCCAGGGAGGTGGTGGAGTCCCCATCCCTGGAGGTGTTTAAGAGTCAGGTCGACATAGCGCTGAGGGATATGGTGTAGTTGGGAACTGTCAGTGTTAGGTAAATGATTGGACTGGATGATCTTCAAGGTCTTTTCCAACCTAGATGATTCTGTGATTCACACTATGAAGTTCTTGAAAGCCGCTGGCATGACTACCCCACTAAGGGAGGATGCTGATGCCATTTGCCATAGTGACCCCTCCTGAGCTCCCTGGTAGCATCTCTTGAAGCAAGAATTGCTGTTTGACGCTGCACTTGCTTTAGTTTCTGCTTATGCTGTTGCTATGAGATGCAGCAGAATGGGGCTGATGCTGTGCTTAGGGGAAGCCTTCTGGTTCTGTTCCTTGTCAGTGCCGATCTATCTGTAGCTTGAAGCTAGCTGAGTGAAGGGCTGAAGGACCTCTTCCCTGCCCTGGCTATTTACCTTGTTTAGATGGAGGATTAATCTTGCTCTGGTTCACTGCACCAGCTGAGGGAAAAATACAGAGATTTGTAAACTGAGACCCTGCCAGAGATCAAGATTCTCCTGCTCCCTCACAGAACTGTCATATATTTTAAAGAATAATCAGTCCGACTTCTTATTTTCCTCCTACTTTTCTCAGTTCAAAAATTATCAGCTCAGCCTTATAATTCAAAGCAATAAATTCATAAAACCTCTAATGTCTTCCAAGGAGCCTATGACCTATACAGTCTGAGATGTTATTTTCTCTTTCCCTTTACCTAGTCTCCTGTGAAATGGATAGGCCTCATAAAAGGGGCATGAACTGCTCTTTTGCACTTTTTTTTTGGTCATACGTTACTTATGTTTTCACATAGTCTCCTTACTCTTTCTCTTCTCAGTTGTTCTTTCTATGCCATATTGTGCTGGATTATTTTTCTCTTTCCTCTAATAGTCTTTGTATTTTTAATCTTTTTCATGTGATATACTTGCTTGGATTCCCCACCTCCTTCACCTCCTTGCTTCCTTCTTCTTTGTGTTCTCTATCACGTATATACAACTTCCTCTCCTCTCCTTTCCTCCACATTTCTTGGTGTTTGCTCTAACATCACCCCTTGAGCAGTCCTATGGTCTTTGCTGTCACAGGACCCTCCACCACAACAACCCCTGGAGACACAACACTTACTGCTCTCCCACTATTAAGCACCCCAAGTGATGCTGTGTAAGGCTCCTGTCCCCAGCTGAATGTATACAGGCACTCCTTCCCAAGCCATCAGCATTCAAAAAGCGAAAAAATGCAGAGTATTTCTTCACATGCTCTGATTAGTACCTTCAGTTAGGAGCTCACTCTTCACTGCCTGATATAATTGGAAACCAGTAACACCAGTATGAAAGAAGTTATAAACTGTAGGGAGAATTGTGTGGAAAAACGTCAGTGCAAGATTGTATAGAAGGGAAGATGATATTTATTTACAAGATCCCTAATAAATCTGATTTTATGCATCTGCACTCCTTCTCTCACAGAGTTCATTCACTCATGCTCCCACACCCTGTCGCGGATGAAAGTATTGACACGGTAAAGATTTAGAAAAATAATCTAGATTTATTAATAACTAACAACTATTTGTCAATACAAAATAACTCAGACAGAAAAGCGACTTATTCAGATTCTAAAATGACAAGATTCACTCTAACTTACTTAACGGTACCTTAATTTATACACATATGTACATGCGCATACACAAACCAGACATATACATACAGAAACAAAGGGGTTTGGGTTCGGTAAAATGAACACAAAAGGGACAAGCACACAGGAACAAGGGTAAGGGTACGTACCCCCCCCCACACACACCCACCAATAAACAGGTGAAATAGAAGCTAGCTCAAAGAAAATTTCCCTCTCGAGTTTAGAGCAAATACTCACAATGCCTTGGCATTCCTCAACGGGCGATAATTGAGACTCGAGCGGGGTGACTTCGCCCTGGCCTTCCGTCTGAAGCAGACGACACCTTAAGGGTTTTGGTACCTGAGAGGCGTCCCAGCTCAGGGGAGATGCTGGTCACAGGCCGCTGCGATCCAGGAGAGCTCAAAGGGCCTCTCTGGTGGTCGCAGTTTATAGGGCCCAAGATGATTGACTTGTCAAATGCTATCTGGTGCCTTCCGGCAGTTGCACAAGAATTTGAATAATACGCAACCCTGTTATTGTTCCATCTGACCACATCCCAGGCACAGGGGTGTCAGGCCATCAGGAGATGATGGGCTATTATAACCTTTTCTGAGCAATCAGAGGGGGGCAGGAGCCAGGCTCCTCAAGGTTATTCAGTCCTTATCTCCATAGATTGGTGTATGGCTCGGGGGAATGTGGATGGAATCACACCTGGCACCAAGCAGCCCAACAAGGATGGCAGGGAGGGGTAGGAATTGCACCACCACACACCCCCATCCTCACGAGCATCAAGTTGTATGTGTGCAAGTGTACTGCACTCAGAGGGCAGGACTATGGCTGTCAGGTCATCACAAGCCCATCTCTGGGTTCCTCTTGACTGGTGACAACAAATGACAGTTTGGACAGACCTCTTATACCCCTTAGGAACCATCAGCTCTTATGGAGAGGTCCCTACCCCAAACGTGGTGCTGGCTTCAGGACTGTAAATCTTAGGCAGGGTTGCTGCCCATTCTGTTTTTCCTTGTTTGGAAAATATGCCTGTGTTCCTGCTAGGATAATGGGAAAGGGCCTATGTGATATGGTGTATGTGATCTGTTGCCATGTCAGTGCCACCTTCCTGCTGTTAGGATGCAGGGTCTACTGGAGAACCAGCTGGGCTGGGGTCTTCTCAGAATGCAGATCTTCTGGGCTTGCTATAACAACAGGTGCCCCCATTTTACTGCTGGAAATGGTGTCCTGGGAGTGGTATGCCAAGTACGGTGTCCTTCGTTATCATTACAGATCTTTTTAAAAATCCCTGTTCTGCTGCTTCTTCTACTGCCTAAACACAAAGCTTTTCACTCATACAGCATTCACATCAATACTAATATTTTTGTTACAAACCTCTACAAAGCCACCAATAAAACTGACTAATAACAGAGCAACACATTTTAAAGACAAATTAAAGATAGGTGGCACAGTATAAAACACCATACAACAAGTCTTTATAGGTATTTAGGACTGTAACTCTGATGTATTCCACCAGTATTAGTTTAGTTTACTTTCTGTATTATTTCACCCAGTCAAGTCACCTGTATCATTCTCAGGAGAATAAAAAGGTGGGAGTATGTGCATGTAACTTAGTACTGCAAGAGTGGACAGTGTTTGACAGGTCTTAGACTGAGAAACTCAAACAGTTTTTCTAGGAACCGAACACTGACTGCAAGGTACTGGACTGGCTGGCAAATACTATTGACTTCTCAGTATAGTTCAGGAATTAACTGAAATACCATTCTGTTGACACTGAGGATCTTGCTGGCTGGTTTGACAGAAAGATGATGTACACCTAATTACTCAGATTTTTGGAGGCTGCTTTCAGTATTGAAAATGCAATCTGTCCTGGCCAGTTTCAGTCAGGCCATACTCAAAATGTATATCCAATATATACTGATGAATAGATGTATTCTTATATTTTTATTATTAGCCATTGCCTTGTATTAAAAAAGACTATACTTTAATATTATTTTATCTACACCAGTTTTATATTTTCTAAGAATAAAATACTCCATGATTTGGTTTGGTGGCATCTCTGGGACCTGCATGGTAGAGCACAGACTGTGAGAATGCAGAATGTAAAGAATCCTCAGCAAGTTTTTCATTATGTGCGTGGCCTGAATGCTAAGTGCAGTGACAAATGAACTGTTATTGAATTTCTTAACGAAGAGACAGAATAATTTCAGAAACACAGAATAGTCTTCCCAGGTTGCTATCAAACCCACTACACATGCAGGTCTATCAGATTTTTTTTTTCTACTTCATGCATCATAAAAGCATAGGAAAAACCTGAGAAAAAGGAGCAAACAGCAACAGAAAAAGAGCAAATAAATTAAGAACTTTGATCATTCGTAAGGGAAAAGTCTTGGAAAATTCAGAGAGAAGGCAGCAAAACTGCAGTCCCCTTCAATACTTCCTCTACTGAAAGTTACACAAAGACTAAAGAGAAAGCAGAGTTTAGTCCAATGTACTGGTTTGGTTGAGATAGAGTTAATTTTCTTAATAGTGCCTGCTATGGTGTTATGTTTTGAATTTGTGATCAAACCATTACTGGTAACACAGGGTTGTTTTTGTTATTGCTGAGCAGTGCTTGCACAGTGTCAAGGCCTTTTCTGCTTCTCACTCCATCTCACCAGTGAGTAGGCTGGGGAGCACAGGAAGTTGGGAGGGGACACAGCTGGAACAGCTGACCCCCACTGCCCAAAGAGATATTTCATACCATATGACATCATGCTCAGCAATAAAAGCTGGGGGAAGAAGGAGGGAAGTGGGACATGTGGAGCGATGGTGTTTCTCTTCCCAAGTCACCGTTACATGTGTGGAGCCCAGCTTTCCTGGAGATGGCTGAACACCTGCCTGCCAATGGGAAGCAGTGAATGAATTCCTTGCTTTGTTTTGCTTGTGTATGCAGCTTTTTTCTTTATCTCAACTCACAAGTTTTCTCAGTTTTACTCTTATGATTTCCTTCTCCATCCCATGGGGGAAGAGTGAATGAGCAGCTGTGTCTGGCTGAGCTGCCTACTGGGGTTAAACCTCAACATCCAAGAAAATAAGAAAACAACTGTTCAGCAAATGGACAGGTTAGATAAGATGAGAATGGATTCTGAACCATAAAATAGAGGTAATAATAAAATATAGGTTACTATACTTACTGGACACCTGATACATTTTATGCAGGTAATGGTGGAGTTTGACATAATGGTGGAGTCCCCATCCCTGGAGGTGTTTAAGAGTAGGGTCGACTTAGTGCTGAGGGATATGGTGTAGTTGGGAACTGTTAATGTCGGGTTGATGGTTGGACTGGATGATCTTCAAAGTCTTTTCCAGCCCAGATGATTCTGTGATTCTATGATAATGACATGACTAATTCCAATGAGCAGAAGCCCACCATCATTTAGGAATGATGGGGACGAAAACAGCTTGCCCTCATCAAGCTAAAGTGGGCAAACTATAGACAGAATAAAGTATAGCTTAACGGCCCTGGAAATTGGGCAGCTCTCTGACTGGAACTGGGACTCAATACTTCTTTTTGATTCTGTTTTTCCCTTTTTCTTAAGGCTGTGGTTAAAATGTCAGCTGTTTTGCAATAGTGCAGCAGCATGGGCTAGGCCACAAGGCAGGAGATCTCAGCTGTCCCTTGCAGATCACAAAACCAGATTTCCTCAGGATTCTCCTCCCAAACTTGGCTCTGTCACTTGGGGAGTTTTAACAGCAGGGTAAGTGCACCTCTGTGTCTTTCCACTTAAAGAAAAAGGGCATCTGAGCCATGTGAAGATGGAGGGGATCACCAACTAGTAGAAATGAAGAAAGCAGTCTTCCAAACAGCCCCAAAAGCAAAGCCCTGAAGCAAGCTGCAGACACACGACTTCACTGCAGCTTGGTCGGTGTTGGTCCTGCAGGCATTCCATAATGCTTGTGGGCTGCTGGGTTATGTGAAAAGTTTTCCCCACACCTGCAGTTCAACATATTTCCCTAACATGGCAGCTGTATGAGCATTATAATTGCTACAATTCTTCAGGCTTATGCAGTATTAACACAGTGGTTCTTTTTTCTTTCTAAATTAGACAGTCTCAGAGCTTATCTGCCCAGCTAACAGGCTACTAAATGATGACATTAACAAATTGCCCTCCTTCCACTCCTAGAATCAACATTATCTGCTAATTGCACAATGGCTGTTGCACAGCTGCCTTTGGTGTGTGCATGCCAGGATGTGCAAAGGCAGATGTCCCAGAACAGCCTGAGGTCCAGGAGATGGCACTCTTTCATAGCTCTTGTGCACACCTGATCTGTGCTACAGCTGCTAATACACCAGTCAGAGTAAATAACTTTCCTTCAGAAGTGATAATTTTCTGGTAAAATGATCAGCAAATGGAATTCTCTGAGTTCAGAAGTCTTAGTGGAAAAATACCAGACGAGTCTGAAGCTTTACCTGCTGATGCCAGTGTATGAAAACTTTTCACCGACTGAATCAGTTCCTTTACTAACTAGTGGTGTAGAAATAGTTTTTTTCTTTACTGGCAAATAATTTCATCAGCTGCTAGTTTCAGTCCAATGCCCAAGGTTGGCTGTTGCAAAAAATTCTTGCAGATAAAAGCAAAATTTAATACATGGACTACAACATAAGACACACTGGGAGTGATAAATGACAGTAAAAGTATATGTTGTCTGATTCTCATGTGCACGTTAACCAGGGCTTAGTGGGATTTAACCAGTTAATCCCCATGTTGGTTTTGTTATCATGCCATTACAGGGAGTGTGTTCAGGTGAGGCTGCAACACAGGAAGATAAGGTTCTCTGAAGGTGAGGAAGAGAACACAGGAGCCAAACGTCTGTCCACAGGTTAACTGGGGGATTTTGGGACCAGTGGAACAAGAACCTCTATCTTACTTATCTGTGCTAGTCTGGGACATGGGCAGAGAGACTCCTGCTGTGGGCTGAGGTAGGGTAACAGAAAAGAGTATTCATTTGCTCTGGTTACTCCACTCAGGGAGTTTGCTCTGTTTACCAGCCCAGAGCATCCCTGTCAGCATAGCTCAGGGGCCGGCTGCAGCAGTACACACATTCCTGTAGGCATACACCCTCCAATTCTGGGGCCACGCACTGCAGATTTGTGATGAAAGTTTAGGTCTTGCCATACATGAAGTCTGTCCTGTTGGCCAAGGGCAGGCTAGCATGGCAGCTAGGGAAGGGAGGGCTGGTTACACCACCCTACCTTGATGTCTGTGAAGAGGGCAGATCCTGTACATATGGCATGAGCACTGGCCTTTCTGCTTTCCAAAAGGCTTTGCCCACCTAAATCCATCAATAGCTTGTGCCAAAGCACAGGAAGCTGTCAGAGCCACATGAGAGGCCCCATCCGAATTAGTCATCCAGGACCTGCATCCTCACCCCACCACCACTCCTCAAGGTGGCTTGTTCGGCTTGTCTGAGAAAGCCTTCCCAACAGATAGGCAAGAGTGGCAATCCCAAAAATGTGCAGCACTACAGAAAAAAAACTAAACCCAAAACGACCTCCCTCCCAATGCTCATGTCAATTTAGAAGTGAACATCATTTCTCCTTTGCTAATTGCAAATACTGGGCACAGTCTGAATGAAACCATCTGCATCTCTGATTTAATTAGACCACTTTTTTCAAATGAGGGAACAATAATCCACTGGGATACAGGTCTTTCCTCTGGGACAGTTCCCTGTCTTTTAATCTTGTATCCTGTTGAGTGTTATAAAAGAGTTCATTGCCATACTCTCCTTCTAGCCTCTGAACTTTTAAAAATCATCCATTAAAGATAAATATTAGACCTATTATTTGCTCCTCCCTGCCCTTAATGCAGTCATATGCAATGTCTGCTCATTCTCTGTCCTGAAACAGAAAATAGTGGTAACATACATGAAAATTAATGATGTGGTACAACCCTAGCTTCAGTTGGGTGATACAACACTAACAAATCAACTATTTGCCTTTTTTTTGCTTTCAGTAAACTTCTGTTTCAATGTGAATTTCTGAAGACAGCTGAAAATGAGCAGATTCTTGAGGACAGATGCAGAATTCCTGGCTTACATGGATTGATGTTTCCCAATTCAGCAGCAGAGGAGACATAACCTATAAAGAATATGTTTGCAATACAATCAAACCTCATTGCTGCACGTGTCACATTCAATATTGCATTACAAGAGTGCTTTCTCAGACCTTGCCAACTTTTTCCAAGGCCACAGGAACTGAAACAATATCATTCCTCCCCAATTCATGAGTAAAGGTTGCTGCATGTTTCAGCCCATTGTTTGCACATTTAAGAATCAGACGCTTAAACATCAGCAGAAATGGGCAGGGTCCCTGACAGGTGAATGAACACATACCTTTGAGCATGTAATTAGGATATTGTGTAATCTGGGATCCCCAAGAAGGCAAGTACTAGGTCTTTGTGGCTGGGGCCTCTCGTTTGTCACTGAAAGTCTGCCCTTTGGGATGTAAATTTACTCTTCGCTTACTCTCATGGCTCAGAAGTACGGGAGAAACCTGTTGGGCTGTTCTCCCTGCACAGTCACCACCAGCTCTATAGTATAAATCACAGGATCACAAGTTAAAATGAGTTGAGAGGGACCTCTGTAGGCCACCTGGCCCAGCCCCTCACCCAAAGTGGGTCCAGCTAGGGCAGGTTCCTCAGGGATATGCTTGATTGCATTTGAGTACCTCCAAGGATGGAAAGTCCATAACGTCTCTAGATTCCTATTCTGGGTTTTTCCCTCATTCCAGATTTATCCATCATCTCTCATCCCATTAATCTTCACCTCTAAGAAGAGTTTGACCATCTTCTTTACACAGTTCCATTAGGGAGCTGTGAGATCTCCTTTGAGCTTTTTCTTCTTGAGACTGAGCAGACCCCGCCTTCTCAGCTTCTCATTCTGTGTCCCTAAACAACATATAACTCTTGTAAAATTTGATTAACAGTGCCTTGCCTCTGCACCTACTGACCTGTTCATCTCACTTCCTGATTCACTCCCCAATATTTCTTACAGAGCACCTTGCCCTGTTAATCACAGACTGCAAAACACAAAAAGCAGTTACTGTGATTTGAGCACAAATGAAGGCAGCCTGGGAATGGCAATAAGATGGCAGTAGTAATGCGATCAGAGAATCCAACCTGTGTAGTCAAACTCTTAAAAATCTAGTGGAAGTCACTGCAGTTTTGGTATTATTTCTGCTAACAGAACATCTAATTAAAAAACTATTAAACATGCATCAATTAATAATTTCAGTCCCTTAGATAATTTCTGCTAAAATGAACATTTCAGTTGCATCAAGGATCTTTTCATGAACCACCACTAACAAGAATTTCTCTCTAATTAACTCAACGTCTAAAACAACAATGCAATTTTTGGAGTAGTTTGCTCTTATCCCTGCATCAATTATGCTTGAAACCCTGCAACTTTATTAGATTGGTCATGCCTATTAGGAAATAAAAAATTGTCAGAGATTTAAAAAAAAACATATCAAAGCTCACTCAGCTTTAATACTTTGTTGTTGTTTCTGAAATGATATGTGGTAGTTGTGGGGAGCAAAGCTTTTACATCAAAATGAAAGGAATTAAAACCAAGTTTGAAATTTACACTTTGCAGAAGAACATCCAGGTAGGAAGGGTTCAAGGGGCTGGAGACTGCTCAGAGAAGAATCATAGGTTTTGACCAGTAAAAAGACAGGAGGAGGTGAAAGGTATGCCCCTTTCTCTGAAGGACCACTATGCCTCTTCATTTCCCTCTGCAGTCTTTCTTTGAGACTCAGGCTGTTCATCACAGCAGAGATGTCCCAGTATCAGAGTTTTGTTTAGATACAAAGACCTTGAATCAGAGAAGCATCCCCATACAAACACAGTACTTCAACACACATTTGCTCCTTTCTCAAGCCAGCAGGGTGGCTGCGCTGCTCTTAGCAAAAGGCTTTAGGAGCCTCTTCTGCTACTCGCTCTGTCCCTACACAGCAGGGCTGGACAGGGAGCCCACTCGCTGGTGGTGTGAGTTCCTGCAGGCAGCCTGTGGCCAGCCCATCCTGGTGTGCTTAGCAGCTTCTAAGCTAACAGCATGATAACGACCTGGCGTGCTGAGGGATCTGCAGGGCCTGACACAGCCCCCAGATGGTTCACCAGTTCAGATGGAAGAGAAATATAACTGAAACAGCAGTCCTGAGACCCCACTTGGAAACCCCTCAGTCTAGGACTGAGACTTCAGACATGGTCCATTCCCTTCCTGGAACAGAGCTCATCAGTTTGTGTCCAGATGTGTTTCTACACTAAGACTAATCCACCAGGTTGATGATTATAAGGTTTTAAAGCTTATAGGTTTTTTCGCAAAAGTAAGCAATATCCAGACAAAAAAAAAAAAAAAAGAAATGCAAGCTGGCATGGAGATTTGTTTTCCCACCACTTTTTATTTTAAATTGAGTGGTAAGAGCATTCTATGAAATGAAAGGGCTGTTAATATCCTCAGCGCCTTTTCAATTCACTGGCAGGACATTACCATTTTCAGCTTAACACCTTGATGCTTTGATCTTGAAAATACATAACTTGAGGATTTTATACCCTCAAAGACATTTAGTGATCTAAACAGTTTACATAGACTTTGTTGATCACTCATGCCCCGGTTTAAGAGTAATTAATAATCACTTGAAATGACATGTACTTTCTTTGATATCCCTCTTTCACAAACAGGGTTTACTGATGCTGTGGCATCTATGGGTCACTTGATTATGAAAGCCTGGAAGATTAACATAGCCTTTCTCCACTAGCTCATACAGCTGTCCCCCTTCATGGCAAAAAGAAGACAGAAATGAAGACAGTCTAATAAAAATTCCTACACGCACTTCTTGAATATTGCATGCATTACAGGTAGATGAAGCCTATTTCCATACAATCACCTAGTTCTTTTCAAGTTTCTTTTCAAAATCACTACAACCAATTCTTTGTAATTCAAGGTCTGCCTATGAGCAGCCTTCCTAAATCTGCTCATCCATTATCCAAACACTTTTAAAGGCCTGCATTTGAAAAAAAAAAGCAAAAAGCCCCGAATTCATAGCTTCATTTATCTCAGCGTTTTTATCACTGCTTGGAGAGTAAGATTTTAAGGACAGAAGCTTTGTATTTGAAGGACACTTTCTAAAAGCCTATCAAATGTATATGGGAAAAATGCCACTTTAAAAATTTCCTTTGTAAGCCCCAACAGGGCTTACACATTATACATGGAATAAATGAGATTTTTCACATAGTTAAAATCTATTTGTAAATAAATGCATCAAAATATTGGACTAGCTGACCTATATGTAATCGAAAGGAGAACCGGAAAACTTCCAAATGAGGTAAGGACTGCAGCTGAAAGCAGAAAGATCAAATTATCTATTACTATTTCCCACACAGTGTCCCCATTCCCTACCTCCTCCTTCCTACCTGGTTTGATATCTTCTGCTTTTTCACAGAAAAAACAAACTAAAACAACAATGATAAAAATAGGAAAAGCAATAAACCTTGAATGCTTTGGGAAAACTCTTCCCATTTCAGCCAGTTCCTATGTCAGTATGAGCCACCCTGATGACTTCTTCTGCTGTGGTACTATGCTTAAACAGAGAATATATGCTTGAAAACTGAGCATGTCACCTCCTCAAAGTCTGGCTGCCTGGCCTCAGGTCCCTGAGAGCTAGACACCCCAAGCAGTCATTGATGTTTCAGTCAACCATAACTTTCTGACTACTACTCGGGAAGCTGTTGGCAAGCACCACCACTACCCACAGAACACAACTGCACTGGTCTTGCTCTATGTCTTTTTTATATGTAGTCAAAGACAGTCTGAGCAAACAGCAAAGTCCCCATGACTTGATAACAGAGACCTTTGCAGACTGTACTGAAAACAGCTATAACTGTAGTAGAAAAGTCATTGACTAACCATGGAGTGGAGTACTGACACGGAATGGTGTAACTTACCTGTCAAATGCTTTGGCATATGATCACCTGCAAACAGTGTATTTTAATGATTGCCATGGATCAACAGAGCTACTGTAATGGCTCCTAGGCTTACTTTTAACCCACCTTGATTCACTGAAAAAAAATGTCATTGTTTAACCCTCTTTCACAAAAATTTAAGCCAATGTTCTTTAATCTTCCAGAAGTGGGGGCCCAGCACCCACACGTTTGGTAAAGGCAAAGTTGCCACAGAGTTTAAAGGACCTTGGTAGCCATCCTTAAGGCCCATCTGGTGCAGTATGGGTTTTTTTCATGGAGAGGTAGGTAGAAAGAGGCAGAGCCTTTCCTTTGCCTCAGAGTGAGAGATATATAAGGATATAGGTAGACTTAGATTATGTGGGGTTTTTTACAGAGCAGCTTTCTATGGAGACGATGATGTTCCGCACAAGTTCTTTCACTCCTATTTGCAGCAAACCCGACCTTTTACCTTAATGCAACGTGTGAAGAATCAGTTGTTTTAATTCTACTTCAAACACGAGTTCTCAGTCAAAAGTTTCTGTATGAACAGCGGACTAAACCTTGCACTGAGAAAGCAGAAGATGAAAGAAACTAGGTGCAAGCACTAATGAATGAATCAATCAGCCAAGCACACATACCACCAAGGGGAGACAGCAGCATCTACTGATTAGAATGAGATACGAACAACTGATAGTAGGCTCTTCTTTTGTCTCATGGGTGTACTTTCTGTGAGACTTTTCATAGATTACATTATTAGTACAATACAATGAATACCCTCAGTATTGCTGTCTTCTAGGTCCTGCTGTGATTTCCCCCTTGCTCTGAAGCTTCAGGCAGCATGGGCTGCCAAAGGTGACTGCACCCCTGCATGGGGATGTGCAGTCCTTCGCCTGAAGAGCTCAGTTTCTCATTTTCTTACAGCAAAGAAGATCAAGGAAAGTGTTTTATATTCTCAGTTCATGTGACTGGAAACTTGAAAAACATTTTATGTTAATTATGTGTTTCAGTTTTCTAAACACATATCCTGCTCTGGTTTACAAACAGTGTGAAATTTAAGTGAGTGCAATAAAATGCATGAAATTTCTTGTTAATTTGTGAAGAACAACTGGTTTGGTGTTATTTAGATTTTTATAATCCCTCAAATATCAAAGGCTTTGCAATCCAGTATACAAATGCTGGTACAAGGAATCTGATATCTACATTTCTTGCCTATTCTTCCTTTTCCCCTTTTACTGCTGTAAATGATATGACATGGCTCTAGAAGAGTTAATAAAGAAAAGCCAGGTGAAAAACTAAGAGTAAGAGAAATACTTTATCAATTTAATTGTGAATAGGAGAATCCTATGAATATATTGACATTCTCTTCACATTAATTTAAACAGAAACTTCAGGATTTGCTGTAAAAGGTTTCCACTGGAAGACTCCAGCACTAGAAAGATTCTTCATGTGCTTATGACTGCTGCAAGGTAGGTTTGCTAAATCTCTTGAGTCTGGAAAAAGTAGAAGACTTTAGGAAATGCCAGAAGCCACAGTTCAGCCATCTTGCTGTGCCTATTGGACTTTTGGGAAGGGACACGAAAATGAGAGCTTACCCCCTTGAAAACTGGAAGGGAGTGAGGCCACTGCATCAGCGAGTACTGTCCCTGTGTCTCTCAGCCTGTGTGAATTACGAATTTGGTGTTTGGGTTTGCAGCAGCACAGAGGGAAGAAAAGCCTGTAGGGTTCCTGCTGCGCCAGTGGATCTGTGATGGGGAGCCCTCTGTGAACTGGGGACATGGACCAGCTCAGCACCGCAACAGACTGAAGCCTGGCTAGTGTGCTAGGAAATGTCCGATAACACACCACGGATCACACTGCAGCTATGTCCAGAATAGAAAGCGACACATTTTCCAGTCTGATTTAAACATTGATTTTGAAACCTAATTATGGCAGAAGGGGTAGTTTTTTAAAACCACCGAACTCTTGTGTGTGCAGAACTGCAATAAGTCACTTCATTCTGTCCTGCCTTTTCCTCTTAATCACACCAAATTAGCATGTATTTTGTGATCAATGTAGGAGTGTACTTACACTGCTTAATGGGAACCAGTTTCCCTTTGCTGTGAGAGAGCAAAGGCTGAAAAAATAAGCAAGTGAACTGTATTTTTCAGGCAAGCAGTACTGACACTTCCTTCGTGTTCAGAAACCATAGGCTCAGATGGGTTTTGAGACATGGGGTTTCTCTTGAGTTGTTTTTTGAAACTTTTCTTCTTAGTCACAAGAGAGAAAAACCTTACCCTTTCAAACAAAGAAGTGCCTCACTTAAGAATTAGAGTTTAAGAAAAAAAACAGATATCATAATAGTGCGAGACTTGGGACTTAGTAGCTGGAGCTGCAACACATCTTGCAGCATTGGAGCTTGCAGGAGTGGGACAGGATAGGTGCTAGTTCTTACTGCTAGTAAGGGTGAGCACCTGTTAGTCTTAAAGTTCATGTTGAGAGAGCACAGTCTCATATGACACAGAGATACCTCAGCCAGCCTTGCATGAACTAGTTGGCTACCAGGGGCAGGACAGCAATGGGGTAATCAGAGTGCCTTTGTGATCTGAAAACCAGTAAATTCACCCAGGAAGAATACCACATGAAGGAGGGCTTCTTCCAGGATCCAGGCTACTTTCAGTCTGGCTGGGTATTGGCACGTGGCACTGTACAGCCTTGACCTTTCTCCTGGAGATCAGAAAACAGATATTTAATGAGAATAGCAACTATTTACTGTCCAGCCTCCCTCCTCTGTGGGTGAGGATGGAGAAAATCCTATAGTGAGATACACTTTGGTTCTAGGTCCCACTGCCCTGGATGCCTGGCTGTGACTCCTTGAAACGGTGACACATCAGCCGTCTTTTGGGTGCTGTCAAAGCCCTGCTGTAGGTAAGAATGGCATGTGAGAGCTGAGGTTTTCTGTTATATGCTTCCCACTTCAGAGAGGAATAGGGCTCAGGAGCTCTAGAAATCATTCCAGCTTCAGGACCGGTTTTACTGGCAGCTTTAATTCTAATTGCATAGCACCTGGCCAGATGGAAAAATTGCGCTGGTGCAATTCTTTAATAAACCAACATGAATTGTAATATAGCGAGGTCACAGGAACCGATAAGTGTCTCAAAAATGACATGATTCTGTTAGTAGTTCTTAGAAGATCCCCTTTTCAGCTTATGGAGAACGTGGCAATTAAGTTTGAAGTTGTTAAGTAAAAGAGACGTGATCTTTTTAGCCATTATCATAAAGTAATTACTGAAGGAAGCTATGCTTCCTGTAATACAAATTTGAGCAAACAGTGAACATCTTGAGCCAACTCTGGATGACCCTGTATTACCTATGACTGGGGAGAAAAGGAGGAGATGACACAAGGTTGGCTTTTCTAGTCTACACTGCTGATAGGCTTTTTCCTTATGGCGCTCAAAGACTGGGATGATGAAATTCCTTCAGTTCCAGCACATCCTTCAGGATCCTTTTAAAAGCCAGAAACAACTGTCGGGACTTCTGCTATAGCAGAATATAGTAATATAGTAATATTATATTATATATAATAGTAATATACCATAATAAGAGTTGGAGGGGGAATATGGTTATTAATCTAAAATTATATATTCTCTCAAAATCCTTCAAAAATTATTTCCTTTTGAGGAATTTCATTGTGTGTATGTTATATAGGACATTACTTACTTTAAACTCTTTTTTAACTATAGCATGGGATTGAATGGCAAAAAGTGAGGTAGTACATGCTTGCATTTGGGTGACCTTATGGGTGTTTATTACCTTGCTTGTGTGTGGTGCCTCTTCCAGACATAAGATGATGGCAAGTGCTCTTCATTAATCTTTTTTGACTTTTATGGAATTATACAGACTGAAGACATCTGAAATATTTCAATAAATTGTTTCTATAAACTCAGTCTTTCTCCCCTGAAAAAAAAAAACCCCTCCTTAACTAAGAATTACAGATACCAAAACACTCTCTTTTGCCATTTTCAAAAGGAATAATTTTCATTTTTCAGGCTAAAATGAGTTTCAGTTTTAGTAAATTTGAGTAAAGAAAAATTCTAAACATAAAACAGTTCAAAAGAAGTGAAAAGATGTTAAGAATAAATATTTCTCAACATGAGCAATATTGTTCCCTGGACACTCAGCTTCAAGAGCTGGGAAATGGGGAGGGGAAGCAGACGGAGGTCAGCACAGTTGAAGAGAAGGTAGAGAAGGTGAAGAAAAAAAAACAAAACAAAACAAACAAACAAACAAACAAACAAAACCCAACAAAAAACCCCACAGTTTGTATTGTTCCAGTTAACACAAATGACGGAACAATTTAAGAAGGATGTGTAGGTCCCTGAATGCATCCAGAGGAGGGCAACAAAACTGGTGAAAAGGCTGAAGGAATGTCCTATGAGGAGCATCTGAGGACTTTGAGTTTGTCTAATTTGGAGAAAATGAGTCTGAGGGGTGACTTAATTGCTCTCTGCAGCTTCCTGGGGAGGGAAAGTGGAGAGGGAGGTGCTGAGTTTTTCTCCCTGGGATCCAGTGATAGGACGTGGGAGAGTCGTTCAAATCTGCACCAGTGGTGGTTTAGACTGGACATTAGGAAGCATTTCTTTACTGAAAGGGTGGTCAAACACTCCAACAGGCTTTCTAGGAAGGTGATCGCTGCCCCAAGACTGTCAGAGCCATTTGGACAATGCCCTTAATAACGTGCTTTAATTTTTGGTCAGCCCTGAATTGCTTGGGCAGTTGGACTAGATGATTGTAGGTCCACTCTGAATTTTCTCTTTCTTTTCTTTTCTTTTCTTTTCTTTTCTTTTCTTTTCTTTTCTTTTCTTTTCTTTTCTTTTCTTTTCTTTTCTTTTCTTTTCTTTTCTTTTCTTTTCTTTTCTTTTCTTTTTTCTTTTCTTTTCTTTTCTTTTCTTTTCTTTTCTTTTCTTTTCTTTTCTTTTCTTTTCTTTTCTTTTCTTTTCTTTTCTTTTCTTTTCTTTTCTTTTCTTTTCTTTTCTCTTCTTTTCTTTTCTTTTCTTTTCTTTTCTTTTCTTTTCTTTTCTTTTCTTTTCTTTTCTTTTCTTTTCTTTTCTTTTCTTTTCTTTTCTTTTCTTTTCTTTTCTTTTCTTTTCTTTTCTTTTCTTTTCTTTTCTTTTCTTTTTCAGTAGGCAGATTACCTGTGTCTATGGGAAGAACAGAGACTGAGTGGTGATCCCTTACAAGAAATAGAACCTTCTTTTTCACACAGAAAAATATATTTGTCCTAGTGATGTAAAGTATTTAGAGACTTTTCACTTGTATTTCACTGGGTTTGGTGGGATTTTTTTCTAGGTAGTCTATATTTTAAAATCAAAACATCAACCTTAGAGAAGTTAGTATTTTTAGCCCAACTGATGGCTTCCTTTTCCACTTTGACGATGTAGATGTTAGCATCCTCACCTAACCTTCTCTAAATCATTCAGGAAACGTTAGCAACACCACCTTCTTTCCAAGCTAGATGCTTTTACGAGGGGTCCAGTGTCGGGGAAGGCAGCTGGTCTGCCAACAGCCTGATTGAAGAGGAGTTTGACCTTGTCAAGATTCAGGTGTACCCTTGAGAAAGGGAAGCTTTGCTTCAAGCAAATAAATTTCCAAGGAGCTGCAGACTACACAGCAGGATGAAGTAAGCAGAGAGGAAACTGCTAAAGGTTATCCAATGAGAATGTTAAAACCAACTTTTTGATTTGTCATTTGACAATTATATTGTGTCACTCTGGCACCTGAAATATATAAAAATGCACGCTTTTAGTAATAAAAAACCCTAGCCGCTTATTCATCCATGTGAGTGTGTGTGTGTCTCTTTGTCTGTCTCTACAGTGACAGTCCAGAGCTGACCCAGAGCCTGCCAGCAGGTAACTTCTACTCTGCAATAAGCCTGTTTATTTGCGCCCTACATCAGGAGCCATAGATGTGCCAGCATGGACTACGAGGGCTTCCTCCAGCATGAAGGAAATTTTGCCACCTAAAAAAGGAAATAGTTTGGAAACAAACAGCGATTTCTGTTTTTCAGTGGCTTATATGACAGCCATGCCACAGCTACAGAAGAGTGCACACATGATGTCCCTGCTTAAATGTCAATGAGGAGAAAATCTGTTCTGTTTCACAAGGTTAAGTGGAAACGTCAGTCTGATTGACCGATGTTTTTAAAAGTATCTGGTAGAAGGACCCAAATTGGCTTTTACGCTTCATTTGTTCCCATCCTTTGGACAGCTGCATGTCTGTGAGGGCAAAGAGTTTTTCTCCACTCCTCAGTGGAGCTGTGACAACTGTCTCTGAAAGACTGCCACCTTGCCATTAATGCTCTGGAGAGAAATTATCCATACTGTTAAGCTCACTGGCTTTATGAACTTACATGTAGGATGAATTTGACTAACGGTTTCCAAGTGAAGAATTATCAGAAGACCTGCTGGCCTCGTGTATTTTATAGGCACTCATTTTATACAGCCAGTGAACTGTGCTTGGGTCTCAGCTGTGACCAAAGCAACCAACAGGTTGCCCTGGACTAAATGTTGTAAAAAGCCTTCCCCGTGAAACAGTCTCACTTTCTTCACTTTAGATACAAAACAGATGAGTCAAGCATATAAATCTAATTGACCAACTTTTTAATTCATTGCCTTACTGTCACTACAAGCCTATTCAATAATCCATTACAAAGTCTCTAATTTTTCTGTAGTGACAGTATATAATGCACATCTGCTATCAAATTAAATGGAGGAACCAAGGCTAATTCTTGCCCAATTTATTAGATGGCTTTGGCTGTTCTTTTTTTCATGGTCTAGTCAATTTTCAACCTACTAAGACAAATTAATCTATGCACAACTATGGCACACACCCCAAGCAATAACTTTCAGTAGCATGTATGCATGCCAGTCTTGTGTGAGAAGACTTGAGTCAAAGCAAAACCATGGGTGAAGATGAGATCTTCTGATAAAAAATGCATCTTGTTGCTTTATCTTTCCCATAGATGTAAAATTTTCATCTTTCAAGGGTTTTTTAGGTTGAGATTGTTGATTTAAGACTGACAGAGTATAATGACATGATACTCCCATCTACTAGGTAAGATGCTGAAACACCAGATGTATTTATCAGAAACAAATCTGCATATTTGACCTCTCAGATAATTTTCTTGGTTCGTGCCAAACTTTCACATTTTTACCTAACTGCTGAGCTTAGCAGAAAAATCACTGCTCACATGAAAATGTCGAAGCTGCTGTGTTCAGTTTAGTTAAAAGCATTAACATTTCCCTTGCACAAAAATACATCTTATGTTGTGTCCCCCTAATCCATACTGCCACTGCAAATACACATACACAAGCACATTTTTCCTTTATCATGGAACTGGACTGTAAATAAACCCATTCTGATATGGTAAACTATATGAGTTGCACTTACTTGCTATTTAATATATTCTACTTGCATCCAGATTTTTACTGTTTGGAGCTAGCTGTGGTAGCTGAATTTTAAAAATTTAATACAAGTGGCTGAGTGCAATAAAGGTCCTCCCTGGAGAGTGATGCTTCACCTTTACATGTATTCCCACAGAACAGCCAGTAAATAGAGACACCATCATTACTGCCTCATAACAAATGCTTCACACGTCTGAAGTTACTTCTGATGAGACCATTTCTGAAGCTACCACTCTGCAGGAGGAAGTGCCCATTATCTGACACACTGAATTGATGCTCTCCATTTACAGGCTGACCCCATGTGTTGCGGAGCATTTTATAATGCATGATGCTGCATAACTGGAGCACAAAGTATGGACAAGAACAAGTCCCTAGCAAAGGGAAAGAGCTCTTCCAGCTTTGCTTGTATCTCTTTTCTTATAAATGTGACCTCAACTGAAATAGTAATTCAAAAGCTTCGTAAAACTGATCGGTCCATTATAGTGATCTGGCAGTGACTATGCATTTCTATGTAGAAAGTTCTGGCCTTGCCATAAAGCTGTATGGACCTGTCAGGATTGCTAAGTGATTTTTAACCTCATAGTACCTCCAGCATTGTAATAAGGTATCCTCTTCCCAATTTTCTTGGTGGGGAATTGAGGTGCAAGTTTGCCGTAGTGGCCTAGCCACACTCTCGTAGTCAGGTCTCTCGTGCACAAAGTATTGAGGAACTACAGAGCAGGCTATACAGACCTGTAATCAGAAGACTTGCAACAGTCTTTTCATAGTGATGTGGGTATGTGTGTTTTTAAACTGCTGACCCAGGGCACTTCATAACTGTAACTTTCTAACTAAGAAAGAAATGTGCTCAGCACCTGACTTTCTAGGTAACTATAGGCTGATAAACTGATAATTCAGGACTAATACGTGTCAGTTCATAGGGCATGTTATTTCATCAGGAATTAATTTGTGGGTGATTTCAGTAGCATTGATATGAAAATCAGCTCTTGTGTATCCAGCTATTTTTTAAAGAGTATGTTTTTATCTGTATAGATATAATTTAGGGATGGGTAAAATAAGAGTCATGTGGCCTGCTGCATTTTTTGGTAGCTTTAAAATCTAAATTTAGTATAAATTTTCTGTCACTCTACTAAGCCAAAAATATATCAAAATACCATACAACATCTTACTAAATTTTTGCCCAGAGTCTCAGTAGGGTTTCATGGGACTGTGAGTCTCCCTCTTCCCATCCCTTTCAGTGGTTCTAAGTTCCCCAGACAGGGGCCAAGAGGGCAGGTGGTGTCCTTGTGGTAATTCCTCCTGTGTCAGACACCTCAGCATGAGGAGACATGGAATACCAACCACACCTCAGGGAACTCACCTACAGAGTCACTAGCCAGGTGGAAAAGTGTAGCCCCTCTGGTGTTCTTCCCGCTGCACAGCTGGAGGTAATGAACAGCTGGAGCAGGGAAGCTGTGCAAACATCTGTGCCTCGGCCCCACGGAGGGTGCAGGAAAGGGATGGAGCAGGTCAGGGATGGAGTATGGTGCAGGACAGGGCTAAGCTCTGCAGAAAGGGGCAGAGAGGGTATGAGATTCATATTGCATCTTCCAGGATAACCATGGCTCCTGATCTCTTTGGCATCCAGTGGCATCGCCAAGGTTTAGGAAAGTGGTACTGCCACGGATTTGGTAGAACGCTTATCACTGGCCTCACTACAGTCATTAGAGAGAAACAGAGTCTCAAAAGTGGCTGATGCAGAGCCAGAATGGGGATTTGCCATGTTTGATGATGTAGCCAACTCCCCTCTTACTCAGAGCTTGCATTCAGAGCCTGCTACTAAGTAGTTTTGAGATGAAGACACGCTTATATTTGTGTTACTAAGAGCACCATGGGGACTTGTAAAAGTGCCCCTGACTCTTGCTTTCCAAGAGTCCAAATAATCTCTTAAATGAGCATCCTAGTTTGGTATAAGCTTCCAAGATAAGTCTCCCTCACCATACTATGCCATGACCCCTAATGGCTAATGCATTTCAGAAATATAATAATTAGTAAATAAAAAACATGGCAACATAAAAAAATGAATAAATTATTTATAATCAATATAGTTAGTACTATATACATAATGTTGGGTGATTATGAAAAATCTTGAAAATCTTGAAAACCTGCAAGAAATATTCTTCCATCCATGTGGGATATGGAAACTAGTTCATTGCATTCCTCTCTGCAGCAGCTTTTTCATATAGAAAAACTGACTTGATGTCTCCCTTCAATCTGCTTCCCACTTACAACCTCCATTTCTTCTATATTCCCTCAGACATCCTCAGTTGTAAACCTGAGCTTGTATTTGTTGCTTTTCTCTTAGTTAAGTCTTCTCTGAAGCCTGAGTCTCCAAAGTGTTTTGGCTGATGTGTACCCAGTACTAACCAGGGGTACAGGATTACTTCAGTGTGCTCTCCACACTGTATGCTCAGATATATTCTCCATGAGAAAGCTTACCTTTTTAGGATGTACATAGCACTGTCAGCTAATATTCAGATTCTGATTTACTAGAAGCAGCAGCTGGTTTTCTGCAGGGTGACTTTTTCCTACCTTTTTTTTGCACAGCTGATTATTCCTGCCTAAGTCAGAGTTGGATTTCACCGAGTATTTTGGGGCCATAACTCCAAATTATCAAAATTATTTTAAATTCTAATCCAGTTCTTCAATACAAGTTCAGTTTAGAGCACTCCTAAAGTTTAAGGAGAGTGTTTTCTGTTTCGTCAGTAATTTTTTCTTCATCTACATAATTAGTGAAAACAAGTTCACAAGAGTTCTGTAAAGCCCTGCCCAATACTGCTGTTTAGTGACATGATGACCTGTCAATATCTATTCTCTAAGTATGTTTACACGAACAGTTTGGAACCCATTTATATTAGCTTCATCTAGACAGTTTTTCTTAGTTAGCTTTCAAGGTCAGGTAAAACGGTGTATATAAGCTTAGTGGAGTCTAGTAATGTCACACTACTGATTCTTCACTTTTCTTTAGGCTTGCTACAGTATCAAATAAGGAAATTAATTATTTGATATGATATGCTATTTAAAAATTCATCTTGGCTCTTTCTTAAACTCGTGCTATTTTCCCAGCCTCTGCAGTTGTTTGTTGAGTAATTCATTCCAATCGTTTTCCTGGCTCAGAAGTTGAACACAGCAACTTCTAACTCCCCAGCCATTCCTGTGTCTCCTGTTGGAAGATGGTGCTATAATCATTCATCTTCCACCTTCTGAAATGTCACCTGTGCTCAGCAGGCATTCTCAAAGAAAACCACTGATTATTCCAAAATTATTTCAGCCTGCTCTTTAAATATCTTACAAGAAGTTTCATTAAGCCCAGCTGGGCTGAACAAAATGAAGCTACACTCTCTTTCCTAAACTTTTCCTTTTGTATTCTAAGCTGAGTTCTTGTCCTTTTGATGCTGGTGTGAATTCAGTAAGTAATCCAGTTACAGTCACATTTTCTAGTGAAGAGTGGAGAAAAAAAGACACTGAAACATTTCTGCCCTTTTCTAGTCATCCATCAGTAGCTTTATCTTGCTGTTGAGAGCCATTCCCCTGGAGGGAAGCTAAAGAGAAAAGGACAAGGGTCCATACTGGGTATCTGCCAAAGTCTTTCTACTCACTCTAATAGACTGGTTGAAAATAAGGTGCTATTCATCCACACAGAATCGAGATAAAGACTTTAACAAGCATAAAGGAAAATGATGGGAATTCTGTAGAAATTTCAGTCTTAAGGGTAGAAGTATAAATGCACACACATATATATATATATATATATTTATATATTCACCTCTCTATTTTCTATTTCCTTTTCAAAACTAGATTTAAAAAGGGTACCCTTTTTTCTCCTATATTTGGAAAGTGGCCAGAAAGGGACTGGAAGGTTTGATTTCCATGACATTATACTTCCCATGTTGAAAATAATGGGAAAAGAAAGGGAAGAGAGAAGATGAGCATCATCTTCCAGTGGTATGATCAAAGCATATAGCTTCCTTCAGTTTGAAAGGGAAAGGAGCTAGGCCTGAACCAGTGTGTACGAATGATACTTTCCAACTAATTTTAGCCCTCTAGCCAATGACAGTGAGAGGAACACTAGAAAATTAGCTGATGCTAATGACAAAATTTCCCAAAAAGAAGCAATGAAAAGTGATACCTGGAATGTCACTTCTTTTCAAACGGGCTGCTTATTCATCTTCAAAACATCTTTTCAACTGAGAAGTATTTTAAGTATGTCATTTCAGAGTGTGCATGTAATAATCAAAAAGACTTTCTGGCAACATTCCCTAATTCAATTCTCATGCCTATTTCAATTATATAATGCATTGGAAATTCATCTCGCTCATTATATCTTGGGCTGGTGGAGGAAATGGTAACAAACATCTAGTTAATAACAATTGAATTACAACAAAAGTTAACCATAATTATTACCCGGTCCTTAAACGTTAACAGAGGCCTATGCATCCTCAGGGCTCAGTACTGTTGCCAGTATACAGGGAAATGTATATAGGGAAAATCTGGGCTGAAAATATTTGCCTAGTATCAGCAGAAGAATGAGCATGAAATGTATGTAATAACAATTTGTTACCCAGAAGCAGTTATACTGTGGCTTTCCATTAGAAAAACAAAGACATAATAATCTATTAAATTAAAACTCCTCTTTTCTCACTAACGATCCAAAGCAACATTAGGTTGTAATAACAATACAAACATGATAATAAAGCAATTAAGACAGATATAGGTTTGACGGGAACGTAAATGAATGACATGAACAGCCAGTAAGAATTACACGGCCTAATAAATTTGCCAAATGCGGATTGGAAAGTAGTGGAAAATAATTGCATAAAATGTGGAATGAAGGCACGTTTAAGGAGAGGAGAGGATGATTCCAAAGCACTGTCCCAGGACCCTGTTGCAGGATAGCAATTATGACTTGTCTTTCTCCTTTGCTATAATTTGAAACTTTGTAAGAAAAAACTGTTTGAGATGGGTAGGGAACCTTTCCTCATGACCCAGTTTCTGCTGAGTTAAACCTGTGGGCTCCAGTACTAAATTTGGATGGGCTTTTCAGAAGCAAATCTAGCAAAAATGACAAGTTCTTAATTACCTCTCTTTAATGTGAGACATCAAGGTGTGTGCAAGTGGCAGATCACCCTTCAGCAGCTCGAGAATAGGCAGCCAGAGTCTCTGCTTGAGGACCACTGGTTCACCTGTGGATGTCCCATCTGGAGGGGACTGCTTTTCTTATGGTGAGGTTTAGACTACAAGCCTCCTTTTGCAGAGGCAGCCTATCACCCCACAGGAGCCTCCCTGGCCCAGTTTGTGAGCTGCCTTAATGGAAACTTGAGTGCATATTTAAAGAAAGTACCTATTTGTGGAACTGAGATTTTAAACAAGTGTGGCAATTAATGCCAAGCTGGAGTAGACATGTTTCCAGTGGGAAATTAACTGAGTGAGAAATTATTAATTTCACACAGCCCACCTGATGCTCAACATGGAGTTTCTTTCTTCTGTCAGTTGTGCCAAATTTATACATTTTAATGCAGCACACTCTTCAAGAAATCTGCAAAGAATACCCCTTCCAAGTTGTACATTACCCTACAATCACATCAACTAAGGAATAAGAAATTTTACAGCTTAATATACAAAAAGTAAAAGGCTAAAAGACATTGCTGTTTATGAGATGCAATGAGAAAAAAATATTCTTATGCAAGGTGCCTATATTGAACTGGTATGCAGATCAATGTGTTATCCAGCACTTGAATGAAGAAGCAGTATATTTGTTTCCTACAGTGCTTCAATCGTAAAAATGAGTCAGAGAATCAGACTATCCATACTTTTATGAATATTTATTATCTTGCCATATGGATCCTCCTTCTATTTATAAGACCTTTTAAATATTCAGTACTCTCTAAAGAGGCCCACAGAAATGTAGAGTCAAACTCTTTTTGTATACCTCATTGTATTATGTGAAACCATTTTTCATAATAAAGCAGAAAGACAATTAGAATTATTTTTTAATTGAAAGTGGCTATAAAGAAAAATAAATTAATAAAGAGTGAACTGGTACCTTAGACAATCTTTTTTTTATTCTTAGTTATCTCTAGTCTTATTGAAACTTCTGCACATGAGATATTTAAATGAAAATGGATTACAATTTTATAGGCTGTGCTTTTGACGATTTTTTTTTTTGTAAAAACCCAGGAGGAAAGACTCAGTCAAAAACATGTGTTGTCAGTTCAAAAGTTCAGTTATACTTTGATTGTAAACAAGATGCTTTTGGTTGCTCATGTGTCCTAGTTTCCTTATGAAACATCTCGTAAGTATTACAGATGATGTTAAGAGCCCAAGCTATAACAGAGCATGTCTGACTCGCCTTGCTGTAATTCTGGTAAGAAAAATTTTGAGCCCTGGGAGAATCCAGACCCATAAATCAGCCTTGTTGTTGGACTCATTTTTCACATAACTGAGTTTCTTGAGATTTGTGGTCGCTTTAACTTCTATCATGTTTCATAGCAGAGGGGGGCTATTGGACTGTGTCGTGGTCTAATTGTAGTTTAGGTAAGTCATGATCTGCCCCGCTAGACCTCCCATGCTCATGTGAACGCAACTGAAGAAGGCATCACTCCTCGCTTTAGAATCCATGGATGAGGCATTCAGTGGCTGCAGTGGGTTCCACAGATAAGTTGCATTTCAGCAGTGAGTAAACAGTGTCCTATTCACACCTAATAATGTTATTTTTTTTTCAGAAAAAAAAGGATTTCTGTAAAGACATATGTTAATTGGTGTAATTCTAATGAATTAATAAGCATAAACTGTGAATGCATCAGAGGAATCATTATCTAAAAGCTATTTCACAACAGCATAGATAACGATACTGTGTGCTAGATCTGGAGGTGGTGATATTCAGAGGCTTTATGCTGATTTGTATCAGCTTAGGGATCTTGTCCTTTGGAAGAATTCCACTATACATCAGAGAGGAAGGTACTCATTTTCCCAGGAGTTTGCCCAACTGAAAGCTATAGATCAAGCTATACACACTTTAGAAAGTAGCGCTTTTGCCTCTGGTTTCAATTCAAAAGATAGCAGGGAGAACTTTTTTTTTCTATATTCAATTGTCCCTTACTTTAAACCTCAGTAATTCACCCTAATTACAGAACACTTTAAGTTCAAGCCTGAATCAAATCTCTTAGGTATAGAACTTTAAATTACTGCCGGTCTTTAAAGCAACTACCTCTTGCTTTTCCAGTTATATCTAAAAGTCCAGATTAAAGAACATAAAAGACTACACACTGCAGATCCTTTTTCCCCCTCTCACTTACACTGTTTTATAACAACATAACTTCACTGTTTTTCCCTGGAGCTGTCCATCATTTACACTGATGAGAGAGTAAGGATAATCATCGTTGATCTGCAGATATATAAGGGAAGGGATAGGTGAAGAAAATGTACAACTTGGGTTAATTCAGAGATGCAACAAAGGGAAACTATTTTGCAAAAATACAAACCTCCACCAAACAACCTGCCATCCTAATTGCATCATTTTATACCATCTTCTTCCTGTCAGCTTTGAATTTGATCCCACTAGCAGCTGCTGTGACTTGAATTCAAGAAGAGATCAGCAGAGCTGTAACTGGGAGGGAATAGCTCAGAGATACCACGCAGGCACCAGAAGTGGGTATAGCAGATTACTTTAGGTTGGATGCATTCTGAAACCTGCATTTCAGTGTCCATATGTGGGTCTGGTGTTACAGCTCCTCTTACTCCTCAGGCAGTGAAGTCAGCTGGAGCCTGCCAGACTCTTCAGCTCTCACCCAGCCTTGGTTCAACTGTCCAGATGTAGCACCTAGCACTGTGTGATGTCTCCCAGGTACCCTGCCTGGTTTAGCTGCTGGGTCAAACATGTGGGGTTATCCTGTTGTCCCCGTGCTATGCCTGAGAGTCAACTGAGAGCATTTCAAGCACTCTAAGGCACCTCAAACAGCACTAGACACCTATGTAGGAGCAACCGAATCACACCCCTATGCCTCGGCAGCTGAATAACCCTCCAGGCTCCTCTGGGTGCATTACCTAGGGGTTCAGTTTTGTGCCTACTCAAAGGTTGTGCAGGTTTACTGTGATGCCATGGTGTATTCCCATGGGCTGACAGGTGGGGCAAGGATGTGTGCCCTTCTGAAACAGGAGCTGCAGGGCAGGGAGATCCTGCTGACCCTTGAGTGATGCAGTTGAGGGCACCTACTTCATCCCCTGCATCTCCCCAGAGGCACCAGGGAAACCTGGAAGCTGCGATAAGGCACCTCCGTTTCAGTATCCAAACTTGAAGTTGAATTCTGCCTCGTCCATCAGCTGAGCAACCAAATATGTATGACAGGGAAGCATTTTAACTATGTATCCTAAGTCAGGGCTGCAAAAATTGAGAACATGAGTATGGGTAGCTACTACATATGTGCTCATCTGTTAAGTGGCATTTTAGAGCAGCGTCTTCCTATCATCCTGTGGACTTCAGCTCTGTCTAGAGGCTCTCTGCAGCCCCTATAGGGTGTTCTTACACAAAAGCAGTAGACTGGTTGTTAAACAGCTTTAAAGTCTTACATTTGTCATTTCAAATTCATAGAGGAGACAGTAAATCGCTTGATGTTAAGCGGGAACTCCACTTTGGTAAGTATGTCTTTAAAACAAACACAGGCAAAGAAGGAAGGAAATGTAGTTCATATCAGCAGCTTAGTACTGTGATATACTCTCTCATCTCTTAAACAAATAAAATATAAGGATTACATTAGGACTAAAATAAAATAAAATATTAGGATTAAACAAAAATTAACCACACACATTAACTGGGTACCTGGTAACATCCCAAGAACCAGAACATTTTAGTAACTCGCAATATATAGTCTCTGAAGAATCCATGACAAGTTCATCCTTATCCCTTCCTTTTAATGGAAGAATTCACTGTTAAAGAGTCAAGAGCATTAAAGACCTCATAACAGCTTTCTGATAAGACTGTTTTAATTTCAGAAATCTTATGATGAGCAAGAGCTATATAAAGATGATGATAGCATCCACAGTTTCTTTTTTTTCCAAATGGTTATTTAAAATATCAGCCTCATTAAAACAGCTGCAGACATCTTGTAAGATCCATACTGAAATGCCTCCAGGCCAATTTCTTATTTGGATCCCCAAAACTGGCACTTTGCCAGAAGGATTGCAGAGTCTACATGATTTTTAAATTAATTTTTAATCTTAACATTGGCATCACCTCTTGAAGAGAAGCAGCAAAAAGGACAACATGGGGACATACAGTTTTTAATAGCAGTGTGTCCAATTTACTTTTTAGTAAGACGAAAGGTGGTTCGAGTATACTCAGGTACCTTGGATGCCCATGATCAGTGCTTACATACTGATGTATGGTATTTGTACAATGGAAGCACACAAGGATGTGCCTCAGTAAGGAAGTCTTCTGGTACTAGGAGTGACATAAACATAAGTTTAGATCTTCAGTTTTGCTTTGTTGACTTTAACCAAGACAAAAACTGCAGGTCTCAAAGCACTAGAATGCGCATGGAGAAGTCTTCAGCTCTGGCATCTAGAGAATACTGTACTCTTCAGGGCGGCTCAGCAAACCTTGATGTCAAGGGAAGGTGGGGAACAGAAGGGTATTTGGGAGTCTCAGAAAAAATCCCTGACATTGTAGCATGACTTTCCATAGAGCAGAGTGCAGGTAGTAGATGTAGACATGCCAGATGGTGTTGCAGCCCAGTGGGAAGAGGAAAGAAAGATAAATTCAGCCATTCTCTGCCTGCCTCCTCAAGAGATCTTTGCATTATTCTGGGCTCCTATTTAGCTCCTGGGAAAGCCTGATAATGCTGCCTCACGTGACCCTCCCTGGGGTCATGAGACCTCACTGGGAGAAAACATTTTAAATCTGCCCAGAAATGTTTACCACCCCGAGGAAGACCAAATACGAAAAACAGCAACTACAAAACCCTGGATGTCTAAAACCCATCAGAAATAAGTGAAAATACCCATCCTTTTCACAAGACAAATTATTGTTTGGTGTTCTCCTAGCTCACTGCTCACCCTTGTCTATATGTCTCCCACCTACACCCTGTCCTCTCCCAGGGGCTTGCTGTAAGTCAGGGAGAGACTGAATGAGATATGATTGCTGTTTACATGCTGTTAACAACCAAGTGCCTGAGCTCAATCACTTCTGTTCTTTGGAAGAAGTCACATCTCTGGACCTGCTGATAAGAGACAGAGAACTAGGGGTGATCCATTTTTTCCCCTCTCCTATGTAGCTCCTTCTCAGCATTTCCCTCTGCCTTGCAATACAGATGCCATCTCTGTGAGGTTCTGTGGTGTCTGAGTCTCTCCTTCTCATCCAGAGGTGCTGGTTTCGATACATCCCTCTCAGGCTCAGCACCACATGAGGCCCTGTCAGAAGGGTGACATTCTGTGAGAAGCATATGGGGATGGTGTCCCAGCACAGCCAGCCAAGAGCTTCCCAGGGCAGCAACTCCCATGAATCAATGTGGTGCCTCTCCTACGGAAAGCCATCAGTATGGTTAATAAGTATGTACATTTCTGCTGGGAAAAAAAAAAAATAAAAAAATGCACACTGCCACAATCAGCTGGGCTTGCATTCAGAACATATATAAATACCCCGCCCTTTCATCAGAAGCAGAGAGGAGCTGGGACACCACTGCACCGCAAGGAAGATAGCAGGAGAAACACAATCGTGGAAGTATCTAACTGTTGGGTAGAACAGCAGTGTGGCACAGTAAGGACAGCTTACATGCATATATGTTTTCATGGCAACACATTCCTCTTGGCACCCAAGATAACAGTGCAGCAGACTCTACTACTAAGTGTAGTATTTATATTTGGTCACATTGACTCTATTCCCTTGATTGTTTTTATATCAGATGAAGTCCTCAGAGCTCCAAGATGAAGAAGTACATAGGTGCTTTTATAAGAGTAGACAGAATATATCCTGAGAGAAGGCATTGAAAGTGATAATACTAGCAGTCTTTTTTTGAGGTAATTTATAACTATAATATTAGAAAAAGGAAGACCTAGTATTAAGAAGGGCAGGTTTCTGTTGTTGCTGTTCTCTGTGCTAGCACACTGCAGATTCTCTCATTCAGTATGCTATTCAGTTCAGGGACTGATTTTATTGTCAGAATTTGAAGTGAAAAAGAGCTCCCTGGTATCAGAAAAGCTTTGAAGAGCAGCATAATATGAATTCCAGTCACGTGCATGCCCTTTCACAGGCTGCTATAGGCTTGATGATAGCAATATCCCCTAAATGTGCATTAGCATTGATCACCTGTTAGACTGGCACATATGACATCTTTAATTGAGATAAAAGACAACTTTTTTCCAATTCTTTTCCTCTCCTATGGTAATTAGGAATAATTCAATGTTCACAGATGAAACAGACATGTGAAAGATGCCAAAGAGCAAGGACTGGTATTTTTCCTCAGACTTATTTAAAGGAGATAATCAATGGTACATATAACTATCCTTCTGATATACCTCCCTCAGCTTCCCTTCGCTTCCCAGACACAGACATTGAGGTGATTTCTGCAGACAGTATTAACTTAAATTCATATCTATGTATCTTCACTGGTAGGCATCTTATTACTGTGCCCCCTCATGCTTCTAGCTCTGGTGCTGACAAGGGCATAGCCAGCCAGGATCTCAGTGTCTCCTGATGCAAACGCTAATCATTCAACTCTCTATCCACACAACATATCTATAAGGCTGAGTTATTTCTATCATGTGAATAGAAATTCATACTCTCATACTAGGCTACACTTTAAAAAGTATGGTAAAACGAGGTTAACATCATTCTGTCTTATTCCTATTAATGTGTAGGTCCACTATCACTTTTCTTGCATAGCAGTGCTCTTTGTGTGAGATGCTGGAAGTCATCTCAAAAAAACTTCAAGCAGGTACAGACAAGTAATTTACATCTGGGCTAGTCATTGTCAGGCTCCTCTATGGTGAGCAGAGAGTAGCAGACACTTTTAGGGGTGATCCATCTGACAAACATGACATCTGCTTCAGAATGTGAGGAACCAGAGTCTTGAAATTGTGATCACATTAGAGGTAGGTATCCAACACAGCAATTGTGAGAGAAATCTCACCATCATGCCTTGGTTTGGTCATAGACATACAGAAAGCTTGTAATAGGAAGGCACTTGTGCTGTAAGAGACTTGATGGAGGATGTGCGTGGAGAAAACAGTTCCCCAGAGACACTGAAGGTCTTAATTATGTGAGAGGACTACAGATGGCTAAACAAGTTGCTCATGTTTAGCATCAGATTTTAATGTTCTTATTTAGCCTCAGACATAAATCAAAATGCAAACTGTCCCACTGAAAGACATGGCACTTCTGCAGAAGAGAGATCTTTTTAGGTTGAAAAGGTTGGTATAATAAAAAAAGCCCTTAAATTTACTGTCTGTAGTTACACGTGTGAGGAACGGAGGGTAGTTGGAACACACGTGTGTCTTCTACACACACCACCTGAGACAGGAAGGAGCTGAAACTCAGGGACTCTCAGGGGAAAGTTAGATTCTGCCTGGATTATGCATCGCCTAGAAACACTGAGAGGTACCAAGACTGGGATTTAATAGTAATATAGCTCACCATTACTACAATTAACTTGACAGTGAAAGATAGGCTTTGTTAGTGCTTCAAGACACAGTATGGGCTTTGGTGGCTAATCAAAGAAAGCAGAGGTCATATTTCAAGAGCATAGGATTTACATTCTTAATGATTGTTCCTTTTAGTGATCTATATAATGAAAAGCCTAATGCATTAATCCTTAAATTGCCTAAGGAAGGAAGATATTTTTGCTGTAACTCATCATCTGGCAACTTGGTGTTGCCATGTGAAAAAACTACAATATTCAATACTCTTGATGAGCACCTTAGATTTAAAAGCAGTGCCCTTTTTAGTCAATCACAATCCTGAATTTATTGCTTTCACTGCAGAGGATGAATCTAACCAGACAAATAGGATGAGAATTAATGGATTAGTCTTACATTGTTCATCCACATTCCTTCATTCATTCTCAGATCACTCACTCACCTTCTTGACATTTCTCTCAGTTCAGCTTGGAAAATATCTTCAGTTCTTTTGCCAAAGTAGACTTTAAGACCATTTCAGTCATACTTTGATATATATTGCTTTTCTTTTGGACTACTTTTATTTTGGCTTGTGTTCCTTAAGTGAAGCTTACACAATTAATCTGATACATTGTGAAGTCGCAATATCTCATTATGTGGTTGTATTTATAGTTCTCATACTAAAAGAGCACTCTGCCTTTGCAAGGATGTCTAGGTTACTTCAGAAATATATCTATTTTTGCCATCGAAAGATACTATTCCACTACCAACTTAAATACAATTTAAAAATTGAGATATGGAATAAACGAATCTCCAGTCAGAGCACAATGCCAAATGAGATGCTTGCCAGTGCATGGCATGTCAGATAGGAGCATGTGAGAATGGGAGTGGAGGAAGCCAGAAGCCTCCAGAGAGACAAAAGCAGTAGGTAGCTCTAAGAGAATGATTGTTTTTTTCTGTCAGACATAACCCATGAGGTTTCACTCTGCAACAAAACAGACCGTGCTGTGGCTGTCCAGACAGAGATGCAACAAGCTCATTGTTTTGTATGCAAACACACTAAACCAAATCCTCCAGGAAAACCCACTAATAGACTGCACCGAAACATAATAAGGTAAAGGATAGGTTGATAAATTAAAGTGAGTTATCTTAAAAACATTGGGTATCAGAGCTGTTACTTTGGTTCCCGCAACAGTACACTTTCCAAAAAAAACCTTGTTAACTGTTCTGTGTCCTTTCTGACCTTAGTTAATAGGCTGAAGCCCAGTAGGGAGTTCTTCCCATGAGGAAGAAGGGCTGACAGTGGATTTAGGCATTGCTGATGTGATCAAAGATGTTTAGCTGCAAAAATAGCGCTGGGACCTGCTTTCTCTGGCCACAGCAGCAGTCAGATGACAAGTTCTCTGCTTGCAGCCTCCCACAGAAATTATCCCTTAGCTCTTTCAGACCCCACTGTTAACACTTCTGTTAATGCATCCTATGCTTTTTGCTACCATTTTCCTCAGTGGCAGGCGCACTTCCCTATTTCTATCATAGATGATATGCAATCACAGTTTCAGCAATCAGTTCTTACATGCCTGCGTTTGTCTTGCCCTTTTCCTCTACCAAATGATTCATCCTGTTCTCAGCCTCTGCAGTGTGCAAGCCAGTGCTTGTGACAGCTTTCCTGTCATTTCTGCTACCTGGTTGCACAAAGCCACTGAACGTCCCCTTTACACTTATCTTGAGTGAAAGGCATCTCTTATACTAAGCAACTTCAACAACATTTAGCTCAGCTAGGAAACTTACTTCACAGTTAAAGGTTACACAGGGAAGCCCTAATGCCTCTCCCACTGAAATGAGCTAGATCCCTTTGCCTTTGATGCAGACAGAATTAAATTTTAATATGTGAAAGTTCTCCTCAGAGGTGAGATGAGCTTTTCTAAAGAAATTTTAAAATCTGCCTGTTTAATCAGGGAATATGCCTGAAGTTTGCTGCTGTCATTCTCTGCTGTCAGATTCTGTACCCACTGCATAAACATGCTGTTAGATCACTTTATCAAATACTGAAATCCAGAAAACACTGAAGTGGATGCTTAAACTGGGGATAGGTATTATTATAATTATTGTTATAGTATTATTAACTTCTAGGTGTTATTGTAGTAGTATTATATTGGACAGGTCTCTACTGAGTTTTTTTAACAAAAATCCTCTCTGGATCAGAACCTTCCCTTGCACTTACACAGAGGGATATATCTATGATATGCAGTAAAATCATTAAGGATTTTAGAAAACATACATCAGATTTTTATTTTGTATTACCCTATGTTGCCTACTCTGCTTTAGTCACACCATGAGTAACAGGCTAATTTAAACCGGCAGTGACAAAGTAATCTGTTATACTTTCATGTCCATTATGTATCTCTGGTTTTGTAAACTGAAGTCCTAAATTATATCTTGCATGCAACTGAGCTTTCTTATAAAGCACATGAATGCTAAAGAGAAGCAGGGCACTAGAGCCTCTATTCTACATGCAGTCCTGGTGCTCAGGGTTCATGTCACCATTTAAAAAAAAAAAAGAAAAAGTAAGAAATCAAATCTTTTTTGTATTTCTAAAATAATTTTTACATGGATGAAATGACCAACACTGAAACTAACTTTTAATAAATGGAAAGTCCAAGTCTTCTCTTCACAAGAAGTAGTTTCATAACTAGATGTGCTTATAACCTAACAAAAGGCTAATCTATTGCTTTGTTTTTCAGTATCAAAAATATTGTTGCTAGTGATGTTCATGCCACTAAGAAAGAACATCTTGTTGGGCAAAAAGACAGTAGGCCTCCAGAAATTGAATGCAGAGGTGATTATACCTAATAAATACACATTTATTCATATCCCTGAAAGAACTCTATTTTTCCACCCACCAAAACTTGCTGAATGTCCTGTGTTACTAAGTTTTAAGTGTACAGCTCTACAAACATGGTTTTTTGAGGTGAGCCAAAGCACTTCAGCTAGTCTGGTAACTAGCCTGTGGGAGCTGGTCTGTTATCTTCCATTGTTAATTGCTCAATGAAATGAGGTGGACTTTTCTGGACTTCTCTGTGTTCACAGCCAGTGACTGCAGGCTACCAGGTGCTGTAAGACAAATCTATCTTTTCCCTCACACTATTTTGTTTGGGCTGCTGTACTGTAAAGCTGGATGTGATAGTTGGAAAAGTAATTGTCTTTTTTCTTCTGTTTGGTTTTTCTTTTGCGAAGCAAAAAGGACATTGCTTGCCCATTAACATAGATGTAAAGAGTAGGAATATTCACATATCTGTTGCCAATTTCATACTCTAATATCAGGTTCTCCCTGTAAACTGAGTATCTGCCTATACATAAAGACATACTTCAAAGCTCATCATGCATCCACAAAACATGAATCTTTGTACACATGCAAGGGTCCAAAAAGATGGTCTATTCTTTCTGCTGATAGCTTCCTTTTTTAAATCTTTTTTAAAATTTATTTTTATTTGCATTTAAACTGATGGCAGCTGCTGTCGACTTGTAAAAGTTATTGCCAATATACCTGCTGCAATGATCTCGCTGGCAGTGACAGCTGATGAAGCCATTGTCCCCATGGCTGACCTGTCAAGGCCAGTCTCTCTCTCTCTCTCTCTGCAGCTCTGTCTGCACTGTAACAGAACTTGGATGCTTGAAGCCTCTCTAAGAGCCAGACAGGTTGATGAATAGCCCCATGGCATTTGCACTGAAGCATTACAACTCAGGTCACAAATTCCCACCAGTACACCTCCCAGATGCTTCAGTCACAGGTGCTAGGACTGGAGTTGCGTACATTAATTTTGCAATGATGCTTGCCTTCCAGTTAAGAAGGGAACAGTGTTCTTTGTCTTCTCTCTGCTTCCTTTACTTCTGAATCCTTTTCCATGAGGTCAAAAATGAAAATGAATTAAAACAGGCATTTTATTTCTAGATTTCAATGGTGTAGAGGTTCTTTGAGGAGGGGTCAGTAGTCTAAATTTCCTGGTTTAGACATATCTGCATTTTTGATTAGGAAGAGGTTCATTTTCCACTCCTGCAAATCACTGCAGAGAGAACTCCCCAATTTTCGTCTTGGTGAGTTGACTGACTCGGAACCATCTCCTATCACTTAACATACTTAATACCAGAAACAAACAAGGACCTTTCATGAGAAAATAAACGTCTTCAACACAGAGCAGTGCCATTCACAGATGCCCTAAAGATGGAAGATTAATGCTAACTCTAACAGCTGTCCCTTCTTTGAGAGGCATTCTGTCTGAGGTGTGTAGAGCTTTGTTACATTCATGACACTAGGCACACTGACTTTGTCTATAACTGCTGTAACCATCACAACATATAGCCATTGCCTCTGCAACCTTGTAATCAACTTGATCTGCAATTTTACTGAGCAGAATTGATTTCTCAACAGTTACAAATGAAATTAACTGGTTCTTGAATACATATTGGTACCTTATTACTCCACAATGATGTATATAGGCTGAATTAGGTCATGTATGATTAGTCAAAAGAACAGAGCGAATATGCAGAATAAAGTCTGCATTATTTATTTATATTTTAATTTTATAAACAGGCTTTCAACATCTTATTTTAAGACTTTTTTTTTTTTTTTTTTTTTTCCAATGGACTTACGACATTAATGGAAAACTGTCCTGAAGTTCATACTGTGTAACCATGTATGATAAAACATCAAGTTGAAGGAGGCAACCACAAGAGATATGGTTTGTTTCTTAAAGAGAGTGAACACTTAATGGAAGTAAATTAAAATAAGAGAAGCATGGTACCAGCTGTATTAAGAATAATATAAAGGAAAGCAGAAACGAAAACACTGGGCAGAAAACAACAAAATCAGATGTGTCTTGTCTAGGTGTAAGCTTCTATGCATGAGGAATAAAAATTCAACCCCTCAGTATGCTCTGAAGATGTCGTGGGATAATTTACATTTCTGTTTTTGAAACCTAACTGTCTAAAAGCATTAGAAATTAGAGTCAAAATCATGACATCATGTTTCTGTCCACTATCAGTCCAGGGATTTAACTCAGGATCAGTGATAGTATCTGTCCAAGAATAAGGAGTGGGGCAGCTCTGGCTCCCCTTTCCTTTCCTCTAGAAAGCACTGTTAGCTCAGTGTGACAATCCCAGAGGCATACAGCTGATTTTAATTCTTTACATGGGAAAGGGATGAGCCAGGAACCAGCTCTGCACAAACAGTGTTTCATGTCACCTAATATGAGCTGTGTAAAGTCTGGACTTCTCAGGTCTCTGTAATAGACCTTTGCAAAAGATGATTCATCCCATATGCGTTAGTCTCCCACTCCTAATGTTAAGGTGAGATGAATCACCTTTTAGAGGTCCCTATATTTCCTTATGGATTACTCCATTTTCTTGACTGACTACTTGGTGTCTTTAGCATATGCTATGTGCCTAATTTGATCAACTCTCTAACTGTTTTAGATGTCTAGTTAGGAGATTTGTATTTCATGTAGCTAAACGGGGTCCTGGTTTGTTCGTAGAGCAATAAAACTGAATGCCCCTCTTTGAGACTCATGGCAAACCTGCATTTCAACATACTGAGCAAAACACCTCTGAATTCTTTCATCCCGGACCACGTATTTTTGAAAATCTTATCCTGTACTTGTATATTCAGAACTCTGTTAAATTTTACATTTGAAATACACCACATGAGAAAGACAAATGAGAATTATGATCCCAATGCTGCAAAATTTTTATATGTTCATAATATTACTAATTTTATTTATGTCATTGCCTAAATACTATCAGGATAGAAGCCTGTATTTCAATCAAGAAAACACAGAGTACTGCCCATATAGGAGTAAAGCTAAGAAAAGTTACTAAGCAGGATAAGGAGTTACAGGGAACTCAAACTCACACTAATAAACCTATTGCTGTCTGCCCCACTAAAGACCAGAAGCAAGATATAAATGAAGCACATGGTTTACCTGCCTCATTACAGTGACTGAGCTGTAGGACGTTATTCATGAAGGCTGATACTAGCCAGAAGGTCTGGTTTCCTCAGGTTCCCTCAATACCCACCAGGTGATTGTACCTGAGAGCAAGGGAATACATCTAACTGTAGGTACTCTCCATACCTCTTTAACCCACAAGTGATTCTCTTCCTACAGGCTACAGAGAGAGCTTGGGGACTTCTGCATACAACTCCCAAATTTTTAAGCACCATCCTCACCTAAGGCAGTACTCCCATTTTATTTCAAGTATTCATGAGTGAACAAGAAGGCAGGGCAGGGTCTTGAAACTCGTTGCTTTTCACATCTTTTGTGAAATTTTCAAATTAAACCTGTAATTTACATGTTGTTTTCTAATGGATTTTGATGGTGGAAATGAGAGGTTAAAATTCTTTGTTCAGTCTTAAGTTAAGCCCTGCTGCTGTTCAACATGGGCATTACAAAGCAGAGTGGAACACTGCAGACAAAAAATAGTCATTTGTCTTGCAAGGCAAATATTTGAGATGCATGGGAAATGAACCTGTAAATATCAGTTTGTCACATTGTCTTGAAGTGCAGTCCATCTGCATGTGTCTGCTTGGCACATGGGAGCCACAAGCAAATATGAGCAAGCTCTGTCCATACTACAAAAGAAATGCTGTGTCAAGATACTTTTTTTAGGACTGGGCCTATGACAATGTCTTATGCTTCTCATCAAGCCTCACAGACCGGGGCTTACAGACCATACTAGTCAAAGCAATACAGCTTTTGGTCAGGTTTCTGCCCAGGCAACGATGGCTCATGCCTACCAGGTGTGTACCATGTAAATACACCCTGAGTGCACACCTGCCTTCAAGACAATCAATCTTTTGCTGTCAAGTCCATGTCTGTGTTGTAGAGCTTTGTCAAAACAGCTTGCTTTGTGATGGTTCAGTAGTTTCAATGACCTAGTTTCAAGAATTTTCAGTGAAGGGGTTATGTGTCAGACCCAAAGGTATTCTGACACCCAACTCTCATTTCAGTTTTTATGATGTGTTAAGAAACGCCTTACACCAAAACCCAAAGACAATCTTCCTACATTGCCTCCTGCGTGGCATATCAGAGAGGAATATGAAGATGAGGTTCTGCACATTCTTGCATAGGAATTTAGCGTCTGGCTTACTATTAAAGATAAGGACACAAAGAATGTATCTCTTATTCCCTCATATGGCCATGTCATAGTCATGATTGCTTGTCCCTAGTAGCTACAGTGACATTTGGGAAATGAGTCTGACCTTGATATTTTTACAGTGACACAGGAAATCATCTGTCCTTCCTTAGTTTGCCTATGTAACTAAGTGCTTGTCTTGTCTTTGACGCTGAGATGGAGTGCAAGCAGTTCAGAGAGGGCCAAGTCACAAGCAACATCCTGGGATCAAGTCACACAGTCCCTGGGATCTGGATTGGACCTAGGGCTAGTGGCTGGGCTGGTGACAGCATGGTAGGACCCCATGTACACACAGACTTCCAAGAAAATACTGTCATAGTCTTCCATCTGACCCTTCAAGGTTGTGCTGCAGCTTGATCCAAGTTCATCACAAAGTCAGTGCTGTTGGGTAACTCGTAAAACAAACAAACAAACACACACCTATAAATATTGGTACTTAATAAGGATCCAAATCAAATAATATTGGGAAGATGACGCTTGACAAGAAACTCAGTGGTTCAGACAGTGGGAGCTGTTTCTGAATTTATGTCTAGCTCATGAACCATATTTGACAGCTAAATTCCCTTGAGCTTATGTTAGACAGTGTCTAGCCCTAGAGAAACAAAACCCTTTTGAGGCCCAGTAGAGTGGCTCCTTTTCACAGAATCATGTTCAATCACACTTTGGTGAAAATCACCAAAGCCTGGTTAAGGAAGGCCAACATAAAAAATAATAACCAGGGAACTAAATACGCCATCAACAGCATTCACAAATTTCTGTATTAAAACCAACCTACATACCCCAGGAAGTATGTCACTAAGAAAAGTAGACAGATGAGTGGGAAAAGTTCAGGCCTTGCCACAGAAGTCTGCAATATGCTCTTGGTTACTCTGCTATTCTGAACATGTGATTCATATTGTTTATATTATTGCTTGTAGCTTTGTGCCCCCTGTGGCCTCAGTCATGAACCAGAGTCCCACTGTGCTGCTTGCTGGAGGATCACAGAACAGAAATAACAGCCTCTGCCTCAGAAAGCTCATAGTACTAGCAGTGTGCAAGGGAGGACCAACAAGTAGATCAGAGACACAAGTAAACGAGAAAACATTCAACTGCAAAACAGCCAGCAGAAGCCATGTGGCAGAGCCTCACTGTAGCCAGAAGATTCCTGGGCTTCAGAGCAGATATCTTTGGGAGAAAAGGGTGTTCACAAGGCATATGTCTCAGGTTTGAAGACTAAACAAGACAGGTTATTATCCCCTATTATGCCTCTGTTTTAACTCTCTGTAAAATGGAGATAAGTTCAGAGTCCCTCTTCAAAGACTGTGGTGGAGTCTAACTTGTTAGTGTTTGGCTGATTAGTGAGTAGAAAACTACAGAAGTTCAGAACCAGCTGAACACCTCATTTTTCAGAAGGAGGAGCTTAAAAATAACTCATTGAGAGCTGGCTGTGCAAATAGAAGGAACATGGCAAAGGAATATCCATCCACTCTCTGTGTAGGTTTTGAGAGCATTATAATTTCAGTAACAATGTCTAGATAGAAATATGAAAAGTTAGTAAAGATAATCTGCCACATCAAATTATTTGAGAATCTAATGCTATTTGGCTTGAAAATACAAGGGATTTAGTGATCTTTCGCACAAGTGTTCACTTCTTCCCATAAGCTGTTGCAGATACATTTGATTTTACCAGAAGTTCACATGGTCTCAGCTTCCTGGGGTTTATAGGTGTAGAAAACATTTAACCTAACTCTAGATAGTTAAAAGCCACTTACTTACCTAAAACTGAGCACGACCAGGATAACATAAGGTAACTCAAACAGTGTTATGTTCTTGTGTTTATGCACCTGAATTGAGTCCTAGCTGTCTGAAGTGCCATATACGTATTTAGTATCTTCCTCCTCACTTATCAGCCATTTCATTTGTTATATCAGATTACCCACTCCCTCTCATGCTGTGTACAGATTGAGGCAGTTCCTCTGCTCACAGTATGAACTATTTACTTGTATTGCCCACACAAGTGAAAATGAATCTTTTTGGTACTTCATGTCGATTCCATAAATAGGTTGGCTTTTTTTCTTTATGAAATTTTCTGCAAAGTCTTTTGTTCTGATATTAATAAATGTTAATAGAAAGCAGTGTGTGTAATACTACACAGGAAGCATGTCTGGGTGTCCTGTGTCTTTTGAATTTGGCATTTAGGATGGCAAGAACTTAGTATTATTGGCCAGCTCTCTTTCAGAATTATGCATAAAGAGGAAGGGCAGAAAAGCAAATCTTTCCTGATGGGCATGAACACAAGAATCTACGTCTTTCCTGATAGCTGGCATTATTTTCTTTATAAATCTATTTACATTATGACAAACATGACAGCACATTTTCACTTTACATCATTGTAAAGGGATGGCAGCAGCTGTGGTGCAGAGAGGTGGATAATGTAATAACTAGTCCACAAATAATCCAGCCTGACAAACGTTGGTGACAAACCTCAGAGTTCAGAAATGTCCTTCACAGCAGCATGCAGGAGAGACACTGTTTCTCTGAAGGTTATCCAAGCACTTCTGCAGCTCTGCTCTGGAAATCATGAAAATGAAGTTTCTTTCCAGACAGCTGGTGCTTCGCAATTGACACTCCCAGATGAAGCCAAAGCACAGCCAAAAGGTAATTGCAGTACCAAAATTCACCATTTTTTCCTTAAAGGACTAATAATTTGTTTGAGCTTTTTTTGAGTAAACGTTAGGCAAAGTTTATTTGGCTTGTGAGATAACTGGGGCTGGGGCCCAGGCCTGGACAATGCCTGTCACAGCAATGCTGCTTACCAAAACAAGACCAAGAACCCAGCGTCAAGGTCATTTTACTGTGTGCAAACCCATTCTTAACTATGCCATCAACAGATAAATGCAGAAGAAGATGTGGTAATGCTTCAATGGTTTTTAACTTCTTCTTTTCCCCATACACCTGTAAAATGTCAAGCAGATTGTACAACCTATCAAGTAAATTCTCCTTTCGCTAAGCTGCGCTTGTTTCCATAGCAGTTAAGTTTCCCTGCGGTGTGGCAGGAAGCTGCTAATATTCTCTGCTCCCTTATTCTTGCCTTGAGATCAGTTATAAAGATGTTGATGTGAAGCACATGTAGAAGAGAATCAAGTTACACCATCTCTGAACAGGGTCTGGCTGTCATGCCAGCTACTGCTCACCAAGGCAATTAAATGAGGTGCTACTTCTTTCTTTAAAATTAGGTGACATATTCGAAGCTTGTAAGATGTCCAGGCACAGTCTCTCCATCACTTTCAGACAGATATAACGACATCAGCCAAATCCTGACACAGTTCTGAATATTTACTGACTCATTAATAAACTGGTGTGAAGTGCTGCATGCGCTGCAGAGTGCTGAGGGGCTGGGTTTGAAGAAGTTTGTTTTCAAAAGTGTTTTTTTAACTTTTTACCTGAAACATACAATAGAAGTATATATCCTGATTAAAATGAATTGTAAGTGCCTCCAAAGCAGAAAAATAATTTTCATATTTAAGCACATCTGAAGATCCAATTAACCTATATTTGTCCTAAATTTACAGGAAAGAAGAAATCCAGGAAGATTATTGGGAAGATAGGTCAATTCCATCAAGAGTCACATATCTTGTTGCCATCAACTGCAGTTTTAAAAATGACACTTAGGGAACCAAGAGCCAGTAATTTTCATTTCAAAGATCTCCCTCACTTCTAAAATTACTTAGTGTACTAACATCAAAGTATTCAACAGCACTGGGCTGCATATTCAAAGTTTCCCAACTTGTTCCTGTGTACATTAAAATATAACAGGGTTTTTGTAAGGCAGCCAGGTGGCATAACTGGAGAAAAAGAACTTCAGAACCATCAAATTTTCAGTGTCCAGCTACTTCACCAAGCAGAGGAGAATAGCAAATAGTATTTCCCTTGTTCCTTATCCCTTGGAAAGCTTAAAACTAGAATTTGTGTAAAACTAGAATTTGTGTCAGGAAAATGGTTATAAACACAGGTCACAGTTTGCTTTTGTGATTAAAAGCTGGACAGATAACTGCACACACAAGTAACCACAGCTTACATGCAAGCATTAAGAATTAGTTGACTGCTAATGGAGTTTCTGACCCATATTGTCTGCTGATTAACCATTTTAAGCAGATTATTTCAGAACAAAAAACAGCTATAAAAAGATAAATGCAGCAGATCACAAAGCCAGCCTGTCAAACTCTGTCATTCCATTCTTGTTTGCACCAGCTCAAGATGCAGCTGTTGATTTTAGCTATTCTTCAAGTTTTCAAATACTTCACTACTTGTTACCTTTTGGCCACAAGCCCAGAGTTAGCTTTAGGGAAATTATGTTATTTTCCAGTCTCTACCAACACAAAAGTTGCAAAGGAGCTTTTGCTATGCTTCAGAAGCAGAGCGCAGTGCTCAGAACACATCTTTCATGAAGTCATTGCGGTTCTGCTTCACCATCCCAAAGTCCCCTTCCGTAGATGTCCTGTCAAAGGGATTGCTGTAGCTATTATCGAATATTTCAATAGAAAGACTGAACTTTCTTTCCCCACAACTCTTCTTTTCCATTGCAAGCTGAGACAGAATCAGAGTCAATAACAAAAGTCATTGAACCATACAACACAACATCTGAGTCAGGGCAGGAGTAGTAGATAAATGTGAGGTTCTCCATCAAGCTTGGAGTCACCCCACTCAGGGTCTAGAATTAGCAGACAGGTTTGCTCAAGCCTCTGTCAAGACTGGCTGACATGAACATTTGGTATCGTCTCAACATGCACTGGGAAGATTTCAGCAGCTGAAGATTTAAATTATTATTATCAAACTTGGATATCTTGTCTCTGTAAAGCAAATAAATTCCTTCATCTGCAAGGAACTACAAATAAAACCCACAAGAATGTGTCACTTGATTTTTCTTTTTCTTTGGAAATATTCTTCATGTGTCATGTTGCTGATTACTGCATGGCACATACACAACCCGCATAACAATGGAGTTCTTCCTCATGAGTTCTTCCTTAAATTAAGCGTCAGAATGTATTTTAAGTGTTTGTTCCATGAAAAAGGAGACAGTCCTTTCTCTGTAACTTTTGGAGCACAGAAAATGTTTCTGCAATAGAACAATATAAGTGAAGCTTCCAAAAAGGCATAGAAGAGTTAGAAGCATGAAATAAGAAGTGATGGGAAAATCTCATGGCACATTTTTTGGATTAGAAGGAACCATTTTGTTGGAACAAAGACATTTCAGGGAAACACATCAAGTTTTGTCAAAAGCTCAATGCATACATGTTTTCTTGTTTCATTTCAATGTCATTGTGTTGCAACCAGGTAAAAATATTTCTGCAACACGGTAGTTTCATCAGCTCCATTTTACATACATTACTTAGAATTTTATTCTTGTATTTACAGAAGTCCCATTAACTATGTCAATACTATTTTTAGCACTTGTATTTGAAAGTGTTCCACAGACTCCCAAACAACTGATAGCCCATGGATCAAAGCGTACCATAAATAGGGATCATACCCGAACATGACGGTTCTCCAATCTAGCTGCATGGAATTCACCACCCCTGCTTGCTTTCCTGTGTGGACAATCAAGGGATGACAAAGAAGTGCCCACTGATTTTCTAACTGGAATAATTATCCTTAGTATCCTAATATGACATATTTAGTTTCCTTAAGATGACTTGGCCCATAGGATCTGAAGAAATTATGGCTAGTTTGGATTATAAGCAGAACCAAATGAAATGTCAAACCTTAAAATTGTTGGGTGCAGAGTGAAATGCACTGTATTTGATGAATTGCATTGTTTTGTCTAGAAAAGTCAATGTTTCTAACACAGAAGACACTCAAATACCACAGAAGAGCAGCACAGGGCCAAATTGAAAAGCTATCCTAGAGCCTGAAATCTATTTCATACCTAGCTTTATGATAAACTTTACAGAAAAGCAAGCATTCACATGCTGAATTACATGCCTCAGTATCTTTAAGAAGCTGGGCTTTCTCCAAATATTAATTTAGGTTTTGGCTTTTGTAATTATGGTTTAGATTTGGCAGCTGTTCTGTCTTTCTGTGAAGGAAGTTTTGGGGAAATAGAGGGAAGATTTTATACCATACCATGAATGAAACATGCTTATTTTGTATTCACATTATGACTGAGTAACACAGAAACCCAGCCAATACCTGATATGGGTACATGGCAACATTTTCTTGCTCTTCTACTCAGTTTTAGTGATGCAGCCTCCACTCCTGATTTTTAGTAAGTAAAACTGCAAGAACCGTTGCCTGTAGACTGGCTGAACCTATCTGCAAGGAAAACTTCACTTTGGGAGGAGTATGATGACTGATGGGTGCTTATGAGAAACTCTTGACTGCACCGAAGATGTTGAATTTCACACCATGAGGCAATCACCCTCTAAGATGCTTGTGTATTTACAAACATGTATGTGCATTGTTAAGGTACAGCAAGGGGGGGACTGCCCACCAGGGCCAGACCTGGGGTCACCCAACTGCACGGGTCAGAGCAGGCTCTGAGCAGGTGCAGCCTGACCTGTGCAGGGCTGGGCTGGGAGAGCCCACATGACCTGCAATGCATCTGGGGCTCTGACCAATAAATTTTTGAATTTAATCTCTGCTGGGAAAAAAACAGTAGATTTAAGTAAATGGTTAAGGATGTATTGCTTTCAGCAAAAAATCAGGTTCAGCTTTTGGAAAAAGTAAAATTTCTTGACTAATTAACTTTTCTTTGCCCTCATAGATATCAGCCTTATGAAATCACTGTCTATATCTTGGTTGAAGCAAACATTTTATGCAAAGTGAAAGATGATGGCAAAAAGGACAGATTACTTCCACAGAGCCAAAGTGAAAGCACATTTTCCACCCTTATCTGAGTTCTTGAGGAAAAGGTGTTAGAGAGGGTGACAGAGTCCATCCCCCAGCCTTACAATTTCAGAGGAATGAGCAGTGATCTTCTGGGAACTGGATCCTCCTCTGAGCTGCAAAGTCAGCAGGAAATCAGAGGCCACTGTGCATCAGCCAGCCAGTGCTGTTCAGAGAAGTATTATCTGGCTTTCTTCTCTTTTAGCTATCACTTGAAAGTGCAAAGGAAATATACAGCCCAATCAAGAGCTCACTTCAGCTCTGTACCCCAATCTTTTCTCACTCCATTGGCAGTTTGTCAGACGAGACGTGAAGTAGCTTCAAGTAGGAGATTACAGTCAGTCTGCAGTGGGGTGCCTGCATGTGTTCCTGTGCGCTCAACATCTGTTGTACCACACCTGAATGCTGAGTTATGTCAGCCAGAATGCACAGAAAAAATAGGCATCTCTTGTTTCTGAAACAGAGTTGGTAAAAGCTGTTATACTTCTGCTACCCATTACCTACTCTACTCTTGACCTAAACAAACACATTGTCTTTTTCAACAAACCTCATTGAATCAACAAACGTTATCACCATCGAAATGTAGAGAAAGAAAAAAAGAGATAAAGAAGTCCATCACCTCTTCAAACTAAATCAGTTCAGAATCTGTTTCTAAAACGAGAGGACAGGGGTTTCTTTGCACAAATGTCAGTCCCATGAACTTACTGTTTGGCTGCACTCTGATTGAAACCAGTCACAGCAGCAGACCAGAAGCACAGCATTAAGTATTTGCTTATAGTCTGTGACACCATATATACTGGTAATCACGGTTTTCTTAGTCTAGGGAGAAATAGAAAGATATGCTAGACAGTGTTGGCATTTTAGGTTCCAGATTTTTTTTTAATCCAGTGTCCTCTATATAGACTGTGGATAATGAAGATGAAGACAGTTTGATCTCTGTGGTCATTTTTGAGACAGAGATACGTTCTAGAAGCATCTGTTGAACCACCTTTATTCCAGGACTAGAGTAAGTGAGCAATAAAACAAAATTACACTTGGAATATACTTGATTGCACTGCTGATTTTACTTCCTCTGGGGCATCAGCCTAGCTGGCCTGATTATATGCAACTGCACATTAAAAACTAACAGCAAGTGGGAAAACAGGACACAGTTGTCAAGAGGAGGTGATCAATCCATTCAACAAACTAAAATATTTATCCCTTTGCTCAAAATTCATTTAAGAACCTTCATTAACTGAATCCAATCTGTTTTCAAAAACTCCATTACAAAACCATTGTAAAAATATCATCCACTTCTAGATACACCTACACCTGCAGATTGCAGAAGATGCCACTATTTCAAATTAAATTAAAGGGGACCAAATTCTGTGGCAATAAATCTGCAGACTTTTGTGTAACAGGAAGCAAGCTGAGTTCTTTTTCAGATGACATCTTATGAATTTTAAGCAGCAGCTACAAGACAATGTATAAAAATAAGCATGCTTTCACACTCAATATCTTTATGAAGGTTATTCTTTTGTACTAAAGAGCCTATAGGCTAATACAGATTATAAAATATTGTAACCAGACAAGGGAAGCTACTAACAATTTGTAAGAGGTATCAGGCAAATGGAGCAGGAGATTGCAAGCTCTGATTTATCTGAATTTTATTATTTTAAACTGGGTGTTATGGATGAATCTGAAGTTTATCATGGATCTGTTCACCAGAACAAAGCTTACTCTTTCTGCATTATGCTTCTGATACTTCTACACTGAGTCCATAATTGTCTGCCCTTGACTATACATCATGATATATGCTAAGGAATTACTGCAGAATGGTATTTTAGCTTTAGCCCTTAAAATTACAAGTCAGTTGTTTCCAGTCAGGGGTTGTGTTGGCCTTTGGCAGTAGCAGCGATTTTCCATTGGGCTATCTTACACTTCACAGCAGCAGACGTTATGAACAATTGACTTTTGTCATAGGATGACTGCGATTCTTACAACACTAGAAGAGATTCTGAAATGTTTTTAGTGTATTGCTTCTGGTGTGGCAAGTTTGGGTGGACAGCACTAACAATCCACACAGCGAAGAAAATTGGCTCCCACTGACATTTTTCTTGGCAGACAGTGAGAAGAGCTTCTTATTGACTCTCCAGTCACACAGTTACTCCCTGCTTAAAAAAAATGAAATAAGAAAAGTCCTTTAAATTCAGCTTTTTGTTGCTTACAGAAGTGGCCTGAGGTGCAATGCTGAGAACAAAATGAGTTCCCCATATGCTTCAGGGTGCCTTGGGGGCTCAGCCTCCCCTGAGCAAACCCTGTGTAGCTGCTCACTGCAGGTAAGGGAGCACAGAGAGAGCTGTCACTCTAGGCAGGACTACATGACCATACAAAACATGGCATGACTATGTTCATTGAGTCAGGATATTACTTTTAAGAGAAGAAAGTCCTGATGAGTATCTTTAGCCAAGGGACAGCTATTGAGTAAGACAGTTTGCTTCATCTACTGAAAGTTGTAAAAGTCTTCTAATAAATGGAGAGACTTTTGTCTTCTTTCACCCTGCTGTTCCCTCCAATAGTGTCTCTGGGTTACTCACAGGCACAGCTTGCTGCTCCAGCTGGTCTTCCCCACCATCTCCAGCTCTCCACATCTCCCACTGTCAAACAGCGACTTCCACCCAGGCACACCAGCCAAACTCACTGTACTGACTCCTACTACTGGTGCCTCCTGAGCTGCTGCAGCTGGCTCAAACACACTCAGACAGCAGGCAGATGATCACTGAGTGATAGCTGTAGCTGTTTAAGTTTTGATCACATCACCTCCTCATGTATTTCCTGCTGTTCCTCTGCTTGAGGTTAATGCTTCAATAACAGATCTGCCTTACTCAGTGTGTGGCTCAGTGAGAGAACTTACACCTGCCATGTATTGCTGCAGTGTAGATAAATATTCCCACATATCCCATAGACTCACACCTGAGAAACTGTTTTGTCTTCTTCCTACTGGGCTCATGCTAGAGGAGGTGGGATTGGAAACTCCAGACACCTGCTTTTGAGTTTACATCATTTTCTTCGAGGTCCTGGGAGCATTTAAGGAAGGGATTTTCTATTTGTTTGGCTTCCTCCAGAAATGAATAATAACCCTATATGGTGCAGTTTTGCTGCTATCATACTCAGCTTTGGCAGGTTTACCTCTGCAGCTGTTTTCTATTAAAGCAGAAAACACTCCTCAACTAAACTCCCAAGACATAACTGACCTCCTAAGGCTCATCTGATGAGAAGTAGCAGTGTCATTTATCAGTAGGTTCCGGAGCATTTCAGACTTCTTGTTCATAAGTTTACAAAGAAAACCCAGCCAATTCAGGCAGAGGAAAGCTTGTAGAAAGGTGTGCTTCCCGAACCCCTTTTTATATGGGCCCATTGATTTCCATAAAATCCCACGACAAATTCCAGTCTTATTTCAAGTTTTGTTCCCATCACCAGTTTCTCATGCCAGTAGGGTTCTTATTAAAATTGAGAAGGCGGCTGGGAGAGGAAGGAAATAATATGGTATGTAAGAGCTGATTTTAGCCTAACTGGCTCCACTTTCAAACCTGCATACTTAATTTGTGCTGCTAATTGAATATTGGCAGTGTTGGCACACTGGAACATCTTATTCAATGTGATAATACTGCACAGCAATACCTGAAATCCAAATTGAACATGAAATCACATGCCTATAGTTTTAAATATTTGTCATCAAGGAGCTACGTATAGTAAGGAAAAAATCTCTAGTTATAGCTACTTCTTCGGCAGAAACTTTTCTCTCTGCCTTGCACAGAGACATCAATTGTCTGCCAGTCTACAAAAATGAACCAGTAATTTGAAACCAATTAGAAATGTAAATTGAGGTAGTCAGAGCCCCCCATATCTCCGAAATGAAGAGGAAGATGAGCACCAGCATTTGACAATGCACTTTCTATATCTTGTGCTGAGCAGTGTCCCTGCATAAATTTTCACTGACAGCAAGATATCTTGTACCTTCTGACTTGTTCAAAGAAAATACTGTGTATAAATGGAAATGTGTTTCCTGAACTAGACGAGAAAAAAAATAATTGTAGTTCCTGACATGATCTGACCACATAAATATGGCAGTAAATGATACAGACACGTAGATATGGCATATAGATATGGCAGTGAGCTTTATAAAGCACTGTTTCATACAGTCCTACTTCAATAGAAATGCAGTTAAAATTTCTCCTGTCATCAGACATATCAGCAGTCCTGCCTAAGCAACCACAAGGCACCATCTCCCCGGTACATTTCACAGCGTTTGCCAGTATCCAGCCGCATCTAATCACTGTAATTAGGCTGGGTTAATAAGAAATCAATTACAGCTTCTCCCTTGAGCCTTTTCTTGACAGTGTATGGTACCATTTTCTTCAGATAGATGCCCTCTAACAGCTGTATTTTGTGCTTCAAGCCTCCTGAAGGGGAGGGCTGGGAGGAGGCAGAGGCTGGTGGGCCTCGGCACTAGCAACCACTTCCATGGTGACTGGGCAACCTGCCACTGCCTGGCTGGCAGGCTGCTGGGGTGCAAAGTGGGGTCTTGCCTGCCCTCAGCAACTTTTTTCTGAAAATTAGTGTTGCAAATGGAAAAAAATCCTTCCTGGAGGGTTCCCCTACTGGGTACCAGTCAGAGCCTGGCCTGGCTGTGCAGCTTGCAGGCCGCAGGCATCAGGGAGCAGCCATTTAAACATTTGAGGGGGGAAAAGCAAACTGGAGTGAGGCCCAGAGTGAAAAATACCCTTTCTTTTTTTTTTTTTTTTTTTTTATTTCCCATGGTGACAGCGTAGGTCAAAGAGTCCACATCAGCCCTTATTACAACACAGTACCAACGTAAAGCAGCTGCATGAGCCTTTCAGTGCCCTGCTGGCATGTGCCTTGCTGAAACTGCCTTCTGGCGTCAGAAGCAGTGGGGAGGCAAATGGAGTATTCTCAGTGTCCTGTCACAGTGTGATCCCCTGCCCTGTACTCCCAAACAGCGCCTTGCCTCACAGCTGAAAACAGAGAGCAGGACAGGAATTATTTTAATTACATTTCAACCCCGCGGGGTGGCCATACGCTCCTGTGTTGTCTGGCTGTAGCCACCTGGATCCATCCAGATTCACAGTGTGTCTGATGTACCGTTTCCCCAGCAGCATATTAATGAAGTATCAAGGGTGGTGGTGGTGGCTGATCAACAGAAGGAAACAACTCAACATGAAGCACAAAATGCAAAGGACTGCTTAAGAAAACACTGCCTGAGTAAAAAGCTAGCCAGTGACTCCTCAGACAGCATTCTGTGTTTTATCTCCCATCAAAGGTCTTAACAGGCCAGTCTGAAAAGTGGGAAGGAGTCAGCTAGTACTTTTTTGGTAGAAGACCACACATCTGATGTACCCACAATCTGGGGCTTTTCAAACTCTGAAAAGTTTGCCACCACTTGCCTGAAGTGGACAAATGACATTATATTTCTTTGCAGTGTGATCAAAAAGCATATCCAAAATATGCATCTTCATTTGCATGCATTTCTAAGAAGGATGCTGGAGGCTGTTTGTAAAGATCTAAACTTAGAAATATTTTCTTTCAGTGTTTGTGACAGATAAATAAATCAACATGACAATATAAATGATCTCAAATCTATTCCATCTTGCCAGATGTAATATTGATATGTGCCGTGGGATCCTCAAAGCTGTTATTGGCACTTTTCCCTGCAGAGTTCACGCAAGGTTCAAAATTCATTAAATCTGTGTAAATTGGGGAAACTACAACTCTACTTAGAATAGAGACACCTCTGCTCCTGGTTTTGATGCTTCAGGTTTCATCCTTACGAGTTTTCATAAGAGCTGGTCCTTGTGGGACAAGACATGGGCCTCGTGGTCAGACAAGCCCAGAAGAGTTCTGGTTTCTGGCACCCCTACTCCAGCTATGCACTTCACAGAATTACATAAGCTAGTGCTTTCCAGACAGAAAAGTGTGGAGGAAACATTAGGAAAATGCAGAACCAGTTCCAAATGATACAGAATAAAATACCTACTTTGGCAGAGATTTCTTCTTTTTTTTTTTTTTTTTTTTAAAGTGGCAAATGTGAAAATTCAACCAGTTCTTTTTTATCAAATGGTAAACAGAGTTTGAGTGACATGTATTACTTCGCTGCTTCTCCCCTTGCAGATGTTTCCCCCACTTTTCTTTGCAGCAAGGTGATGCCATGAATGGAGTTAACCTCATGTATGTGGTGCCAATATGCACAGCTTGTCACCCTCGGCTCCCTCTACAATCTGTGAACAGCAAGAGGTGCCTATTTCTCTGCTGATTTTTAAAGGAGACTACTATGACCATCTCAGATTCAGGCACATATGCTTGCTAAAACCAAAAGCTGAGTTAGTCAATACTGATGTGAAATACAGTGCAGCAGTTCTGAAGTTAGCAGTTCACACAGCTGTAGCAAACTGCCTGCAAACCGACAGCAGGGCAGTACTTAACAATAAAGTGTAAAAACTAATACAACTACGGTGAAGTCATGTGCAATGACAGTTGAGGGCCAGCAGTGACTACATGTTTTAAAAGTTTCTAGACTGCTATCAGAAAAAAATTGTATAGTAGTAATCATCAGTGTCATATTGCAATATTGAACATGCTAGCAGGAAACTGTGAAACAGAAAATGGCTTTGAAGGATAGCTGGCTGGAATCCATTTCTGAGCACGTGTTTTTGCCTGTATTACACAGGGACCCAGAACATTGCATCCTACTATGACAGGCCGTGCACCAGAGACTAATAGAGCTCTGTGTGATGGAAACCCAATGTCAAGAAACCCTGTAAACAGAGATGGCCTTAATACAATTTGGCTATTTAGGTTCTGTTCTCCATACAGTGAATATTATAGAAGGCTATTCCCCTATTTCAAGCCCAGTTTCTTGGCAGTGAGGACAGAGCTGGATATTGCACTGCAGTGCTGGACAATTACAAAATAACAGGAAAAAGTAGTTACTTAGCTGCATTATCTATGCTTTCGTGCTTCTGTGATTTTTTTTTTTTTTTTTTTTACGTAGTCAGAGGTAAATTAGACCAAACTCCTAAAGATTACTGGTCTCAGTTTGAGGTATTTAACATTATTTTCTTGGAAATGTGTAGTGATATCCAGCTATTCCCTGCTTTCTCTGACCCTATAAAATTGTAGCTACTGTATATGCTGATCATCCTGATGTAGGCTGGCATTTTGCAAGACCCTGTCAAGTTCAGCCAGAGGGTTAGCTACTAATGTGAGTCCACCAGAAATCTGAAAGTGTAGCTAACTCATGAGCTTATAAACTACACCATTTCTCCCAGCCCTGTGTCAAAGCACTCTACCTTTAACCCCTGTCCGCTAAAGCAGAACATCACAGTAGCTCAGTTAAATGCAGTATAAGCTCATTCCCTGTTCCCTCTCTCTTCCACTGGCTAATGCTGATTCCACACTTCTTTCTGTGGGAGGAACATCTTGCAGACAACAATAAAATATTGATCATAGTAGCTGTGAGAGTGAGGAAGGTATATTGCTCCCAGACATAAAGTGACACAAGTGAGACACAAGGTATGTGGGGACCAGGCATAAATTCATTCCTTGAGACGAGGAAAGAACCTAAATCTCCAGGCTTTTATTTCTATAACTTAGTACACCTATTGTTTAATTCACATTCTCACTGCAAGGTATCACCTAAAAATTGGAGTAGACTCCCTGAGAATCTAAAGGAATGGTAGGTTCCCTCACCCTGTAAGTGCTGTGCATTGGGGTATCTGTTGTATCACACAAGGGAGAATGTTGTGGGCAGCTCCTCTGCTCCTCCCTCCATCGCTGGTTCTGCACCCATGAAGTCTGCAAAGCTGCTTTGGCTGTGAAGGGCAAAGTGCCAGCAGAATCAAAAGTTTGCTCTGTTTATAAGTAATGTGCCATTTTCATAGAAAGTTCTGTGAGTAGGAATAAAATGAGTGGGATGGTATTTGTGTTTTCTGTTGCTGAGAGACTGAGAATTGCAGACTTGTTCATCAGTAAGACAAAGGCCCTTAGTCATGCATCTGCTACTGAAGAGGCAATGCTGCTCTGCAGTTGTCATGACAACACTGGTTATATAAAGAGACATATCAGAAGAAAGATCATTTGCTCTGTGCCCTATATTTCAGTGTAGCAATACTTCCTCTCTACAACAAATCTGCTTTGTTATAGACAAAAGTGATGTTTCTGGAAAGATAAGTAACACTCTAGAAAGCTGCCTGCTGGAATGAAATAGTTTATGGTGCAAAAAAACCTTCCAAACAAATAAAGCACCTCACATGAAGACTACTTCCATAAATTAGGGATCATTGGTACCAAGTTTCACTTGGAGGCAATTTAAAAGGTTCAAATAAATTTCCGTTGCAAAGATACCATTTTTGTGAATAAAGCCAAGCCCTGGCCCAGTAATATCACAAGATTTAATAAAGTGTAGGGAAAGTGTTAGTCTCAAAGTGTCTATAAAGCTACATCACCGTAAAAGTTTCAGCACAATCATGTGCATGGCCTGAAGTTGAGAAACACAGACCATATCTACTGCTCAGCTAGAGACATAAAGAAAATCAGCCTGTGACTCTGCAACCTACTCACCTAGCTAAAAGCTAAAACTGACAGAAAAGTTTCATGGCTGTGTCTGACTTGTGTTATTATGTTAAATGGCATTTTTGAAGCAAAGAGGCCTGGAGAAAAAACAGTAAGCAACCCCGCTAATTTGAGAAATCTCTCTCTTACTGGAATTATATTCTTCATTACTGAAGAAACCTTTACAGTCCTCAGAGATGCCAACAGCAATGTGATATGAGGAACTGTGAATCTGGTAAGTCCCACATGAACCTACAGAATGGCATGCAAGGTCCATGGAAAAAGGTGAAGCCTTACAGCTTTAAAAAAGTTTTCAGGTGCTTACTGTTCTTCTGAAATTAATCTAGCCAAGTTATGTAGCAAAGAACATTTTACTAAATTTTCCACATGTAAGACAAAGTCTTGCTTGTAACTCAAAGGGAAGGTATTTGGGACTCCAGGCTGTTGTGAATGAAACAAACCCTTATGCCCAGCTCCTACTACTGTTGATAGGAGTCATTTCACCCATCAGCAGAAATAGATTTCCCCTTTAAACCCCATTTTTTATGTAACAACTGATCCTTCTACCCAGGCTCTTTGGCCATATGTAGGACCCAGGCATCCTATTCCAGTCCTGAATTGCCGTCTCTTGCCCCATGTTCTTACCTACTCTCTTGTTGTGCCTGTCTCTCATAAATCTCACGTCTGTGCCCTTTTCAGACCACAAGCACAGTGCCCTCTTAGTCCCTTTTTGTGATTCACTCCATGGTGACCACATGGTATACTCTTTCCTCCCCTATTTATTCCTGAAAGTCTGGCAGAACAGAAGGCAGAAAGCAGAGCAGTGCTAGATCCCCTATGAAATGCTGAAATGCAGTCTTAGCTGATAGAAAGAAAATGGAGGAGGAATAACTTGGTTTGGAACAGAAGTAAATAAATTATTACTTTTAACTTGATCGAATCGATTTAAATCTTAAAATGATCCCCAGAAGATTTCAGAAGGCAAATTATTAGAGATTCAGTAGAGCAAATTGTGTGTTTGAAGAGCTAACTTCATGAACTCACATCTCTGTCACATATACTGTGCTCAGCAAACAAAGGGAGATTTTACTTGTAAAGCTTTAATGTACACAACAATAAGATCTCTGGGACATATTTAGAAGTTGATGGACTGACGTGACTCCAGTGTTTTCTCTTGTTGCCTACACGTAATAGTTCTTCTTTTCATATCTAAGCTCTTCACAGAGATGCAAGCCATTAACTACACAACATTCCTGTGGAAACAGGCAGGATTAACTGCTCCCAATTTGATAGACATGGAAAATAAAGCACAAAGAGTAAATGCCCCTTCCAAAGGCTCCTTTGAAATTCAGGTCCACATAATGAATGAGAAATTAGGAAACTAAATACAGTATGGACCTGAGAGTCTCTTCCAGTGTTATACAAGAAGACTTTAACAGGCCCAGGACCAGCTGTGTTCTTAACCAAAATCTTTCCTTCCCTAAATAGCCCACACCTCCAAGGATTTCTTAGTAATTGCTCTTCTTCTTTTATAGTTTCTAAGTCATATCACGCCCTCTTCTGACAGCATTTTCCCCCTTTCTATCCTGCAGGCATGGAAATAGAGATAAAATAGCTTATGTTTCTGCTGTGATGAGGGAGAAGGTTGTTGGAAGGAGATTTGCTGCCTATCACCTGTGTGAGGAGTCCTCTCTGCTTTGATAACTATGGGCTAAAATTTACAAAAGTCACAAAATCTTTAACAGAAAGGTGAGGCTTGTCAGAAGCGTTTCACACAGCTCTCACCACAAGGATTTTAACTGTTCATCAGAGAAAAACCCCAGACAAGTCTGTGGAGAGGTGTCAGTAACTAACTTCCTTTCTCATTCGCCTTCAGTATGACTCACTGTATTATCAAAAATTCTGCCCTCAGCTTCAGGTTATAAAGCATGAAGGAAAAGTACCCCTTAATCAAGCAAGAAATGTGGAGCTAACAGCTTCATTCACCTATATTTATCTGTCTGGCATAGCTCTGCCATTAGAATTATTTAAAAATGGGAATGGAAGAATGGGATACAACTGTTTCATGCTGAAGTTGATGTGTTTTGTTTCTCTTGAACAAAAAGACTTAGATAAAATACAGTTGAAAAATACTACAGCCCTAAGTGTAAACTTCATTTTCAAGACAGACAGTTACATATAAGGAAAAAAGAAAAAGACACCTTTTTAAGAGTCTCCTAAAGACATGAAGAAAGCCTCAGACTCTCTGGAACGGAACTATATCCTGGATTCTAAATTAGGCTTTGTTTTTATTACCTTGAACCTTTCATCTTCCATTAGACTTCTGCAAAGTGAAAGAAGAGTTTGAATGAACCTTTTAAATCAAAGTGGTAACCTTTTACATCTACTTGGAATAGCTGTGAACACCTGCTAAATTACTGCAGACAACACTTTATTATTGCCACTAAGAAAATCAGGCAGTTTGCTGCATACTCAAATTAATTCAGCAATTATATTAGGAAATGAAATCCTGTTGTTTCCATAAATTTCCACACATATTAAAACATTGATTTCATTGCTTTTCAGACATTTCTAGGAGACATAAAAATAAGAGAGAACTCAGACAGGTAGCCCTTTTCCCATTTTTCTTCAGGTGAATTACAGCACAGTTTAGTGACTTAAAAAATGAGAAGTGCTGGAGTGCTGTGGAAGTCATTGCTGGTCATGTCTGAGCTAGTAGCCTTCATATGCACACCTCAGCTTGTGATTTGTTTGCCCACAGTACATTGCTAAATCTCTTTTGGATGACCAAGCCTTTACAGGGTCACCTTAAGTGCATATGCCCCTTGCCTTGTAAATCTCCATGACTTTCCAGGGCACAATGGGCTATAGCAGCCATGACCATGTCAGCATCCAACCAGCTGTGCTGTTAACTGCCACGCTACTGCTAGTGGGTGGATGAAACCTGCCTCAGGCTCCTGATGCACGTGCGAAAGCAACACTACATGATGAGAAGATTGCTCATGCGGTGACTCCTGAGATACAGAATAAAATTGCAGTTTGTCCTGCCCTTCCCTACACGTACTATCCCTCACAGATTGGGGCCATCTGTAGATTTAACAAGCATAATATCTTTCATTATCTAGGTTATTAGTGAAAATATTAAATAGTACCAGATCCAAGACAGGCCAAGATAGGCCACTGTTGCCCTATATTTGACATTGTACCACTAAGAATTAGTCTGTACGTAGAGTTTTGTACTCATGCAACAGATGCTTCTTCCAAGCCATGGCTCCTTAGACTCCTTCTGAAAAGGCATATGACACCCGCCACCTGCCTTCAGTCTACAGGGGCTATAGATGTCTCCAGATTTTGTCTTGGCACACAGGATTTACTTGCCTTCTGTTTCTGTAACAATGCGTGTGTCCTACCAGTGTCCTGTCCCTGAATACATTTTACAAGCCCTGCCAAAATGCCAGACTGACCTTCCATCCTCTTCCATGGACTGGCATTTCCTGAAATTTCAGAGTAGCTTTTTTGTTTCTGAAATTTTCACTGTTTAATGCCTAATCAGTAATGGCCCTGGAAACTCACACTTTTCTAACTCCATGTTCGGTGGATGTCTGTATTGCAGTACCAGCTGTGTGTACATTAGGATTAATCCATGGGGCAAACACATGTCCAGCGCTCATCTGAATCTTGCATCACATGTCCATCTATCTTTGTTCTCCAAACCTCTCCTCCTTGCACCTATATTTCCAGGAAAAAGAAGCCCTGGCAAACAGGCCAGAAGAATGTTAAAACGAGTTCTACCAGTTCCTTGACCTGGAAAATCAGAGGACTACAGCCCCATAGGGCTTCCTAGCAGATGAGTCTACATGCAACCTAGGAGAATATACCATGGACTAAACACTACTGTGCCATTTACGCATGAACACAGAATAAAAAGATAATCTCTTCCCCAACTGAGTCTAAAGTCTTCCATTACCGTATTCTGTAGGAGAGAACGCTTTTATGTCTGTAGCCTTCTTTTCTTGCTGTAATTGATTCACAGGTTTTGCTTCAATGTTTTTTATGCTATTGGAATTTTTTTCAACTCAGAGCTTGTAACTTGGGGCTTAGTGCCACATATTTTTTGCTTTCTAAAAGCACATTGTCTGTAAGACAACTGACAGGCATCCCTCAGGATGAAAACTGCCACAAGTGGTCTGATCTGTTCCAAACCTTTTCCTGCAAGTCATTTATTTCAGACAATTCACTTTTCATCTCTTATAAAGCAGAGGCAGTCACTGCATTTAAGGGTCAGCCAAAATAATGTTAAATTGGGTTTTTCAGCATTTATTGCTGTGTAGTGTAGCAGACAAATGACTCCACTAGCATCTGTTGGAAGCGAATGCCCTTGAGATACTTATGTAGATGCGTGTTAGGACCCTAAAGATAATTGAACAGTGAAGCTGCATGAGCATCGTGGGCCAGCTATGAAAAGGAGGGCACTGAATAGATAAAAACAAGTATGGAAAGGGAGTTAAACCTCAGCTTTAACAAGGAAAGTTTCTGTATTAATCGGAATGGTGACAGAGCTAGCTGACAGAGAAATAGTTCGGTCTGTAGGTTGGGTTTGGGGTTTTTTTTTGTTGTTGTTGGGTTTGTTTATTTGTTTTTTCCTGGAAGATTTGTGAATTGAAACTTCTTTGCTGTATGGAAGGAGGTTAGGTGGAGATTCCACTAGGAAGGTCCCAGAGTCTGGGCTTGGGTGGCCACTCAGATGGACAGGGCTGGACACACTGAAACCACTGTGAAGGATCTTCAAGGTTCCACTGAATGATCCAGCTCTGCAACTATAAGCTGTATGAACCCATTAGATAGGGGCCGCGGAATCCTCTTGCAGCAGTGTGTCTGAGAGTTGAGCTAGCGCCTGTGTGTGGTGCTGTGCTGTGCAGATATGCCCACTTAAACTAACTTGAATGTGGCATACTACTGCACAGGCAGGACTTTGCCTTATCCCAAGACAAGGAGGTCAAATGCAAGTTCGAAAGCCCAGGTTCAAGGGCTTTTAATTTATCTCTCAATTCCTCTGCCATATCTCCCCTAACTTTTAAAGATCATTTTGTGTACTCAGACCCAGCACAAGACTGGCCACAGCCTGCAGTTTAGAATGTTTATAAGAGACCTGGGACTCTCCCTAAAGCCATGCCCCATTTGCTGTCACTATTCTGCACCTATATTCACATTTCTCACTAAAAAGAGACATATTTGTTTTGCTCTGAGAAAACAGATGAGACGCAATTAGAAGATCTACACTTTCCAGTCAAATTGGTTTCATTTTAGATATATGGAAATAAGGCAGTCAAATATCAGCTTCATGAAAAAACTGTTTGTCTTTCATCTGTTATATGACACCATACTGAGACTATCCCCCAAGCAAAATGCCTCGTGGCAGAATGGCAGAAAATTACTTGAAGATCTAAGCTGTTAACACATATGCATGTATGCTGCATTAAACTCTCCAGAGAAAAGCATTCAGCAGAGCAATGTTCCAAACCTGAGTTCTTAGTCTGACACTTGATACAAAATTAGTTCCGCTGTTGTAGTTTTCATATTTCCATATACTCACCTTACTAAGGAAAGATGATTCAAATGGTTCCCTAAAACTTGTTCTTTTTTTCTGAAACCCACATTTACACAGTGCAGCAGGACATAGTTGCTATACACAGTCAAGTGCAGCACACTGATGCACAGTCATGAATGAAAATGTCTGCTGAACCTGTATGATGGATAAAGCAGTAAATACTTTTTTTTTTGCAGTTCCCTGTACCTGAAGAGACAGAGATGCACAAATCAATTGAACTTGCATTGGTAAAAACTTAATAACGGGTTAGGCAGACTCAATATCAAGAATACCTTTTATATTGATGACTACAAATGAATGGAAGGTTGTTAGCATTCTTACAACAGAGGACTACTGCCGTAAGTCAGTAATAAGTTACCATAGTGACCCATTACACACAGCAAAGTAAATTTCTCTGCACTTATTTTTGGACCCTTCTGTAAGGCTGTATTGTCGATAAAACACCAGCCTTAAAGCTACCATATGCTACTCATGTCTCCATTGTGCAATGGAGAAAAGCTGGCATGTTTAGGGCATACCACACCAAGACATCCCAGTGAGGCAATTGTATTTTGGTGTTTGACTGAGTGTGATATTAGTACCAAGCAAGCCGTGGCCCACCATCAGAGCTTCAGCATCACAAATTCTGTACCTAAATCCTTGTAAAAATTTTGTTCTCATTTCTCCTTCCTTCACCTCACATCAAATAAAATCACAATACCTCACATTTTTCAAACACTGTTTCTTATTTGAGTAGGTTTTAGTATCAGTTAATAAGGCTGTAGTCTTCCATCTCCCTTTCCTGGGCTCAGTATTACAGTGCATAGTGAGTTCCAGCACCCATGTATATTCCTTTCTCAATGCCAAAATCTTTCCCCTCCTCCACTGGGCATTTTCTTCCTTCCTTCCATATTCACACCCAGGCCTGACTGTGGCAAGAAAGTTAGGTAAGTGAGAACAAGAGGCGCTTCTGGATGTCTTTGCACTTGGTGCGCGTCTATGCCCAGGCAGTCCCCGCTCCCTGGCACCAGCAGAGCAAACCCCCCCTAATACCACTTGAGAGACACTCGCTCTGCTGGGATGAAGCCAGTGACTCCTCACCATTGGTAACACACAGTGTGACCCAGTGCTGTGCTCCTGGCTGCTCCCCCATGCATCCTTCTGCTCCCAGCACGGAGAGAGAGGCTGTGTGGGCACCATGGCAGTCCTAGGGTAGGGGAGAGCTGGAACTTGGCTTGCTTCCTTCTCCCCTTTCCTGTACAGCTTGGGTGTCTCATGTCTGTTACTGGGACTCAGTACCTACGCGCAAGCACAAGGGCAAAGAGGAGTAGAGATCAGCCATGCATGTTCATCTCAAAGGTTCAAGTACTCCCTGAAAAGCTAAGGTATATGGTGTTTGGCACCAGGGAAAAATCAAACAATTTATTCCTGATCCCTGAAGCAGCAACAGACAGGTTTTCTGCTGAAACGTTTGAATCGGCCCATTTTCTGTCTTAGTCTGATTGCTGCCTCCCAACAGGATTTGCCAAATCCAGGCTGCTTTTATATCCTCCCCCCATCTGCTTACCACTTCTATGCTGTCAGCCTGACGCAACTGCAGTGTCATTCCCTTCATCCGGGAATATAAAATAAATCAAGCAATAGTGAGCCACTACCCATGCTTCTCCCACCCATTTCTCAAAGGGCTAATTTACCCTGCAAAAAATGGTGAAGAAACTGAGAATCCTGCTCAAGGACTAACTGACCGACAAGAATATATTTCCATTTAATGTTATGGAATTCCAGAAACATTTCAATCAAGTGCTATATACATATAAAGTGTACTCCAAGACTGAAATGTCTTAAAATTCCACACAGTAGAAGCAGGAAGACAGTTATGAAGTATTTCATATACACACAAAAATGTGGAGATTAAAGTAACCCGAGGGCAGCGATTATGCTCTTTGAAGCATATCTAACTGATCAGCTGAAATTCTTATCTGTAGCAAACACTGGTGGCAATCTGGATGTCTTGTTACAGTGATACGTAGTTAACAGTGCCAGTAATGAAGGGCAGTTAACTTAGACACACCAAGCAAGTTGCTGGTGTATGACTCATTATGTTGTGACTAGAGAAGCCTGTGAACATTTTGTATTAATTTTAGTAATTTAGAATTTGTCCTTATCAAAAAAAAAAAAAAATCCGAATACAGATACAGTCTAATGACCTTTCACTAGTTTCTGGATTTGCTTAAAAGCCTTGTTTGGCTCCTCTATATTTCAAAGGATACACTTGTTCAGTTGAATGTGGAGCTGACAGAAAGACCTTCAGAAGAAATGTTGGCTTTGATGCGTAAGTGAAACAAAATTCAACCCCGTGAAATTATTTCTCATTTACACCTGCTTTAATGTGTTCAGAATTAGGCCCACTGTCCTTAAAAGTTAACAAAGTAAAATAAGTCAGGCTCTGGAAAAAAAAACATTTTTAATTGAAAGGAATAAGGCTGTACCTTACATTTAACCTTCCCATCAATACCATATCCTTGATTGAGCATTTCTGTGTGCTTTCCTGGGCATGTGGTTTATGTATAACTGGGCATCCTTTGCCCTTAAATGAATGCAACAAGCTGAAATTAATAGTCATCAATAAGAATAAAGTCTTACCTGCCAAACCTGGAGATTGTTTTGAGTGAGTTTCAAGTTTTCTTTGATTTACACATCAGAAGACTGCACAGCACCTATGCTTCTGTTTGTGTACCCTGTCACCTGATGAAACTCCCAGCTCCAAGTCAAATACTTACAAGTGGAATTTAACAAAACTGATGCCAAGGTTCGAGACAAGGCTGGTTCTTTCTTCATCCCAATGAAGAACTCACATGCATTCATATTTATAACCTGAAAACTCTCATGCTATTAGACAACCAGAACAGTCCAATCTCAAGACAAGAGGATATTCTTCAATTGCCCCAACACAAGCCTCAGTGCCATTTTATATGCCTGGTGATATCTGAGACATCCACATGAAACCAAATTTGACAAAGGATCTCAGGGAGACCTGGACCTTTCTGGTGTACCGCCTGGGAAGCATGTAGAATAACCCTGGGCATTTGATATAGCACCAGAAACTTATGTGGAGGCAACTGAATCTAATCCACAAGCAACAATACTGTCACATTGCCTCTAGTTTTTGTTTCATAATGCACCAGAAAGTCTGTCCAGAATTTCTGAGCAATATGGGTGGAATTCCTCTTCTGTTAGAAGGGATTTCAAGTAATTTCTCACATGCCTTAAGCATAAGGACACATTGGTCTAAGCATGATATATCTCTGAATTCTTCTAACCGAAGAGAATACATTTTATTTTATTGGGCCAAGGACAGATTGTTAGTGTATGCAATTGTACATCCAGTGTGATATCTCTCAGTAGCATATACCTCATTGCAGTCAAGCCTTCCATCTCTTCCTGTAGTCTGGCTTTTTGTTAGAGAAGGCTCTCTGTGACACGTTCCTTCTTCAGAAAACCACATTGGTTGAAGTGTGGGATTAATGTGTAGGACATCTGAAGAAGAAAAGAAATGTGAAGGCAATTTACATTCTCTGATCTAAAGCAATTTAATATAAAATGCTTGAAATCCCCTGGAAGAAGTGAGTGCAGTAATGATGGATCAGTAAAAGCCTCATTGTTGGGTTAGCAAAGTCAGATAGGTAGGTGACAGCACATGTTCAAACCCCTGAAGAAGCTGGGCAGGAACACTTGTATATTGATGCAAGACTGAATATCCTAATTTCTTGGCTGAAAAAAATCCTTTTATGGAGTCTCATCATTTTGATTTTGCCCTAGACTGGCTAGGAGGACAAACTCATGCAAAACCATCAGTGAGAGGTGATTTAGGAAGCTATTGCCTTATAGCCAAGATGGCAACAGTGGGAGTGATCTAAACATGTGCTGTCGTGTCATATGTGATATATGGCCAAGCACTCCGTAAATGCACTGAGTGATGTATCTCAACTCACATATGTTTACATGTTTATGGATTTCGGGTGATTTCAGTTTTCCAAGTCATGGCTGAATACAAGGCTGAGGTTCTCAGTTTTGAGCTTAACAACTGAAAACAGAAGCGAGGTAGTGTCTGCTACCTATATGATTTTACTTCTTGACTAGTGCAGAGATGTGTCTATGCTCTGCTCCTGTTTTCTGTGTCATCTGATACCACTGACCTACTGAAAAAAATGAAACAATGCTGAAATTACCAGTAACTAGGGCTGATCAAATTACAAGGAGACTTAGGTCTTATGTTCTATTATTTTTTGCTGCTTTTTATGGATTATGAATGGAAACATGTACATTTTAAATTTCCTCCGATTGATTTTTAATGAAATCCATCACTTTCACATCATGGAGAGACAGCCATTTTAGGGGGTTTATGTTGGAGAACGGCTTGCAGAGAGCAAGGCCATGGGTCTCTGCAGAAGCTGATTGCAGCCATCTGAGGTAAACAAATGAAAAAACCCAGGGTACAGTTATGCCAAACAAAGGACTGTTATGTTAACAAAGAGAGAAACTGAGGTACATTATAACCTTGTATATGATAAAGGAACGGCCCTGGGAGAAAAAACAGGTTCAAAAGAGGGAAGATGTTGTGACATACCTGAAATGCCACAGGGGGCTGGGATATTATAATGTAGCCTTTTACATATATCCAATAGATTTGTGAGTAGTATGCATGATTATTGTAGAGTGCTTATATAAGGTGTGATTTCTTTCAATAAAGTTGAAGCTTGCTCTATCATTCACATTGAATCGGCTGCTTGCTTCCTCCGCCCGCCGCAGGTTTACTGGATGGTATATGACTATATGGAAGAATTGCCATAGGGTGCAACTCTTTGAATGCCGTCTACCATTCCCAAATCCTAGGTAGCCTTCCCTTACACACAGACTGAAATAAGACCCTGTAGATGTTTGGGCAAAAGAAAATGTTACAGAGTGAAGAATTCAGTCAGTCAATGGGGTTATTTAGTGGGATGTGTTCTTGGTCTTTGATTTCAATTCAGTGAGAACTTCTTGCTCTACATACATAGAGTCTCTTGATCAGTCAAAACCTGTTTCTTTACAAGAACTCCGAGGCAGTAGTGTACCGTGAATAAGTATGAGTTACTGAAGAGAGTTTGGAAACCTAAATCTAATAAATCCTTTAAAGTACAGCACGTATCTGAACATATGAAAAGTCTCCTTGGAATGCTTTGTTGGTCCAAGGCCAAGGGACTTGACCCAAAGTCCACTGAAGTCAACAGGATTCTTTCCAACAACATTATTATAGCATTTTAACTCTAACTTTGTGTGAAAATAAAGTGTACTCTGGTCTTGAGTGATGGAACCACTGATTTGCAGTACTAGGAAGAAAATAGATACATATCTCCCTTGTCTAAGCACTTCCTGGCAAGCAGTCTTGGATAGGACACTTGTCATTATTATTTTGCAGTTAATTACTTACAGTGGGAGGTTATGTCACTGTGGTTTCATCTCCATTCAAAGATATTTTTAAGGACATCCAAGTAGTTGTTATAGTTTTTCTTAGGAAAAGCAGCTGCATTTGCAGAGAATTCCTGAAGAGAGAGCTTTACAAAATATACCCAATTAATGTGAAAATAAATCTAAATCACCAGCTCATCTTCTGTTAGCAGAAGTGCTTGTGCAGATCAGTATGCTAAAATCAAGTTTGAGCTCCCAATATAAGCCACCTAACTCAGATTGAAAGGAAAGATTATATTGTTTGTGTATACACATCACATCACATATAAATCCCAAATCTATTCATAGAGTGATTTAGACATATGTGAGGAGTATAATATGCTCGTGGGTGTGGATAGAAGAGCATGTAATGAGAGGTTAGAAGGATTATCTTGCATTTCAGTAGTGTAAAACATTTTGAAATTGTCACAGATAAATATTCCTTCTTAGATACTGTGCCGTATATACGCCAAAAGAGATCTCAAAATCTAAATGTGGTATGTTCATGTCAGCACTTGTATGTATTCCTGTCATCTGTGCTACCACAGCTCTGGCAAACCTCCCTCCAGTCTTGCACAGGACTTAAAGTTGTTGGGCACTGCTCAAATATACAACACACCAGCCTCTTTCCCAAGCTATGTATCTAATGTGTGGTCTCTATTAATCCCATTTAATTTAAGGCACAAAGACCAATATCCTTAGGCTTCCTCTATCCAGAAGACAAAGAATTGTAGTCACAAACTAATACCCAAACTCCAGCCAGAGTTTCCAGCAAACCAACAACTCTGTTATTATAGGATGAGCATCTAATGATGTCAAGAGGGTGTGGGCTTTTCCTGAGAAGGTGGATATGCTGCTAGCAGGGCTACTGCCTGCCTAACATGCCACTTTTGTTTTTTTTTTCAGATGTGCATGTTTTATTCATTCAAATGTGGAATGAAATGCATGCTGAAACTTCATTTTTTTTCATTAAATTAAGGTATTCCTTTTTTTTTGTCCAGGTGTAGAGGAAGGCAGGAAAAGGCTGATTTGAAAATCTAGTGCCCTTGAGAAAGGAGATGAATAGGCATTTTACTGGTTTGGACAGATAGGGAAAGGATGGATTTCAGGGGGTGGAAAGGAGGCGTGAGATGACAAATGACAGGGAAGTAAAAAAACCTCTGCAGCATTTTTTTTATGCCAACAAAGAACAAAAGCAGCCAGTAGGGTTTTGCAGAGCACAAATCTGCAAGGGAGATGGTAAGCAATAACAGTGAGTGGCTGGCTCCAGAGGTTAAATATCAATACATATTTTTCCTCGGTTCTACCATAACTTGATCTCAGTCCTCAGAGGAAAATCCCTTTTTTGAGTTGTGAATGAGGCTTTTTTCTGAGGATTTAAGTACAGCTTATGTGAAAGGTTTGTAACGGTAGAAACCATGAAGTGAATTGCAAAAAAAAAGAACAAGCAAAATCTTACTCTTATGCCAAACATAAAGACCTGTTGTTGTTACTGGTTTCCCAAGCAGAGGTGTGTTTTTGAGTGCACATCTTCTGCACTGTGGGGAGCCTTGTGGGTGTCAGTAATTCTTGCACAGGCATGAATCCTGCCACCCATGTGCACCGCATGTGTAAAGCCCTGAAGTATTTTCTGGAAACCAAGTTTCTGACATGGAGAGGCTGTAACAGCATCCAGAGTAAATTACAGCTGTAGTGCTAAAGCTGATCTCCAAGCATCTTCCACTTTGAAACGTCAGTGCAAAATGAATCTAAATTAAAAGCAAGATTTAGTTAAGAAAAAAAGAATTCAAGAAAATGGAAGTATTTAATGACATTTTGCATTTGGAGCTGTAAATTCTTTCACAGCTAAACTACAGTGTCAAAGCACAGAGTAAATTACCACAGATGGCAATTTCCTAGCTTAAAATATCATCATTATAGCAGTTTTGACCAAAATTTAGGATTTTTTTCTTCAAAATACAACTTTAGATACCACTTAAGTTTACTAAAAGGCACCTGTTGCTCTCATTTCATCAGGCTAGGACAAGAGAGCCTGTAAGTGAAAATGAGATGTAACAAATCATACTTGCAGATGAAACAGAGATGGCTAGAAGGCAAAACATAAGACATGAGGTCACTGATTTTTACATTCATAGTTCAAGCTTTGAGATATTCACTTACTGAATTTTCTGCCTACTCCACAGAACAGCAACTCACTTGCATGTGTCTTCTACATATATGTGCAAAAAGCAGCAAACAAGTACGAATCTCCACACTTTGAGGAGCATGACATTGTTGAACCACTGTGGGACAGAGAGGCTTCAGGGGAGCACTCTGCCCCTCAGAGCAAGGCTCTGGATCCATGTTCCCCCACGTGCATCTCTTGGGGGGATACTCTTTTTTTAAACTATTTTTAAAATTCTTTTTCTTCCCACCCTAAGTGCCAATTTTCATTTGAGTTGCTGGCAGCACAGTGACCGTCATTATCCATGTGCTCAGTCATGGGGCAACTGTGAGAAAACATCATGTTTTTTCATCTGGAAATGCATAGGAATTTATACCATAAATACACAACTTTGCTCTGCTCTCTGTTCCCTCTTCTCTTTCACAGAAGGTCTTCAGCCAGCTGGTGGGGGATAGAAAAAGCTACCTGTAACCAAGTGACATAAGACAAGAGCCAAAGCAAAGATTTTGCAGATGGCCTGGAGGATGACACATGCTCATGCAAATATTACCTCTAGAGACACCACTTAGTTGAAGCATGATTACAGTAGAGAAAAAGATAATTTTCATTTTGCAGCCAACTGCATGTTGGCCAATAACACTCTCGCTCTGAGAGTAATACTGGAAGTAAGATCCAGTTGTCCACATAAATGTTTGAGATGCTTTAGAGTATCCCAGCTGAGCCGCAGCTGCCCTTCTAGGGAAGCATGGATTTTCCATAGGTCCTCTGCCAAACCTGCCAACCTAGTGGGTGTCTCAGACACCTGAGGACATCTCAGATGGCACCAGATCTTGCTTGGGAGAAGCTGGTTCACCTCTCTAGTCCTGTCAGTCAGCACAACTCACCCTTAGGTAGACACCTGACCTGCACTGGCTTAGCTGAATGTCTCTCTTGACTCCTGTCACAGTCTGCACTCAGAGAGCAATCTAGCTCCCCAGTCATAGATATTCAGTGCCGCAAGAGATGTTCTAGGGCATCACAGGCAGGTAGGTATGATAGTAAGGGAGACTCACGTCATTCTGGAGAGGCAGCAGGAGCTCAGAGAGAAAGAGCCTACTGCCTATTCAGTTCTACACAACTATATTCAAATTGCTTTCAGTTGACTGAAATGGGAGCTTGGACACAGTGGGCATGACATACATTTAGTTGTCCTAAAGGCCAAGCCAGATTCTCCTACACGCTGTGTCTTATATCTCCTAGGTTCCTCTGTCACCCTCTTTCAGTAGCAGTCCTGCTGTTTGACCAAGTTACATGGAAAGGATTGATCATCTATGGACCCCCTGTTCAGTCTGGCCTTTTACCTTGTTCTACCAAAGGGATACTGGGTCTGTGCTTTGTGGGGTGTAATTGGTCACGAGGACTACTGATTTAGTAACAGTATCTTGGTTTTTGTTTCTGGCCTCAATTCAGAGAGAAACAAAGGACTTTGGGCAGATAAAGTGTCCTGGTAGCATCTTATATCTATTCCCATTCTTCCTCCTGGCTTCCCCTTCCTCTGTCCACCACTGTATGTGACTAATACAGTTGTCCTGCACAATCTGCAGAAACAAAGCAATTCAGCTGCGTCTCCAGGACTGTACTCCATCACTGTGAGCTTTTATTCAACTCAGGTCTGCCTTGGTGCAAGTGTGAAGCAGATGTGTAGCTGCTTACACCAATCCACGTAAGCAGGACACAGAACTACCTATCAAGGTCATTGGGAGACTGTATTTCTAGTTTCATTGCACTTCTGTAAGAGAGCACCCAGTATCAGATTTATTTATTTTTTCCAGAAATACCACAGGATTTTTATCTCTAATTTGCCATAGAAAAGTGTGTTGAGGAAAAGGAACAGAAACTTGAGGACTGGAAAAAATTAAAACACGGGCTATACATGTCTTAAACTGTCTCATATAAAAAGGGATGTTGTAGAGGAAACTCAGGCTTTTCCCTTAGGCTCAAAAGAATAGATGAAATTAATCCAGAGAAAACATATTAGCAGTGAAGGAAAAAAGCCTCTTTGCAAAACTGCAGCTGTGCGTTCATTTTTGCTTTTAGAAAACTATGACTTTATATTAGATTATTATTCTCTCTTTTCTAAAAAAGTGTTATGAGAGAACACTTCACACAAATGATCAACCATGAACACCATAACCTGTATTTCACTAGACATCATGTGCCTGGCACAGTGGATTACCTCTCTTGTGGTTAAGAAGAGCCCAGGAAAATTGCAGGGATGTTTAATTCTCCATGGTAAAATTCTTGCACGGGTGCATTTCTGGCTCATGGTCAACCTGATTTCCTCCAGGACCCCAAGAACATTTTTCTGGAAAGCTGCACTGTAGCTAATTAGCCCACGGCATGTACTGGTACCTGGGGTATCTCTTGCCATTAGCCTTTGTTGAGCTTCATGAGATTCCTCGCTGGCCAGTTGTCCAGACTAAGTTCCTTTGACACCCATCTGGTGCAAGGACCACTCCTCCCAACTTTGCATCATCTGCAGACTTTGTGAGATGCACTCTATTGCTTCATCCAGGTCATTAATGAAGTTGTTAAATGGTATTGGTCCCAATGTTGACCCCTAGGAGGCACCAATAGTGACTAATCTCTGCTTGGACTTTGTGCTGCTGATGACAAACCTCTGAGCCCAGCAGTTCAGCCAGTTTTCAGTCCCCCTCACTGTCCATGTATCTGGTTTGTACTTCATTAGTTTGCAGTGAGGATGTTACAAGAAACACCATTGAAAGCCTCAGTAAAGTCAAGATAAACAACATGCACTGCTCTCCTCTTGTCCACCAAGCTAGTCAATTTGTCATAGAAGACTATCAGGTTGGTCAGGAGTGGTTTTGCCTTCATAAATGTAAACTAGCTACTGTCTTCTAGACCTTCATACTTTTGGAAGCGGTTTCAAAATTTACTTACCGTTGCAATTGTTGCAGAATAAAATGGTCTGTATCTAGCAATGCTGCCTGAAAGAAGAGGATCAATGAAGTAAGGATCACAAATCCATTTGGGTCGAGAGCACCACAACTACTGTAGAGCTGTGGGGGTTCAGAAACATGCTATTTATAGAGGCCTTGACTCAGCAAAGCCAAACCTCAACACTTGCAACATCATTGTATGTTTTCTGTAAGTGGACCCTGAAAACTAACTAGAAAACCTCACAGAAGTGAGTGCTTCTGAGTTTCCCTGTGTACCCTGGCATCTACTAGTAGTTGGAGTACTTTTAATCTGAAAGCTTGTCGAAGCCAACATAAACAGTGAAGTAGCGTTAGTTCTCCAACAGCCAAGGCAACAGAGAAAGCAAACACAAAAAATGCAGCAGCACTTGCTAGGCAGGCTTCTTGCTATGCACAGCAGTAGTCAAAGCATACCTGCCTCCCACACCCTCCAGAGTGCTCTTTTATCTTCTGTAGCTGACTCTGAATAACTTTTAATTATATGAATACTCAGTTTCCTCATGTAAAGTTTGGAAGAGTCTGTTGGCAGGCAGACATGCCTTCAGCTTAAGAGGGTGTGATTTTCAATGTTTAAATGGGCATGAGTAAACAGTGAGAGCTGGGCCTTGAGTGATAGCACCGAGAGAAGGACACACAGACTTTCTTACTATTGAGTTTACTTTTGATCAGAGGAACAACACTGAAGATTTAGTCTAACATGTCAGAAGTCTATAATGTCAATGCAGAAAAAATAGTAATTTAAATGTCACCTACAACTGCCCATTTTCAGCTCTAGCCAACAGCAAAGCTCAGGAAAGAAGAAACGTAAGCTATGTTGACATGGAAGGAGACTTCTTCTGTAACCACCTGCCTCTCACTAAAAAATGACTAGTATTTGATTTCAGACACAAGTGTCCACCTCCCCAATGACTAATGTTGATTTAATTTCATCACTTCCCTTAATAACAAGAGGTTGTATTTTTCTTGCAGTGATAACACTATTAAGTTTATTCAATAGCAGGAAAGACAAAATGGACTGCCTTGGAAGAGTTTCTAGGTCTAATTGGCTTGAGTTTGCTGACAGAAGAGTCTGTAGTAAACTGTCACTTTCATTGGGTAAATGCTAAATTATGTTGGCTAAGATATGTCTGTTCAGCAGTCAGCTCTATGACTGCAAGAGGTACAACTGGAGCTAATAATTAGCTAGATACAGTCAGCTAAAGACATCAGTGCAGCTGTATAGACCTCAGCATGTTCTAACTGCCCAAGTGTTTGCTCAGGATGTACTTAGTATTTACCAAATCACTGCAGCTCCCTGGCTACCACCACTCCAGGCAGCTAGCCTAAGCTAACTCCAATGTGTTCATCTGAGGTCCAGTCACTGGAGGGCTGAGAGAACAGCCTAACCTAGCCATTTACCAGCCTCACAATCAGCACAGGTTTACTATCAGCACTTCATAAAGCACTTGAATACAAGTTGTAAATGTTTGATGGAATAGTAGAGACCTTTGGCTTGAAACAAAATGAACTTTCTTAACACAGAAATCATACAAGAATTACTTCTGGTGAATGGTAGCGTTGGGAGTCACTAAACCTACCTTCTGATCTGGGTGTTAGGATGGTTTATCCAAGACCTCCATTTCCACACATGCAAAGCAGAAACGGAATTTACTGCCACGAGCCATTTTTTCTGTGACTTAATTCCCTTGAGAGCTGTGAGCCCTAGAGATACCTTGTGAAAGAACCACAGAAATATGTAGAGTATCTGAATGAAACAGCTATACAGGGAGACATTATCTGTTTCTAGTCTGAATGTGAAGAAGAAAAATGTATTACCCAACAGCAAATACTGATTTAGAAGCAGGCAGCACTGTTGAAAATTTGGCAGAATATTCAGAACACGAGTGTGATGGAACCAGTAGTATGTTACCATCATTTGTAGAGAACTACATTATGGTAGAGAATCAGCCACTTACTGTCTTACTCTAAGAACACATCTTTTAAATATGTTTTCCTGTAGTTACATCACCCAAAATAATTTTCCTGCAGGGAAGATCTGTAAGCAGCAGGGCTTTCTTCCATGCCTTTTTTACTTTGATAATTCTGAACATAGATTAAGCAGTGGTTTTTTTCCAGAGTTAACATGCAGGGCATGTTAATTCTGGGTGCTGAAGTAGTGCAACATTTACAAGGTATATATTTGTACTTTGCAAAATATTTTAGACAACTTACATTAACCATCTTTGTTGCTCTACTACCCTTCAAAGCAAATGGGCGTTTGCAGAGTACATTATAAACCCTACAGGCCAGAGAATGCTCAGGATTCACCTAGATGCAGACAATAAGAGATGTCAGGCTCAGGAATGTTTTATTTCTTGTCTTTCGCAGCTGACTCAGGGATTTCCCTGTCAAGTCAAAATCCTGACCCTGGAATTCTCTTGAGGGGAGAAACACCTTAATAATGAGTAACTGAGCACATGTTAATATATTATTAATGTATTTCATGTTGCAGAAATAATATAGATTATAATAAATATAAATAATAAAGATGTTTCTCAGTTGGAATGTGTGTAAATTCTCATCACACTTTGTGTCCTCAGTATTGTCCCTTTTAGGCCCTTCTATTTTCAGGTTGCTTAATACTGAAACATGGTTTTCACAGGGCTTTAAGGCATGTCTACAGCTGGTGTCTTTAATCCAATTGTAAAGGTAGAGTGGAAGCTGGGCTAGATGAGTACTGAAAATGGAAAAAGAAAAGAGGCACAGTATTTAAAGTTTTTAGTCTTGATCTAGAAACACCTTCTAACCTTCATGGACATCCAGTTCTGTTCTGTGGGGTAAATTGCTCCAGCCTTACTGAAATCTGCAACAAGTTTCACACAGTGGTTCACTAATTTATGGATCATACTTACTTTATGATGACAACAGACTCTTAACAAAAGTAGTTGTAAGTATATCACAGAATTCTTTAGAGATGTTCATACTACCTATGTGAAAAGCTTTTCTGAGCTCTGTAGCAGCCACTAATAAAGTCCTGGAGATGGAATGAAAAATGCACATATCAATACCGTGTGCATGTAAAGCTTACTGGCTATAAGAAGTACATCTGTTCCTCTAGGACTGACATATGTTTAATTTTTAATATGCAGGATATAATATGCAGCTACAGCGTTACGTACAAAAAAACCTGCAAACAGTGCTGGGTCTTTACAGGTAACACATGGAGTAAAGTGGGCACACATACACAAGGTGGTGCTGCTGGGCTAACACAGTGGGCGTCCACTATTTCGCTGCAGAGACTATTTTGTGAGAGAAAATCTCACCCTTGAAAAGCTTTGGTTTTTAATTTTCTGCTTTCTGAATAATACACCCACCACATTTCAGCTGGCCAGGAAATAGTAGTCTTGTTTCACAGAGATGGTGCAAGTCTGACTTTTGTCTTTGTTTGGCTCTTCAGTATTTTTGACACTATTTTCAGTAGTCTTACACATCTTTTTTCACAGGACCGCAAACACCACATAGATCCATCAGCAGAATCTTAGTCAGAACAATCTAAGGTAAAATTTTCAAGTGCCTACATGAATGTCAAAGGATGCGTCCCAAAGGTCGAAGTAATTATTTTTAAGTAAGCAAACAAGGTGCAAATTTTATTCAGAGCCTTTAATTTAACTCCTTGGAATCAAAACAGGAGATACCATCAACCACTTCTTCTACTGAGGGTAAAAATTCACACCCATGTTTTTAATAAGCACCTCCATAATGCACACTGAGAGTTAAATACAATAAAAGATGGAACAAAGAGTAAATTTATTTGATACAAAATATTAATACTAGTAAAGAAGGAAATGGAGGGTGTGACAAGCCAAACATTTATGGAAATCATGTGTATGTGGACATATTCCTGAATTCATCAGTTCCATTAAATAATACCAGTTGACACCAGCCGAATTACTTGCTATAAATTTTCAGATGCGAAGGATTGAGTTCTGTATGTTTATGCTGATGTGAGCTGGAATAGCTCTGGAACTTCTTAAGGCTCACACCAATAATACAGAGAAGATAGCCAGATTGTTTTGTTAGCCATTAAAAATGAAACAAAAGCAAGAATTAGAATAGCAATGAACATGTGCAGAATGGCTCATTACCTGCAAGAGAGTTCTTAGCAAATTTTTAAGTACAAAGGCGATCTTGAAATATTGATTATGTCCTCTAAAGTACAGGATTTCCTATATGATGTGCTCTGCATTGACGATACTGGCTCTATTGCTAAGTAGTCGGTCTGCCCAGAAAAACCTTTAAGGTCTCTTAAGGATAGTTAGCTTTTAGGTAATCACAAAGTAATTAAAGTTTGCCATGTTTTATCTAACCATCAAATGGGTTCAAGTTATTTATTGTTCTTTGAAGAGAAGAAAATTGCTGTACTTACATAACGATTGGATATACTGTCAAAACTAAATAGTTATGCCTTTGCTAGAAAAGAAGCTTTGTGTTGTCTGTGATCAACTTGACACAACTTGTTTGAAAATTTTATCACAAGGACTCTCTTCCTTAATTAGCACATTGTGGCTGGGCAGGATACTTACTGTGATTGTGAAGAGAAGCAAGACCTCTCCTTTTTCTAAAGATTTTAACATGAGTGGTCAATTTGTGATCTCAGTAGTGGTGGCATAAAAATGTGCAGTAACTCTTTAATGTCACCATAACTTATTAGTTAAACCACTGTTCTTATTCATAATTCACGTTGCTGATGATGAGACCAAATTCTGGTTCCTAGCAACTATATCTTGAATTTTCATTGATTGACTTGTTTTCTTCAAAATATATTTCCGTCTTTCCTTTTCCCCCCAAAACCAGACTTTCCTTAAGAAAATCCCTTTTTTCATTTATACTAGCAAGGTATTTTTCATCACTCAAGTTGAGTCTGGTTGAATGCTAGAAGCTCTCCACATATATAAACTCCCACAAACAGACAATGTGCGATAAAAACAAACTAGTATAGCACCTGGTGAAGCAGTATGTGGTATAAGAAAGATCAAAATTCCTGCTGCTTTTTTTAAGCAGTAGTCACTCCTGCTTTTTGGACTATTATATGTTTATACTTCACAGAGATATTCCACAGTAACTTACTTGCTTCTCAGAATAGTGTCTGCCTTTTTATTTGTCTTGCTTTGACACCATGGGGTTTTTATGGTGTGCTGAGTGCTAAATTGCCTGTTGATTCTCATTTTGAAATATTGGCACCTCTTTTTCATTTTTGAAGCAAAGAAATAGTAATAATAAAAACCCCTCTTTTATTCCCCATCCCAGCCTGTGCATTTTTCTGCTGCCAGTGGGCCTTTTTCTACAATTCTTACTGTAAATTTCCATTGTAAATCCAAACATGTTCTGTAGATGGAGCTTTAAGTTTCTTCCAGGAAGAAGTCCATTCACATAAGCCATAGAGATGCCCCAATGATAAGGGGGAGGAAGACTCACACAAGACAGGTCAGGGAATGGGATGATGCCAGGTGCATTTATGATTTGGATTTGTTCTCTTTGCATTTGTCTCTAACAGAGTAGCACACAGAAAACATGGACTCAAGAAAATCTTGTCTCTAACCCCTCTGTAATCCTCAGAAAAGAATGAAAGATTGATTGGAGCTCCCCTAAGAGCAGGGAACCAAAGTGTATCCCATAGAAAGGAGAGACAACTTTTCAGCTGGTTTGTTGAAAGGAACAGTGCAGCCATCACTAAGCAGAAGAACTATAACTTAATAAGTGAAAAAGATTCCTGCAAGCCACAGTCTATGTGAAAATGAAATGTCAATGGCAAATTCTAATTAGCATAACATTTTTAATGGGATTAATCTTACCCATGTGTATCAGCAGCAGATGCAGGCTTACAAAAGGAAAACTGAGATGAGCAAGAGGTTAATTATGTAGGTAGACATCACAGGACCACTTTTAGTGATATCTGGGAAAAAAACTGCTGTGAAAGAGTAAAATCATCTTATTCATTTAAAAGTATACTTTTCCAGTTACTCCCTGTTCAGTTAGAAAAAAGGTTTCTAAACATGTTCACCTCAGCTTTGCTGAAAAGCCAGAAAATCAGGAGCTGCGTGTTCTGGGAGAGTAACGATGATCTGTGCTAGCACAGCCCCTTTTCCTCTGTCCACATTCCCCTTCCCTCTCTACTCCATACACGCACACGTGCCCATCTCCACTTACTGACTGATACTGTGGGCACTGCAGGGTGGAGATCCAGAGCAGCCCAGTGGGCAGGGAGGGCTGCATGTTGCTCATCTTTAAAATGTAGCTGAAAATACTTTGAAACACCAGTCTTCTCTAGTGTGGAGGTACAGAGATGAAGACAGTAAGCCCTGACTCAAAATGTCTCCCAAAGCAAATGAAAATTGAGTAAGACTTTGCTCTGCTCTTTGAAAAGAACAGTGCTTGACTTTTACAAATGGCCTGTAAGGTAAGGTGTCCTTGCATAAACCAGACTAACTGAATTCGGTTTCTTCCTCACCCTCATGCAGTTCACATCCACCTCTCTTACCTGCAAAGGAGGAGGAAAACAGAGACTATTTTGAGGTGAGTGTGTAACTCCCCTTTCTCCTGTTGTACCACCCTGCGGATCGCCTGGGTCAGTCAGAAAGAGGAAGAAGATATCTGGTGCATGGACTGACTGAAGTCCCTCCAGTCATATCTCCATGAATTGCCCATGAATTTTTATTAGCTCAGACACTGCACCAGTTCAGAGACCAGAAGCCAGTGCTCCTCCACAGCCTCACTGCAGATAAGGTCACTGAAGGATGTCTGTGCTCATGCAGCTGGGCTCTTACAGCCCATTTCTCCAGTAAGACACCTGCACTTGTCCTCTGCTTTTGCAGCAGCAGCCCTGGCACCTCTGTCAGGGGACCTGACTTTTACTCCCAACTCATGCTGAGGTGATCCAAACATATACTCAGACCTCTGTAGGACATGCTGTAGTCACCTGGAGTATATAAATTTAGCTTCCATCTATCTGCATTATTAATAGATGTTTTAATAAATTGCTGTAGCCAGCTGGAGTAGGTCCATCAGGTGAACAGGCTGTCTAAAACAATAGCTCATCCCCACCTACTGCTTGCTGTTGGGGTGCATGTAACATGCTGGAAACATTAATTAGCCCTCCATAAACTATTTATAGGTGTTCCTTTTATATAAAAGTGTCACCTGAAAAGCAAACACAGGTTTATCACCCTCTACTGCCTTCCAGGCTTGTAATAGCCCATGCCTCAATGTTTAGACTGACAGCTGGCCTCCTTTTAAGCACATCAGGGCATGAACCCCCACTTTCTTTCAAGATTATTCAAGCCCCTCAGAGGCAGGTTTTCAAACCAGTTCCATGGGGCTCAGCATCAAAGTGATGGTTTCTGCATGCCATGAGTCCATTCATTAAGTTTGTAATGAAGTTACGCTGTCGGCGAGAGTACTGTGTTAAGAGAAGGGTCTGTATAATTACAGCCTGTGCATTATTCTAAATGCACTTTTGTCTGGAAAACCCCTACTCTTCTCAGATTGTGTAATGTCATTAGTGGTACCTACTGTATCTTTAATTGCAATTAGCACTATTAACTCCCACTCTTCAGAAGCAGAGAAAAAATCCCACAAATTAGATGCATCACACTTTCTTACTGTGAAATGCAGTTTCTATCTTCTTGTTACCTATAGAATCTATGATGAAAACAGATCTTTTCCTCAAAGTCCGAAAGAGATGCAGGATCATCTTATTTCTATCTATTAGATGTGAACATTGTACAGTATCTTACCAGTGATACATTTTAAATTACCCTTGTCTTCTGAAATCCTCTTTATTCAGATTAGTGGACAAGCATGACATAAAATAGAAGAAAGTAATTCTGAAATCCTTCTTTGATCTACTTTCAAAACCAATTTGCTGTAAGTTAGCTCCAAATTGATTTCAGGAGTTAATCATCAAATAGACAAACAACATCAATCAAGACTATGTATTAGAAAAACTTCCCAATCTAACAGCTAAAAAGTTTAAGAGTTCAGAAACACTCTCATTTCTTTAATATTTGACATCATCAATCATAAATCGTAATTATAAATAAACCATTAATCCTAATTTCCCACTATAAGTAGGAAACTTTTATAACAAAATTTTTAAGACAGTGTTTGCACAGCATTGAGTACACACCAGAAGACTGCCAGTTCCTTTTAAAAATGCTTCTTCTGGTTCTGCTTTCTGTTTTTCTCCCGCAGTGCTAATTAGAAAAAGTCAACTTTTCCTTTTGATGACACAGTCAGCCTGTTATGTAGCAATATGTGGTTAGTTGTCCAAAAGGGTGCAAATGTAATGACACCAGCTACCATCAGATTGTTTTGTACCAAATTTGAGACTTCAGATTATATGTTCAGATTATGTTTGTTTGTAGTTTTTGTGACCATGTGGTGTTTTAATATAGCAGTAGCATCTGCAACTGCAGTGTGGAGAAGTTTTTGGAAGATAACGGCCACCTGGTCCTTGATACCGACATGAGTAACTCTCTGCTAGCTGCCCCTGTGTAAAGAACTTACTGTTCAATGTTCCTCTCTGGCTTGCCACTGCATAGAGAGCTATTGTTTTAGCAAATTCCTTAACTAGAGATATGGAGTGAAGTTGAAACATTGAGTAGGAGGTCCATAGGCTTGTGCTTCTTGCGTGTGCTTCTCGCGTTGTACCAATGAAATATGAGTTATATTGTGTGGACAGTAGCTTAGAACCAATCACAGCTTGTTTAGCTGTATGCGATCTCGCCTTAATAGTATATAAGATGCTCTGTACTTAATAAAATTAGATCAAGCTGGCAAACCATATTGGTGTTATTCTTGATACCCGGGCTTTATCCGTCGACACTGCAGCAATATTAAAAAAAAAAATAAACAAAACACCACAAAACCAAACAGCAACACAACAGCTCACATCATGAAGAGTTATCTTAACAACAACAGATTGTGCACTAGAGTAATGGGACATTATGTTAAGATAATGAGATGTCAGATACTCCTTCCAGCCACCTTAGCATTGTATCAGTGAACCCAGAGCTTTAGACACCAGTTAAGCTTGCAACGTGCATCTGTGAGACTATTTCTTTGGCTCAATTTTAAATAAGGCAAGGGTCTTTTCTTCTACCTGTTTTCTGTGTTCTGTTATCTGCCTAGCTGATAGGACAGAACCGCTCTGTTTAAAGTCTAGAGAGTCACTCCCTGCAAGAGGATGGTCTACCAGAATGAGAAAGGCTTACATTATCACATCAGGCAGAATGATACACAGCATATTATGCAATAAGAGGTGAAGTAGAAAGAAATTGTATGCTAATATCATACCCCAAGTGCAGACTGGACTCTTGTGCCACATGTCCATGAAGCAGCTCCATCACAGCTACACATATTTCATTCTTTTTTATGTTGATACAGTGTGTTCACAGCGATCCCTTATGGGATCCCTTGTTGGTCTATCAGAGAACTTGCGTGTGGCAGTGCTGAGCACTGCAGTGACTGACACTGCCTATTTTGGTACCTTAGGGAGCTCTCAGTCCTTCACTGGGTGTCCAGAGGTCACAGCCAAACCATGGATATATCTAGTCTCCTACGAGTAGGATTTGTCTTAGGTAGCAGCTAATGAAATGAATGAGAAAAACAGCTGAAACAGGAAAAGTTGCAGGGAGGGACGTGGCTCCCCAGGGCTCAGAGCCACACTATGGGGACTTGGGGCTTTGCAGCCTAACAGAAATCTGCAGATTATGCAGACCCTGTCCACAAAACACAGCTGAAAGACAAGAAGATGTCACAACTTTAACCCAGGATGTGAGGGATGAAACAGAATGTCTAGAAGATTACGAGCACAATCAGAACCTCACCCTCATCCGTAAGTGAGCCCAGGGTGCCGTGGGTGCCATTAGTATGAATTTATTGAATTTATTCATACTAATGAATAAAATCGTCCAAACTCCGGCACAGCATAGCTCCTGAGGTCAGAGCTACACTCTCCAACCTTTCCAGAGACAGGGGTGCTACGTCTAAACTGCCCATGGAGAAGGTCCTTGGAAGACTGACTCCCTGGCCCTGTTTAGATCCAGTCCAAGTGACCCTGCATTCAGAATGAACTAGTCCAAAACTTACTGTGCTAATACTAATATGCTGCTATGGAAATGGTTAGTTGTTGTATGGGTCAGAGAGAAGGAACGTGCAGATCCTGAAGTCTGACTGCTAGAAGACTCATGTGGGAGAAGGGGTTTACAGTCTTACTCTGCTTTAAAGATTAAATGATTAAGACATGAATATTAAATGTGGCTATTGCTTCCTAAATATTTATCTTAGCCAGGGATGAACCCCAGATTTTACATTTCCTAGGCAGGCATTCTGACTACTCTCACTTCATGTTTTGCTAATAAAATAGAAGATACAGGACATAGGCAATTCCATGTATTAAACATGCAGGTTCCAGATAGGGCCGCTGAATATACACACACTACTTTTGAGGCACCTGTGAGTCTCAGGTGGGGGAATGAAACGTTAAGTCACATAAATAAATGAGTGGAATTAATAGAATTTACTACTATTGCAATTTGTGTAACAGAGTGGTTAATGAACAGTCTTGTGTCAGTGAAGGTGAATATATTGGCATGACATCTAACACATAGCCTCAGTGTTGCAAGGGATTAAGGTATACTGAGTTCTTTCTCTGTGTCACATGTTCCTTTCACTTTCTTATCATTGCCAACATGTAAGCAAAATACACTCACTTTCCAGCAAGAATGTTCATTCTTGCCAATATATTTTTGCATGCTCAAAAAAGCACCCATCTATGCCCAAATAACTTATTCCAGATGAAGGAAAACCAACAAAACATCAAAGTCGAGAGCCAAGTCTCCAAGAGAGAGCACTGTTTGTTTTCTGTACATTCTAATGATTTAGTGCAGCCAAAGAGTGAAATGATGGCTATCTCAAATGCTTTCAGACCCAGAGAAAGTAAAGGTGCAGAACACAGAAAACTAAATGATTTTTAGATTAGCACACACACACACACACACTCACACACACATACGGCACATCTGCCAATCTCTAAATTTTATCGCAGTGATTTACGGGAAAAAAAAAAAAAAAAAAAAGTTACTGTGTGTCTTCTTTATAGTTGCCTGCCTTTAATTACAGATTTCTACTAGAACAGGTTTTCCCAAAGGTAGTTTGCAGTGGGATGTACAGAGCTGCCTATCTGTTTCTTACTACATATGTAGCATGGTGTCAAAGCTTAGATGGGATTTGATTTGTAAGGTAATGCCTTGTTGATGAGCAGTAACACATCATCTGCAGTGCAAGCAAGTCACAAGACTGTGGGTGACTTGCTGTGCAGCTGAGAAAGGATTTCCAAATAAAACCTGCCACCTTCCTCTCAGTGGAAAGGAGAGTCCCTGCTTCCTTTTTTGAAAGGGAGAAAACATCTTGTCCCACATTTTTCTGGAGAAAGAGTAGGCATCCTCTTCACTTACTTCTGTAACAGGGAGATCAGGCTGCAGTGCCTGGGCTGGCATGTGGAGCAGGATGATAAGAATTTATTTGTCGTCATGTGTCTTGCTGTGGTCTGGGTTTCCTGACAAAAACTGGTCAGGCAATGTGCTCATACCTTCTAGGTGAGATTCCATTCCTCCATGAAACTGTGTTTCAGGACCCAGTAGCACAAAAAAGTTGTGAAATCTACACTTCCAGGGTACTCAATAGATGAACCTAGCCAACAGGACTGGTTTTATGCTCTCCTGTCTGTGGCTGTTCATTCCCTTCACAGTCCTCAGGGGGACCTGAGATCAAGGGGCTAATCACAACCTCATAGAAAACAAGGAAATTTGTACCTCCTCACTCCAATACATGCTGTGGGCCTTTTAAGCTATAATTCACAAGCTTTCTGCTCTTGTGTTACAGGCAGCATTTCTCAGTAAACATTTGGCTGAACCTATGAGTTCATTCATAATTACTTTGCTGGAAGCTTTCTTTCCTTATCTTTAAACACAGTGTGAGGACTCCAGTTATTAAAAGAGGAGTACCTCATTGCAAGGACATAAATGACAGCATCATCACTGATAACACACAACTCCTGCCATACCTTCTACCTGATGGCCATTGTCTGGCTGATAATATCAATGCGGTCATCCTCATGTTAATAACACCATGCCCCTTAACACTGGCATGTTCTATGCTTATTCTAACTACAGTTTGGGATACTACTCTTTTACATTTGACTTTTACAAACAAAGTGCTTGGGAAGTCCTCCAAGCAAACTTTTGTCATTTCACCCACCATTTTAGGAACTTGTTTATCTCTGTTAAATTATAATATTATGAAATCACAGTCGCTTATTCCCTAATGCCAATTTAAATACCCTCTTATTCTGCCTTTACCTTAAAAAAGAATAGGTAGCAATCTTCGCCACTTCTTACACTGTGAGGTGGACTTCATTGAAAGAAGTGGAAGTATTGTATTTCGTGGCATATATCTAACCTTCATTTGTCAAGAGGAAAGTTCATACTACACAGAAACCTGTGAAATTCATATTCTTATGCTCAATTTATTCAGCTGAGTGGATATTCTAGCACATTTCAAATATGAGCTGTAGGATATAATATAACAATAATATGCTGGTTTGCAGTTAGAAGGCATCTTACAAGATCCCTAATTGCTTCTGCTTTAGACTCTTTGGAAAATTGCAGATATTACCATTCTTTATGGGCTTTCTGTTGTGACTGAAAATGAAGAAAAGGGATGAGATAAGTTTTCTAATAGAACCCAGTAAATGCAATTTTGGGTACATCATTATCAAAGGAATTAAGTAGAAGGAATAAGTACGTTCTTCTTTACTAATGTGCTTTCTAACACATGTTCAATACATCTAAGAAGATCCAGACATTAGATTCACAGAAGATATTTATGCCCTAATCTCCATTACTTTAACCAGAGATTAGAAAATGAAATAGGAATTCAATACTTCTGTATATTTATAGATCAGACTTACAGACCTGGGTATTTTGAGAGAAGTGTGTAGAGGCAAAGGGAAAGTCCTTGTCCAATGGTGTAGAATTAGACACATAAGAATCCATTCACATGGGTTTTCTTCCTTTCAGATTTCCCTAACACTAAAGGCCAAAGCCGTTTCCATTCTCAGTCACCTCCCACAAGCCCATTTCCTACAGGTGCTCTTATTTGTTACCACAGAAAGGTCAGTGTCAGTAATTTAGGTATTATGAAGACTTCCACACACCGAAATGTGGGTAATGGCTATTACCTTTATAGCTGTGACAGTCAGGGCTGTCAGTGACCTGTCGCTCTTAACAGCATCGCTGAATTTGAGGCTGTTCTTAGGTACAGCACCTTGGGTAGACTTTACCTTGGAAAACCACGTTATGGACCTTCCTTGATTAGCTGATGCCTGCAAAAGACAATTATTTCAACTACCTGTTCCTCAGGCATAGCTGATACTGGGACATCGATACAATGATTAAATGCAAATACTAAGCATGAGAAAGATTTCATGTAATTTTTGAGTGACATTCAGCTACTGTGGTATCCATGAGCAATCAGCTAGGTTTATACAGCACTCTTCTGAAATTCTGTGTGAATCGGTGTGCTTATTCAGCCTGAATAATTAGAAACATCAACCTTTGTCCAGTCTATGCCAGGTGAACTCAAAATAGCACTTAAAAACACATTTCTTTAATTAAAGTATTTCCTAATTAAACCCTAAATATTTGCAGGTCTTATCAGACTCCAATATAAATATTAATGAGGTGTATTTTGTGAATGCACAGAATTTCAGAAAGCAGTTGTGACTTTCAAATTACCCAGTGCATTATCTTGTACACAGTACTGATGTATTCATTTGCAGACACCCTTCCTGGGTTTGAGAAGTTATTTCTGCTACTGATAAACCTTTGGAGGCTTAGATCATATAAGCTCTGCAGCTTATGTTATATACATCTTATATCTTGCTCAGTCTCACTTTAAGCCCATTACTACAATTCAAGGTTACTGCGCTGTCTCAAGATTACTTTTCATGATCTATTCAAAGGAAAATACAAAATCCTAAAGCCAAAAAAATTTCCTAGCAGGATTTGACTTAAAATTAAAATTAAAACCACTCAGACACATAAAATCATTAAGTTCTCCGAATTCATTAACATGTCAAGTTCCTAAGGCACATTATATCAGTCACCTGTTTCCAACTGTTTGAAAGATGACAGAAGAAAATGAAATCTATAATATGGAAAGCACGTTGTAGACAAAGTACTATGTTTCACGAGAAAGCCCTTCTGCCTGAATTCTCTGTTTTGTTTTTTTTCCCCAAGACTTGGAGAGAGAAGAGGGGAGACTGCAGTCACCATCTAGTGGATGCTGCCACCTCATCTGACATTTTTTTCACTGCTTGAAGGAAATAAAAAATAATTTAAAAATACAAACCCAATTTTCTGTAATAGTAGTCCAATTTGTGTAAGTTTTTGATCCTAGATGTAACTCTTTAAAGTCCTATACAGTTCACACTGTCATAGTGTCCATAGTGTGGTGCTAGCTCATGTTGTTTGGTCACGAGACAAGTCTGTTCCCATGAAATTCCACATTACTACACGTACATATTTAGATGTTGAGCATCATGTGCTACTGAAAACATGCTCTGTACTTTTCTCAAGTGAAGAACTGGATAAATCCAACCTAGATATGCAGGTTTAACAATGTCTACCACGCACAAATGGAGTTGCAGTATGACATCTGGCACCGCATGGCAGACACCCCACTCCCCCTCTCAACTCCACCATTTCAGATGTGCCTACTCTCTGCACTGTTTTCTGGGATCCCCTCCCCAGATCGCTTCCTTAACATTGCATCCCCTTCCTGTGGTGAAGCCCCACTGAGACTCCCTGCCCTCCCAGAGAAATGATCAGGTAAATTTCTCAAATGGTCAATTTGTTTTTATTCTTAGCCTAAAGAGATGAGAAATTCTATTTTCTAGTTAAGTTGTTCTGGCAGTTCATTGACTGGGGATTTCTTTGGGATATCAGATCACAACAAGGTCCCTACAGTTTGATCTTTCGACATTTTGTCAAAAAAAAAGCATACAAATGGAGAGAAGTAAATGGAATTGTTGAGATGAACATTAGAATTTAATTTTGTTTAGTATCCTTCCAATAAAAGATTTAAATCTGTTTTAGAGAACAGGATGAAACCAGTTATCCTGTATGGCATAGGCTGGCCACAGTCAACTCTTCAACTCTGTGAGAGCAAAAATGACTTTTGAATCAACTTAACCTATCATGTCTACAATCTTCAACCTGTATCAGTATGACAGTGGTATGGAAATTATCTAAAAAATTAAACCATCTGCAAAGTCTACCTTAAAATTCCAGGGCTCTAAAATTCTTACCAAGTTATAAAATATAAATATCAAATATACAAGAAAGTTGTTTTAAAATCTTTCCACAGAATCTTGGCACAGACACCAAACATCTCAAAAAGATGTAAGAAGGTATGGATATTGGCCTCAGACTCACAAACCACATGCTTGTCACACACACATTTCAGCTGCAGTAATGCTTATTCACTTTCCATGCCCAAAGACAATGCCTGGTTACTTGGTCTAGTTTAGCCTCCAGTGAAAGATTTAGCCTCCATTTACTGTACATTTTCCCTCATATATGCACAGGGAGGCATGCAGTGGTTCAATGCATGCTCAGTAACTCCAGAACTGGAAGCTGGAAAACACACAGATTTTTTTCTTGGCAGTGGTGTATCCCCAGGTGAAGCTCTCACAGCTCCCAGCAGCAGCTGATTCCAAAAGGCTCTTGTAAGTCAGAGGCGATTGTGACAAAGATGTCACTGGAAGGGCATCTTGAGAAACTATACCTGCCAAGTCAAAAAGCATTTGCCTGCATAAAAATTCTCTCAGTGCTACTACCTTGGAACCTGTACAGCTTCATCGGAAGGAGATCTTATCTTCTTCTCTTTTATATCTTGAAAAGCAGGACCAATCACCACTGCCTGAATAAACACATGGAAAATTGTAAAGAGAGATTCACAGGACCATTTACATTGGGAGGTGCTCTGAAGTCTGTGTAGTCCAACCCTCTGCTCCTAATGGGCAAACTAAGATCAGGTTGCTGAGGGGCTTGGCCAGTCAGGTTTTGACAGTCTCTGTGAGTGGAAAACCCCAGAAACTATCTGAGCAACCTGTTCCAGTGTCTGACAACCCTTGTGGTGCAAAATGCTTCTTCCTACCAAATCAGAATTTCCCTTGTGCTCACTGCCTCTCATCCCACCACCACCCACCTCCAAGCAGAGTCTAGCACAGTCTTGTCTATAACCTCACATTTGATAGTTGAAGACAGCAATAAGACCTTCCCACATCGCTTCCCCTTCTCTTATTAAAACTGAACAAATGCAGTGCTCTCAGCTCCTCTGATAATCACAGATTTCCACTGGCCTGAAAACAGAAACCTGCACTGAAATAACTTGTTGGCTTCAATCAGCAGCTGGGCACAGTAACACACTATTCCCCACAGCAGCTGTAATTTCTGCTCAGCACCGCCTTCCTTTAAGCAAGATGTCACTGCAGTCAATGGATGTTTCTCCAGAGGATGGAAAGTGGAAATAATTCAGCCAAGCAAAAAACAAGCAACAAACAAGATAAAAAGTAGGTATAAATAAAAAAGAAATATCCAGCTGTCATTGGACATAGGCCAGTTCCAGCTGAGGTCTCTATCAGGTCAATGCTTCAGGCCCAAGTCTGCCCAAGCAGTTACAGCTTAGAGGTATACATCTTGTAGTGAAGCAGGGGGTGGAATAAAAGCATAGTTTGAGTAGAAGGAAGCCTCCCATACCAGGTGCATCCATAGCCCAGCTGTGAATAGTTTATCAGTGCATCACTGCTGTGCAGGGAAAAGTGATAAATTAGAGTACCAGCAAACACAGGGATGCCTCCAGCTTTCCTGTTCAAACCCATACACACACTTGTCAGATTTTCTGCCCTATTTTCTTTCCCAGGCACAGCAAAGGCAAGAAGTTGAGGCAATCAGAAATCCAATAATGATTTCTTGGTACTCAAGCTGGGTTTATGTTTTTACCTGTGGACGCAGTTGATGGCTGCTCTGCACCGAAGCTCTGCCTGGAGTCTGAGGTTGCTGAAGAAGGAAAACGAGGGTTGGCACAGCAACTAGTTAAAGCAACATCTGCTCACCTCAGAAAGCCTGGGCAGGGGAAACAAAGTCTTCTCCCTTTTCTTCTGCATCCCTTGAAGTTGGTGCTTCAGTGCAGAGAAAGCTGTCTGTCAGAGTATCAATACTGTTCTCCATAGGCATATACATCTGGAAAAGGAGGGCTTTGCCTGATTACACAGCTGGAAGGAGCCTGCAACACATATTTGATATTCATTATCAAGAAACAGCTATTTTAATAGTGATATCAGTAAGAACCTTTTAATACTAATGACTAAGCAAGTTAACTAGAAGCTCTTGAGTGATGTCCAGAGGGCCCATCATGAAAACCCTTCAACCTCGTGGAAGCCCGTCCATGTCCCATGTCTGGCAGCAGCCCGTTGCTCTCAGGCTTTCCCTCTCAGCCCCAGCAGTGCTTGTTGCCTCTGCCCCATGGCCAGGAGTCTGGAGGCTCTGCTGCTCACCCAGGGGCTGGGTAAGCATGAGAGCCCCACGCAACCACGGGCAAGGCAACCAGCCAGCTGGGAGCTAAGGCCACTTCCACTTTAAATTTCAGCAAGGGTTCCATGAGTTGCTTTCTCTTGAAGATTTGTCTACAGGGCCTTAATCTGAAATAGGAGGTGTTGACTTCAGGCTTTTTTCAATTTCTAACTAGCCTTTATTCAGGACTAAATTCCTACCAAGCAATGAATAACAGATTGAGATGATCGGTTTGCTGCCATTTTCATGAGTGAATGCTGTATAGTCAGCAACAGAGTATCTGAAGACCTTAAATGTTAATGCATCCTCCAGATCTTCAAATCTGATTTTCCTGTAAAATCTGCATCACCTCCTTAATCAAACATGTAACCTTTTAGTGTCTTATTTTAAACTAGATACTACAATAAATGCTAGATTTATAGAGTATAAAATGAGTAGAAAACCCCAAGACAGTAATTCCCTTACATGTGAGAAAATGAAATTACCTTTAACGGCAAAGATCTCACATTACTGCACTGCTTTCCTGCAGCATGTATCTAGACTTTATGTGACAAGGAACAGTAAAGTGAACCAAACATATTAGCATCAAGATAGAATTATAAAATTAATACAGTGGGTTAACACAGTCAGGAATGGATCTGTGTCCCATCCAAGTGCAGGATCACCAGTACCTGTTTTCCAGGTTAATCTTCCATGCCCAGTGAACACACAGTCCTGACCAATGCAGGTGCTGGACTCAACCTTTGGCAGTTCTCATCTTTTTGTGACACTGATGCTGATCTCTGAATGGCTGGGCAAAACAATCCTGACAGTCATCCTCTGTTGTTTTATCCCCCTCTTACTGACTATAAAGCAATTTAGGGAGAACTTTTCCAAAGTGCTCTAGTAGAGATTTTCAGTGAGGGCTGTCTGGCAAAGGACTAAGTTTTTAAGTAGGCACCCAACAAGATTTTCAAAAGTGCCTATGCTCCAAATAGTCCAAGACATCCATGGAAGTTAGGTATGCAAGGCCCTGAGCATTTGGAAAGTGAGACTCTGGTTTCATTCAACTTTTAAACACTTTAAATACTTTAAAACATATTCTTTTAAACATATTTTCCTCCATTACCCCAACTCCAACCTCTACCCTCCAAATGGCTCCCAGGCACTCCTTGGCACATGGTATTTGGAAATTTAGTATTTCCAGCTAGGTTCCAAAAGGGGAGCGGATGTAATCCTCTTTTCAATTGCACCTTTAGCTAATTCATCCCTTCTCTTCTGCAATTTTTCATGACATTGCTGGCTTGAATTTCTGTATGTGAAACCTTGGCTTCGCTGTACTCAAAGACAATCCTTTTGACTTGCAGACATCAGGATTTCAGTCGGTGTATCTATTTGACACTTGACCCAATCTCTGCTGGGCTTCCCAGGTACTATCAATGTTTTCAGCTACTGCTCCGTGATCATCAGATTGGAAGAGAAGTAGGACTAAGAGCTGTATAAATCTCCACAGTCACATTGCTTTGAAGAATCACAAGCATACAACCCACACCTGAGTATTACCTGTTTGAAATGGGAAAGCTGACTGCTGGAGCTGGATCACTGAGAATGACTTGCCTGCATTTCATGCCTGGCTTTCATTCAAAGAGCCACTTTGCTGGCATTTGCAATAAAGATTATTATCTATATAGCCCAAGTTTTTCAGAACACTGATCATGGAGGAGGACTCTACTGTGATAAATGCTATACAAACAAAGATAGGAAAGAGCTTAGCTCTAGCCCAAGGACTTTGTAACATGGGACAAGTGATAATATAGAAATGCAGACTGTCTGGAGAATACTAAGATAAAAGAAGTCAATACTGGTCAGCATATCAGACAATGATGCTAGCACACTGGTAGTCTAAAATCCATCAAGCATTTCTGAATATTTCAGGACACAACAGAGAATTAAGGAGGGATTTCTAGGAGATCATGGTGTAGCTTGGTACAGAGAAAGCATCCCACATTTGGACAGTTGTGTAGGCAAAAGGAAAAAATACTGTTTGAAATTATAATAATAACCAAATTATAGAAGCTCAGATATGGAAATCAGCTTCTTAATTCTCAGTGAAAGATAATACAGAAGTGCGGTAGGTCAAAGTGACCTTGGTCTTGTAGACAAAAATGCTGTTCTCTATGTCTGAGAAAAAGCTACAGGGACTGGGGCATGGCCCCCCTGTGCAAGAGCTGCAATTAGGTTCTGGCTCTTTTCTGGGTCCTGCCTAAGCCTGACACCTCCAGCTCCATGTCTGACCTCATATCTCAACCCCCAGCCCAGTGTCTCAGCCCCACTTGAGTCCTTTGCATCCTGGCAGATACAAATGGTTGGGCAACAAGGTTAAAACATTGGGTAAAATTATTTTTGCAACAACATTTCTTCGTGCATATGGACAGAGCAAGGCTGGGGGTGAAAAAGCAAGCAGAGCATATTGCAGATGGTGGGAAAGGAGAGAAGCATTAGCCATGTGGATGGGTAGCAGCAGCCAGATTCAGGTATGTTCTGCAACAAGAGCCCATGATGATGAAATAAAGCCAGGGGTGAGAGCCTCGGATGAGATTTGGCTTGGAGAAGTCAGCAGGTAACAGGAGTATCTGCTGTTCATATAACTGAGAACAGAAGTTGTGGAGGAGGACTTAGGAGGAAGAGGATAGAGGTTGGTTTTAGTCCTGTTGATCAAGAGCTAATAATTGAACCTCCAAAGGATCAAAGAAAACTCCAAAGGGTCAGTGACAAACAGTGGAGATGGTATTTGAGCATGTGAAGGCAAGTCTAAAGTTGAGGGCTAGTGATCAGACTATCAGTAAACTACAAAACATGATTTATATCTAGGAAAAGTTCTTGAAAAATTAATTATAACTCTTCACTAAAAATTCAATAATTCCATTATTCCCTGGAAGTAAATTATCTTGCTGGAATTAATTTCATGTATTGACTGTTCTTTCTTTCTGAGAATAGAAATACATGTATTTAAGCAGTGTTTATTCCAATGAAAATGCATCACCTACATCAGAATGGGTTCTTTACTCAAGTGTCCTGCTGTTACCAATTTCCATCTCAACAGTTGCTCATCATATCGTCATCTTTTTATTTTCTTAAATTCAGTCAGCAGAGAGGATCAAACATCTTGTGTTTAATCAAAAGAATATTGCTCACTAGAAGAAAGTCGGATTATGCCTTGTTTATTAGACTTGGCTTCAAATGAGGACTGTATTTTAGTATCTTTAGCCTCAGTAGGTACACACTGCTGCTGACTTGCTTTCCTCTGAGTTAGTAGAATTATAAAATCATAGAACAGGCCAGGCTGGAAGGGATCTTGAACGATGATCTGATCCAACCTTTCATGGGAAAGGAAGCCTAGGTGATACTATCTAGCACCCTGCCCAATTGCATCTTGAAAACCTCCAGTGATGCAGACTCTATGACATCCCTGGGGAGGTTGTTCCAGTCAATGATTGTTCTCACTGAAAGAAATTTCTTTCTTATGTTGAGGTGAAACCTCCCCCTATGCAACTTGTACCTTTTTCCCCTTCTCCATGTGACTCCTTGTGTAGAGAGAGCCTCTATCCTCTTTGTAGCATGCTTTAAGTACTGGAATACTATAGCCTTACATTGTAGGAAAGCAAAGAAAATAAAACTCTGCTTCTTACATTCATCCATTTTGCAGAGAAGCAAACTGTGATACTACTTTCCTACTTCTTTTTAGGAATTTTAATATGTTTCACCTAGTCATTTTATACTTAAGAAATTTACTGAGAAAAAAATCTTTTGGAAAATCGCTCTATGACTCTCAAGAATATTTTGCTTCACATTCTCAAGTGGGTGAACAGACATTTGAGCTCTGTATTGTGAAACTGCAAGCATTTCACCTGCATCCATGCAGTTGCCTCAGAAGCAGCCACAGGCATTTTCTTTGAAACACTTCTTTCATATTTTTTGATAATATCTTCAGATTCTTAATTGTTAGTATCTGCCAGCAATCTTCTTAACATTTCATGATTATCATACAAAAGATGTGTGAAATTGTCATCCCATCCTGCTCTCTCTGCCTCTCAAAACGCAAAGTAAATAGATATTTTACAAGTAGCTATTCACAGACAGTGAGATGCCAGAATCTATCACCTCAGCTAACAAGCAAGGTCGAAGGGTAAGTCTTCCATAAGTATTTCACCACTTAAGCATTGCCGTCACCAAAAAGCATTGCTGAAGGTGAATGCCAGGCCTCATGATACATGTTCCCATCCAGCCACCCACAGAACAGCTGATCGAGCCCATTTCAGCTGCATGTTCACGCTTTATGTCTGTGCATGCTCATCACAAAGTAAATATGTGATGAGTAACAGGGAGGCTGTCTGCTGTCACTGCTCAGCTGGGCTGATTATTATGGAGCAGTCCTGAATACTGCTGATGCTAACAGGACAAGAAGAACAAGAAGCCTATCACTCAGCTGAATCAAGCCTGCTCTGTACGTGGCTATATAAATTTTTGCAACTTATCAGAAAGATCTGAGTTCATTTTGCAAACGTTATATGGCAAACGCATGATGAGGCTATGGGTGGTTAAACAGGTAAGCAGGTATTTAAGACATCACTATGCGTTAAATCACCAAACACTCAGTGAAAAAGTTTAGAATATATGTAACCATTTCACAGAATGTATGTGTGGGTGTGCATAAATAAATCATAAAGTTACACAAAGATTAATTTTGGAAGGAACCTCCTGAGGTGAACAAGTCCAGCCACCTGCTTAAAGCAAAGCCAACTTCAAAGTTATGTCAGGCTGCTCAGGGCCTTGTCCAAATGAGGTATGCAGATCTTCAGGGATGGAGGTGACACAACTCGTCCGTGTAAGCTGTTCCAGTGCTAAGCCATTGTAAACAACTTTCTTCTTATACCGAAGTGGTGTTTTCTCTTAATGCAACCTGTTACCTCTTGACCATGCACCGCCATCTTTCCCCTTCAAGAGGCAGAAGACTGCAACGAGTTCCCCCCTCAGTCTACTCTTTTCCAGGCTACACAAATCCACTTCCATCAGGCTCTTCTCACACACATCATGTACACCTGTTCCCAACCAGCTTACTGTGGGACTCCGTCCAGTTTGACGATGTAAAGATATTGCATAGAAAGGCACTGTGGTGAGGGCACCTCAGGTTCCTGCTGCTGGAGAATGAAATCTCCCCTTGTTATTTGCGGACAACTGTATTGTTCTGTTAACACCTTTTTCTTTTCCCAGCTGCTGGGATAAAGGGAACTTGGGCGGTAGTTGAGGCACTGTGTTGGGTTGGAGGTCTACAGTGATGAGCTGGCACATGGCACCCATGGTGTTTGTGTTCACTCTGCAGCCATCACAAGACCCCTGTAAAAAGCACATCCCTCATCCCCGAAGGGTGTCCTAATCAGAGTGCATGCTAAGCACAGCATCCAGCGTACTGGGGATTTCACAGGGTCTATCATTAACACAACAGGTAGCTGATTCGAGACAACCTCAAGTCTAGCCGATGAGATGTAACATCCTATTATTTCAGCTAAATCTATATCTGGTGCTGTTAATACCAAACAGCTTAATTCAGTTTAATTGTATTCTGAATTTCTTACCTCCTCAAGGGAGCATAAAGTGAATCTAATTACGTTTCCTACGTGGGCCAGCTGTTGTGACAGGGTGACTCCTGGTCCAGGCATTTATTTAGGATTTGTAGTTTTCTGAGGAGGGGAAGAGAGGGAAAACTATTAACTGCTGACAGAAGAGCAGAATGCTGTAATATTATGAGCATATTCCAGGTTTTTGTACAAAACAGAGAGGGATTTTTTTACTCTGCTAATCTGAATTTAAGCATTAAAGCAGACTGATGACAATATGCATCCATCTGCCAGATCTATTCTCAAAATAAACTCCTTCCACACAATGTTAACACAGGAATTAACCCACAGTGAGAGATCCAGCTCTGACCTTTGGTATATCATGGATATAGAAAAGCTTAAAAATTTCCTGACATGTCATCTTTGGCTGTTTTTCAAGGCTTGCTATGATTCTCTGCAATTCCTGGAAAATGTGTTCCCTTTCTGTATTCCAAGAGTGAACTGGGTGATAACTGCTATTCATCTGGAGACGGTGATCCTTTATGGATCAGTCCAGTCTCTGTACATGGCACCCACCTCACAGATTCCACCCATCCCATCCTGTCTTTGGATCAGATAAAGCATGTCCTGGAAGTTGCTGCAGAGCACAGAGGAAGGATCCCAGAGTAACTAACATAGATACAGGGGAATGGATCAGCTACCTACAGATAGGCATCTAATTCAGGCACTCTAGGGCATATGAGACATCTTTGCTAGGCCAGCAGATATGGCACAGGGCCTACAGGGTGCCTGGACCAGCAGCCAGGGACCAGTCACGACACGCTATGGCATCTCAGGTGGCACTGGACACCTTTACGTAGGCAGCTGAATCTCATCCTGGTGGCACAGAACTCACAGGCCACAGCAGTTACACTGGGGTCACATGTGAGTGGGTGCCAACAGCAGCACATAGAGGCACCCAACACCTGCTCAGGTGTGCCCAAACTGAGCCCTGGGTGTCTGACATTTGGGCAGCTGAAGGCAGGCAAGGGTAACCTCATGTTCTATTAGCACTGACCATTCCAGGGAGATGTCAGGCCTGACCCAGCATCTCACCAACCAGCTGCAGCAGGAGGCAAGAAGCCACTGCCTCCTGCGCTGGGGCCTGGAAGAGTGAGTCACCAACAAGTCGCTGTTTTTGTCCCTGTACCAGTGGACATTTGTCAGAGGTGCCAGGAAAGCTCAGACTTGTGCAAAATTAATATCAGTTGAAAGCCAGAGAGAAGAAAAATTGTCATTGCTGCTGGTGTGGATTTTCTGTGACTCCTGATCTTCATAGCTAGCTTCAAAACCTGATGCTGGGTGAACACTTCTGCTCTGTTGCCAATATTGAATTGACAGTTCCTGACCTTCTTTAATCCTTTAGGTTTAACTTTATTTACACTTCATTTAAATTTAATGGCTTCAGGCAACCATGGGCAGTCATGCCTTACTCTCTTTACAGTTTTTGCTATGTGCAAGGACTCTCTGTTTCCCACTGTCACCATCCTTCCAGTCCCAAAGGCTCCTCAGAAAGATCACAAGTTTTGACTTCAGTCAGAGCCACTCATTGTAGCCACAGTCTGGAAAAACACAAAGTAGCTCCAACCAATTTAGCTTGCACGGATCTACGTTTGTTTTTTTAATGGACTCTCAAGCTTGACTACTCATCCTTGTCATTGACTACACATGAATAATACATCTCGCTTGAACTAGGTGAGATGAATTCCCAGCTGCATTCAGTCATCATCCACTTTCTTCATGCCCGTGGAATACAAAACATGCACATCTATTTTTAACTATTCAAGACCAGGAATGATACATATTATTTATATAGACATTTGTGATTCATTTGTCATGATTGCCTATATTAAGGGGAGGGGGGGGCTGCAACTACTAGTTAAAGTATTGTAGGGTGAGAGGGAAGTCAATGCCAAAACCATCTTCTATAATATCACGTGAAACACTGCTACTAGACCTTTAATCCTACAGCATGTAAGAGTCTGCATGCAGAGTCTCTAGCCTGAGCCTTCCTGGGATGGCAGAGCCTTCAGCAACGTAAGGGCCCTGCTCCTGGGAAGGACGCTGTTGTGGCACTCCCCAGGCGTATCTGATTTTGAATATAATGAGTAGATCATATTGTGTACCGTGTGGTATATGAGTATATATATTGGACTATATTGGTATATATTCATATACTCAGCCAGTGTGTGTGGATCCACATATTTCCATGGCAGAGACAGGGTAATGGAGTGCAAGAGGAATACTAGAAATCAATCCTCTCTGACAGACAGAAAAGGGTGGTGCAGTGCTTCTGTCCTTTCAGGGATACACTGGGAGGTGTGATGGAAATCCAGAAATCACCTATCCTTTCGGTTCCTCTGAAGCTTTCAGTTTGCCTTTTCTGTTACAGATCAACAAGGGTGTTTTCAGGACAAGAAGGCCCTTGCCTTTATAAGTCTACTGCACTTTTCCATTACTTTTCTGGATTACTAATGTTAAATTCATACTATCTTTCATTTGCTAGTAGATGGGCTGGAAACAGTAAAAGTATTGTAAAACCTCTGATTTATCCCAGAGGACACTCTTCCAGTGCAGCAACTACAAAAGATACCAGAAAAGCTGCTGTCACAGAGCCTCCTCACAAACCCTGCCATAAGTTGGGGTTGGAGCCTCCGGCATGTTAAAGGTACAACAGCTCACAGGATCCTGAGGACTGCCAAAATAGCGTTGAAAGAAAGGCTATAGTCCTCAAAGGGTAGGTCACAAATATGGCTTTAAGCACTCTATTTGCCCATATCCATGAACTGCAAGTTCTATGCTGGACATCTCAGAGGAAAATACAAATATCATAAATAGAGGATTGCAACGATAGAGGAGGAATAAACAAGAGGAATGGATGAATTCTGGAGCAAAATATTTCCTATCCTTTCATGCTATCCTGATGTAAGCTGGCAGTTGCCACAAACACCTGCATGTCATCCAGCTCTCCCAGGTCTGGAGAGGACATTCTACTCAACAGCAAAGGAGAAGAAAAACATAATTGTTTCATTAAAAGCAGGAAGACATCTTCACTGTAGTTTCCGGTTCACAGCACTGTTTCAAACATCAGGGGCAGCTGTGTGAGCTCCCTCATGCCAGGCTGCATTGCCCAGGAGCACATCAGTCATGGGTGCAATGGCAGAGGCAGGGTGAGCCATGCGGAGGTGGATGAGACGGAAAATGGTCCCTTGGCTATGATGGACCAGAGTGGCTTTGCTTCTTCTGGAGCAGTGCGGACATCTGTGCAGGGGGGACATCAGTGAACCCAGTCTGTGGCTGGGATAAACTGCAGCCCATGAATGGGGCAGCTCTACTGACTAGGTCTAAGCTACTAAATACCCCATTTCCTAGCCAACATCACTGACTCACTAGCAGGATCCCCTCAACAAAGGCCAGTAATGGGGAAGATAGTGGTTGTATGCAAGGAGAGAAGGCTTGTCAAGCAGAACAGCACAGACCTTTTCCAGATGGCCATGCTGCTAGCAGATCTGCAAGTGGAAGGCCTAACTGCCCTAGAATTATCACAAAGCAAACACTTCCAGGTTATCAGTAAGTGAGGAGGTGAAGCATATTGACCTAATTCCCCTGTGGGCAGCCACTTTGGTTTTCTGCTCCTCCTCATCTGTGTTCCATTGACTCTGAAGTGCCCACTAAGACAAATAGACAGCAGACAGTTTGGGAGAGTCCTTTCTACCCACCCTTTGTGCCAACCTATCTCCATCTTCTCAAATGACACTTCACGGGGGAAATCACAGAGGTCATGAGAGGCCTTTGTGTGAACGTTGTAGGTGATAATCATTATTCACTCATTTCAAGCTTGGAGTCTCTTTTCTGTAGCTAAATGCAAGTGATCATTATTTTCACAAGCTCTGCCAGTTGTCTAGCAGCAGAGCGCTCTTTCATCTTTGAGGACTTCATTTTGTTGTATGATCAAAGGTATTTCAACTTCAAATTAAGAACATTCATTACTATCACTCTCTAAGTCAAGCAGTGTAGGTTCAGGAGAGCTTTTCCAGGGAAAATAAATTAACTGCTTTTTGTATTGTGTTGCCACACAAGAGAATTCACCCAGTGTTAACACACGAAAAGGTCTGAATCTATCTGAATCCTGTTTTACAAACAGAATAATGTTGTTGTTTGGTGTTATGGTTGCAGGTAATTTTCTTAGTATTGCTGGTGGTATTATATGGATAAGTTCTGTCTCTACAAGAGTCTAAATTTCAGCATAAATTAATATAATTTCTGCAATAAGAGCTAATGAGGTCTGACAAAGCAAAATCAAAATGCACTGGGGAGGACAGATGACAGGAGGAAGCATATCTGAAATAAGCTTCAGTGCAACATAATCATACTCAGACTTTCAGTGGAATAAATTAATGCAAAATTGCTTGTTCCAGTGTCTAAACTGCTATACTGGGCATAGCTGACACAAAACTAGTCTAGCTATTTGTACACTGTACTGCAGTGTGCAAGACAGATGGATCCAAAGAAAGAAATTCACCTAGATAAAATTAAATTTAATTTATGAAGACCCCAGCTGAAAAAGTACTTCTAGGAGAAAAGATTTAAGAACACATTAGAGTTTGTGAAAAAGAGATAAGCAGTACAAAGCCTGTTTTCCTGACTCCATGGAAATTCCTGTGTGCAATCTGTAGAAATTAGGTTTTTGGGTTAAAAGGGTAAGAATATGTCACTGGTGTGGAATTCCCCAAGGTGCAATACACAGGCTCTGGGGAGGTGTTTCCAGGTCCCTCATGTGGCCTCAGCTAAGTTGCAATCGTCCCAGAGTATCAGATTTGTCTTTAAGCCATTGCCCAAAGATTTCTGATTTTTCCTGTCATGTGTTATTCACACAAAATACTCCACTTTCGATGTTATGTTAACAAGTTGGTTAACTCCACTGATTTGAGCTCAGTGAGTCTGTTGGTCCTTATTGGAGTTGTTCTTCACAGAAGGTGTGATTTTGCTCTGGAGAGGAAACACTGGGTTTAAAAACTGTTACCATTAAATAATCAGTAATTTCATTGTCTAGGTGGGGCTTTGAGAAAAAAAAAAATTACAGAGAGGAGAAATAACTTTCCAGCACCAGCCAGTAGCTTACTAGGCCCTCAGCAATGAAACACGTCTTTCCCTTGTACTATCGATAGACCAGCCAGTCTCTATACCCTCATGTGTATGCATACACAATAGTAAATATAAAAAGGTGGTCAAGGAGCATATATGATTTCTATCCTCTTTTGAGAGAACATATCACAAGTAATAAAGTGCACTATTGATTATTGCAAGCACTAATTAGGCCTATTTAAAAAAAAAAAAAAAAAAAAAAAGAGCAACAAGTCATTTAGAGGTTTCCTAGAAATTGTAAATATTCTCCTAATTTCCTCAGTTCTCCTCACAGAGTAGTAATGTGATAGTTTCTGACTGTCACAAGAACAGAATAATAAAGTGTCTTTTTTGCTTTTAAATCAACAGATTATTATTTTGGCAGTGGGCTACCTGTTACATTGCAAGCAAAGAATATTTCTAAAGCAATGTAGTGATTGAGAGGAAGATGAGGCAAACCGCTGATGTCTGCTTGGTGCTGCAACATCACCCATCTGGAAGAGTTGAATGAAGAGAGCTGAGTATTTATCCTAGTGAATGGGGACAAGAGTTCAGGTCACTAGAGTCCTAGTTCAGACTGTGCCACAGAGTCACTCCTTGCCCCCATCCTGCCCTTCCCACAGTCTCCCTTCTGTTCACCTCCAGTGTGAATTTCCTCTGTGTAGGAACCAACTCTAACATGTCAACACAATGTTCAGCAAAATAAACCTTTCCGTACCAAGGACCCAGAGCTGTTGTCATATTACAATAGCACAACATCACATCTCAGTGCTGAGGCACATCTCCATGCCTGCAGCTGCCTGACTGCCGCCAGGACCAGCGACTTGCAGAGGGTTGCCTGGCTCATTGCACCCTTCTGCAGCCCCCTGACAGGCACACACTCGGGCATGCTAGAAGCTCAGTACTAGAGTCAGTTAAGCAGTCTTAAAATCCCCTGTCAGTGATAGGAATTTGGAGCAGTTGGATATGCTGTTTAATTGACATTATCCAGGGAAGCAGCACACCTCTATGGTTGCACCTTTCTTCTTTAAGAAGCTGAGGAACCAAACATTGTTTATGGATACCTCAGCATTTTTTATAAACATGATTTGAGAATAGTCAGCCTAATTTCTGACATTTCTACAGCTGCCTTATTAGGAGGCTGTGGATCCATATCTGCATTCATCTTGAAGTAAAGATGCCTTTATCTCCGTCTCTCGTTAGCCTCAGGAGTAATGCCACTGAAGTCAATTGAATTGCAACTGCGGAAAGCCAGCATAAGCAAAACCGAGCGCAGAATGCAAAACAGCATGACTCACTAGCTGAGGGAGCAGATGGATAGGCCAGGTGTAAAAACTAATAAGGGGTGAAGTACAATGCAGAGATACCCAAACCAGTTTTGGTAGTGGGAGCAGCTTACTGGAGCAGAGCAAATTGGCCAGAAGGGAGCCCCGTGCTACAACAGCTGCGCTGTTCCTGATCCTCAGTGGCCTTGCTTGGAGTAGGCTGGGGCATCCCTGCATGAGCCACTGCCATGGATATGCCACAAGAAAGTGTGAGGGGAGTGAAGTAAGCTTGTTTCCAAGCTGGGATTCAGGACATGTCTGGGTTTTTTTCAGTTTTATAAATGTATCTAGAATGAATGATAAGGCAAAGCACATTCCAGTCTTTAGGGCATCTATTTTAAAGCATCTGCCAGAGTTTCTTCTGACCTAGAAAATGAGAGAGAATAAAACAGGACTAACAATCCCCACTGCACAAGACTGTCGTTGAGTTGAAAGTATCTATGTTCTCAGGCATTCAGATGAGGATAATAATATATGAAGTAAAAGAAATAGGGAAAGAACACAGCTTCTCACATCTTTCACTATACGAATCTCTGGCATTTTCCACTACAATTTTAATTATCTATTTTTCAAATATTTATGTTTACCTATAATACCAGAGTTGGATTTTGGAACAGCTCATTTTCAAATGAGCCTGAAATTATCTCATAAAATAAATAGTGATATAATATAAATTCTGTATCTCCCTGCAAGTTTGTATAATTTCATGGTGAAAAAACATTTTATTGAAAAATGTAAAACTTGTTTGCTTTTGGAAGGCAGAAATCCTCTTTGCTTATTAAGGGACCTTGTCAAAACACTTGAACAGTGCACGTGCTCCGGTGATGGATTATGTCATGACACCAGGGCATTACCAGTTCCATGGCACTCTGATAATGGATTAGTACCGTAAGTCACTGGTGCTTAAGTGCAGATTTTACTTTATGAAAAAGAAGGTGTGATATATTGCTCCAAAATATAGTACCAGGAAGGGTGTGCTAGTTACAATTGAAAGTATGGGGAAGAAAATCCCTTGCACTGTGATAATATTTTCTGATATATGTTTAAATAAGTTCCTATTTTTAGCAAGCCTCCTGAAGCTTACAGTTTCCCTGAATATAAAATAATCATAAAATAGAGCCAAGTCAAAGTAGAAAACATGTTATTTATCTTAGCTGGCATTGTTCATATATTTTACAGCAAAGTAAGGAGTTAAAATAAAGGACCACTGCATGCCTGTTCATTAAAAAATCCATTGATTTACATATGATCAGTTCACCATCAGTACACCCAGACTGTGTGTTTAACAGAAAACACGATGGGCAATGAGAGAAAATGACTGCCATGACTGTCTTCGGGTGCCCATGCTGACCGGCTGCCTTTCACCAGTGAGGTGGATGCCCTTTACTTGTCTGAAGTGCTGGGATGTGACGGCTTCAGCAGCATCACCTTATCCTGTCACCAGCTTCTAGTGCCAGCAAACCTCCCCTCTGCGTTGTTCTCTTGCTGTACTGGAGACTTTCGGTTTCAGAGCCTTTCATCTCTAGGCAAAGTTCAGCAGCTAAGTTTTCTGCTGGGTTCATCTGCATTAAACGCTAAAATCCACCAGCCATTATATAGTAAAAAGTTCAGTGGGACAGTGCAACTAACTTCACTGCACTAAGTGTTTTCATAGGAAGCTTCCCCCTGAAGAGTTAGCACAACAAAAATGTCAAGGACATGGATCAGCTGCCCAGAGGGTTGTTCTAATGGCTAAAACACACCATGAGCAGCTGGGAAATTGTTATCTCATCCTGAAATATCTTGTATTGGACTACATGCTGATCTCACGCTGCTGAGGAATAATGTGAGGGATAGCACAGGAACTAAATTCAGACCTATTTTCTCAAAAAGATAAAAATACACCTCTGTAAGATTCAAGTCTGTCCCTCTTCCTTCAAGCTGGAGGTGATTTTGCAGGCACACCTTCCCCAAGGCTCAGGAAACAGCAAGTGTCTTTTGTTAGGAAGAAGTAGCACAGAAGATGTTAGGACAGCATACACGTGTGAAGTGACAGCCTTGGCCAGTGGCTGGCACATGGCTTTTTTACCAGAGGGAGGAGAGGAGAGTGATTTCATCACTAGTCCGTTTAGCATCAAATTATAACTGGTCACTGCTATGTCAGGAGAATACAAAGTAGCTGTGGATTCAGAGGCCAGTTTAACCAATGCTTACGGTTGGAGGCAAATTCCAAATCTGCAACCCAGTGAGGTCTCTTTGTTACTGGATAAAAGATGCAGCATGGTGCATCTATACAGGTGGCCGAAGTGTAGGTAGAGAAATGGACTCTACCGTGAACACACGGTCATGCAAGTAAACCAGCACTCTGAAAAGATTCAGCAGTAGACAGTCAGTGTGCCTTGATCCCTGTGCTACAACAGGCATTAGGCATAAGCTGATGGAAGCGGGATCTTTCCTTCTGACTGAATTAAAAAGAAATTAAGTACTTTTTCCCTTATGGAGTCTGAACTGAAGAACGGTACTGCAGCCACAAGTGTTTGAGCACAAAGTGTCTCAGGGAGAAGAACAGGAACTTCTTCAAGCACCAACTGCAAAGGCAGGGGTTGGGAACTGTTGAGATTCTAGAGGGCTTTCTGCGAGAGAATGGCCATGTGAGCAATCCTGAGTGAGAACAAGACTGATAAGAGCCTCAGCCAAGCAAGAATGTGATAAGGATGTGACCCTGAATAAGGGGGGAGAAACTCGACGAGACAAACAGCCCCCAGAAGGGGTTAGGATGGAAGAGGAAGTTACACGAGGCAGGAAGCCTGGCCAGGCTGATGTGGCACTTTTCATCCAATCATAAGAAGGTTTAAAGCCCGGGCTAAGTTAACTGTCCAATCTTGAGGACTTGTACTGCCTGTTACTCACGTGTGCAGGAGAACATTATAAAAGGGCTTTCTTAGTTGTAATAAACGGGCATTGCTTGATCACATTGGTCGTGTGCGTGCTCAGCTCTCCCGCAGGGAACTGTGTGGATGAAGCCATGTGCCGGGAAGCAAAGACGTGACCAAGAGAGTATGGGCAAAGCACTGGGAGAAGACCCAAAGGGGACAGAACAACAGAGCTCTTCCAGGCACTGGCTGCAGAGGCTGGCTCAGATCTGAGGAGCAAAGAAAATGTCCTTGCTTAGTTCTGTCACATACTCAGAGAAAGAGTATTTTTTGCTAAACAATATACTTGTTTATTATATATACAATATACAATAAACAAGCTACAGCATCATAGAACTTGGTAAAATTTGTGCATTTTAGCAACCCTTACAATATTTGCTTTTGTGTTTTCTAGACATTCCCTTGATGCCACAGCTTCTGACACCACCTAAGCACTGTCTGCCATGATAACAGACATACTTAGACTGTTATGCAGCTTGACAAAGAGTCATTGTGTCAGATTTTCGCTTGTATAAATTGACATCTTTCTATTAAAATTCATGGAGCCGCACAGCTTTGCACCAGTTGAAGATGTAGCCCATTACTTTCAGTTTCTAAACAGAAAGAACAGTGCTCTGGTACTAAAAACGTCAGCCATTGGCTTTTTAGTTGTTGATTCTAGTATTTTAGAATAATATGGTAAATAAAAAAAAATACAGAATAACCAACATTATTTCTGTACTCTAGCATTAAGCATTAAGACAGTAGTGGACAATGTAATTTTTCCTATAGTAATCAAAATAGTTGTCTAAGTATTAAGGAAGGAAAATAAATTAAAGAAGACATGCAAGTCCAATTGTACAATTAAGTCCTTCTATTTGCCATAATAGATAAATTTTTAAACTTATTTATGTGCAGAGATCCTTTTTAATAATGCAAATCAGAGAAACCATAGGAACTCTTTCTCAGTGAACTTCTTATTGAAGGGTTATACTTTCAGAACCACATTTTTCTCAAACTCTGTTGATATCTTCCTGAGGATACTGACACTTTAGAGAGAATTTGCTTTGGTGTTGCACCAAAGAGAAATATGATCCACAAAGAGGAATGTTATTTTATAGTGTGCAGCTCAGCAATATCATACTTGTCCATACCTTACTGACTGTGTCCAAAACCTTCTTTTTAAAAACTTGCTGTGTTCCTCATACATGTGTTCCCCCTATATCAAGAATCAAGAAGTTCTGAAACAGTGCTTCAACAAGGTAAAAAAAGGTATACAAACCATCAGCACTACTTATGGGCCTTATGAATAAGATTGTAAAAAGCTGCAAAAAATGTACATATTTTGTATTTCATGGATTTGTATGTAAAAAGTTTAGCTGACAAAGAATTAAGCTACAATACCAGACACAAGGCAATTTTCTTCCCCAAGATACAAAAAATATTAGATATGGGAACATACATGTCATAGCTCTTTCCACCCTACTATTTCAAGATTTCGATATACATTTTAGGATAATGTATTAAAGAGCTGATATCTGCTTACCAACTTTCTACCCTATTTCGAAGCCATCTAATACAATGACCTAGAAGAACACTCCATCATACCTATATTTCACAGGAGATAACCTAGCAGGGTGGTATAAATTAGAACTAAGACCCCTTTGAAATGCCAGTGCACTGTTCTTTTTATCCAGATCAGTGGAAGAGTCTAATTAATTTGGCAGAATACTTGGCCCCTCGATTACAACATCTGCTCTGCTGTGGAATGATCCAGCACAACCATCTGTCTTTCACCATGCAAAGCAAGTGGCTGAGGGAAGATTTAATATTTTTTGACAGCAAAGGATAGAAATGAACATGATATCAAATTCAAAGCCGTGTTCTTCAGACCGTCAAGGTTAACTACTAGAGTTATGCATAGACCAGCATATTGGATTGGAGAGAGGTGGTTTGTGCCAGAACATTATTAGAGAAGGACAAGCAGCAAATGCATTCTATTGAAGTTCACAGGGTTCATTACAATTTTTGTCTGAGCTATCTAATAGCATCAATCCCAATATTATGCCTGAGGCATTCTTTTTTGAGGCTCTCTCAAGCAAAGTATAATCTTGCTATCCTAAATATGGCCTTCACTGTGAAATTTGCCAACAGCTCAATATAAATGAAAAGAATGGAAAAAAAATCTTCCTTATTCCCATGATGACAGACATGCCAGCAAACCCCCCAGTGTATATCTAATTACGCTGACAGAAGAGTTCTTCTGTCAGCTTAAATAACCTTGTTCTAAGAAACAGTTTTACCTCTGCCAATTTAGGGTGTTTCTCCTGTGGCTGCCAAGGTTGCACTACACAGCAGACCTGCATATCCAATGGAGAGGACGTGTCTGAGACATGAACCCACACTGTTCACGGCTGTGTCCTTCTAGAACAGGCTTCACTTTGGCTCCCTTGTCTCCAGGCCTGAGTGGTCAGGCATTGTGGTGTCAGTGCACACATTTTACTAGCCCATGTCAGAATGAACAGGTGTGCTTAGTCCTTCTTTTAGAGGCCCAAATCCTGGTTTTCAGGGGCTGTGGAGATCTAATGTTTCCAGTGGAAAGGTGTTGTTAGTACTGTGGCTGGAACATTTCCATTGCAAAATACCTCACTAACAGAGGTGAAAACTTTTGCAATCTGTAGGGCTAACTTTCAAGTGTATCCATTCATTTCACTGACAAAAGATGCTGACAGTTCAAAGAGCAGCAGCATCACAGACAGGCATTCTGCAATCATTTCATGATGTTCAACTCCAGTCTGGCACTGGATAACATATATAAAATGCATTAGCTGTATGGAAACTACATCTCATTCTACCTGTCCACTAAAGCTGAACAGTAGCTTTAGCAATAGTGCCTAACATTAATAATGGTGCCTTCTTACCACCTAAGACTGGTGACAACCAACTGCCAAGACACCGCGCTATGATGCCGAAACAAGAGGTAAAGTTGGGTTTAAGGCAAGGGAGAGCAATCCAGCATTGCTCCTGATGTATCAGGACCTACCATAAGGTACTGATATAGAAGGATGGTGTGTGGCTTATCTTGTTCATAGATTCAGTATTTCAACAAGCTCCACAGAAATATGGGTCCTGTATCCTCCTATGATCTTTCTACTTTTGCATTCAATTTGTGGTAGTAGAAAGTTTTGTCCATGTAGTTCATTGGTCTTTTTCCACGCATCACATTTTGTTTCCTCTTCTAGTTTCACAGTTGTGCCTATAAGTATTTTACTCTCTTATGCTGTGATATTCCTTTGGTTTTATTGTGATTGTTGGAGGGTTTTTTTTGGTTTTTTTTTGTCTTTTTACAAGTGCTAACAGAGGAAGCAACATGAGAAGATGAAGGCAGCAGCCTGCCATGGTGTGTTCGCCAAAAGCCATTGGGTTTTTCTTCCTATCCAGATACCCACTTTCTTGCATGTTGGCTCCAAACTAGCAGTTTTAGCAGCCAATTACTGCTGCTCAGACTAAAGAGGGAGACATTAACTGGCGTATACTGTACCTTCCTAATCACATTAGAGACATCATCCAAAGCCCACTGAAGTCAACTCATACTAACTTCACTGGTCTTTAGGGCACATGGCAAGATTTTCACATGTACCATCAAGAGAGGGTGTACATATAGCCCCTACATACTCAACCTCACCTTTCCCCTCCCTTTTCCAAAATGAGAGAGACCCTGGAGGCCTTACTGTTTCTTAAAGTGCTGGGTTAACATTCTGCAATAATTTGTCTGGACTGAAAGGCAGTTACAGTGAATGTGTTAGTGGGAACATGCTCCTTTTATTCCCTCCCTCCCTAATGCCTCTGTAAAGCTGTGGTTTGCACAGACTTTAATTAGAAAAGAGGAATTTTGCATGCTTTCCAGCTGGGCTTTCTTGGATTTAATTGTCGTTTTAGCTTTTATTTTTATTGATTTTGTAGCAAAACAAATTGGTATAATCCCCCAAGCCAAAAGAGATATAATCCTCCTAGCCAGCAGGGAATGTACTAATGGAAAGAGAGTTATGATAAAAATAACCCACTTCACCCTAGCAAATATCTCCATCATTCACCAGAAGTTACCTGCTGTCATGAGGACCAAAATCCCTTATTTCCAGAGAACTATTTTGATTTCATGGTTTCAGAGTTTTCTAAAACTGATTGAATGACACATTTTTTTTTAAAAAAAAGCTAATAACACTGGTTTCAGTCCAGACTCCAGGGTCATTGCTGACAGTCACAGTCTTCAGCAAGAACTGGGCTTAGCTGTCTCCTTCATTCTCAGATATTAAAGGTCCCCCTTCTCCCACATGGTCACTGGTCTTGAACATCAAGCTGCATCTGTGGAAGTGGTTGATGTCTGCATCTATGGCTCATCTGGCAAGAATGAATGGGCTTCATTAAGGAATATTATCTGACAGGTGACATGCCAAAACCATGACACATAGATTACTTGTACCTGATGTCGATTCTCAACACTGCCAGCTCTATACCACTCACGATGGTGGTGATGCACATTGACACCTGGCATATGGCAACAAAGTTTCTGCAGTCCCAAGGAAGGAAAGGTGAAAACTCAAATGTCAGCTATGGTTGAGGTAAATCAAAACTATCGGTAGAAGATATTGTAGCACTGACAAAAAGGAAATAAATCTGTTTTCCTAGTGTGGATTAGAGACATAGCTTTAGGCACAGTGGGTAAGATCTTGCTTAACAAAATTTCGCTCTGCAGTGAGACTCAGGCAGAATTTAGGCATATAGGCACAGGTAGCTTCCAAATCACCCAAAATGCACTCCTTCAACCACTATGTTTGCATCATGGGTGTACACACACACACACACAGCCATCCATCTATCCATCTTGCAGCCCTGTGTGCCTGATGGCCCAAGTTCATGTGAAAAGTGTTCACTGTCCCATCAGCCCAAAGCCTGTAAACTGATCTTCTGGGTGAGGGATCTGAGCCTGCTTTGGTTAAGGATGACCTTGGTCATAGTATTATGTCCCTGGACAAATCCTGCAGTCACTAGGGTATTATGCAAGAGATCATTGGTAACACAGATTTACTCTCAGGTTCTCACTTATTCCCTTTTCACCTGTCCTGCATCCTGAACACCTGGCTGTTAACAATGGTGAACCGGGCATATGTACATACTAATAGATATGAAGGGCTTCAGTGTCACTAGAGATATATCAGCTCTTCCAAATGATGGTAAGTGTCTGGATCACCTACATAAGGCTACATCCTAAATTCTAGGTGGTTTATTACCTGCTGCTGCTACCAAGTCAGGAACGGATGGCAGGCACCTGAATTTGCATTTAGAAGGGCCAATGTTTTCTTTAGAGTCTCACAGAACTAGTAAGAATCAAAGGCCCATGCTATTAATACTAACACTGAAGAGGGCTTTGACATCACAAGTGGAGGAGTTCAGCTCATAGTTAGAACTTGAAAGACATAATGCTGGAAATGGTGAATAGCTTCTGGCTTGTGGCCAGGGCTACAGCAGTTCAGGGGCTCTGCACTATTGTTATGCTCAAAGTGAAGGGTGGAGATAGGACGAGGACAATGGCCAGAAAAAGGGGAAAATGTAATATTAATGCTGGACCCTATACGGCCTGAAGGCCTACTACAAGAGCAATGTAAATGATGCATTCAGCCTTAGGAAGTGGTTGGATTTAAGGCAGTGACAGGTGTCAGAATTAGGGTTTAAACCACCATGAACTGATGTCATAAGCTTGTTGATCAATCATCAAAAGCTTAGTATGGTTGGAACCATTTATTTCTAGGAACAATAAATTACCTATATGTAGATATCTGGTGGAGAAGTCACACGTCATGCTGGAGTCAGATGGTGTCTGAATTAGATCTGAGATTAGTTTAGCCCTAGGAGCGACAGGGCCAGAAACTTTTTGATAGGTTTTGCAAGGCCTGCAGAGTTAAGATGATGTCAGGCAGTGACAAATGCAAGCAACTTTAGATTGATTCCAAGATGTGCCATGGCTAAAACTGGAGTTAGGGCTACACCAGCATTATCATTGAGCTTCTGGGAAGTAAAATCTGAAGAAGAGGCTTTGTTGGCAGGTCATTGAATGTCATGGAATGACAGGTAGTTGGAGATGGCTGTCACTGGTATCTAATACTAAAGGTAGATTTTGATTTGGCACTAGTTTAGGCTCTGGGCTACAGAAGCTTAAAAGATAGGTTTACAGATGGATTAGCATGGGAAATTGAAGGACAGCAAAGCTAGGATAAGGTTTGGTGTGGGTAAATTAAATGGTGTTAACAGGAATCACTGGACTGTTAAAGATCAGGTCAGAGAATGCATTTAAGAGCACATGTAGCAATAAAAGGGCTGAGGAGCTAGATTTGTCACTGGCTTTTCCAGTGACAGATGAAAAGAGGTTTGCGTTAGGTTAGTTTAATGAAAGGTCAGGCTCATATCTTTACATTTAAAGTTGGGACTAGAGAGAGAATTTTTAATGGCAAAGGCAGATGATTCAGGGTTATTTCTGGACTCTACATTGTCCATCAGAATGTCTGCTTGTGATAAACTTCCAGGATACAATGTTACTTTCATTTTTTTCAAGGATTACTAGACTCTGATGTTAGAGGAAAGGTTAGATTTAGCTTTAAAAGCAAAGGTTTAGGACAGCAGAAATTGAAGAATACAGTTTATAGCTTGCTGCCAGGAGAAGTGATAGAGTGTAGTGAGATTATTTCAGGGTGAATGACTTCATAGGAAGTCATTGCAAGATACTGTTCAGTTTTGGGAGAGCAAGGGTCAAGAGGCAAGATTTACTATTGTTACTTGGTATGGGAGACATTGGCAGGTAAAAAAAGGCATCATCTTAGCACAGATGGCATTCACCAGAGTGTTAAGGATAGGTTTGGTTTAGGGTGACAACTTCCCAGAAGAAGAGTGGTTGTCAATAGGTGAACTGTGAAATGCTTCTAGTCCCATGCAGCCAGGGTAAGGGCCAGGGTTAGCAAGGAGCCAAGGTCAAGTCAGACCAAAGATGCTGCTCTATAGTGCTAAAGCATAGGTTAAAGCAGGGCTTAGGGCATGGGAAAGCAAGAAGCAAAGATCTTGCATTGGTGTCTGGAATAGTAAAATATGCTGGTTAAAGGGAGAATAACAAGTGTTTTGACTTTCACTGTGTCAAAGGAGTATTATGCTAATATTGATTAGAGCTGGTTAGGCTGAGAATATTTTACTGATGAGTTTCATTGCTGCATCTGACACATCACATGACAAGAAGGAATATCGTTAGAAGGTAGGTGTCCCTCAGTGGTCCATACTGACACCAGTACTGTTTAATATCTTCATCAGTGATACAGACAGTGGGATCAAATACACCCTCAGCAGCTTTGCAGATGCCACCAAGCTGAATGGTGTGGTTGACATGTTGGAGGGAAGGGATACCATCCAGAGGGACTGGGGCAAACATGTGAACCTCATAAGGTTCAACAAGGCCAAGTGCAAGGTCCTGCACCTGGGTCAGGGCAATCCCCCATATCAATGCAGGCTGGGGGATGACGGGATTGAGAGCAGCACCACAGAGAAGGACTTGGAGGTACTGGTGGATGAAAAGCTGGACATGAGCTGACAACTCATGCTCTCGCAGCCCAGAAAAATAACCATATCCTGGGCTGATTAAAGAGAAATGTAAACAGCTGGCCGAAGGAGGTGATTCTCCCCCTCTACTCCACTCTGGTGAGACCCCACCTGGAGTACTGCATCTGGCTCTGGGGTCCTCAGCACAGGAAAGACATGCACCTGTTGGAACCCAACTAGAGGAGGACCACAAAAATGATCAGAGGGATGGAACACCTCTCCTATGAGGACAGGCTGAGACAGTTTGGGTTTTTCAGCCTGGAAGGGAGAAGGGTTTGAGGATACCTTATTACAGCCTTTCAGTACTTAAAGGGGACCTATGAGAAGGATGGAGACAAAACTTTGGTAGAGCATGTTGTGACAGGACAAGGGGTAATGGTTTTAAATTAAAAGAGAGTGTATTTAGAGTACATATAAGGAAGAATTTTTTTACAATGAGGGTGGAGAAGCACTGGAACAGGTTGCCCAGAGAGGTGTAGATGCCCCATCCCTATAAACATTCAAGGGCAGGTTGGATGAGGCTCAGCAACCTGATACAGTTGAAGATGTCCCTGCTCATTGCAGGTGGTTGGACTAGATGACCTTTAAACTCAAACTATTTTATAATTCTATGATTCTAAGTTTTTCAGAAATCAAGATTTAACCTAGGACTCAGTTCCGGGACCAAATTGTTTGAGGAGGTAGGGTCATTGCCTGATCCTGTAAGGCTAGGCAGTGCAAAAAAGATGATGGTTATTTGGGACTTCTTTTATTGTCTTTGATGATTATGGACAAGCTTGTGGCTAGGGCGTAGTCAGAAGTACAATTAGACTCACAGTTAACAGAAAGAGAGTAAAGCGTTAGGTTTCCATCCACAATACAGCAAACATCATGGGGCAAAGATTGTTGCTAAATGTTGATAAAAGTAAGAAGAATAAACATCTGGAGTCTGACAGAGACCCCTGGACTGTGATATGAAGGCCATTGGGATAAAACGAGGACTAATTACATCAAGATCAACTGGTGTAGGAATTACATCAAGATCAACTTCTGTAGCTGTTGGAGTCACTAGACTATGGTTTTAAAGTTTTAGTATTTGTGAAAAGTTTAGGATTCAATTTTATTGTTGGTAGGGGTCACTGGACTATTTTTTGGGGTTAGAAATAGCCTCATTACAATTGAGGTTGAAAAGCAAGGTGGTTTAGTGTGTACTGAGTCCCTGAGAATACACAAAGGCTACAATCTCAAATAACACCTCTCCTAAATCTAACTGTGGAATCCTGTTAATTAACCTACCCAATCCTCCCACCCCCTATCGTAATTCTGGCTGGAGTTTAAAGACATTTCCCTGGGTGTTCAGAGATTTATTAAACTTAACTTAAAGTGTTGAGGCTTTTTAAAAGATCTTAGACCAACAAGTCTGAGAAGTTTCTTTTTTAATTTTGGCTGAATTCTGGAAGGCTGGTTGAGCTACGATGGCAGCTTTTTTTTTTTTTTTTCCAATAATGTTTCAAAGACACTGGGCAGGAAGCCTTCAATGATTTATGGCTGTGTTTCTCATTTCAGTCCATGGAGATTATAGCACTGATTTTTTATGAGATCATTTGAAACTAGCACTGCTGCTACTAGGCATGGGAAATATGTCTTGATTGTTGTTGGATTTAGGTCAGTATTCAGGATAAAGGGACTTGAAGAACAATTGCCTTGATGACTTCAATTTTTGGCAACATAACAAATGGAATAGTGTTAGGCTTAAGTTTGCTAGGTAAAACTAAAGAGTAATATTGCAAGATTAGAAAATGGTGAAACAGGGTTAAATAAAATGGTACTTAGCCATATTAGGGTCTATAGCTGAAGGCTGTGGTTAAGGGCATGTTTTGAGAAAGTATACACAGAAAAGCAATTCTGATTGTTCAAAGTTGTTCAGCTCATTAGAGCGGGTCAGGGGGTTAGTTTCCTATGGCTCATAATAGAAGCACTATTTTAGGGTAAGGCAGATTTCAGATTCATATTTAGACTTGGTTTTGTTTAAATGGGATACATCTATGTTTTCTGTGACATTATCCAGTTCCTTAGGCTAGGGTGAAGGGCTAGGGGTAGTAAGGATGAACAATGTTTTAGTAACCTGGCATTGACTGTAATCTGTGGTTTTGCAGTTAGATTTTGATTCGGAACTTTGTCTGAGATATGCTACTAAACCTTGATGGCATCATGTCACATACTGCCCTGATGATCTTGAAGGATAAACTCTTGAACACTACCCCTAACCCTAACATTAACTAGTGTCTAGTGGAACTGCAGACCTGGGCTGTTACAGCAACACAATTTACTCTTCAGATTTCTCTTGCTCTTATAGCTCATTCCCTTCTCTCCTGTAAAGTCTAAAAATTAGGTTAGCTCTTATACCTCACTGTTCTAAACTTAGTCCTAACCTCAAAGATGACTCAGTCACAAGATCCCTACAGATCCCCATCTGCTGCAGAGCTTCCCATCAGCCCTTCTTCCCTTCCAACACCAAACTTCACTCTGGCTTTAGAGGACTTCCTGAACCCTTTAGTTCTATGGTATTGTTACTATCAGTACTAAAGGCAACCCTAAACCTAAACCTAACCCATCTCACATACACAACAGATCCATGTGTGCTACACTGGGCACATTAGGATTTAATATCAAAGTTAGATTTTGACATGGACTCATTCCCCCTTTTTCTCCTTCCCCATCTGTGGTAATGTGGGATAGATAGTCAAAAACAGATTGTGGCCAAACCCTGAATATAGATGAGCAGGGATACTGGATGTCCGGATATGTAACCAAAAACAAAAATTAAAAAAATCAGAAATAACTTCAGAGCCTTCTACCTTTCTTATAAATTAGAAATCAGGAAAAGACCTGGCTCCTGTTTAAGCTCCAGTGATTTTTCAGTGCCTAGTTCTCTTGGAAATAATATTTTCTTTCTGCCTTATAAAAAAAGATTGGACATTGAGCAGACACGGAGTCCAGCCTGTGAGGAACAAATCAGTAGCCACATGGATGTAAATGTGACATACATTGCAGAAGCCCTGGCATTCTACATTAGTTCCAGATAATATAGTGAAGGGCAGGATGGGAAGAAGAAAGGTGAAGGATGAGGAGAAGCAGAAACCATCTGAATCTCATTGTTTTATTGACACTTGGATGTTTGAGCTCAGTTCTGTGTTGTGCTCATATCTAAAAATGTGAGGTGAAGCCGCTGGGCATTTTCACAGTGCAACAGCTTCAACAAAGCTGGTCACATTATTTTGGAAACATTCTCCCATGATGAAAAGGGAAAAGAAGCTTTGAAAGAGAAGCTACATAAACCTTGTTGCACATCTTGCTCAGATGTATTATTCCAGCCAATGTTGCTGCAACTGACAGCACGGTCTTTGCTGTACATGAGTCAATTCATATTTGGGAGGTGCAGAGGATGAAAAGAGAAAAACTGATGTTAAATCATGTTAAAGATGAGAGGATTTTAGATGAGGGTTGGTGCAAAGCCTTGGTTAGGTTTTTTAAAACAGCTAGCCTTTCCAAAGAGAATACCTGAAAACATTCTGTCCATCTGCTTTCAGCAACAGCTGAGTCTTGAACCCCACCAAAAGTCTGTTGGCTTCTTTGTATTACACCACTTCAAAATTCCTTTCTTCCTTACTCTGCATGTATAGCCAATACGAAAACTTTCATTTCCATACTCCTTCCCCAACATAAAATTTGTACTTTAAAGTTCTATCTATAGTCAATCCCTTAAGACCAAAGCAGAAATGGATTTGGGGATCCTGCTGTAAGCATCTTGCTGGTTAATGCCTAAGAAAGCTCTGTGACTTTCAGCTGAAGAAGAACCATTTGAAGGATGTAAATGAAGTTGTGGTGGGCTTGTGCTCCTGCTATTATCTAGCCTAGATATCTGTTTCCCAGATGAATAAGAAGTTGAATCATTTTTCATATGGCCTATTGACAGCTGGGAAACAGGCCTAGGGCCAGTATGGTTTAGTAAAACAAGATGTCAATTTTCATCTTTCTTACATAATTTTTGGGATAAATGACTGCTACATAGGTTATGTGAAGAATATTCAAGAAAATGCTGCTTAAGTAGTCTAACTCTGGGCTGATACACAACTTTTAAAAGCCCAGAGGGAGTCCTTGTGGATTGGAGACCAGGTAGATGGTGGTGGCTGGAGTGCAGGGTACCCTTGGGGTACTGAAAGAATATGTATGGTACCAAAAGGGACTGCTTTTCCATGTACAGTATCTTTCAAACAAAAACTATCACTGCACACTACAAATGCCTGATAGATGCCACTTCAGTTCATATGCAGAAGGGTTCCAGATGGATATCTTCATTCCCTAGAGATGCTTTGCATTTTCTCTTTGCTTGCTAACTGTACGGCTTTGAAACAAAAGCTGCATTTTGTTCTGCACATCTAAAATGAGAGACAATATTGTTTGTGAAATGAAGAGCCAGGGGAAATCCCTCTGGAGAACAAGACGTCCTCCTCCCCCATTGTGGTGCAGTGTGTATGTCCTTGCTGTAGTGGCCTCTGCATGCTAATGCATATGGGTGGTAAGGGGTGCCGCAGGACTGGCTGTTGTTACAGTGATAAACTGTACATGCACAAAGATCACCTGGTTTGTGGAAGTGTGTGCCTTCCTCAGGGAAGCCAGGAGGCAAAGCCCCCTTCCACCAACATCTCTCTGCTATGTAAGACAAAAGAACTTCACAGAGAAAATGTAGTGCCTTTTTGTACTGGTGGTTTTAAACTGTTGTACACTGCCTCAGCTACTGTGTGGTGGGAAGCCAAATAAATCATTATACAATTAATGTAAGTCTGACACTCATGGGAGAAACTGTGTAATTAATTGTGACTAATGCAACTGTTACACTACAAAGGAGAAATTAGGAGTGTTTTGCCACTTATTGTAAAGAATTACCAGAAGGTAGCTTATTACCATACTAACTACTGTCATTTAGTCATCAAGTCACAAACTGTCTGCAGTCTGGTTTAGATATTTTCCACTTTAATGCACCAACCCCACTATGCAGATGCCAAATACTGTTTTGAAATTATTTAGATTAAATTCTTCAAAACTCCATGGGTGACATTATCATTGAGGACTCAGTCCAACGTAGTTCTCTCAAGACAATAAATTAATTTAATGACATTCTCTATGACTAGGAGTACTGACAGGAGTTATTAACAGTTTTATGATAGGGGCACATTCAGAAATGGGAACATTTCCTGTGCATGAGCAGGCATTACCCAAATCCCAGCTTTTCTGGATTTACTGTTACATGGATACTTAGGTGAAGACATAGATATTTAAGCACATCCCCAGAACTTTTCACTCATATGTATTATTTTAGCTAACCTTCAAATTAGGTTTATCGGTATGTATACTAATGATAGCCCAGCTGAAGACGATAGTAACTGATGCAAAATGGTACATCTCTGTAATGAGTAAATGTGAGGTCAAGCCATCAGTTCTCCAAAACTGCTGAGGGGAATAAAAAAAGAGGGAGGAAAATGAGAGGCCAGCGCACACCAATATGCACAACTGGAGGTGAGAGCTAGGAAGCATTACTGTGTGTCCCCCTGCACTCCTCTGAGGACATCCCAGTCTGCTCCAGCTACTGTAAAAGCTTCTGTTGGTTGATAACATTTATTTGTTGGTCCCCTGGCTGTGCTTCTTCTCTCACTGAAGGGCCTAGCAATATTCATGTCTGCACATTGCTGAGGAAAATATTATCCAATATTAACAAAATTTTCATGCCCTTAGTTGTGCATATCAGACATTACTTCTACTGGCCATAGAATATGTTTGCAACTGCATGCTAACAATGAACTATGGTCTGTCTGATTCCTCAGGATCAAAGGATTTATAACACTTTTTTGAGTTTGTGTAATATCTAATCTACCTCTCAGGAATATTCATGAGCCAGGAGTGGGTGAGACATTCATCTCTCTGTTCCCAAATTAAGTTTATGTAATGACTGGATTGTTTTTAAAGACATCAGTATATAAACAATTAATTATGCTTAGCACTTAGGTGCACAGTGATGTGGAGTGGCGCACAAAATTTCCAATATTTGACATTAGAAATGAAATTCATTTAAGTTCTTTGTTATTATATATGAGTGAGTCATTGACAAGTTAATTAACTTACCTCAATCTAGCGCAAACTTTTACAAAGTTTGTTCTTCTCGTTCACTTTGTCCCCTTTTCTTTATCTTCAGCATTGGACAAAGTTACTTGAAGGTGTTTTCACTGAAGTCATTAAAGCTTTTTGCAGGAATAGTTTTCTGGCGACAAAGATCTGCAGTCAAGAAACACTGACATTACAGAGCGCAGTCATTGTTACTTACCATCCTTGCTCTAGGCTTGGTGAAAGCAGCTCCTAAAAATGATAGCAGTTGTTGCTACAAATGTCAGTGACATATCCCATAGGGAACTGCCTAGGAAAACTCTCCCTCTGATCCTGTTAATCTAAATCAACCTGACAATCAATGTCAAGGATGACTGTCAGCCACAAACTAGCATATAAGGGAAAGAAAGGCTTCTTAGGAAAAAAATGTTGAGGTGGAAAATTTAACTGATCTTGATACTATACCTAAGGATGGCTGTTGACAAGTCTAAGGTCAGTCATCTTGAGTAGAAAATATTGAGAAATGCAGCTCTTATTGCTGGTGTCAAATCCTGCTTTTTCCTCAGGGAATAAATGGATTTTTGCAGATAAACTGCATGAGAGGTAAAATGTGGGAAGTAGCAATGTTTTTGTTTATATTACCATGGGTTATTTGGTGTTCTTATTACTAGTTATATGATAAAATAATGAAGTGATACAGCTTTATTTATGTTCAGTTGTCAAGGAGAAGGAACGATACTCTTCATCCAGCAGGCCTCCCAGACTTTGTAATTAACAAAGCCAATTGTCTTGCTCAAGACTTAGCAAGCACCTCAACACCTGTATTATGAAATCTCACGCTGTAAAAAATTCCATTATGAACCAATTGTCATTAAGAAATACATTCTCTTTTCCAAAGAGATTATATGGCTGTAACAAGCACAGGTTGCAACCTTTGTTCTGCACCTTGTGCACTGTTTCAACTCCAGAAGCTTTTTGCTTCCAGCTGAGATGCTGTTTATGGCTTGTGAGCTAGATAACTCTGTAGCAGCACAGATTAGCCTGCTCTTTTGTCATCTCTCAATACTATAAAAATCAATATCCTTTGATACTAATAAATGCAGTTCCTTGATTTGCAGTACCGTCAAAGATTTATTGTGAATCTCAGTAAACAGAGATCCATCTAGATGTAGGACAGCAGATATCTCCAAGCAGCAAGTCACAAACGGTAGAAAAATACAAAGAAGAAATTATGGCATTTTTCACAATGTAGCTAATAAACATAGAATAAAAGTCTGAGCTTTGAAACTTGAATTTCTATGCCATTATCTCTAATCAAATGGCAGAGGCTTGTATATGCCTGTATTTTCAGATTATGAATCTGCCTTTTGGGCTGTCATTGTAAAAAACATTGAACCAATTACTTATATCTGTGTAAAGTGTGAAAGGCAATGGTTGCCTGGTATTCCGAATAATGAAGTGAACAGAACTCTAGTCTAGGAACCAGAGATTTGTGGGTCAGCAAAAAATTACAGCTCTGTTGGCTGCTATAATCTGCTAGTGTCCATCTACTAGAGACTGTTTCTGCCTCTTTCTTTCATCTGGGACAAGGGATATCACATCTCTAGGCTGGTCTCAGTCCTTTTCTCCTTTATTTCAGAGAGTAAACCGCATTCTGAGGTGCATCAAACACAGCGTGACCAGGTGGTCAAAAGAGGCGATTGTCCTGCTGTATTCAGCACTGGTTTGGCTTCACCTTGGGTCCTGTTTGCAGTCTGGGGCCTCACCATTTAAGAAGGATGTGAAGGTCCTTGAACGCGTCCAGAGGAGAGCAAAAGATCTGGTGAAAGGGCTGGAAGGAATGTCCTATGAGGTGTGGCTGAGGACTTTGGACTCATCCAGTTTGCAGAAGAGGAGGCTGAGGGGTGACCTCGTGCTGTCTACAGCTTCCTGAGGAGAGGAAGCGGAGAGTGAGGCGCTGAGCTCTTCTCGCTGGGATCCAGTGACAGGATGCATGGGAATGGTTCAAAGCTGCACCAGGGGAGGTTTAGACCAGACATCAGGAGGCATTTCTTTACCGAGCGGGTAGTCAAACCCTGGAACAGGCTTCCTAGAGAGGTAGTCAATGCACCAAGCCTGTCAGAGTTTAAGAGGCATTTGGACAATGCCCTTAATAACGTGCTTTAATTTTGGTCAGCCCTGAATTGCTCAGGCAGCTGGACTAGATGATCATTGTAGGTCCACTCCAAATGAAAGATTCTATTCTATTCTATTCTATTCTATTCTATTCTATTCTATTCTATTCTATTCTATTCTATTCTATAGCTGAATTATCTGAGTTAGAGTCTTTTATGAAGCAGCTGGCAGCATTTTTCACAGCAAGGTTTTCCTGTTATGTGTAAAGATACTTAATAAAGGAGATGTTAGATGTCTTTAATATGCTTTTTACTGTGGTGCAATTAAGTTAGTATGCCTTGATTTTACTTCCTGCCATCTTTTACTCAGTGTTTGAAGACTGCATTATTGCCACAGTACATAATTTTGCGAAGTTCCTACATTTTAAAGTTTCGAATTTATTTTCATCTTAAAGATTTCAGAATATTATAAAAATTCTTTGCATAACTATCATTCCCACTTGTTTCAAGGTTATATAGAATTCATGTTACTTTATCATCCACCTGAATCATCCGCATATCGTTCCTCCAATGGGACAGTGGACAAGACCGGCAGAAAAGTTTGGGAGATTCACTTCCACTTATGCATTGAAAGTGGAGTTCAGATTTAAATTATGCTCCTACTTCAAGCTTGTGAATCTAAACATCACCAATGATTGTAAAATGCCAAAGCAGTTTGTAGAGCAGAACCCACAGACCATTCCTTCTCCCTGGAGAAATCAGGGGAACGTCTTGCCACAGTTCTTTCACCATCAAGCTGCTGGCAAAGACTTTGGAGATATTTCTTCTCTGGTTTTGTACTACAGAGCTGGAGATAGATCATCTTGTTATGAGAAGGGAACTTACTCTTTCTGGTGCCTCATGAATTTTGGGGCCCTCCTTTGTAGATTTCAACAACTCAAAATAAACCTTCTTCTAACTGTATTGACTTACTGGAGTAAATGTTCACAGTTTCTCATCATGGGAAGACATGACTTTACGGTCTCTTACAAATGTGTTTCCTAAAAGAGAGGAATTCTTATCAAGTTTCAATCAACTAAAGTTTTGCACTTTTCAAAAGATTTTAAAAAAGTCTAGTGACAAAGGTGATATCCGGGAAAGGTGGGAGCTGGAACACAGAGATGAAATAACCTCAGCAAGGTCTCACAAGGAGAGACAGTAATAGATGCAGACGTTCCTGATGTGCAGCCCTCTGGTCTGATCTCTTGATGACACTGACTTCATCTTTCTTGACCCAATGTCATTTTCAAAGCTCCCTATGAGTTCCTTCTCTTTTAAAATTGAAAACTATTATATCCTACACAAATCAATTAAAATTAAGACAGGAACGTAAAACAAAGCCTTACTGATACCAAATGTCTATTCTTTTTTAGAAGAGCACTGTTACCCCATGCCCAATGAGTTTTTTCTCAGTTTTACTCTGTTATTTTTAAAAATGGTGTGTAAAGCTATCCTAATTATTTGTCCGAGTAGTGTTGCCCCAATCTATAATGCTGTCTGGGCTAGTAATGCCAACTGCACATTTTTATTGGCAGTCCCGAGCTCATATCAGTGGCAAATGAGAGCCTTGAAAACCATATCTTTCCTAATTTTTCTCTAATTTTGCACTGAATTATGCATGCAAAAAATATTTAGTCATTTTCTATATGTCCATACATGTAGTGTATAGAGTACCTGGACTATTCTTTTTCCCCACTTTTCATGACCAGAGGGTGTTTATACACATGTCCATGTGATAACAAAAAGTTTATTCGATAGCCCCCTTTCCTTTGTTGGCATCCCTTTTTCTCATATTATACATCTCTGATTTTGTATTTGTTACCTGATAACATTAATCAAAACCAGTACTTCTAATAGGCTGTGAGGTGTCTGAAATATGGGTTATATAGGTCAGGATATGAAATTGTCCACAATTTTATCTGAAAAACCAAGAAAATATAAGTGTATTACATGATTTACATCACTCCTTTTTAAAGACCTATTTTAGGAGTGTTAACTCCTTTAGCCACCAGCTTAATAGCTCCTGTTATCTGTGATTTCTGCATGAGTGAAATGTGGATACCAAAGAAAAGCAATACACTATCAGATTTAGTTGTGTAAATACAATTCACAGGCTGTCAGCCAGCCAATACAAATACTGAAGGATCATTAAAATGATCATTAAAAGCATCATTACAAACAAGCTCAATTAAACACCACAATTGCACCTATATGTTAAAATCCAAGTTTAAAATGTTCTTCTTATCCGATAGATGCTTTGCATGTCTTTTTTATTAATTTAATTCTTGTGTCAGTGGCAAATATTTCTGAATAGAAAATTAAACACACTTTGGTTTCATTTATCAACATCAAATTCTGCCACATTATGAGTATCAGCAAGGGAATGACTGTCCTTGTCCCCACTACATTTGACACCGTTGTCATTCTGCAGTGCTTACATACACACACACACACACACACACATACACACACTCCCCTTTTATATTTCTTTTCCTTTCTTCTTTCCCCATCAACTCTGAGCTCAGCGGCTGCTTTTAGTAGTGTTTTTAATGGCTCCTTTGAAGTCTGACACTTCTATTATAAGAGCTAAATTGGGAACCATTTAACACCCCTTATTTCATTCTCACTATAAAAAATTGTGCTAAATGCAGGGAAGCACCGGTGAAAGCTGTATCCAGACCCACAGGGGACTGATTTTATTGATGGCTGCTCTGTGAGGTGTCAGTTCAGTGCCTCTTCTCCCTTCCGACGTGGTTGGGGGATGCAGGAGGCGGCTCTGGCTGTATCCATTGCCTTCCAACAGCTTCTGCTGCCCTAGCTGCTCTACTGTGTTTTGTCCGCATTAATAGTGAAAATATTTTCCAGTTAAACTTGCTTCATCCCAGGTGGCCTAGCACATTGCTTGTGACTCATTCCCTGTCTCGGACTACTTCCCGCAGAATCCTTCTGTCTGCAGTGACATGTCCTCCTCTGATCAGCCAGGCTCTGCACCTCACCCTGATGCTGGAGTCAAACCTGAGGAGAATCTGCTGCGGTCCAGCACTGTATGAAAAACATCTCTTCAGTTGACAGGTTTTTTGTGTTCCGTTCAAATGTTTGATGCTCAGTGTTTCCCAGTAAACTGTCACTTCAGGGAGTGGAACTAATACTTATAGTGATAAACCTGCAACTGCCTAATCCAGAGAAAAATTATGGGATTGTAAATGGGTGAAAAAAAAAAAAAAAAGGCAATACGAAAAATATATCAAGTGGTCACCAATATCACCAAAAAGTTTTATTATTACAGCAAGCAAGAGGAAAAACTTCATTGAAGGTTTTTAAACTAGCAGTAAATAGCTGGATATCTCTCAGTAGGAGCAAGATCCTCTGAAGCCTAGCTCGAAAGAAAGTCTGCCTAGCAAAGATTAAAGACTGCCAGGTAGCAGTAAATAGCTGACAAGGACCATAGAAGCCATTCCTAAGGAAAATGAACCTTATGGTCCTGAACTTCCAAGTGGTAAAGAATCCACTAGAAGAGTAATATGAAAAAACTCCAAAGTATCAGTGCAAAGGACCCTGCTGTAATTTTCCCATCCTTTGTCAGGATTAAACAGAGTCATTATGCTGTTACAAACACTTCTGTTTAAGAAACAGCCTTGAACACAACCTTTAAGGGAAAAATACACAAGGAAGTAGAGGAAATCATAGCTTGTATTCAGTTTGGTTTTAGCTGGATACACTCATCTCAAAGCATCATATTTGCCAAGCAAGGGCAAAACATCACAAGACAAACAGAGCAAGAAAAGTCATGAACCTGTTTAGGCTATGTAAGCAAGATAGTCTTAGTCATGTCGTGTCTTTCTAAATCAGGTTTGGTAAAAATACAACTTCCTGCTGTTGAAAGATACATTTGGACAAAACCCTCTGATGAGAACGTTTTCTGGAGAGTAAAGCTTGATCAAGTTCCAGGCAGGAAAAAATAATGGATTTTATATTGAAAAAACCATCAGCAAAGTGCAGGTAAAATGCAGCATACATGATATATATATCTCCCCAAAGCAAATAGAATCACAGAAGAAGTTAAAAAAAAAAAAGGTACACTTGGCATGACTTTCAGCTTCATTCAACAGGGAGAACTACTATTGCACTTTCTCTGAGCAACATTTATGAGATTTGAGTTTTCTGGCTGTGAGACCATTGCTGACTCCTGCTAAACAAAGGTCATCTCCATGCTAGGGAATCACACGTGCCTGATGCCTGTGGGCCTGGGAGGCAGCACTTGAAATCCTCTCAAAGATGTCTTGAGCTTTCTTGCTTTTCTGAAGCAACAGAGAAAAGCTCACATACCTGTTTCTGCATAGACCTGTTACATTTGCATTCCCTAGTAATTTCTGCTGGTGGCAGTGCTACGATTTGGTGGACTTGGTAATGTTAGGTTAATGATTGGACTCAATTATCTTAAAGGACTTTTCCAACCTAAATGGTTCTATGATTCTGTGATTTTAATCCAGGAAAAGGGAACAGCGGTGTAATAGCAATGTTACCAAGGGTGAAGCATTACTGCTTATTGAAAGTAGTCAATTATAATACCTGATGTTGGCATCCTAGACTAAAAATCTTACAGAGAGGTTTGGAAGAGGCTGCTCACATCTCCCCAGTACATCCCCAATATACAAAGTCTTCTTACTTCTGTTCTGACAATGGAGAGGGGATGAGAAGGAGGAAGAAGACAGAAAACAAATCTTAAAACTTGAGGAGTTCACCACTCTGCTGGAGAAGGAAAGCAAAGTGCTTTTCATGCTCTCCTCAGCTTTGTCTCTACTCATCTTTCATCTTTTTGAAGGATGTATGTGTCTCAGTGCTACACACAGTGCAGGGAAAGCCTCTTGACTTGAGTTAATGCTATAATGTGAGAGAGACTTGTAAGTTTCTCGTGTCACAGCAAACAACAATATGAAGACCATCTTCCTGAAATCTCACAAGTTCACCAGGACTGAGATTAAAATGTTCTTCACATCTATAGGAAAAGCACTAGTGAAGTCACGTTAGTGAGAGAGCTGCTTTAGTACCATTAATATTACCAGAGATTTACTTACTTAATGCAATATCCTGAAAAAGTCTTTAATGCTTCAGCTTGAGCAATAGCTTTACTATTTCCTCTGCTGATTCTTTTCAGAAGTACTATACTGATTTTTAAGAGACTGACTAAGAGTATTTTCTTAGAATAATGAATGCCTTATGAAAGATATAAACTGAATAATGTGATCTCAGGATTAAAAACTTCATCAGAGAAATTCTTTCAGTATGCCTGATGCTGCACAGGGAAAACAAAGGGAGGGTGTGGGACATCCTCTTCTGTACTGTATGAACTCCCACAGGGGAAGGTGATTCTCTTTGTCATTAAAAGGGCAGGAAGGACTCCTGTAAGTACCCTGGCAGCTGTGCTAGGGAAAAGCCAGGAGGCCACATGAGTACCACAATCAGATGTAGACAAGAGTGATGGGTGTGAATTCCCCCCACCTGTTTTGTCCTGCTCTGAATCAGTAGGGTGGGTGCTGCTAGCTCATATGGCTGACTATTCAGAGTCTTTCCATGGGATGCTCATGGATTTACTCATGAAGGCTGACCCAGTCTCTCTCTGACAGCAGGGCCTTGGGAAAAGCTGTTCAGTACTGCATTAAATATGGTCCTCTGCAGTAGCCCAGGGCGCCCACAACCCCATGCCTGGCCTGACTTCTGGCAAAATTCATAGATCTCTTCAGCTCATCTCATGCTTTTGACTATAGTTGTCCACAATCGCTAATACTCTAAATGCATTTCTACAACTGTATTTAGATTCAAGATCTAAAATAAAATAATAAATTAACTATTTTATATATTGGCAGGCAATGCTGGTTCTGTAAGCTCTGGCTGGACCTGCCTTTCATTTTACAGATTTATTATTTCACTCTGAATTGCTTAGCTCACTAAAACCTTAGCCTCAGATGGAGAGAACATACTAGCAAACTTTGTTTTTAATCTGCATATCTGGGTAGAGGACATAAAATGAGTAACTGCCTTCTGAAAATAGCTTTGTAGCTTATGTGTAAGAGTCACTGGCAGTCTGTCCTGTGCCTTCCACATTCTGCAAAACTGTATGAAAAGAGCAGAGGTCTTTCCAGAAAACAACGGGCACTACATTTTTTCCAACCAATTAGCCTTCTTATTTTCACTCTCTCATGTAAATTTAATAAAAAAATACTAAGCAAACATAGAAGAAGGAAGTCAAGATATGTGTGCTTTTTTTTATTTGTTATTTTTAATAACCTACTAGATGTCTTATCACTCCTGAGCTATAGATTAGGAGAAAACCAGGTTGGTTTTATATATGTTTGCAGTTACTGTTTGGAGCCACCTGTGCCTTATTAGGACTGTCAAGTAACCATAGTATCCAGATATATTCAGATAATAACTTGTGCATGGCTTTGTAAATAATGTCAAGTTGTCAGAAGAGATCATAACCCCTAGAACTGTAATATTGCCCTTTCTCAATGTTTTGATTTTTATTTTGCCTCCACACTTATTAAATTCACATGAACTTGGATGATATTTCAATTTGATGAAAATTTAAATTATAAATGAATTCATGCAGCTGGAAAAGAAATCATCTCATATAAGTGTCATGTTTGAAGTATTGAAATAAGGGAATTTGAACCCACTCTCAAATGAGACAAAATTATTGAGACATGTGCGGTAGTATTTGTAATACATGGTAATGAGAAGAGATTGTGTGGCTCAGGACTTTCTTCGTAGGGTATTTGAACTTGCTGAGTTCTCCTTCCTTGGATTCCATGTAACTGGTTTAGGGTCCTCCTGTGGAAAGAAATCCCTACACTTGCACCCACCCCTATGCACCAGACTCATTTATTGACCTAAACTAGCTTTCTAATTCAAAATGAGAATTTACCAGGTTCTTTTCCACTGTTCACTAAATCTTGGTTCCTGTCTCACAGCCCACCACCTGCCCTGAGGGATGGGGGAAAAGAATCATCCAGAACACTCAACAGGCTTATAAGAAGGCATCTCTGCTACTTTTAAAGTCAATTGATGTCTTTTATGACAGGTGGACACATCCCTCCTTCTTTCAGAAAGCCACTAGAAAAGATATTTTTAAAATATATTTGCCTTATGTAGTGAGATTTTTTATTTTAAGAGTGATAATAAAACACACATAAGAGTGATTGCAAACATCTAACAACCTGCATTGCAGCTTAAGAATGAGAATTTGGAGTGTTCCAAGAATTTGGAGTGTTCCAAGAATTTGGAGAAGGTTGAACAAATCTTCCCGGTTGTCTCAGAGCCTCCTGAAAAGCATGAACCTTGCAGCCATACCTCAGGACTCTCTCACGTCCTTACCCATCCTTAATCCTGTTGCGATTGCCCCAGGAGAGTGGGGAAGCTGCTATGGTGAAACCAGGCATCACTGATGGCCCCTTTGTCTGTTGTGAGTTTATCAAAGTAAGGGAAAACAGCCACCAGTAGTGTTGCACTAGTGATTTTAAGGGGTCAGACAGAAGCAGTAATGATAGAAAAGACCCTAGCGTCCAGTCATATGGGACTAGACTCCAATTAAAGCCAAGCCAAAATATGAAGAATGATAGCTCAGTATACTTTACACAAGGGAGTAGTCACTCTGTGTCCACAGTCTCCTTTATCCTCCTGACAGCTGAGGAGCCACTAGTTCCAGCCGGCATCCCTGTGTCCAAAAGGGCCTCATCATCCACTGCTCCATGGGCTGGACTCCTTGGCTACTGATTCTGCTGCGATTCCCTCTCCCCACCCCATCCACTATCTCATCCTTTGAAGAGAAAGTATTTTCACCTTCACTTAACACACATACCCCACCCCCCACCCCACCCCCATGCCTTTGAACCTGTGTCCTTGCTAAAGCCACCATCCTGCTCATGGTATTTATCTTCCCCTTGTGCTCAGATGGGCCTTGCTGCCTCTTGAAACAGCAGGTCACACAATACAGGGCTTCAGCTGTAGGCACAAGCATGTTACAAGTGGAGAATTGTGACTGTCTCCAGAGGCCCCATCATTGCTCAATCCCCTGGCATCACTGTAACCCTGTTACAGTTAAAATGCTGAAGGGATCCATTCCCACGAGCCTCAGCATGGGCTCCCAGGGGAAACACTGAGGACAGACATAGTGGAAATCTGCTGAAGCTGGTGACACACATTTCTGTGCTGCTCTACAAATCTCTAGCTGCTTGGGGAGAGGCTGGTTTACATCTGACAAGAGCAAGAAAAGGTCACATTTTGTGTCTGGTGCACTTCGCATATTTCTGCACCTCTTTTAGACAGCACCAAGCCAACGTGAGTCTCAATTATGAGTCTCTTGAAAAGGGATTTGAATGCTTTTCTCATATAATAACAACAGATTTGGAAAGTGGTGTCATGGCAAAAGCATATACAGAGAGACAGCTATTTCCCATCTTTTCCTTCTCTGCTGAAAGACAATGCCAGAATCACTGACATTTATGCTAGAGAGTCTGGTCAAATGGATAAAAATATAGTACTTATGCAAATAGAAAGATAAACAGATAGATAGATGCACGCATATGTGCATGTATAATCATGAACAGCAATGTATGTAACAAACCCAGATGTTACTCTTGATTTTAGAAAACTGTGAGTTGATACGAGAATGGCAGGGTTGGGGGAGAGGAGACTCCTTAGGTGACAAATGTAAGACAGAGTAGCTGGGATTACTCATAGATGCTGAGCATCCCCAGCTCCAGTAGCAACAAAGCATTCTGAGATACAACAGCCTCCATCCTGGGCCTGAAGACCTCTGTGTGCTGCACTGTCCTGGTACCAGTGGTGCTGGTCACAGGCGATGCTGTTTGCAGGAGAAATGGGAGCTCCCCCTGTTGCCTCCTGTCTCCACTGGGACACCTCCAACAGTACATCCAGGCACGATAGGAACAACACTGCCTGTCAGTGTCAGTTGCTGAGTGGGTCAGCCTCACCCAAGAGCTATATCCCTCTGTTGCTGCCACTGCCCCTCCCCAGCGAGCCCCTGCTGGAGCTGCTGGCAGAGGCCAAGGCTGCTTTTGCCCTCCAAAGGCACTGTGAGAGGAGCACAGCCTTGGGCTTGTGCATAGTGCAGGCTGTACAACATGACAACAGTCTGCCACCACAGTTGGTGTGTCCACACCATGGTACATCCAGCCCTGCCCACATATATGTCTCTTAAAGACAAAGAAAATGGGATGCTTTCTTACAGTAATTTAGTTTATAATCACTTGCAGCAAGTTACTATTATTTTTTTTAATCAACAGAAGTTTCTTGATGATATACGACTTCATTGACTTGAGTAAACACAAATTCTCCAGTAGCAAAACTCCAGGTAATACCATCATGGTCCTTGTCACATTGTGCAGAGGTACAACATTATGGCCAAGAGTGGTGCAAGTAAATACGGTAAAGGAAATAAATCATGCTATTTCTACACCTGTTAAAACATGGAAATGACTGTGCAGAGATATCTTGCATGGGCTACATTTTACCCTCAGCTTATCCTCCCTGAATCTTAAAGATCTGTGCTCTTGAGCACCTCCTAAAATAAGGTTGACTGATAGTCTCACACAGGCAAATGGTACCTGGTTCTAAACTTATCCTAAGGGGAGAGAGATCCCTACAGGTATCAACTGCATTGCTTGCCAGGGTTTGTTTTCATGGATAAGTCATGTATAAAACCTATACAAATGTGTACACCATGAAAAGAGAAAACAGGAAGCAGAGCATTTACTTCAGAAAGCCTAAAATTCTTCTCAGGATAAAAAAAAAACCCCAACCAAAACAAAGGGCCTATGGGTAAGAGCATGTTGCATTCCAAAAAGCTGAAGTAGCACAAAACCACCTAGAAGATGATTTCCCTGGGGCAGACTCCATAACACAGAGGATAATAGCTGTCACACAATGTGGAGCACTAGGAGGGGAGGGGGATCTCCATTGTCCCTACACTTCCTTCACTGCCACTCTGGGGCGACAGGAGGGGATGGCTGCCCTCCTGCCACCTGGGACACGTGTCCTGCACATCCCTATGGTGCAAGGATGCACAGAAAGGCTGGGGGAACTGCAGGACCACCGGAGCAGAGCACGGACCTTTATCTGGTCTCCACAGACCAAAAAGACCAGTGCCTTTGCTGGTGGGTCAGATTTCCATGCAGCAAAACCTGCACATACTCCTGATGTTGTAAGCCAAGCTCTCACAGATGGCCATGCCAGGACAGCCAGCTGGTCCCTCCATCCTGGCAGCCTGCATTTGTCAGCATCTGCAGTGAACAGAAACTGTTCTTTTCTGCCTCAAAGTCCTTAGGCTTGGATCTACATGAGTTTAAGAGAAAAGAAGTTTCATTTCCTACAGTTTATGCCTCCTGGCATTACCTACTGTAAGAAAAGAAAGTGGTTTATATTGCTGCGTGGAAGTCTACATGTTTTTCATGAGAGAAGAAAGTACCTTACGCAGCACAGCAAAAGGCAATCTTTCCCCTGGAGACTCACATTGAACTCACAAAGAAAAAAAAAAACAAATATCTGTGAGGAAAGCCAGCTTGTTTACCCACTCTTCATTTTCAAGCAGCTTGCAGCCTTCAGCATGTTCACTCTCCATCAGAAATTTTAGCACTGGTTTTCTTATTTTTTAGATTTTTCAAGGGCTTTTTTCTTTGACAGTCAACAAGCATTGCAAAGGAGCACTCTCTTCCCCAGCCTGTCATTTTTACAAATCTCTCTGAAATGAAATGCCTTCACACAGACTTTGTTGATACAGGAGAGAGCAGTATTTAAAACATCCATGAAACTCATTTGCTTGGCACAAGAGTCTCCTGGTGGATATTGCGAGAGTACTACTCAGTTTTGGGTTTAAAACATTTCCAGTAAAGTAACTGAGTCATTTTTGCCAATGACACTGGGTCTCCCATCTGTGCAAATCCCATCTGTCTGATTTAGATCAATCAACTTAAATTATATTACGGGCTGTCATGCCTGTGAGAGATTTTCTCCATTCTTCAAACATGTCAGAGCCCACGGTCAGAGCACTGAGCCATGGGAGACCCAAAAGATCTTCCATCATATCAGATTTTTCAGTCTCACACTGAAGAATAAGCAGGTCTACACTCAGTAGCATCATGATTGTTATAAATTATGAATAGTGCTTATCCACAGCCAAGAAATCTCTGATTTGTGCTGACAGACCATCATTATATTACTAGTGTATGTGCAAGTGTAGTTTCAGTCATTTACCAGGCTTGTGGCAAGGGGAACTGAGGAGCACCAAAACTGGGACTTCTACCTCACTGCTTGAAAACTTCATCACCTGCAAAAATATTTTCTCTTTTGTGGTAGTAAAATGACTATTATATGCAATATCTACATAAAATGTTTCTAGATATGATATTGGTAGAGCTCAATCCTGTCTTTTTTATTAATTAAGACATAAGCTTTATTTGTTTGTTTTTCCTACACATTCAGGTCACAGAGCAGATCTGGTAGGAGAGTTCAGATTCATTTCAGCATGGATTTGGAAAAATTGCTGCTTTTCACTACAGAGCAATGTTCAGTGTAATGTAATGATCTGTAACCGCTCCCATCTTTCGACAGGCACCAGCTTTACTGAGGAAGGGTAAATCACTTCCTTGTAATGTCAGCCCTGTATTTTTAAGATGATATGTTTGATCACCCTCAGTGCTTGAAGATTATCATAACTATAATTACAGCACAATTTACATAAGTCTGACGCAGAGCTAATAGAAAAAAGATCATAGGCAAACCTCTGCCTGGTTTCTGCTGGGGTCCTTTTTCCACACTGCCTTGTGCATCCTGAGTTTCAGATGTGGCCAGCAAAGATGCACCTGGTGCCATTCACCCCTGTCCTCCTCGGCAGCCTGCAGCATGTGTGCCAGCCCTTTGCTTCAGCATCACCAAGTGTCCCTTGACTGAGAGTCATGTAATAGAAGTGTTTATTATTTTTGTTTCATCTGCTAGACAGTTTAAGTCCTTTTCATTCAATAACCTAAAATAGTTTTCAACCCCTCTAAAACTCCTAGAGTATCACCTTTACCCAGGGCCCTTCTGGTCTAAATCCTAGCAACATACTGACTTAAACCAATCAAATATTTTCTCTAACTCAATAATATTTTGATTCCATTATCCTCAAACACTATGTAGCAAACTATATTGGGAATTGTCTATCAGTTTCTCCCACAGCTTCTGGCAGAGTGTGCTATGAGATTTCAGATACATTCTAGAAGGAAACCCTATCATAAGTAACAGCACAATAGATTCCTACCCTGAAGATGTATGCCTCTATATAGAGAGTTTGCAACTCATTTTCATATTGCAGAATTCTGTACATCTCCTGGAAGAGAAATACACCCATTTAGACATTTTACTCTACAAACTTTAATTAAAAAATATTTAAGATAATATTTTAATATAGAAAAAAACCCTTGACATTTCATTTGCTTACAGTTTTGGTCCTAAGTTCAAAGATGGTTGCGATTACTTTTTGGTGTCAAGTTCTTTACTTAAGAAGAGCATCAGTTTCAGGTACATATCTCTTCTCAACATGTGAGGCTTTCTGTACTTTATTTTCAATTATCTTAAAATTGAAAACTCCCATTCATATTAGTAGCTGGACATGAATAGCATTAGTATAGGCACAACCAGCTCTGGTAGTTACTAGCAGTCACTACTATTTTCTTTTTAGCTGAGATAGGTAGGAGCCTCCTGCATCAACCCAATTTGCAGTACTTACAGTTTTTGTATGACTTATTTTTCCTTAGCTGATACATTGCAACCAAAATTGTTGTCCTCTAAAAAAAGAGATTTTTTATCAGTCTCTTTGCTATTGTCAGGGAAATACCAACAAAACTGGCAATTTGATCACTAAGTATTCCCCTATTTCTCCTTTTACTCCTCTTGAGGATCAATTCACTATTCAGCCTAAAAATTGTCCTGTGTTACAAATATATGAAGACTATTTTCGTTGGCACAACAGAGCTGTATTTGATGTATCACAGCACTTTCAGACTGAAATTTGTTCAGGAGACAATAGGAGAGCAGCTATCCCTCTAGTTAAGCCAGGTTGTGTTTTCAGAGTAGCATAAGCCAGGTGTTCTGCCCACTGGCCCAGACAGGTTGGCAAGAAAAATCCTTGCATTTATGAACATGGTTGAAAACCCCTAACATGTATTTTGCTTTGAAAGCCACCAAATTTACCTGAAAGGGCAATCACATGTACATCTGCTCATCATTACACAGAGATGACTAACGGGTGACTGCCAGTCAAGACAACATTATCACAACATGGTTCAAAGCAATTTTCAATTGGCTGCCAAAGAAATTTCCACATTTTTTCGTGACCACTGCTTCCTGGAAGGTGTTTCATTTTCTCCAGGAGGACATTGAAGCTTTTACACTTGCACACAGCAAACATCAGAAGGCTTCCAGCCCTCCTGTGCCCCACTTGTGAGAGTTTGGAGGCCTCTGCCTCAGTCCTGCCTGAGGCCATCAAACACATGGTGCATACTCCCTGTGCACGATCTTTGATAAGCAGAGGCCAGACTAGCACATCTGCTAACAGGTATCTTGCAAGTGGAGATTTCACACATGCATGCAAAACTGTACTTGGAAAAATTACCTGTAGACTTGAACGAAAATAAGAATCTCTTTTGCACTGTGTTTAATTCATCTTGCATGTCATGACCAATTACCAAATCACGCAGAGCTTTGACACAAATCTATGTATGTCTTCTCCATACAGTCACTATGCCAAGAACCACTGTTTTCAGGATTTTTCAGTCTCTGCTGTTTTATTATGACACAAACAGAAGAGGAAGAGGCTTTATGTGAGACAGATGAAAACAAAAGCTTCATCAATGACCCCCTTCCCTGAGTCAATGACTTGCAAGGCAGGTCCTTTACTCCAGTCTGTCTCTCACTGGAGTAACTTTTTCATGGTTTTCTTTGCATCCCATAAAACAAAAGAAAGTCTCCTCTGTCCCCCAGCTATGTTGTTTCATTCGTCTTTCTCCAGGAGTCTCTGCTCCCTGGTTCCTGCTTCTCTCCCTTCACGCCTGTCACCTCTTGCAGCCCAGGGGACTCCTGTGGCACATGTCCTGCTGCTCTCGGAGTGACACCATCTCTCTGGAGGCTACCACCTGCCCCAATGAACAGCAGTCAAGCAAACCAGCATCAGCAGCGACTCCACCTCTTGGCTACACCTTTTTTTAAAACAACCCCAATTTTACAAGACACACTCAAAATAAGACAGTGAAACCAAGACTACAATCCATCACAAATATTTTAATCTGTTTCTTTGATTAGGTGTTTAGGGAGTTACTGGATCCAGTGGTCACATCTCTGCAGAGGCTGTGCAGGAGGGTGGCTTAGGCACTCCAGGGGCCTGTTCAAGGCCATGGTGAAAGCTGGCTGGTTTAAAGACTTTTTGAAACAAGGAATTTGTAATTCCATGTTGGCTGTAGACTGCAAACTTCAGACAAATGAAGGCGTTTTGGGCCTCCTTTTCTCCCCAGGTCTGGAAGTCATCTGTTTGAATATTTTTTCTTTTTGCTAGGAGAAGATTTTTTTGGCTTAGCACATGTTCATCCGTCATTGCTACTATATGAGAAACTTTTTTTTTCATTTCACAGTTGTTTAACTTTACATTTCACAGTTTAATCCCAGACTATATATTAACTGTTAAAGCCCAACACACACAAGAGCAACAGTTAGGTGGAAAGTAGGACTGATGGACTTATAATAATTATACAAATTGTAAGATGGCCAACACAACATTGGTTTGGAGAAAAATTTCCTATGCTGCCGGATTGCCTGTGGTACCAGCCAGAAAAACACATAGCTTTGCTGTGTTTGGTTTTGTGAGTGCCTGGATATCAGCAGTCTCCATGTTCTGGTGTGGGGAAAAACAGTGCAGGCAGGTGAAGGAGCCACTACCTCAAACTGAGAAAGAGCTGCAGCAACAAAAACTGAAGCACTGATCAGAGCAGATGAGGTTGGGAGACTTGCAAGAAAGTCATCAGCTAACATATAGTTGCAAACATCTAGAATGGCAGCGGTGCTGCTGGAAGAGATAACAAATAGGAAATGAAATCATGTTTCATTTGAGATTTGAGACAGCTGAATAAATTCACTTAATATCAGTGCTTCCTTACAGGTGAAAGAACTTAACAGTGCTGTCATAGGAAAGGTATTCAAGTCTGAGTGCCCTGACATTCCCCTCCTGCACTTTCTCAAAGCGTGCAGAGCAAAGCAAGGAGGGAAAGGTTTAATTCCTCCAGACAGCTACCTGGTGTCTGTCCTCAGGAAGGGGAATGCACTGTAGGCATATTTCAAACACCTCCCTAGAGTCTAGTATTATAAATTGAGTTCGTGTTTTCTTCAGAGGCTTATCTGTGCACCTCTCCCATTCCTGATGATTCATAAGCAGTAACCTAACGCAAAAGACAAGAACGCTTCAAGAGCAAAAGACTGCAATCCTGTTTCACTAAAGCATGACTCAGAAAACTCTACCAAAGAAACAGACACTTTGGTAAGCAGGTGTATAGCTCCCTAAATTTCAGCAGTGGGGACACTTCAAAAAGAAACTTTGGAAATTTATTTCCTTTTGGTTGAGTAGACTGTAAACTAGCCATGAGATTTTCACCCAAGAGAGAGCACCTAATCCAACTGGAAGACGGCTGCATTTTTCCTTTATTCTTTGAAAATTCAGATTTATGTAAAAACACAAATTAAGAGGACCTGAACCACAACACTGAGTACTACCATCTGTGGAAAAAAAATATGGCCACCATTCAAACAGCAGAGATGAAGTTGGGAATATTGAGTCATCGGTATAAAACCATTTGGCCTGATATTCTTAATTCTGCTTGCAAAATTCAAAATGGTGTCAACCTGCAATATTTCCTAGAGTGACAGGGAGCTGAGGACTGAGAATGGATTTGCTGAGGAATGGTACACAGTCAACTAGCAATAGCCAAACTAGAAGGCTTCACTTCAGTCAGATGGCTTTTTGAAACTCCTAGGTTTGTGGACAAACTAGAAGATTGCACATTACAATGCTAACAAGACAACCCTGCTACAAAACCTGCGTGTTTCTTCTGTGCTGATGGGTCAGTATGTGACTGGGTACAATCTGGATGTTGAGATTTGGAAATCAAACTTGGGAAATAAAGTGGGGATGATCAAACCCAAATGGGAGGGAAAAAAACATTTAGATCTCACTCCTAGCTGACTCACTGCTGTTTTCTCCGCTCCAGCTTGCTTGGAAGAGTTTTAATTACATGAATTTCCAATTCCACATTTCTACTGATAAATTATATATAGTCCAGAAATTAGATTTTGCAAGGCCCTCCCATGCTTCCCTACTAGCATAAGCTGCAAGGCAAGAATGCTTGCAACACTATCAGAGCCACTATCATGCTGCTATATCAAAGCAACGAGTGTGTGAAGATGATGCAAATTGTGCTATTTTTATGCAGTCCAGTTAAAAACAACATCATCAGACCTTGAAAAAAATCTCTCTCCCTTGTCCTTCTTTTAGAGAAGAGCTTAGGGGGTCCCAAGGATTTTGCCTCCTATAGGGCCCTTAGGGCTGGAATCACTGCTTTGTCTATGGTAATCCCTCCTATTGTTTTGTCTTCATCCTACTTATTGTTCAAAATATATGCTGGAAGGTGCATTTTTTGCAACAAAATTGGTAATAAGTAATAACCTCTCCCTATTTTGTAAATGAAAGAGTTCTCAGGACCCTAATGTCTTAATTAACTGATCTTATTAGCCCTCTACAACAGCCATTCATATTGGAGTGTTACCAGGACTTGTGTACTTGCTTTGAAAAACTTCTCTGGCATTAACATTTCTGTGCAACTTTGATGTAAAATTTAACCTTTTACAGTATTCCAGAAGACCTGAACCCTGTTTCTTAAAATACATTGGAAATAGTATAAGAAATACAAAAGAAAACTTTAACATGTGTTACCTTATAATCAAACTGCAAAGTAACTCATTTGTAAAGTTCTCTAAAGTATGAGTAGACCACATCACAAAACATTAAAGTGCTTATTAACTATATGCAATGTCCCTTTGCTCTTGTCATCTGAGCAATACATGCAGCAAATATCCTTGTTTCAACACTCTGAGAAGTGATAATTACAACTTTTTGCTTTCATTCATAGTAACAAGTCAAACACTGCAACATATCTCAAAACACCCATCACCTGAAATGCAGTCTGTGTCATGCCATGTGTTGTAGTTTCTCAGCTCTATGCAATAGTAACTCACTTTGGTAGAATGAAGAAGCACATGAGAAGACACCACATCACATGTTGCACTGTACTGGCTCCTGTTATCCTCTCCGACTCATCCCAAATGATGTTCAAGGAGAGAAACTGCTTCTGAGTTATAAATGTTCTTCTCTTGTCACAAAAAGGAAAGCTTCTATCTTCTCCACCAATTTGTCAGAGATCTATTTTGATCCATGAGTAGATTAAAATTAATAAACCTGCCTGGTCCAAAACTTGGCAAACTGTTTTGACACATCATTTCATGTAATTTCTTTTTAGCTGGGTTTGGTTTTATTTTTTTTATTTTTAAACACATCACAGTCATTATAGCTGGAGTGGCAAATATGATCATTTAGAATTTAGTTTTCCCTTTTTAAAGTCAGTAGTAACAACCTGTTTTACAGGACTTCTGTTATAAATACACAAAAAGACAGTGAAGTACTCAAATATAACAAGGATAGTACTGAAGACAAACAGGGACAAAGCTGAAGAGTCATTATAGAATGAGCCAGTTCATTTCAGTCACTGGAACAAGCTCCCCAGGGAAGTGGTCAGAATCACAGAATCACAGAATGGTTTGGGTTGGAAGGGACCATAAAGATCATCTAGTTCCAACCCCCTGCCATGGGCAGGGACACCTTCCACTAGGCCAGGTTGCTCAAAGCCCCGTCCAACCTGGCCTTGAACACTGCCAGGGAGGGGGCAGCCACAGCTTCTATGGGCAACCTGTGCCAGGGCCTCACCATCCTCATGATAAAAAAATTTCTTATGTCCAAACTAAACCTACCCTCTTTCAGTATAAAACCGTTACCCCTTGTCCTATCACCACACTCCCTGACAAGGAGTCCCTCCCCATCTTTCCTGTAGGCTCCCTTTAAGTGCTGGAAGGTTGCTATAAGGTGTCCCCTGAGCCTTCTCTTCTCCAGGCTGAACAACCCCAACGCTCTCAGCCTGTCCTCGTAAGTGAGGTGATCTAGCACCCCCCACCCCCCCCCAACCCCGATCATCTTCGTGGCCTCCTCTGAACTTGCTCCAACAAGTCCATGTCCTTATGTTGGGGACCCCAAGAGCTGGACACAGCACTCCAAGTGGGATCTCAGCAAAGCAGAGTAGAGGGGGAGAATCCCCTCCCTCAACCTGCTGGCCACACTGCTCTTGATCCAGCCCAGGATATGGTTGGCTTTCTGGGCTGTGAGTGCACATTGCTGGCTCATAGGGTGTTAGTGGATAAAAAACTGGCTAAGTCCTTCTCCACAGGGCTGCTCCAAATCCACTCCTTGTCCAGTCCGTATTTATGCATGGAATTGCCTCAACCCACATGCAGGACCTTGCACTTCGCTTTATTGAACTTCATGAGGTTTGCACAGTCCCACCTCTCAAGCCTGTCCCAGTCCCTCTGGATGTCATCCCTTCCCTCTAGTGTGTCGACCACCACACAGCTTGGTGTTGTCAGCAGACTTGCTGAGGGTGCACTCAGTCCCACTGTCCCTGTCACTGACAAAGATGATAAACAGCGCTGGTCCGGTACCGACCCCTGAGGAATGGCACTTGTCACCACTCTCCACATGGGTATTGAGCTGTTGATCGCAACTCTGAGTGCAACCACCCAGCCAATTCCTTATCCATCAAGTGGTCCATTCATCAAATCCATGCCTCTCCAATTTAAAGACAAGGATGTCATGTGGGACACTGTCAAATGCTTTGTATGGGTCCAGGCCCATCAAAGTTCAAGGAGTGTCAGGATGATGCTCTTAGTCATATGGTTTACTGTTAGGTAGTCCTGTGAGGAGCAGGGAGTTGGACTCAATGATCTTTATGGGACCTTCCAACTCAAGATACTCTATGATTCTATGATTCTTTTCTATGAATCTCCTGTAAACATGGGGTAGCTTTTCCACACATTCTTGAATTTTCCAGGGATTAACAAAAACAGCATTGTAGTTTTGATTACAGTAAATAATTTCAAGGAGAATTTTAAAAGGGAGGTCTACTCCTGCATTTTAATGTTCAGTATCTGCAAGCTTTGCCATCTGTTGGGCCAGACTGCTATGAGACAGCATCTGTGTGATTAAGGAACACTTCAGATATATTTCCAAATTGAAATGGTTAATGGAAGGTACATCTCAACTGAAAACGGACAGAGCACAAAATCTGTTTGTCTACCTTGTTTTTTCAATGTGCAGCTTAGAGCAGACAAATCCAAGATACAGCTCCTTCCTTGGCTACCTCACCTTTTATTTATCATGTAATACTTCTCAGGGTTTTAGCAGATGCACCTGCCTGAAGTAGTGAAAAGAATCAAATACCCTTCCTCTGATGTTTTTGCAATTTCTCCTCAATTTAGCAACTAGCTGGAGTAAATGGATGCTCTTGAAGACTCTCAGAACAGAGAGGCCGTACCAGTTCCCCATGCTCCGCACCCATATACCAGTACGGAACAGCCAGCATAGGAATATTGGAGTGTACTTTCAATATGAGATAGAAATAACTGACTTAACTCCTGCTCCAAACTCCAACACACATCCAATGTGAGGGGCAAGAAGCAGCATCATGTCAATCACAATGACCACTAGAACAGCAATATTTGGGATCACATATACATCAACACATATCTGTTCAGGATTGTATTTAAAATTAGCAACTGACTAGCATGAACGAGCATTGCTTTTCTGAGGTTTCTCACCTAATTCCAGACTGGACTGAGAAGCCATGTTCGTACATCCCCTTTGCAGAACAAAGCCCATTAAACTGTGAACTCAAGCAGAAAATGCTACTTTCCTTTAGAAAGCACTACAAAATCTTTTTGTGAGTCATCACCATCAGCTGCAAGTTTAAACTCTAAAAAAACTGTAAGAAAACCAAAAATATGGTAAATGCTACTTATGTACAGGAGAATGCACTTCAGGGTGTGGGGATTATAGTAATTCAGATGCCAGTAGGTTAAGCATCAATCTGTAAGTGTTAGTTGTATCAGATTAATGAAGCATCTGTGGTGTCTGCCCAGATTCGCTTCTCCTTTCAGCAATTTATCAATTGTAGCATTCCAGAAAATAAAAGCTTAACAAATTCTGTTTATGCTTCTTTTTCACATTACTGTTGCAATCTGTATTTATTTAAATGATGCTCCTCATTCTGACATTTTCCCTGGGGCTTGGAGAACAGGTGTTCAGATATAGCTCCAAGCTGTCAAAAACGAAACTGGTAATGATTTTAACTGATACAGGACTGTGGATATACAAGAAAGTTGTAATTCTGAATAATTAAACACCACACAGGCTTTGTAAAACTACATCATTGTCACCTGAAGGATATCTTAATTCAGATTTCATCATAAACACAAAATGGGATGGTGGGACTGATACTGAAGGCTTGGATTTGAGTTCTTGTGTCTGAAATATTTCTTTGCAAAATGAAGGAAATCACAATGGATCTGAACCAAAACCTATCAAGACAGTTTTTTCCCTCTCCCAGGCCCCAAATCAGATGAATGCTTGCTCTAGAGACACCACTTGGACAGCCTGCTGTTATAAGAGCACATCATTATGTAGCATTGCTCCACCTGGCCCCCATGGCTTTCTGGATAAAACTGATATGTGGGGTGAATCTATCACTTACTTTCTCATCAAGTTGCAATGCCAGTTTATTGTATGGCTACTTCACACTATACATACATGTACTGAAATAACATGAGTAGACGTAACTGGTTATTTGTAGTTGGGTCCGTAACAGAAAGTACATATTCAACTATCTGTTCCTTCTGGCAAGTTCCAATAGGCCAAGTCTTTTGCTCCTCAGTCAAGTACATCTGTGTAGATGTATTTATTTCTGGAGCAAGGTCTGATCAAGACTAAAGAAAAAAAGAGGCACAGTGACTTCACGTTTTTGAAAAATGAAAAAAAAAAAAATCCTTGAATACTTTCAAGGAAATCACAGTTTCTTGCCAGCTGAATCACCATCAAGGGTTGGCATATCTCATGGACTAATCCAGATCAACGAAAACACATAATTTACCATCCTTCTAACAAGATATTTTTAACAGGAAGCAAAACCTCCAAAAATATTTTGCAAAAAACCACCAAGAGACAATAAAATGATAAATATATTCCATCGCTGACCAAAAAAAAAAAGAAAGATAAACAGAAGTTAGACCTTTTTTTCATGTTTAGGTTTTCTGACATTTCAGCCAACTCCAGTGCAGTGCCAATATAGCACAACTGGTATTTACAGATTTAAATAGAACAGAGGAAGTATTACTAACAGATCAAGAGACCCTGAACTGGCATAAGAAAGAACGTAGCAGTCCTTCGGGTGGGCTACTTTAGACTACAGCGAAGACTACAATGACAGACAACTGACAAATAGGCTTTGCGTTTGGACTTCATTATTAACTTCAGCAATACCATCAGAACAAATTGCCTACTGCAATCTAAAAAACAAGTGCTACTAGCTGCAATCATAAGCAATAATTGAGCACTCTTCAGCCGTTAGCCCAGGCCTTCTTTCAGTGTTTAGGAAAACAGAGGTGACCTAGAGCATGACAAGTAGGCTGATGCACCAGCCTTGTGAAAGAAGTAAACCGGGAGCTGTGATACCTCCTGATAAAAATCTGGCAAGCTACTTACTCTTTGCTCATACAACTTGGGGATTTCAGTACTTCTACTCAGAAGTATCAAAGTAGTAATTGCAAAGATCTACTAGGAAATCACCTAAATCCCTCTCAGCCAGGACCAGCATGTGGAACTTCAGCAAAGGAGAACCTCTCACCACTGCCACACTTCTGGAGAGGTGGATTTCCTGCATTTTACTTCTAAAGTGGGATCTATGTGTCCTGCTGCAGGCATTCACTATAAAAGCAGTAAAATCAAGAATAGCAAGGTTCGAATTGAAAACTGGGACTGAAATGATTAAGAAAACAGAAGACGGGAGGTGACACTTCTTACCAGCTGCAGGAAATGCCGAGCCAGAAGCTGCTGATGCTGAAGCATGCCCCACAATTAGGCTACTGAAAAGCATTGTTAATTTGAATCATTAACTTGAAATCACTTACCTGTGTTAACACCTACATAATGGAAATGTAGCAACTGCTGTAATACCAAGTCAGTAATTCCTCAGTGTGCCATCTTCCAGGGAACAGCAAGCCACACACTTCAGAAATTGACTTAAGATGTCTTCTTCAACCTCAGAAACGAGCATTCAACCTGCTCTTCCTGGCTAATTAGAACTGGTTACCTCTTCCCAAACTAATACATACACTGTAAATACAGACATCTTCGTGTCTTAGATAACGCCCTATGAAACTACTACAAGATCTAAACCAGTTCATTCTTACGGCACCTGTGATGCGTTTTGCAGAATAGTGTTGCTTGGTCAATTCTTAAATTTGTTCTATTATTCTGACTGAACATCCACTTCCACAATAAAGCACTAGAAAAAGAACAAGCTAACACTGTCCTTTGTTAACAGAACAGCATTTATACCCTTAATGCTGCCAGTCCAACTGCACAGAAAGTATGAGGATCTCCAAGATAGCACAGCGCTCTCTACAAAACCTCACGCAGCCAACAAAAGCCGTATAAACTAACGCCTGGAAGCAGAGAGAAATATTTGAGAGAACCTGAACGCAGACATTACAGACAAATCTGTTACAGCAGGGAATCACTGATGAAATAGAGAATTAAAAAACCTTGTTCCTGGCCCTGTTGCATCCCCACCCCTCAATTTTTTGTAAAAAATAAAATATCTAAAACGTATTATGCCTGTTTGTGTTTATTTTTCTAAATGTTAAAATATTAAAATAAAGACTTTTTCCTCCAAATTAGCCTACTCCAATGTGTTTTTCCTTGATACTTAGTTTCTGCATCTAATTAAAAAACCCCTCAACATGACTGTGTCCTTACGCAAAAATTCCTGTTTCCACTATTTAAAAAAATGTAATTCTCATTTAATACCTCTTTGATCATTCAAATATACCGTAACATTAAACCACTGTAAATAATTTCAGGATGAATATCATCGGTGCCAATGTGAATCGTGTCACCAGAACACCACCTGTGCCTATGGTTCATGCTGTCCTGCAGCAAGTCTCTGGAAGTAGAGAAGAGATGATAAATAAAGCGCTATCTATGGAGTCTTGAACCTAATCTTTTACTTAATAAAGTACAAAACTGAACCTAAGAATAGGGCACAAAACCTGCTTGCCAGGAAAAGAGTATGTTCTCTTTTGAAGCAAATATTGCTAATTTATAGGATTATAGTCATTTCTTTCTCTTAACTGTCTGTAAAAGCCAAAGATAACTGCTAATCTACAATGAGGGAAAATGAAATGAAATCTATCTTGATAGTTCATGTAATCAAAATCCTACTTTATGAATTGTCTGAGTTCTAAAATGCCCCAGCTTTACAAACTCAGTTTCATGTACTGTGAAAAAATAAAAAATTTGTAAGCAACCTTCTGTATATACTCAATTTTGGATATCATATCAAAACACATTACTGATGTGCACTGTGTAATAACAGTTTGTGTTAGACACAAACCCTTTCAAAATGGACTGGCTGAAATCTGTGTTTCCAAGGGTGGACATACAAAACCTGAAACTACTGACAAGTGAAAACTGGGAAAATAGTGATGGATCACCATATGTTTTGTGATGATACAAATGACATTTTCACAAAAGAAAAATACAAAGTAGTCTACTGGCAATTTCTATGTAAGAAGAAAATTCCGTTGCTTTGCTTTTTATTTTTTTTCTTATATATATTTTTTAAATTTACTGTGTGATGTTTAACTAATAGATTTACTAAGAATATTTGTATTGTGTGGATTTGCATTGTTTGTGCCATGGTAGTGTTTACATGACAATATCATGTGCTATGTTATTGTGTTAGACATTTAAGAACTCATGATCATCTATTTTACATTTCTCTGACAAGTATTATCACAACTTCTATTATATAACAGGCTACGAGTCATTACCATATTGACCCCTCCTTCATATTAGGTATCTACAGACTAACAAGAGAACCAAAACCTCAGGAGATGCAGCTTTTAAAAGACTAAACATTCAAGACTACATATTTCTTCATATTTATTTTGTAACTGTATTTTTCTAAAACATATTAAAATAGAAAAGATGTTCATCTGGTTTATCATACAAAGAAAATACCAACATAGTAATAAAATACTGAAAATATATGAAAGCACCAAAACATTAAAATATTCGTATTGGCAAAGACTCTAAGAATATATTTCTTGCAATTTTACAGTAAAGTGCTATTCAATCCACTCAAATTAAGGAATAGGCATTTTAATAGCATGGTGGTTATTATCTTAAGGTTACAAATTTCTTCGTTACCTTTCTCAACAAGACAATAACCCATTTTGTTGGAAGCAAAGCATCTGAGTTGCATGCACATGAAACTAGCCTAAATAACAGCATCATAGTAAGCAGTGAACAATATAAGTTGCCAACTTATTAAGAAAATAAAATACTGAGAAGCAAACTGAACAGAAAGGTGATTAGTGAAAAATTAAGAAAATGTAGATATGATATAATATTGTCTAAATTAAGAAAGAAGACTGTGCACCAAACAGTTCTGTAGAGTTGCTTTTACATGTTAATTCTTTTAGTAATCATATTGCTGCTTTATTAGTTAATGTTTTATTAATGCATTTTTTTAAACTGCCCTTTTCTATTTCCTAGAAATGATACTACATCTACAACACACTGGGGAGATGCTGTAAGCAAAAAGACAGAAGTAGAATATGACCTTTAATTTTCCTCAATAATCTCATATATTGAAGTCAGCAGACAAAACTAAATGATCTGTTACAAAGCCAATTTGTAGCAAAAATTAATTCTAGTAAAGAAATAATTTAAAATTTTTAGACCTCATCAAGAGTGAAAATTTTAAATGTATGAAAGATACCATCAGTCTCCTTTTAAGTGTTTAGCATTTTAATATACATATTTACAGCAATGAGTACAAAGAATCCTTGTTAGCGTAAGTTCTCACTAGCTTCATACACCATTTCCATGTTTTCTGAGAAATGGCAGATATAACACTTCTATGTTGCCTTCAACAATATTTAATCTTCCTGATTTGACTTGCTTTTTTCATAAATTCCTCTGTAATTTAAGCATATTGCACATCTCAGAATAAGTTCTTACACTGACTGTTTATTAGCCTTTTTATGAACCAGTAATAGGTCATCAAAAGTCAACTCTCACAGTCCTTTCACAATTTGACTAAGAGTTGCTTAAAAAAAAAAAAAGCAGTAGTGTCTCATGAGTATTTCACCGGTATCTTTGGAATCAAACAAAGGTTATATTCCTGGTTGTTATGGCTGTGTATACGTTATTTGGTAGGAAATATTTACAACAACTTTGCATTTAGATAAACCACAAAATATAACCAATTTAACCAGGTGAAAGCAATGAGCCTGAATTACCAAAACAATTGCTAACAAGTATCTTCCTTTATACATAGATTATGAACCTTTAGAATACACTAAGTTAATGGCTTGTACCTTCTAGGAGAGTAATTCAGAATGTAAGAATGAATATGAAGAAAAGAAATTAAATATTGTGTTTAAAGTAGTTGAATAAAGAAAAAAACCTAAACAGTTTAAAATTATGTTGTATTCGGCTTCCTCCTTCCAGTTCAGTAGTATTTATTGAGTTGTACGGTGAAAACAGACCCTAGCTCTAACATCTTCCTCGTGCCCTGTTCTAAGTGTCAACTTCTATTAATTTCCTTTGCTGGTCATTCATGTCTTCTTTTTTCTTTTTCTTTAGTCAGTAAATTGTATCATCATTTGTTGTTGTGGTTTTACAAACCTCATTTTGGCAGTTCCAAAATCTGAGCGCATCACTGCAATCTCTTCCACTGCAACCAACCATGGTAGACAGCACATCCAGTGTACAGCAATTTTTTTTAGCTTCTCTGGGTATATGCCAGGTAGAAGCAGAAGGCAGCAACAGTAACTGATAGTAATGATAAAACAACTGACAACTGCTGGAACCAGAGGCAGCGATCGATCTGCTCTTGAAGTCTTTTATTAATTTGCAGTAAACGAGTTAGCTGAAAATAGATATAGTTTCATTACATTAGAATCACTGCATGTGAAAATACTTGTTAATTTAGAACTATTTAGCCAATAACCATAAGCACAGAAAAAAAAATTACGAAAAAAGACTTCTCTCAGTGATACCTTTTCTATCACTACATACTTCAGGAATCTCTTCCACTAAAGGAGCTTCAAATGTTAAGTTATAGATAGCCCATATTGCCTATATAGGTGACATCTTTACATTAGGAAGCAAAAGATACAGCAGAGGCTCACTGATACCCTAGACCTGTAATATACACAAGAGAAATGAGCAAGCTGCATTGAAAGTAGTATTTTATTAAACCATTGTCATTCAACAAAATAATCACAAAATCACTATCACTGATCTAGTTACTTTCAACTGCTGAGCTTTTCAAATAGTATAATTTATGAAGTATCAAAGAGGTTTAGTTCAAATTCTTTTTATCTCTATCATCTTTTATAATTTTGTTCAATATTCAGCACAAAGGAATACACCATTACCTGTAAATGCAAATCTTCATTGGTTTTTGCTGGAATATTATATGCATTCTCTTTTAATGTCAGAGAAGAAGGCTTACTACTTTCTAGAACATGACACCTGAGCCTGTGAAAGGGGAAAAAAAAATACGCACCAAAAATCATAAATTTAATGTAACACTGTAGAATGAATAGTAAATAGTCCATCTAACAGTTATTATATGCACTTTATTATCTGTTCTGGTTGATTAATTTTCTAAATTATTATTGTAATGATAGTCTGAAAAGGCTTCCTCAGTCCCACCAATTATGTTTTGATACTTTTGATATGGAAAGCAAGATCAAAATTATCTGCATGCTCAGTTAAAATGTATATTCATCACTTTAAATTCATAGCACACAATGCACTGGATTATTCAGTCAAATACTTACTACCAGAGATGCACAATTTATTGAAAAGCAAACAAAAAATCTAAAGCTGTTCCTTTCATTTTAAGCCCCAGCAACAATATTTTTCATAGAGTCCAACTCTTCCACAGTTGAAAATGCAGGAACAGAATTCACAACTGAGGACTGTGGAATCCTACACGATTTATAAAATACAGCAGAAGCTCCTCTGATAACGTGGAAGCCATTTAGTGTGGGAATGAATTTATTTGCTAATGAAATGGTTAAATTGAGGCTGTGGCATTTTTCTATCTTGAGGAAAAAGAAATGCTAAAACTTCTCCAGAAAGACAAAACAAAACCAGGGACAAATATGTGTAATAAAATCTAAGTATCTTCCTGAGATAAAGTACTTGTAAGTATAATATTAAAAAGACAATAATTATGTTCTCCACTACATTTAATCCAGGTTTAATAAAAAATAAATGCCGGTTTTGTATTCATCAGTAACATAAGTACACTTTGCAGGTGTTAGATCTAATGTAAACAATCTCTCCCTACAGTTTCAAGGTATCTCTTTAAAAAAATTGCAACATTTATGCAAGGACACTTAAGATCACTCACATGATGTAGATTTTGTTTAATAAGAAAGTGAGGGATAAGCATTTAAAGCAAAGATAGAGCAAGACTTAGGCATCAAGTCTCAAAAATACTTTTTTCTATGTTCATTTTTGCTATGGAGGAGGTAAAGGCAGCTCCAAAAAACCAAAACCCCAAACACCAAGCTCCCTCCCCGCCCCCCCCCCCCCCCCCCCCCAAACCAGGAACAATCTAAAGTTAAAATACAGTCAAATTACTTTATTTAAAAGATTAAATAGCATCTCAATATCATAGCTCTAAGACTTCCAGGTGAAAAAGAACTACAGTGAACTTTTCCTAGAAATGTAGTGATATAACTAAACATGAATGAAAGAGAGAAAAGTAACAGGTATATTTAAGAGTGTGTGGGGAAACATATTTTCCTAGTGGTATTTTTTCAGCATTAAATATGGAAAACATGCATATGAACATGCAACAGGTTTTACAGAAATCTACAAAATTATGATTTTCCCTAGCAGAAAGGGAGTATTTTTTAATATTGTCTAGAAAACAGTTTTGCATTTCATATGTCTTCTTTCCTTACTTTTTTCTAGACAATTCAAGTGGCACATTCTTATTTTAAAAAAATAATATACTGTCCACGTGTATTGTCACGTCCATTCACATTTTTTCCACTTAACTCTTAATCAGCACAAGAACAAAAATAAAAAGAAGTGCATGTGCAGAATACCATGGCATTTTATGCATTAAAAAAAAAAATCTCTAATCAGTTAAACAGAGCAGAAGCCTCAGCAATATACTTCAATCAGTAAGCACACAACTGGGTTTGAAGAATACTTCACTGATAATGATATGCAAGTGTAATATCAGCTAAATGATATTGGCTAAGAAAAGCCCCTGTCAATGCTCACCTATGTTCCATCACTTTGGTCCTAGGGACTTCTTTCCAAAACTGAGTCAGTTCTGGAACACCTGCTCCAGAAGACTGGTCCATTTCTGCTGCCATGATAAGGAAACGATCTTGCAGAGAAGCTGCAAAACCTACCCTCAAAGAAAAGAAAAAAGCAAAAGTGTGCTTAGATAAAATGGCATTATTACAAAATGTATAGAGGCATTTTTGAACAAAAAAGTTTTAAAATGAGAACTTGTTTATTGCAGGACTGACTTACTAGAAATAAAAATAATGAGATCATTCTTTTAAGCTCAACAATTTTGATTACACTTTTCCTAAAATTCTACGGTTTCATTTTAACAGAATTAGTTTCATCTGAATGATTCGAGGACAACCCAGAAGTCTGTAAAGAATGCATTTTCCAGCAAATTTGGCTGTCCCTGTCCTTGCAACAATTTAGGAAACTGATTTAGTGCAGATAAACTCCCACCATAATAGAGCACAAGTGAGACAGCTGCCACTGCAACTTTTTTTTTTTAGAGACAAGAAACAGAACAGGCTGCAGTCAACAGCTGCTTATGCCTGTGGAGTGGTAAGTCAGTATAGGCAGTTACTGTCTGACATCCATGTGTTTTTACAAACAGTAACATTCTCATACAACAGTCAAGCAGACATGGGCATCAGTCATACAACCCAACAAGCACATACAAATGTTAGTATCTAGAGCATCAGCCTATTAATAAAACTTGTCCAAACTCCTTAAAATTTCTATTGTAAGAGTTTACTTACCACCATGAAGAGAGACTATTATATCCAGTGATGTGCCAGGCTCACAGCTACTGTTACTGGGTTTTACTCTGTATTTTTCAGGAGCAGTTGTTCTCACCTACAAACAAAAAATACCAACCCAGCATATAGTAAATGCATGCACAAACTGATTGTTTCATAACCTCCCTCATTCTGTATTAACTAAAATCCCAAAATCTTAAATATTAAGACCCAGTAATACATACAGTCTTTAGAATACTTCATTTTTTAGCAGTCAGACACAGGTATTTCACCTTTTCTTCTATCTTGACAAATTTTATCCTTTATTTTCTAGAAAATTTCTCTGACATATGTATTTAAAAAGATCCCAGAATATCAAACAGACTGTCTGTTAAAATTTTTAATATGAAAGTATAGGAACTTTAGTTATTTGTGTGTTGGAAGATGTGTTGGAAAACCAAAGATGCAAGCCAAGTCAGTATTTATGAAGCAAACATAACTGTATTCATTCCTTTGATGGTGACATTTGCAGATAATCTGCATTATTTTGGAGCATTATTAACTTGTTCCCAGACAAGCTTTAAGATGACTTTTCAATGCTCAAGACTTTCTTTTTCACTAAGTATTAGACTCTCAGTAAAGAACTAACCATCACCATAGCAATTTTTCAGACAGTGCTCCAAAGATTTGTACTAGTGATTATCCCCTGTGGGGTGGTACATGTGTAAAGTCAGCCAGATTTCTTTGATCTGCTTCAAACATCACAACAGAAGTGATGAAAAGTGGGTTTAATAGTATTTTTTCCTCCTTAACCAAAGCAAGAAAATGTTACGCATTTAGTAAACCAGGCCACACGTAAAATACTTACCTTGAAAGCCACTATGTTTTTAGTGACATTTGTGAGAACTATCAAACACTTTTTCTCTCCAGTTTCTTTAGATCCAAAATATAACTCTTCTGCTGGGCTATTAAGAAATTTTAAAATAATTAGTTTCTTCCAATTATCATTACAACATATCATAGAAAAAAAAATGAGCGCACCTACAGGAAAATAAAATACTTTCAACCCTGTAGCTACAGTCACTATAAACAGTTTTTCATCAAAAAAGCTGTGAAAACAAAATGCAGAAATTTTGTAGCGAAGCTCAGGGTTGACTCATAACCACAAGTGGATTTAGCTGCCTCAGATGACTACTGACCTTGACTTCTTCCATCTGGAAGAATGTGACGACCTGCAGCAGCAGGAATAGCCAAGATATATATGCTCACTTCAACCACTGCATCTTGGAGCAGTATATTAAGGGAAATCCTCATTAATTTTAATTTATGGTAATATTAAAGAGTAATTTCCACCTCATACATCTATCCTTGTAATAGGTATAGTGCACACATAAGAGAAGGCAGATATCTGCAAGTGGCAATCATTTCAACCACTACAACTAAATTCACTTGTACTTATGAGTCAGTCTTCATATACTGCTGGTGACATGCATAAATAAAGTTACTGCTCATTTTTAATATTCTCCAGCAATTAGGAGAGTCATGCATGAAGTATTTTAAACCATATCAAACTATCACAACTCATTTTGGAATAGACATTCAAATGAACACTATTAGGCAAAAAGTAGGGCATGCTCATATACTGCAAGTTGAGAGGAAACTCAAGTAACAAGTGAAAAAACTCTTTGCTTTCAATATGTCACAAAGAACTGCCATACTTTGCAATACTACAGAACTGCTTATTCTGACAGAAAGCCTTTTTCAAAAAACATGTTACATTTTTCTTCCCTTTCTAGAATGCCAATTTCATGTTTGCTTAACCTCCTCCTCAGAAGACCTCCTTTTACATTATCAATCCTTCCTTCTTCGCTCACTTAAATCAGTGTTAGCTGAGAAGAAAAGTCCTTGGTGCTGCAGGGCAAACCTGAATGGCCATACTAGAAGCAGAGTTCAATAGTGACTCTGCATGTATGTGCATGCTTATGTTTTACAATGCGTTAGACAGTCCGCATGACAAGAATTTTTTTCTTTTTGGTGTGGAAGAAGAAAGTGCTGACTGCAGTAGAAAGCAAGAAAGTGATAGGTTTAAAACAGATTAATAGGGTAACTGTATCCCCTTCTCATCTTTTTTTCCTTCCCAAATTCTCAACTTAAGTAAACAACAATATGGAAAGGAAGGACTGTAGTTACAAAAGATTTTAGATATCTTAGTACTATTGCAGCTGTGCATTACAGCAATTGCAAGATGAACCATAAATGAGGCAGAAAAGCATTAACTAGCATCAAAATATGCCACAAAAAGAGCTCAAGGAAAGGAACATTCTGCCAGAACCTGATCTTTCTTGTTCCACAACCTGTGGCTACTGACCAAAAAAGAAAATTGGGGCTCTAGGCCTGTTGTCTGGGAAATGAAGCAGCTCATTTATCATCACCTCCTAGTGTTGGGGGTGGATGCAGTAGAGTTGTTGGAAGGGTGGGATGTTTTATTTTAAATGAACATCTAGCTTTTTAATTTTTACAGAAACACTTTCTTTACTCTGATATGCACAGGGTAACCATTTCAGCATGTACTATTGCCAGACAGTGCAAGTAAAGTGCTGCTTTTCATCTTCTCAAATGAAGTTATTTATTATAGAAGAAGGTCAATAAAGACCAGTCTGTCATAGAAAGGTATGCAAGGCAAATGCAAGAGTGGTCTAAACCAGTGAGACAGGTGACTAGAGGACATGACTACAAAGATAAGAATCAGAAGAGTACAAGTACCCAGCTTTGGTCACACACTAGAGCAAAGAGGTATGAATCAGTGATAGGTAAGGAATTTTCCTGCAGGGGGTTTAAGGAGGTCCCCAACTGAGTCTTCTGCATCTGCAGTTGGGTGCAGAAAGGCTGCCAGTTCTTGGTCACTACATGGTGCAGAGCTGCTGTTCCTCAGCTGCTCAGTCAGGCTGCTCTCTTCACAGGGCAGTGCTGGTATGAGCAAGGAGAGCAGCCGATTACACTGGCAGAATTTATATTCTCTAAGACAGGTGCCTGTGACTAGTCATAAAGGGCACTACATATCAGTTCAATACATTCCAGTTCAGGGTCCTGAGAAAGGTTCCAGGGAAAAAAAAAGCTAGTTCTAGCTTCAGAGAGTATTAATATAGAGCAACTGTACATACTCTTAAGAGTTTACTTTAAAAAAAACAAACAGCAAGGACAAGAGACACAGTCTTTTATTTTCCATGACAGCAAGACTACAAGTATTAGCACACATAGGACTAAATTTACTCTTCCATGTAATTCACATGAACTCCAACACTTCTGTTCTAAGGGTAAAATTAGAACTTCATGTGGGGGGGGTTGGGTGCTATTTTTGTTTGGGATTTTTTTTTTGGTTGTATGGTTGTGCTTCTTGATGGTTTTGGGTGGGGGTTTTTTGTTGTGGGGTTGTTGTTCTGTCATAGGGACAGAAAAACATTCTTTTAAAATCATAATTCTGCAGTCTATGCCTTTGTTCCATCACACAAGAAACATAAGAAAGCCTATACAGAGGAGGTTTTTGCACAAAGGACTAGAGATAATTCAGTTCAAAACCAGGAAAATGATATACAAAATACTTTTTCAATGCTAATGAGCATGTCATTATTCAAATTCATTCCAAAACTAATTCAGTACAGCACTTACAAAATTAGCTAAGCAATTACCTATAAATTAGGTATTTTCTTCATTCATCTAATAGCAAACTGGAAGTGAAAATAAAAGTTAACATCTAAATCAATTTCTAAGCAAGCACCTTAATCTGACAGGCAGTGAAAAGAAGTTATATGGGCCAACTGATTTTTTTACTTTAACAATAAAAAGCAGATTAAATTCAAGATGTAAGCATCTTGGATGACAAACATCTCAGCAGATATGCCATTTATACAGAGCACATCCCAAACAAAATAAATTGGACCCATTTGTTAAGTTTAATTAGCACTAACTAGTAGTGTAGGCCTTCACACTACCTTAGGTTAAAAGAATTCAAGCAAGATTTAGCAGTGAAAGCTGTCTTTGTAAATGCTTTGATTTTTTTACAGCAATGCAATGCCAAACCATTGCTCTCATTACAGATAAGTACAGCTTTAAATCAAATAAATTTGTCAATATAAATGAAATCATGAAATGATTCCAGAATTCTATGAAATGTAGACCTAGTAATTAGTACAAAAATGCATGCCAATGGTGACACCAAAAGATTTGCTAAAAAAGTTAAAACAAGAAAAATTCTGAGCTTTGTAATTCTTAAAAGGATGTTTAACTTGTTTTCCCTCTAATAGTCTAAAAAATTGTTTATTTTGAAAACCAACTAGTTCAGTACTCAAGTGTCCAAGGCACATTGGAAAAAAATTAAAAAAGTTACCTGATATGTAATAAAGGTCCTTTAAAAGTGCTTAATGCTTTCTTTGCATTTTTTGGTTTGATCTCTGTTTTGTCAGTTTCCTCTGATTTGGAAATTTGTTCTACAGAATTCATCTGAGTAAAAATGATAGTTATAATCATTAACTAGAAATGTGGATTACACATTACAGAATCATGCAGGTATTTCAAAGAATGAGGAGGCTTCTTTCAACAATTCATATATTACAGACAAAGCTTCATATGCATTCATTCCCTGAAGCTTCCTGAAGTCTGCTGAATAATTTGTTACAGAAGTCACATATTGAACATGCATGAAACAAAACTGCTTTGTTTTTTCCATGTATTTTCCTGATGCCCAAGGGTGGTTATTCTTGAGAACTCCAGACATGTTAAGTTATAGTACCTCAAATATGTAAGATTATAAAGCACTGATGTTATTCTTCCATGGCAAAACTTTTCAGTTAATACACCTCAATACAATCACTGCAACACTGAACAGAAAACACAGCAATATTTTCACACTTTATTGCATTGCAGAATTGCTAAACATATCTTCACTGCTTTTAGATGGAACTCTGAAGGACTGGAGAACTTAAGAAATAATGCTGATCGAATTGGCACATCCAAAACTGTAGGTATCTTAGTTTGAGTGTTTTCTTCTATTACATTAAGAAAATACATGTCAACAGGCCTGAATATCTTATTATACAAAAAAATGAAAGAACTCCAGAATTAAGTGAAAAACAGGGCAGGGGAAAATACAGAAGACAAAGAATTAGTAACATCATGACTGAAAATCACTTAGTTGAACAATCTGCTTTGCCTTGTTTTTATTCCACTTAATGCAGGGAGAAGACATGAAGACAATTCAGCTCATAAATTTGAAGTACGGGAATGAGATGGATATAAAACTTTATAGAAAATAGGTTTTATAAAAAAGAAACCACAGCACTGATATTTTAATAGTTACAGTTATAGTAAAAGGTTAGTGTGTAAATACACTGCACTAGCTATGTGTGGGGCTTTATTCTACACAAATATAATTAAAATTACCAGAGAAAATACTACAGTAGCACATGTTAAAGGTGAAGGCATCTATACAACAGGCACTTACTAACCAAGTTTATCACTCATGGCTCTGTCTACTCTGTGGAAAGAAATATGCCCTTCTATAGAATGAGAAGGCATACATATATAAATCGTACACGGATTCTTGTCATCACTAGACTTTATCTAAAGGCTGATAGTGCAGTAAATGAAGACAATGATATCTCACAGATCACCTGAAATGCTAGTTTGGAAGCTGGCCTTATTTAAAAATATTTCAATATTTATATTTAGACAGTCAACTAAAAAATAATTAACTTAGAAATAAGAAGTGCCAACCATTCTGAGACAATAAGGGAATATTTCTGAAAAACATTTTGGAAAAGAACGTAACATTCAAGTGGCAAACAGTGGTATACTTGCTGTGGAAGAAATAGCAAGTATTATTCTTAAATATGTGAACAGAAGAATAGTGACTTGAAGCAAAACAATAGTCTACTGTTTACAGAAACCGTACCAACAAGATACAGTCTGCAATTTAGAAGTATGTTAAAGGTAAGGCCTTAAACATGCCTTAAGATAGATATATGATGAGCATAAAAGTCAAGCTTAGTTAATTGAAAAGATAGAGTAGCAGCTTGATTATACTGTATAAAAGAAAACCATAAACTAAATCATTATTTTTAAAAGTGAAAGTAAAGAATAATACCTTAAGTAGAAAGCTTAAATCAGCCAAACAAATTAAAAACAAACACTGAGGCTATTAAGCACCAAAGCCAACTCACTTAACAGGAGTTCTCCATGTTTCCATATCTGAGAATTAGAGCTTGGAAGATGTGCTACAACCAAAACAAGCTACTGAGTCTAATTGTCAGAAAATCACCAAGGTTTCATGTAATGCTTCCTTATGAACTTAAGGTCAGTGAATTTTTTTTTTTTTTAATAGCTAGCCAAGTTGCAAAAAACTGAACTACTTCAAGTGAGCCATGTATTTCAAATTCTTCTGACAAAAAACTTAAAGCAGTAAATGAAACTGAAAGGGTAATAAAGTATTCTACTCCATTAAGCATAAGTTTTGCAATTCATATTCCAAAATTAGTCATGGCACTAAAGTGGTGAATTTCAGATTTTTCCTACTAATTTCAAGAACAATATGCCCACTATCATTGCATATTACTAAATATCACTTCATATGGACTTGTGTAAAACAATGCCTTTATATTTCTGGATAAACACCACTACAGGAAAATTATATTGTAAACCAGGATTGATGGGTTAGGGATACAAGTTCTCCTGAGACTAAATGAAATCTTATCTTTTGAGATTTTATCAAGAATTTAAGATAATAAAATAAATATTTAAACTGTTAATATTTTCTCATGTACAGACTTAAGCATCTGAGAAAACTAGACGTATTTTAAGGTACACACCATGAGATAACCCGAGATTAAAAATAAGCCAACTAGAAAGACAACTTCTGAAAAGAAAACACAAAAGCTTTTTAAGATTTACTATACAAGTCACTATATTCCAGAGATACACTAAATATTTGGTACGTATTTTACTCATTCAGAAGCATGAAACTGCATCTTAGATTAAGGTTGAAACTGCAATAATTTTCAGGTTTACCGGGTTATTTTGTCAAACAGGAAGGCAGAAAAATGCTGAAAAAAAATCAACACAAAGGCAAAGAAAAAAATGCTTCCACTTTATCCATTTAACTAGTCTTGCCTCAACCTTCAGAATTAGATACCTTTTTCTGATTAAGGTTTTGTTCTTCATTCAGCTCCCCAGTCTCCTTAGTGTCCACATCTATCTCTTCTTTACTTTCATGCTCATCTTCACTAGTAATGGGCCCATTTTCACATAAGGGAGTTTGAAAATCGTCATCGACCAATGGAGGATAACTGTACTTGAATGAATCCTAAAACATAAGCAATGTTTTTAAAGGACCAGTTATTTAGGACTATGAAAAGTACCTTCTCTAGTTTTAAGGGTAATACTATAAATGAATTTTTTTGTTTCGCATTACATACATGCTTCACTGCTCAATTTTAAGGTGGACCCCTATGCAGAAAGCTGACAGTACCAATAGATTTTATTTTCTCACTAATGGACAAGTAGTCACCAATAAAGCCACTAAGTTGTAACTACTGTTATTTATAATCACAGCAGAACGTGGTCTATCAAGGATCAGCATCCATAGCCTTAATACTGAAGTTTTGTTCTTAGTTCTAGGAAACATCATTTAAAAACTATGACAGCTACTTCTAAAGAATGTCCCAGAAGTGAAGAAAAACTTGTTATTTGTATTTTAGTTTCACAATAGACACAGTTAAATGAAACCAACAAAACCCAAACCCACAAAACAATCCCTCAAGTTTAACCTGGTGTGTGGACCTTTAACATATCCTGCAACTCAGACTTCTGTCTTTGAAATGCCAGATTAATTTAAAGACTATATTGAAGATATCCAATAATGTGTAAGTAGCATACTTAAGTTCTCAATGCTTCTACAGTAAAGGTATCTTTTCTATAGGAAGACCAGTAAAAAAAACAAACAGGTTTTGCTAACTAGAAATTCTCTTAACATTCTCAAAATAACTTAATTACATCTAACAGGGATCTCTGTTCCTTCTGTGTTTTCAAATGCTTTAAACCCCAAATAAACTGAATTAGTCTGTCAGCTTTTCCAGTGGAGGGGGGAAATAACATAGCTGATTCCTGTGAGGCAGATTTGAGCCATGCCCACAGTTCCCAAACTATGCTACCAGCAGGGAATTAAAAAAGGTGTTTCAAGAGAGCTCACCATAAGCAAGTATGTTTTCTTAAAACAAAGGATAATGGGATGTTAGGAAGAAAAGGGAGAAACCTCAGACAGGGCCAAAGAAACCCCAAAGCAGCATACTTCCTGTTAATCTATAAATCCAAGGCCTAAATTCTCTCCTGTTCAGGCTGAAGCAAGTCACAGACCTTCAGCTGAGTGAAATGTATCTACTGGCTCAAGCAATGCGCTATTAAAGGCCTAAAGTACAAGCTTTAAGCATCAGCAACAGAGCAATTCACTATCAGAGACAACTCCAGACTGTTAGAAACAGTCTTAGAAAATGTTAGAAACAGTCATTAGAAAATGTTGACATCCTCCATTTCCAAATACAAGGCAGAAATAGCCAGATTACCCTTAAGCAAACTGATAAAAAGCCTCTTCACTCCCTTCCAGCATATGATGAAATGCATAAGACAAAGTAACCTTAATTATGAGATGTCAATTTCGCTGAACATTTCACTTGGCCACATTAATTCACTACACTGAATAGCTTCAGCAGCTGACCAGAATCTCATCACTGGGACAACTCCAAGTCCCACACTTCCCAATCACAGCCCATAAATTTCACTGACACAGGTTTATCTACTAAGGGTGAAAATCTCAGACAGGCAAACAAGACATTTATTCAATGCTTGATACATTCATTTTATAGACTAATAGCCTTATTTTATAGCAGATGTAGAGAACTTACACTATGTTGAGCAACTGTGGTAGAGATATCTTAATCATGGTAGTGATATTTTCTAAGATTACATGTACACAGTGGCCATGAAGTGACATGCAAAATGCCCGATGTCTTAACTTCAGAACACTGACCTCTAAAAAGGCACTTGTAAGAAAACAAGCTATGGGCTATCAATTTAGTTAGCGATGTGAAGAGCACAGCATTCTAACTGCACACATTGTTCAATACTGGCACCAGTGGAGGGCATCTTGGGCAATTCATCCTTATTAAATCCATCTCTGACAAAAGGAAAACTGAGCAATTACACAAACTAAAACCCTACTGTAAATTCATGTCTTGCATCAATGTGTACACTGTATCAGTCTTGCACAAAATGTTACTGAAGAGTCAACAAATCTCCCTGGCCAGTCAGAAGCATGTATGCTTTAAGGATTGGACTGTCCCACCATCAATATTAACAGCTGGAAATAACAGAGTGTGGGATACAACAGATTGGGAATCAGGAAAACAGTGACTTAGCATACATTTATTACTAAATGAAAACAATGAGCAAGTGGCTTTTGAGCACCTAAGCCTAGTTTTCCAGACTGCTTATTAGAGCTTGCTCCTAGAACAATATGATTGTCTTTACTGAACCATAGCTTTGGAGAAGTATGAAAACAGAGGGCCATGAAACCTATTTTCTGTTTATATAACTTTTTTCATAGATCAATACAGTTATGTTGCTCTAGGAGCATGGATTAATGATTCAGAAAAAATATTTCTGTATTTAAGACTGTTTGATATCAAACTCTCATGAAGTTAACCTATATTAAAGTGATTTAGAAATTGTTCTGCCAATGATAATTTCAAGAAATATGACATCCATAAAGTGCCAACTCTCAGCCCCATGTGTAATTTATACAGGTGTGTCTCAATATCACAAAAGGACCATGAAGTGTTAATATACTTACAGTTCCACCCATGTGAGGTGGCAGATACTCTCCACTGATGTATTCCTGTACATCATTCTTATTTGTGAACTTTAACATGCTTATTGCATCTGGGCCAAGCCAACCCTTCACAATTTTAAAAGCAGCTTTAAAAAAAACAAAAAGGTATACAAAGTTGTCAGGAAGCATTTTCTTGCAGTGTATTGATAGACCTTATAGAACATAAGTGATCTACATCCTGTAAAATATGGTAGGACCTGCTCTGAAAGTATCTATTATAATGGGGATAAACAGTGCATGAAAAGGAGTATCATTTACAGAGAAAGTATTCTATGGACATACACTTTTATATAGATGAATGCAGACAGACAACAGAATTTCATAAAAGAGTATTTAATTAACGACAACTTTGTTGTCTTGGAATTTAGCCCAGGAAGTACTGAGGGAGTAAAAGCAATTGTATTCCAAATTTGAGAGGAGGGAGGTTGGGAAAGATACATATATACTCTTCCCCAGTTTAAATATTTTGCTACTTTAAAAGGACACTTGTTTAGATCTACAAAGTATTTCCAAACACTACAGTTATTTCGGTGATGGTAGAACATCAACATACAGAAAGATCTAAAGCCTACATAAAAATGTATTCTGAAAATACAGGAATAATGTTTATCCTGTACATTAGAATTAATGATCGTTATTGAAGTATACACATCAAAACATATGTAACAGTATCAGTGTCTGATGTCAAACATCTATCCTAAATTGTATATTCTATGTTTTGGCTGGGTATAAGTGTCTATCATTTGTTGATAGTATTCCCAAATCATGAACAGATCTAGACTGAAAGGATTACAGCTGGAAACATTCAAGGAATAGACTGTTTATCAAGGTCTCTTAACCTTTAAAGATCACAGGATGAATACAGACTCTATTAAAGATATGATTCAAAATACAATGCTAGAAGGAAATGAAAAAGTACACAACCTACAGATTGAGAGATTGAAGTATGCATGTTTAAAAAAAATACCACCATTCAGCTGTATCTACACAGAGCAGAAAAATGCTTTCTATTTATGCTGCTAATTTTAAAAAGTTATCATGATGTAAAAAACAAGCCAAACAACTCACCATTCATTATCCATGGCATTTCAAAGATCACTATCTTTGCTGAAAAGACAAAAAGGAAATAATCTGAATACCAAGTGTAATGTATTTCTGTTTAAGAGAAATCACAGCAATATTGGTTATGTAAGAAGTGAATACTTATTTGTAGAAACATCCATGTTCACTTCATAGAAGCAATTTTGTAGAATTGATTTTAATATGTATAAACATATTTCTATTACTATATAAAAAAATAAGCTGTTTTGCTTGGAAAACAGTTAACATCCTAAATTATACACTGTTTATACACTTCTAGGATACTACTACTTTTCTAACACACTGTTACCAACAGATAATCTCCCCAAACAAGGCAGAGAAAGGCAATATCTCAACCCGGTGTAGAAAAGCAACACTGAATGGAAAAGGAAGTTTAACAGGTATATTCTTCTTTCCAAAGATAGAAATAGCAAGAGTCTTTGTAAATTGACTTTTCCCAGATTTGTTTAATCAGAGAAATCTGAAAACTTAGTACTCTGACTCAAAGCATCCCCAAATTTTTTTTAATGTCAAAAAACCAAAACCATGTTGCACTTGCCTTTAAGTTTGATATTTGATCAAAGTTTTGAACTTTGATTATCAAGTTGAGAGTTTAAGCAGCTGCTATACAGTATTTCAATATTCATGACACATTTTCACCTAAAATTTATAACTCATTTAAGGTGATCAAGCCTATCCACAAAAAAATTAACAGGCAAGTATACAGTTTTTTCCTGTTCAGAGTAAACCATTGTTTCTTAAGATTTTCTGTAATAATTCATCCTTTAACCCCTGAAGACTCCTAAAGGATACAAACTGCCATCCAAGTTTGCAAAGCTTCTACACAAGTAACAAGAAACAAAGGGAAAACCAGGACATTTCAGTTCTACTGGATGCTTATATCACTTTTTCATCTGTATAAACATGTCTTAGGTTATTATTTCATGAAAAGCCAGTTGATTCCTTATGAATGTAAAGTTAATTTACAATACAAAGTTGTGCTGACTTACAAGCACAAAAATATTCCAAATCCAAATATCTATGTGTTCTACGTAGTCACCATATAAAGCACATGCAAAAATACTTCATCTCCCCCATCATCTGCAATATTATGGAATGCTTTTACTGCACAAGTCTACAGTGCTTAAGATTTAATGTACAATACTTACTGAGGAAGTTTGGGTAATAATCTGTAAAACAGTTGACAATAAACCGAACAAAATCCAAGTCCTAAAATAAAAGCACAGAACAAACGCCATGTAGTCAAAACATTAAAAATACAGGCTTAGTTAAGCTAAGGCATTTATTGAATAGCACAATGTACCTAATATTGTAGTCATCTATACTCAAGTTTTACAGATACTACAAACATCATTCAAACTGAATGCAATGCTTTCCATTAAACTGTTGCAGGATTGTGGTCAAACTTCACTTTATGTTTTAAGAAGTCAGCAGACCTATTATAAAAGTTAGGTATCTGAACTTCTGTAGAGTATCAACAGGTTTTAAGCCGTACAAGAAAGATACAGGAAAAATAAGCCTTTAGCACCAGAGACACTTGACAGATTATCTTAAAGCCTTACAGGGGAGAGCACTAAACATACTGAAATTTCCCTTCAATAATTTACCTGGCATAATGTTCAATATACTACTGAACTCAGGATCTTCCAGAAAAAAAAAAGTTTTCCTTTTAAGAGAATTTTTGGTTTTAGTATTAGCTTGTGGGATGCAGAGAAGTTGTGGGCAGAGGCAGAACTCAAGAGCTGCTTGTATACCACCCATTTTCAGGGTGCTTCCATCCAGTGAGCAGCTATACAGAAGTAGTACAGCCAATTCCCCATTACAAAATCCAGGTATAATAGGACTACACAGAAATGGGCAAAAAAGCATTTTATGAAACAGGTATAGACAATAAAGTAAGGGATAGCTTATCACAATAAGGTACTTTGGTTAGGTGCAAAGCCCGCCATGAGTACTCATCCCTTCCCCAGTTCTTCTAACAGAAGTAACCACTACTGCTACTAATTTCAGAAATACAACAAAGTATCTTGCTGATGGAAGATCCAATACCTGTCATAACAGTAAAAATGTTTCAGGGAACAGGTTCTTGAAGTGATGTAAACACGCTATTGTAACATTTGCGGACAGAGAAAAAACCCAACAACATGTAAGAGGATTATCCACTACCTGAAAGGTTTATTAGTAGCTTCAGTAACTAGAACTAACTGAAAGGTTGGTATCTTTAGAGGCAGAAGGTAGCCTTTAATAGAAGGCTGTTGCTTGTACAAAGTACAGTATCTTTCATTTAATAGCATAAACAGTGATAGATTTCCAAGCAATTATTAGAATGTCCTGTGCATTAACAAGAATGCTGCTCTTTATTCTGCTGCCTATTCAAAATCAGCATTATCAAGTATTAGGATGATGGATCCATTATTTTGATGAAAACCTGGAATTAGGAGTACAGATTTCAGCAGATCATTCAATAACTGCATCTATTCTAGTTACCTAGCTGGTGCAACAAGGCATGAGCTATCAAAATTACTTGGCTGCATAACAGGGATAAAAACAGAGTAGATGTCCATAGCAATGGAACAAATAAATGAAACACTGTAGAAAAGAACTTAGAAAACCAAGTTCTTTTAGAATAAAATTTATCAATTACTCTACATGGCTACAAAAAGCCATTTAAAAAATATTCCTGTTCTGTGATAAATGTACTAACTACGAGACAAGACTGTAATGGGATGCTTACAGACAGGAATTGCTGAAACTGTGTTTCTGGGAGTCTCAAAGACACCACAAAGAAGCTGCTTCAGGACACGTTCCATAAAACCCAAGCGAAGTTGCTTTTTCACTTCAAGGAAATCACTATAATCCTTTAATTCTTGTTATATAAAACCATGCTCCAGTATTATCTTTAGCAATATGGATTGACAGCTCAAGGCACATGTAAGAGCATCAACCTTGCCTTGCAAAACTGAACTACACTATATTTGTCAAAATATCCTCTCAAAAGCTTATGGCCCTGTACTGCACAGCTGCAAGGTTCTAAACCATCTTGCCTGGAAAAGGTAGAAAGAAAACTTCTTTACTTATATTTAAGTGCATTCCAGCCATACCAACAAAAAAAGAACAAACAAGACACAAGTTTTGGCCATTTAAGAGAAACAGGACAGCATGGCATTTGGCAAAAATTTCAATACTCTATAGAAATAAGATTTGTTTTTACCTGTACCCAATCTATGAGATTTTTAGTTATTAGATTATAAATATGTAATGACAGGCAAGATCTCCATCTTGCCATCTAAACCAGCTTAGATCCTGCTCCTGAAAGTGAGTGCTAAAAATGTACACTTTTTTCTAATGAACTCAATTGAAGGGAATGACAGAACTTAGATTTTCATCTACCTACATTAAAATTACTCAAATGTTGCCTCCTTCCAACACTCAAAAATTCCTGATTTTAGGTTGTCTAAATTGAGGATCAGTAAAAATGCAAGAGGTGATATTGTTCTAATCTTCTAAACAAGCTTCTACAAAGCAAATCTTAAAGATGCCTATAGTAAACTATGGATATGCATTTATGCTTTCTTTATAAAGATACAAATAGGTAGAAAACCAGACCTAAAGGAAGAGAGATACTACAATATACATTCACTCAAACTACCCAAGTTTAAAAAACACATTTTCATTTCCAAATTTTAGAAGAGGACCCCAACCAAAAAGAAAGCTGCAGCTTCATTCTATGCCACTGAACAGATAAAGCTGTACTTGTAGTGGTAGTATATCATTCACTGGTAACAGCATCTTGAGATAAAGCTGTACACAAACTGATGCTCAGACTCATACCTAAAATGAATCACAAAAACCCCCTAGGTCTGGTGAATTTAAAGACTCACTGTAAAGATGACAACATGAAACAAAGACTGCACCTGGTGCACTTCAAACTAAATAAATCTAGTGATCTGGATATTAACCAGAACTTCTGCTCTGTAACAGGACCAGCTTTTGAACAAGGAGATTTTTAATAAAACATACCTAAATCCAACTAAAGAGTAATCTTAGGAGCAAAATATGTATTAAAAAACTTCTAGAAAATACATAAAAAGTCCAGATGACATTGTACAAATAGTCAGTACACTGATGAGTGTTAAGAAGGGAGAAGAAAGTACTGGGATCAAAAATTCTATCTCAAAGTGAGGGAAATGCAAAAAAAAAAAAAAAAAAAAATCACAAAAAAGAAAACCCACAGCATGCAGTTGACAGCTCTGTCTTCAACTACAAGGTATTTACAACTCCCCAAGGAGTAGTTTGTAATTTTGATCCTCATAAAAGTGCTGACACATAGAACAGAAATACCAATGGGCATCAGCAAAAGATTCTTATCTCAATTTACTCAAGTAAATGCTTAAATAAGTGAACCAGATGAGTTTCTTTGTATGTTTTGTAGGTTGAAATCCATATCAGAAAAACTGTTCACAAGGAATATGCACTAAGGCAACTGATTTGACTCCTGAAATAAATAACAGCATTTCTGCACTGCAATGGAAAACAATGGAAAAATACCATACTGCGCTGAACCTCCAGCTCAGACTAGAAGCAGCCCCACTCCACATGCCACAGCCTTTATTCCACCACACTGCAATCTCAGTATAGTTTATCATTCCTCAAAGAAATGTGTATGTATGGATGCCAAGTTACAACAGGTCTAGAGAGTGTACAAGAATCACTGAAGCAAAAGCAAATATGGAGTGTCCTTGAACACTATGAAATTCCAGAGGTCAAAAACAGATACTCATGTGCTTTGTGAAAGCTTTAGTAAAAGTTTAAAAAATACTCAACTGCTGGTTTTCTAAAGTAAGAACACTCCACAGGGAGGAGTTTGGGGGAATTTTTAACATTCTACAGCAATGTTTTCAGGATCAGTTTAGTAAATATTATGGCCAAAGAGACAACCAAACCTTTTGAAAATTCAACCCCCCACAAATCACATTCTTTAAGTCTTCTACTTTTCCATATGGGCACAGGACTTAACTGTTAAGGACATCAATTCAAGAACAGATCTGAAATACACTGAAGTTTCATATAACATACATGAAGAATTTGCTAAATTCCAATGAGCATCTAAAATTAATCGTTCTCTGAAGTTTACTTCAGGCAGGGAATTACCCAGTCCTATCTATAACAACAGAAGTCTCCAAGTAATTCCCAAAGTTGACTACTGACTAATTGATTTGGAATTAGTTTTATACTTATTCCCAAATAGCTACGAAATGGTATTTCAAGTAATTAATTCTGAAACATTTTTAAAACTGAAGAAACTGAGTTTTCTAAGTTATTGTACAAATGGGAGATAGTTGTCTGGAATAGTTTCCAAAACCAGTGTAATTCTTCTTGGCTTCTTTAATGATTCAGTTCTACAATTAAGTCCAAGGCAAAAGGCAAAGTCCTGCTCTTAAAAATCACTGGAATTTTCTTATCTAATTGCAACCTTTTGAATAGTTACCACTTTTACAGACATGACTGAGCTACACAGCTCCTCCTTCATTTTGTAGTACTAAAGAACTTCCAGAAATGCATAAAAACTTTTGCTAAAAGTGTCTCTTCTGAATGAAAAGCTGGAATCTCTTGTTTATGTAATGTTAAGCCTGGAAGAAGTAGTCTTCAGTAAAGCTGACAGATTGGACAAGGAACTTAAAGAGGGAGTGAAGATAATTATTCCTGAAGTAAAAACTGATAAGACAGGCCTACTATTCAGAAGTCTATCACATCTGTTCAAATTCAGACACCCTCATTTCTTCTCTATCTGTACACAACAAGCATGTAGATTTCTTCACCATATTAGTCTCATTACTATAATATTTAGTTAGAGAAAAGACAGACTTCAGCTATATTTGGTTAAAATGAATCCTAAAAGCAATGTCTACTTGATGACCTGCTCTTCTGCATCCAGCTAACTTCTCTTCACAACAAAATTCAATGGGTGGAGAGATGCATGCAGATTTAAGAAACTAACACAATTTAAATGTATGGAGACAGCTTACATAGTACGGAGGCAGGACCAGGATCAGAATTGTCAACTGAAGATGCTGACTTGTCAGAATAGATCAAAGATCTCTGCAACTGCATCTGAGGATTTTAATGCTTCACCATTACCCCATTTTCCCATACTTTACTATTGATTGATTCATCCAAAAAAGATTACAACAATGAAAATGGAGCTATTGAAGAAACAGCAGCAACTGTACTCACAATAAAGATGACTCAGTCTATTGTCTTTTGGGTGCTTAAAAACTAGATTCTACTACTGTCATCCATGATGTCTGACAAATCAAGCTGCTGAGCTTCAGTAACTTTGGCTCAGTCACCAAACTAAAAGCAAGTTTTCAGTGTGCTACACAAGACTTGAAAGTTTAATTATGTAACAAAAGATTCTGGGAACTGCTCATGTCACAGGGACAAAATCTACTTATCACTGATGTGAGCAACTGCTAACTTATTTAGGTGTCAGGGACTGCACAGGGACTCCTTTTTCTGGAGGCATAAATTAAATAATTCAGAAAGCAATAAGAAGGACACAAAAATACTTACTATGTGACTGATTCCAGTTTCAGCCATGTCAAATACCACTGTTAATGGCTTTCCATGATCTCTCCTGGCATAATGTTCTAACCAAAAAGCAACCAGCTTCTTTTTTTCAAGTTGCTGTTTAGGATCTCTTGTATGATGCTTCACTCTAAACCAAACTTGAGAAAAAACACACAAAAATTGTATTACCAGATCCAAGTTAGCAGAAAACATTATGTATAGTTATACAGGATGAACCAATTTATTCACCTTAGTCTGTATTCTACATTTCTACTGATTCTGTGGCCACTGAACAGCCATAAAAACAACTGCACACCTTTCCACACACCCCTTGTCTTGCTCACATTTTTATACTGGAACTTTTTAGAAAGTGAACATACAAAGAATTATAACAGAATAGTAGAAAATACTTCTTTTATTTAAAGACTACTTCTTACCCAGACTATAATTTCTTAATTGCAAATTAAATCACACAGTCCTCATAAAATATTATGTTTTGCATAGATTCTAAGTATCACTGGGGTTGTGAAATTTATGTTTCTTTTTGTGCTTAGGTCTTCTACAGCACTGTAGTTTATGTGTTTCGAAAAATTATTTATACATATTATGAGTTATATGAAAAGCATCAGACCTTTCTAAAATTAAGTGAAAAAAATCCAGATGAGCAACACTGTACAAATGAAAGCCCAATACATACTACCTCAAATAGGAAACAAGTCATGCAGAGACAAGTTTTGCCATGAAAAGTAGCATATGTCAAAGTAACAGGGTTTATAAAAGCGCCTGAAACCAAATTACTGATTATACAATGAAGTGATAAAAGAAATATTCAGCACCACAATGTAAAGAGCAGCCTTCAGTTTTGGTGCCTCTACAATATCAACATTAGACAAGCCCTGAAAATGATTGCAGATAAATTTATTGTTCTCCCTGAAACTTGAAAAGTCTTACTAAAACCCAAATTTATTCTTCATGTCTTTTACTTCCAATTGTAAATAAAAATATTTTATGGTGCATGTAAAGAAACAAGCTTTCTTTTAAACCTAGCATATTAACTAGATGCTGTAAGTTCAGATTTTCAAAGATACCCCTATTCAAAAACAGGACTCTTGTGAAAGTAAACAATAATTCTTGAAGAACTTCTTTATACTTTAAAGTGTCTATTTTACATAACACAATGAGAATGGAGCATGTGGCCCAAGAGACACATTTGTCAAATGTTGACTAACTGGGAACTCTTACCTATGATACCTTCTGAATTTGCATACTAAGTCTGATATTGTGACTCAATTAACATTCACAGAAGAAACATTCCAGGTATGGGAAATTGAGACATTAGTTATGGTTCGGTGAAAATAAAATCAGAAATTATTATTTACTTGAGTTACACATTCTTGTCATGAAACACTTGCATCAGTGCTTGGACTGAGAAAATTATGCAAGGAAGTCATGTTTTTCTACTTCCACCCCCTACCTCAAATGGAACCACCCAGTATAATCATACTCAGCTTTCTAAATGCTATTAAAGGTATCACCACCACTAATCCTTGAATACTTACACTGGAGGCTAAGAGAAAAATCATGAAACAAAAATGCATCAATTTTTCATATAGCAGTGATATCTTACAATGATAAGAAAAAGGACAATCTGACACAACACTGCCACAGAATAAAAGCTGTTTTTTTTCTGGTCATTGTTTTTTGGAAAACTAGTGTTCTGGTGTTTAAAACAGTCATTTCTGTAAAACACTGGATAGTTAGTGTATTTCAGAAGTACAAGCCAGCCCTGGTAAACCAAGAAAAAGCAGTATTTCAGATTTAATTTTTTTTTTTTTTTTCAAGGTTCAAGATCACTGCTTGGAAAGCCTCATGAATGATTCGTTTAAAAAGACTCTTCTGCTTCATAGGATTTAAACTTAATTAAAAGTAAATATGTGAGATGTTACAGACCAATTTATAGAAAAAATACTGACCATCTATTATACACTATTATAAAAACTCCAGGGGATTTCAGGCAATATTTACTGTTTCCCTACAGATCTTATTCTTTCATTACAGGAAGCTAATCACACAACTTGAGAGTTCATTCTCCAACAATTCTCAGCTGTTCACACTGTTACTGAACATTCCAATAAGATCAGAAAAAAAAATAATGTAAGAGACAAAAGAAAACTATTACAGACCTCCTGTGAAGCACCATAAGCATGCAAGAACATGGGCTGCTAGAAGAGCAATGACAATGCACTGTAGTAGTGAACATTTATACTAGTCATATACTCACCACAGGAGTTACAGAAACAATGCACTTCAACAGTAAAGTTAAAAACCGCATTACAGTTAGGATAAAGGTTTAAGATATTTGAAAACTGCCGAGTTTCCTCACTCCACGTCTGTGATCCAAAGAGATACTCAGTTACCAACTTGTCAATTTTCGTAAAAACTGTTACTAGTACATACCTAAATACTTCTAAAACATTTATTTTTTCAAACTAGATGCTAAAATGATGAAAACAAAAAATAATGATCAATGACTGGAAGTACTGTATTCTGTGTAACTTACATAATTTATAGCCTTCTTTATCATATCCATGAAGAAAGAGTGCACCATTTTCAAATAGCCATTTTGGAAGGGCAGATTCTGTCAAGTCTGCAAAGTCAAATGAAAGATTATTTCAGTATTAATAATCACATTGCAATTTAATAGAAGTCACTAAAAATGCAGAAGTCTAACAATACAAAAATGTATTAAATCAGTTTCTAAAACCTTTATTAAACTAATGCAAATAGTGAGCTCATTTGGCATCTTTACTATCTTCCTCTCATGCTGTAGAGTAGGATTTACTTAGGAAGAAATAAGAATAAAAAATTATGTGAGAAACTGCAAATGTTTATTTCTGTTTGTATCTGAAGCCCCTCTTGCTCCATCCTTTAATTCAGATTGTGAAGTCCTCTAGGCAGAGCTCAGCTTTAAAATATTCTCACAGGACAAAACCCACATCTATTCTACCTAGGGTGTCAGATCAGTGTTACTATGATGAACAACAGAACCCTGTTTTTTTGTGGGTTTTGTTGTTGCCTTTAAGGACTCCATTCTAGCAAATATAGAGACAAGAGAACTGCCTGGCCTCCTTCCTCTTAAATCACCTTTCAGTAGACATATGGAACCACAACAGTGTGACAGTGCTGGTCAACATAAAAAGCAGTAATTTTTTTTTTTTTTTTTTAAATTGAGTACAAAAGTTCTTGCTCAGCTCTGCGGTACTTACAAAACCTTTAAAAGGTGCTTAATGAAACTACATATAGAAGTCAGTTGTAGTTCAATAAGAAAGCAACACACAAAGTCAATCTATAACACAGCTTACCATTAACTGTATATTCTTTCCTCCACTGAAAGCTTTCATCAATCATCTTTAATGTATCATCCACAACATCATGACGCCAAAGCAGATAATTTTCAACCCATTTATCATCTTGCTGAAGTCTTTCCACATCTCTAGAATCATATTTATCTGATTTATCTAGCAAATAAAGAAATTATTGTAAGGCTAAAACATTTGTATGAAAAGATGAAAAGGAGATTTATCAAGTTTCAGTATAAGCATCTACTAGGTACACAGGATTTCTTTTAGTCTCAAGCAGACAAAGCATGGCATAAGAAACTGATTAAAAACATCTGTCTACTATAATGATATTTATGAACACAAGATTACTCAGTAGAAAAATAGTTTGTGATTCTTATTCAAAGAAAGAAATTAGAAAACAAGGTGTGTGTAGGTATAGAAAGCTGGTTTTGGAAAAATTACAATTAACACAAATTAGTATATAGTCTAAGAATCTGTGTACTGATGAATGTATATTAAGCATCACTAGCTCAAGCTTGAGTTCTCAAACTTATAGGCATCAGCATGTCAGACCACAAAGTGCCAGAAAACAGATGTTAAAATAACTATTTTTGACCATGTGATATATATATGTATATATCATTGCACTGAATTGTTTTCTTTAAAAAGACTACACATTCTACACTTGTAAATTGTTACCTTACTGAACACAAACTACATGCAACTAGAGCAGTACAAAACCTCCAAGCCTCAAACTCTTCTTCTATTAAACTTGCAAAGGGAGAACAGGTGAACATGCTTTGGGAAGATCTTCAGATGAAACAGGAATTGCTGCTGCTCCTTACTTTTTAATCTTTTTTTTAGGCAGTTTGTAAAATATGAATGCCTACATGGACCTATTTTTATTGTAGATATGCTTAAATGAACTCAGTTTTTAGATCAATGCTCCTCTTTGTCTAAGAAATCTGCATAACTGGAATGTAAATTAAGAACCCATGATAGAAACTGGCTTCTGAAAGCAATAGACACCAACACACATCTCTGCTAACTACTAAAAAACCCCAAGCTTTTAAACTATTCATTTAATTTTGTGATTAGCTTAAAAAAATTAAGACTGGTTGTTAATAAAATAATTTTCACATACTGGAAAGACTATTCTGTCAGTAGCAATAAACTCAAAATAGCTACTATCAGGGTCATCACATTTAATATAACTTTAGAACTGTGGCTGGATGGTTTAGGGATGTGTATTTCAGACATCTTAATTCTGAGGAAGATGTTCAGAAAAAGGCACCATTAAACTGATAAATTTTAGTTTTACTGGCCATGTGTAAAGATATGACCTATTTCACTTGTCTTATGTTGCTTCCTGTCACAAATTAGTCAATATACCTGTAATAATATACCCATTTTAAAAATGTGCCCATCCACCAAGAGTTATTATAGTTGCACTCCTCCAGTGCACTCAGATGTGAAGAGATGCTTCTCACAATCTACTCAGTTTCTTCTTCATTAGGTTTCAGATTTCTCCTTCCCCTGATCCCATCCCACTAACTTACATTGTTCCTTAGGCAAGCCTACAGTCAAATCCCACTTCCCTTAATTTTAGTCCCCTAGTTGCTCCTCTCTGCCCAAAAGCCTCCAAATCCTCTAAACCCCTCTTATTCTTTCAGTTCCTTTCTCATCATTTCCATACTTGCACTACACAGCTCATTCCCTATATTCTGACTAAGCCCAGTAAAGTGAACACTCAGTACAAGACTGAAATGCTATTCAATTTCTCTGTGGCTGTAGGTCAACCACAGGTGGAACAAGTTGCAAAGTTCTTCAGTATTAAACTTTGCAAAGTCTCAAGTGCTCATTTGAAATTTGATTATTCCCCCAACAATCTACAATTTGGACAGGTTTGCCTGAGAAACACTAACAGTACCTAGTTTCAAGTTAGAACCATAAAAATTAACACTGGAGAAGATTTCTGTAGGTCATCTCACTCCTAACTCCTGTTCACAGCAAGGCCAACTTCTAAGTTTAAACAGGTCACCAAACACCTTTTTCAGTCAAGTTTTAAAAACTCAAAAGGGTAGAAAGATTCCACAGCCTCCCTGCATGTAACATGCATTCCAACTCAAAGCCCCTTCAGAGATACTGCCATGTAAAGTAACTGAACTGGCACACCCAGAGTCAGCTACGGTAAGAGAAGCACTGGCTTCTCTTAGCCACAGCATAAACTATTCCATGCTGTGAATTATTCACTATAGTATATTGGCTGTCCAAGCCATACACAGCCACTCATAGCCACATCAAACTAGGGCTCTGCAAGAGCAAAGATTAACATGACTATTACGTGTCTCAAGCACCTAAACAACCTTATTTCAACTTGATTTAATAATCTATTACACACACTACCTTCCAGGTAAGTAACTGCAGTTAATCAGCCAAGGATTTTTTCCAAAATCAGACCCATGTATATCCTGTTTATATAAGAGATTTGGGTACTGTGTAATTAAAAGAGAAAAAACACACAACACCAGGTAAAAACTAAGAGAATAATGTTTCACGCTGCTTTCTGAGGATGTCTTTACTCTCAGTACCAATTTGAGAGCAGAACTGTCAGAATGACATCTTGTATCAAACAATTTAAAAAACATGCACATATCACTATGTGGAACATGCCCAGAACACATGTTGCTGGGCCACTAACAAGTTTTCCCAAACTCTGAACTTAGATAATATTAAACCTCAGACAATTAACTTTGTGAATATTTTAAGGAAATGGAAGTGAAAGAGGAATTAAAAAAAACATTTTAGCCAAACTTTCAACATCAGTGAAAAGCAAGCTGGATTCAGAAACAGGGAGAGTTGAAAAAAAAAAAGTCAAGATATTTTTCTTCTCTTCAGCAATTAAATTCTCAACAAGGCACACGTAGTATGAATTTACATATATACTACAACACACTAATGCAGAAACAAGTAGTCAAATTCTGCCTCCACTGGCACTTGTGGAATGCCAGTATTTCAACTGGGTATGCTTACACCGATAGAACAGAAATATTGATTATTGTTGTAACCTTACCTTATTTATCCAATTCTTGCTACAAAATAAGATTTAGAATGAGATTGCAAACCCAACATAAAGGGGTTCTCACACATATAAAGCAGAATGATAAGAAATTGGAGTCATTCCAATAATCCAGTCATTGAAGATACATCAATTCAGAGGAGTAATTCCTCTTCAGATGTGCATTTCCCATAATTCTACAGACATCTTGAAACTTGATTTCAAACTATGCTGTGAAATAATCTGAATGTTTCTAATTTTAAGTCACTCATGAAACACTTGACTGCAGCGACTGAATTATTAGAAATTTCTAGAGTTAAAACAGAATTAGTTAAAAAATAAACCTTTGGGGTTCTCGACACATAATTTAAACACATCCTGCACAACAGTTAAGAGGACAAAAAGGAAACAAAACTTGAGGGACACCCAAATGGAAATTCAGGTGAAAGTATAAACCAAAGTATCTTACCTCAGACAATGCCCATGCCTACCCACTTAAGACACATGTGAACATATACTGATGCTTTTCTCACTAGAAAAGTAAGTGCCTGTTACTTCATACCTGCAGAACTGCCACTACGATGCAGTTTAGTCACCTACTCAGGGAAGGTGACATCGCTGTAAGTAAATCCAAAACAAACAGAATTTCATAAGGTATTTGTAACATGCCTCACTTGCCTCCAAAATAACACAAGGAACAGCATTCACAGCTACTTCTGTTCAGGAAGAGACAGTGAAAGCCACATATATATAACAGCAGTGAGAGCTTTGTGAAAGATTTCACAGTTAAAACAACTGCCCAGAAGCTTGGAAACCCAGTTCCTCCCTCAGCCCAAGATATTTAAATATTACTGTATCCCAGAATAGTTCCACAGCCAGTGAAAGAGGCTAAACCAGGATGCTGCAAACCATAAGCTATGTAGAAACTAAGCAAGACTCAAATCCAGAAAAGCAAGAGAAAGCATAATTTGTTTAGCAAATCTGATAATTACCAGAGAATTAAAACCCAAGTTTTAAGTTATATACAATAGAGCAACAGTAATGAAAGGAAGGAGAAGAGGCCAAAATTAGTTCTCTTTATTTCCTCAGCTAAAAGGCATTCAGGAAAATTTCAGTGAACCAAATTAACCAGACAGAACTTTAACGGTTTCAGAGTTCATAATTTTATTTAACCTTACTTTAAAAAATAGCTACTTAAAGTTACTTTCATTTCCACACTGAACATTTGGGGTAAAGGGAAAAGACTGGGAGAGACAAAAAAAAGTTCTGTTCGACAGCAGCTTCTTCCTATTAGTTGCCTTCCTTTTTTCTTGCTTGAGTGAGGAGTTCTGTTCCTCTGTGACCACGTTCTCCCCTTTCAATAGTGGTCTCCAAGCTGAGAAACTTACAGTGAAACTCTGGCTTAATTACTACCTTCCAACATAAAAGGATCCTGTGTAACACAAGACAACCACTCTTAGCAGAACTCCAGAATCATTCAGAGCTAAACAAACACAGATTTCACTGCAACACTAAGAGTTCATGAAATTCTTTTGACACACAAATTGCAGCATCCTTTCTCTTCTTTTATGCCATCTGCATTACCAGAAGACCACTGGTGCACTGCTGTGATTTCTTCTGGTGCTCATGCTTCAGGAAAATGAGAAATTTGATAATATTCAACAAGAATATAGAAGACAGCTACACTGCCTGTTTTTCAGTCCTGTAGTCTAAGTCCCACACTAAATTAATCCAGAGAAGTTCAGGATTCACAACCTGTAAGAATGACTCCTCCTCCCTTCAGGAAGAACTCTTATCTAGAAAAAAAACGTTACAGAACAAGTCATACACAAAGCTAAGTATGGATAGCAACTATGTAGCTTTGAATAGAAGAAAAAACCCACTTCATTGTACAAAAAAATTGGAAAAAGCAATTTAACAAAGTATGTCAAGTGCTCCAGTATCCAAAGCCTCTCACTTTAACTACAGCCTTAAGTTATTTCAGCCAAAACACCTCTGCTCTGAAACAGTCATAATTATGCCTCTGACCTTGGCTAGAAAGGGGAAAATCATTTTAACTGGCTGTTGATGCCTAACATGTTAAGCTAAGTGCTATAACCATTCAGGTATGTGCCTTCAATTGTTCGATGAGGAAATCAGCAAGACTGAAAACAATTTAAGAAGGTCAGTAGCCATACAGACACAGGGCTGAAGAATACAAAACTATTTCATCCCAACAAGGAGTTATTTCAACAAAATCAAGCAGCAATAAACACAGTATCTGCCTCCACAAGATGTGATAAATTTAACCTTTTAGCAAACCTGAACACTCTCATTGACAAAGATTACTTTCAGTAGAAAGCTCAAGCATTAATGTCACATACCTTTATAGAAAAGTATGTTTTCTATCCTACCCATGTTCCCTATTTTATCCCTCTAGTGTCTCTCAGTCTGAAAGTCAAGAATCAGGGAAAATCGATTTTTCAGAGAAGACAGACATAAGCAGGTGTTTGAAACATTACCTTAAGAATTTTCTGTAACAGTCATACACTTTCTGAGGATGCCCCGTATTTCTACAATTTTATTTGCAATTGGCCAATATGATTAACAAAACACATTTTGCTACTGGCTTAAAGTAATGATTAAATTTAGTCTTTGTAATTGGAGTGGGAAACCTCTCACAAAATCTTTTTCTGAAAACTACACTTTGCCTAAAGGAGAAATGAAGAGGATGAAAATGGGACAGGGCAGGGAATACAGGCAATAAGAAATGGTAAATATGCAAAAGGAAGTATGGAAAAGACTTGTTGAGGGGAAAAATCTACCAAGATATGATTATAAATAATTTCCACTGTAACATTAAAATGGAAATTAATAGCCCAGAAATAAAAGCTAATTTTAGAAATCCTCTAAGGAAGAAAAAGAGAAGACTGTTTGCTAGAAAACATTGTTAGTACCAGTCAGTACTAGAAAATATTCTTTTGTTTTCAATGTTCCTGTCACCACCCAAATCATTTACATCACCAACTCTCACAAAGAATCCAAACAGATAAAACATAAATTAGGCCTCAAAACTGCAAAGATAGTGCTGCTTTCTTACCACAGACAGCATTTACTAGTCTATTGAACTAACAGGAACTTTTTAGTTTTGGAAATATGCTCTTTAAATACAAGGGGTTTAATTACAAAGGATATACATTCCTCATAGGAACAGAAGTTGTCATTCAAATACAGCTAGATAATTCACTGAAGAGAAAAACACCACCACAAGATCACATTAACACTAACCACTGCTTTGCAGAGAAAAATCTCACAGTGGCCAAGCTTTCCTTCTGGGATCCCTCAATGGCCACATTTGCTGAACATCAAAATATTCTCGTGCAAACTTTGGGAAAATGAGCCATTAAGGTTTTCTGACACCGTATTTTCCAAACTGTATCTGACTATTAAAACAATTCTTTTCTACCTTGAAAACTGTCAAGACCATACCATATCATCTGGTTGTAACTTCAATGACATTTTTGCATATTCTTACTTTAAAACATTGTATTCTGCCAATAAATAACTTCAACTCAAAATGAAGATTTCAAAGGCCCTCTATGTTTTCATTTCACAACAAAAATAAACATTACTGTAAGACCATTACAGCATCTGTGACCATTAGCAATTCTTCCTGCATGGAGGGGAAACCAGTAACTATGAATTCCATAATATGGAAGAATCACTTCATAACAGAAACACTGAGTTTCCAGATAATCAGGTACAGTTTTCCTCAGAGGAAAAATAAAACAGTATCAGGTACACCATCCAGAAACAAAGCTGCCCGAAAATTTTACTGAAATTTTAACATTTGCAGCTCATTTGTAAAAGGTATTAAGTTCATTCTGTAGATGCCCGCAATTCTGTGACCACACTAAGCTTTCACAGAAAGCATCAGTTTCTCAGTGTGCCCCAAGTTTTGAAAACAAACTTCTGGACGCGAAGCTATCATTTATACCTTCACAACACAGAAAGTCACATATCTGGGGGTGTCTGTACACATGCACCTCCACACAGTTTTTCATTAAGAGGAAGCATAAAATAATACATTTTAGAACAAACAGTAAAGGCTGAAGGATCACAATAAAACTAAACCCTTATTTTTCACACTTGAAGTGGACATGATAACATTAGTTTGCTTGTTGTGTTCCTACATTCAAGGGAGAAACTTAAGAATGTAAACTCAAAAAATCCTAATCCTATTTTCTTGAGAGGGCTAAGAGCTCTAAACCATGACCAAAACCGGGCTTACTGAGAAACTATGTTCAAAACACCACAAATAGGATTACAGCTTACCTTGCAATGGTATTCAATTATTTTAATGGCTGTAACAACCAGCCCAACAGAGGCTTCATTACAACTAGAGAAACCTGTGGAATTCCAAGATTGTAAGGGATAGGTCAAGTGAAAAGGTAATACTCCCTTCAGCAACAACTATCCCAAAGCAGTTCTAGGCCTTCTAAAGTAGTTTATGAGTGTGACTCTAGGATAATAGAATACAAAGCAAGATGAATCACCTGTCATAGGAAAATATACACATTAACTGAAAACAACAGCCAAAAGAATTTCTAATTTAAGATGATCCTCCACTCTCCTGAGCCTCATCTTTAAGACAGCCAAAGATATCTTGATTCACATAGAAATAAAAAATGGTAAACTAAGCTCTTTCTTCAAGACACTATTCTAATAATTTTGTCATCTTTCCAGAAATACAGGTCATGTCTAATCAAGGCCAAAGTTTCCTTTATGAAAGTTAGCAGTGCAACCCTATGAAGCAAAGTTGTACCACCCTCAAGACCCTCAGTTTGCCAGAAATATGCTATAGCCAATCACAAAAAAGTCATAGAAGTGTGCAAGCCTCATGTAGAAGTACTAACTAGGTAATCTCAGTAATTTTCATCAGGAACATCAAAGGAAGGCATGTGCTTGAAGGATTGAGGCTTACATTAAAGAAGACACATGGAACTCCTAAACTACTGGTTTCTTACCGTATTTGCATTAAAAATTGGACAGAAGAATGTTTTTAATAGAAAGTCTTTCGACATTCTTACTAAAATGTACTGCTCACTGTAGCTGTTAGCATACTATATATTCTTCTATCATAAGCAATGCAAATCAAACTTGAAATGAAACAAAATACCTCTAGGCTTACCCTGGTATTACTCCCTTTCCCCAAGACATCCCCAGCACCGTCTGGCCTTCATTTACAAGTTTAAAAGCATGTACACTTAAGAATTGAGTTGGACACGCAGCATGGCTTTAATTAAGGCCAACATGAATTTGAAGGGCAAGCTACTCTAGAAAAACAACTCTTTCCTTGACAAACTGGTCGAGGTCAGAATTCTTCTCTCCCCGGCCCCCCTCCCGTTTTCTGTCGAAAAGCACCAAGCACAGCAGTGTCACGGACCCCACACTACAACGAAACACAACTGTGAATCAAAAGTACCCAGACCTGTGTTGCTGCCCAAGAGAGAGACCCAGAAGAAAGCATCAAGAGCTAACACAGAAAGCCTCCGGCTTTGTGCATCATCCCCAGCCGGTAGCTTCAGTCACCTGAAGAAGAGGCAGAAACACCCACTCACCTGGGAAAGCGGGGACAGAGGACACCCAGGGAGAAACAGTGACACCGGGCAAGTCCCAGGGACCACATCCACGGGGCCAGGCCCACCGCTCCCGACCCACCCCCAGCCCCGAAGCGCTCACCTGACAGGTAGACCGCCTCGAAACGCCGCCTAGTCTCGCTTATCAGCGCGGCCTTGTCCTGGCGCTGCTGGGGGGAAACAAGAAACGGGAGGAGCGCGCTAGGAAAGGAAAGGCCGGGGCCCGAGACAGCCCCGGCCCCTCACCCGCACGACCAGCCCCGCCGTCCCCCCCACCCTAAGACACTACCGGCGGGCGGGGGGGCAGCTGAGAGAGGGGGGGGCGCGCAGGGACACTCACCTCAGCCATGGCCCGGCAGAGGGGCCCGCACCGGCCGCAGGCGGCAGCAGGACTTGCCGCCGCACGGGGCACGGATAAATGGGGACAGAGCCACCGCGTGACCCCGGCAGGAGGCGGGGAGCAGGGCCAGGGGGCGGGGCCTGAAGGGGGTCCGCCCCCCCCCTCCCCCGCCGCGAGAGCGAGGCGCCGGCGCGGCCCAGACCACCCGCCCGGAAACCTCGTCCCGCGGCCCCGCCCCTTTCCCGGCGCCTGGCCCCGCCCCCGGGCCGGCGCTGTTCGCGCCCCCCTCCCCCGCTTCCCCTCCCGTCATCCTCCCGGCGGCGGGAGTTTCGGCGCGGACGCGCACCCCCCTCTCCCTTCCCTTCCCTTCCCTTCCCCACCTGCCCCGGGGCCGGGCTGGGGAGTGCGGCGGCCTCGGGAGCTGGGTAAGGCCTGGCCGGCGCGGAGCCTGCTGTTTCTCCCTGGGCCGGCTCCCCCCGTAGCGTGGCCCCTGCCGGGCCGGGCGGCCATTAGCGGCTGTCAAGGGACAGCGGATTTCAGGGGCGGAAGCCGGGCCGGGGCCCGCTGCCTCGCTGCCGCCTCAGCCCTTGCGCTGCCGCCGCCCTGGGCGCCGCTCGGCGCGGGGAGGGGGGCGGGTGAGGCCCGGCCGAGGCTGTGTGGGGCGCGGGGGCGGCGGCTGCTGCGGCGCCTCGGCTGCGCGGGCCCCCTGAGCGGGCCGGGGGAGGCTGTCCTGCCCGGGCCTCCAAGTCAGGCGGGGGGCGCCGCTTCCTACCCCGAAAGTTGAGTGAAACCCGGTGAGATGGCTGTGGTTCGCCCTGGGTCCCCGGGGTCTTGTCAGGAGGAGGGAGGGAGCCTACTTGGCGGCAAAATGACCGGACTCTTCTTCAGAGAGCTTTCCCCTTAAAGAGGCTTTACAATTTTAACCAAGAATGAATTATATTTATTCATAAAGCCTCCACCTGAGTGAAGGCTCTTAAATTTGAGAATTCGAAGCACCGCTGCTTTCCGCTCCGCTCCAGTATACTTGTGAAGTTGATGCCTTGAATTGTCACACACACAGTGCATAGTATGGCTTGGTTTGTTTGCTTTTAATCTTTATTATGCCGTGTAGCTGTTGATGAGCATGTTGGTGATGCATTTCTGAAATATGTTTCCTTACGTAAATCTCTCAGTACAAAGTTGCTAATTGCATTTTAATCTGTGAGATTAAAGCACATGCTGGCCTCATAGTCTCAAATTAGTCTATGTCATTGCTTTACAATGTATAATTTTTCTTAAGGATTAGTTCAGCTAGTTCCAGAACGATTTAACTTCTTTTGTTGTTCGCCTTTGTAGATGGAAAATATCCGGATAGGTTAAAATTTCCACAGAGAAATAATCCTGAAAAAAATGGAGACACATACATTTTTCTTGTAAAGGAATATACCTAATGATAAAGATGCTTCTAGGTGAGCAAGAACAATTCTTGTCCTACAATGGAGAAATCCTTATATTTCATCTGTCAAAAACAAAACATGCAGAAGGAGCAGCCGATAAAACAATGAATTTATGTGTCAGAAGAATGACGTTCAACAGAGACACTAAACTCTTTGTTCAGAAGTCTTCTGGAGTATTCAGCATGCGTGCCAGTCACTTAAAAATGGAAATAATTTGTTGTAGCTGCACAACAGATTCCAGGACAGGGATTATTCTTCCCTGCATTTTGCTGAAAAAGAAAAAACGGAACAATGTTTTCACATACCTTTTATTGTTGCTTCACAGCTCAAATCAGTTTGAGCAGTCCTTTCATTTTAAATTGGATTATGAGGTGAAAGAAGACATCAGGTTGTTTGCTGGCCCTTCAGTTTTGTGGAGGCATGCCAACAAGCTGTTCTACATCTCTTCCAACACCTGCACGGTTCTAAGTGCTCCTGTTCATCTTTCTTCTGTTGTGTGGACAGGTGAAATTGAGGATGAAGGCACTGTTGTCTTAGGGATAAGAACTGCTTGCCTGCCGGAGAGTGAAGATGAGGATGAGTTTTCCACTCTAGACAGAACCATCTGGGGTAGTGAGTTCTTCGGATATGCAATTGAGTCACAAAAAATGCTAACTGGCACATGCTTTATGCCTCATGCTTACAGCAGAGTGGTATCTTCTGTTTATGTCTGCAAGAATGAGATATTGAAAAAACAGCTCCGCATATCACTTGTTGCCGTAACTCACAAGAATCAGCTTATTTGGTTCCAAGATGGGCTCCCTAAAGGTGTTTGTGAGCTTCCTTATGAGAAACCATATTCAGTAAAACCAGCTGTAACCAGTGGCAAGGAATTGCTATTTATTGTGTCTTTTGCTTCCGGAAATATTTGTGTTGTACAGAGGAGAGACAGCTTACAGGTATTTGTGGATTTAAACAGGTCCCTTTTACTGCTGTGTCTTTTTTTTTTTTTTTGTATATATTGTCTTACTGGGAGTTTCTGTGACTGAAAAGCTACACGTTCTATAGAATTTTTTGTTTAGGTTATTGTTGCTTTTGTTAAAATAACCTGTCTGAAGTATGAGATTGTTTTGCTTTTATTGCTTGTTTATATATATCTGAAAATAAGCCCTGGATTCTATTATTTAATAATATACTTTATGAATCTGAACCAAAGCTTGTGTTGCTAATTGAAAACTTCCATAGTATGAGAACTTGAAGTTGTAAGACAGTTATGAGCGTGCCCACGTAATTTGTGTTAAAGTAAACTGATATAATAGCAAAGCATAAAATTCTCATTGGAATTGAAAAGCCTTTTGAGTCCCATTAGCCTAGTATCAAGAAATATTGTTTCATGAAAATGAGAAGAGGCCTTGCTTTTGTTTCCTTAAGTCAAGAGAGACAGAGTTAACTGCTAGGGTTTTGTCATACTCTGTCAAGAAAGCTTACATAACTCAGGAAATGCATGTTTGTCCTATTTAGTTGTCGGCATTATGTGCAAACTTGTCGTTACCTTTCAAAAATATTTGTGTGCAATGCAGCAGAGATATTTCTGAGTGTCAGATGTATAATATCTTTAACTGATCTGCAGGTATTACTGTTTCTAAATAAATGTTACAGCATTCAGCTATTCAGCTGTTTGAGTACACTGAAGAGTTATGATCTCTGCAACCTGCATTCTGGAAAATGATGTTTAAAAGAGAAATGGCTAATTTTTCCCAGAGTTACATAGGCTCTAAAAGATAGAGTAAGAGTGAGAGCTTGAAACTTCTTAAAAATACTGTATTCTTACACACACCTGAATAGGCTGTCTGTCTAGAAAAAGCAAGCTTCACCAAAATGAAGTCTCAAATACAAGATTAATTCAAATACTTGTATTTTTAAACCTTGTCTACTGTAGGTGGCTTCCAAATGGCAAGAAGTGAAGTCTCTTCTGGTGGATGATTTTATTGGCTCTGGAAGTGAGCAACTGTTACTGCTTTTTAAGGGTGACTCCAATGCAGACGTGTTAAGTACATTCAAAATAACAGATCTTGGAGCGGTCAACTATGCAGTAAGTTCAGCTTGCCTTTTTTCAGCTACTCAGTCTGTGCTTACTAAATTAAGAAAATCTCAAGAAATCATTAAAGTATGAGTGCAAAGTGAAATTGGATGTCTGCTGTGAAATGCCCTGAAGTTTGAATACAATCCTCCCCCCTGTAATCATAAATTATCTGCAGAGATCATTCTACTTCCTTGATAGCATCAACATTCTTTTGGAAAATTAAAGAAACGCAGTTGAAAATGCTTCCCATATGTAACAGGTTTGCTACAATGCTTAACTTTTGGCTAAGAACTCTTAATTAAGGACATAGTGCTTGTTAATTATCTTCTCATAATTGGGTCTTTCCATTACGTACTGTCAACCTCTAATTGCTTTCAGAAGATAAAAGTTTTCTTTTAAGATGCATATTGTGATTCTTCTGGTTTTCTGTATTTTCCCCCAGATTTTTATAATGCTGTGTAATAGCCTGTACATTACTCTCAGGTTTTTAATTAATTCAGGGTTTTGTTTTGGTTTTTTTCAGAGCGATATTAATTATAAACATGTTGTTCCTGCTGCAGAAGGATTGCAAGAGAATGGTTTGCTTACTGTCCGAGCCCTTGAAACAAGATTACAGGTTTGTACTCAGTAGTTCTGCCTCCATATTTTCTTCAAATTACTTTTCCTTATCATTAGTTATCTAAAGGGTGAGATTAATGATACTGGTTTTATTGGACAAATGGTTCTGGGAGAAGACAACATTAAGTATCCCTTTTTGAATCAGTGGTAGCCTGTGTTTCAGTTCTCTCCATTGTTACAAGTGCTTTTGAGTAATCGGAAGAGTCTAATTTAATTTTAATTAAAACTTTGAGATAAGGCTCAAGTTGTCCTAGCAAAGCTCCGTAATGGTCATTTTACTCATATTTAAATGCCAGTTAATAAAATGAGAACATTTACTTTTGCTTCGCACTACATTCTTTGATATGGTAGTGCCAAGTTCCCAGTGAGTACAGATAAGTGATGGTTAATCCTGAAAATCAAGAGTCTTATGGTCTTTTTCTTTGTCCATGGACTTCAATAAAGCTGGCTTTAACTTTTGCACAAATACCACCTGCTGATGGTTTTTCTTCCTGTTGCTAGCAGTTTTATAAGGATAATTTTGTAAAGTAGAGTAGATGAAGCTAAAATGTATCCTTCTTTTAATTAGCATCATTTATAAAACAAGATGGGGGGAACTTGCCAGAGTCCAAGTAATCAATGGGAATATATCATTGCCTTTCCTTCTACCTTTCATCCTGTTAGTTAACCCCCAGCATACTCTCCAAGGTATTCTTTTGCAGTATTGTGCGTTAGCTTATACCAAATGGGTAATAATTGACAAAATAGGAAGAATATTTAAAATGTTGTAATGAAGATTGTCCACCCTGCCATTGACAGCTGCATGTTCTGTGTAACTGCTCTATGACTTTGTTCTTTTAATACACCAACTGGCTTTCAGCAGTGTAGTTCTGTGAATCTGTGTTAGGATCAAGGCAATAGTCTGGTTTGCACATTTTACTGGTTCTGCAGGAAACAAGCCACTGGCTGGAGATTTCATGTATCATCTGCTGAAAAAATTCTTCTTACAGACACACAATCCTTAATAAGACCTAATTTATTTATTTACTTATTTTAAGATCTTTTCAATCTCTGATTTTCAGAGCCACATGCTAGCACAAGCGTTGTAAGGAAGTTGAAAATCTTCCTATGTTTCAGTGCTGTAAATCTTTGAAATTGTCATGCTGATGAATTTGAAAGTAGGTGCAGATATTTCTTTTTAGCCTTACTGTTGCTTCTTGTTGAGATCTCCAATGTTCTGTATGTTTCCCTGAATAGTGAAGTACTGTTGATGGGTTTTGTCTTCTGATGTATAACTGAATCTCAAGGGCAATTGTTTTGATGCAATAGCGCATGGATCCGTCTTAGCCTGGGAATTTCCAAAGGGTATTTAGCCTTGAAATGGTGCCTCTTGATATTTATCATCAAAATTCAGGTCTTCTAGAAATATGCAATCGAATCCTGTTTTGACAGTCTCTATGGAATCTTGTCTTCTAGGGAAAATGAAATAGCAGATGCAGCGCTTTTTCACACATTATTGCTTACCCCTTATTCCACAATTGTCTAGCTGTTTCTAGCCATGTGAGAACTTTGGCAGGACTGAATTATGGTCCACTGAAAATAAGTAGGCTGCCTTTAAGTTATACACAGTAATACATATAAGTTGCATATTACAGGTAGTGAAATTGAAAAGTGTATCAGTCTACGTTTTTAATTGTTCTGTGTTTAACTTGTATACAATCTTTTGGGTCTGAACCCAGCCTTTTCTCCTCTGAAGTTTTTTTTTCCTTTAACAACTTGTTTTAGTATCTTCTGAAGACTTCCTTAGGCAGAGTACTGCAGTTGCATTATAACAGCCGAGGTTACAAGGTTTCTCATGGTTTTAGTTAGCTGTTGGGGCAGAAACAGCAGGAGTCAGAAGTGTCCTTTTATGTCCACTGTCCTGTTCTCCCTCCAAGTATTTAACAATTTTGTAAGAATTATAATGCCAAATTCTTTTACCTATGATTAACTTGTTTCCTTTGATTTGGTTTGCATGTTTAGGGGCGAGTATTTTTTTTTAATCCTTACTGCTGATTTATTGAATTGCTGCAATGTCTGATTGTTTTGTTCTCATTCTGATAATGCTGATTTGGTGGTAGGTAGAAAGTTATTTAAGAAATGTTCTGTATATTTGATTTTTATTACTATTTTTAGCGTGTTAATTTTTTTTTGTCTGTTGCCGTTGATTGGCAAATTTTCTTTTTGTTATTTTTTTCATAAGGGATTTCAGTCACTTGAAAAAGATAGAACCAGTTATTTACCATATGAGCAGTTTCAGCCTATAGATCTCTGAATTATGTTCCTGTCTGACTTTTTTGTCTACTTTTTCCATTTTACATTTGCTTTTCCCAATATTTTTTATCAATTGTGAATCTTCCTTTCTATTTCCTTTCCTTTGTAAAAGTACCACAGTTCTTGTCTCAGTAGTTCTAGCTCTGTATGTATGGATACATACATAAATTTTTTATCTGTTTATGAATTCTGCCACCTTAATTGCAATGTGTCAAAACACTTTGCTGTTCCTCTTAATACTAAGCCTCTGCCTTCATTTGCTTTGCTTTTGACAGTGATTCATCTGTTCTGCTGTTCGTGCTGGATTTACGCACAGCTCTATTGTGTTTGGCTCTGGACTGCCTTGTTTTTATGTTGATGTTTATTTTCTATTTTAAGGTGAAGTAGTTTTATTTTCTTGATGCAAAGATTGTGACTTCTGCACATGCTTGTTGGGCAGTACATCTTGGCCTATGGCAGAAAGGGTGTGCATGTCTCTTGTTCCAGAGAGTGGGTGTGCTAGGGTTTGAGATTGCCATGTGGTCTCTTTCTTGTGTTGCTTTATGGGGAAAAAGGGCTTGCAAAAGTCAGATTGGTCAGCAGGTACACATCAGTGAATCTTTGGCTCTTTTGACTGCTTCTCAGTTTGTGCTTCTCCATTTGCTTTCCTTCTCAGCTGTTTATTCAGGAGTTGCTCATCAATGGGAGCAAGGAATGGTTTGATATTGTGATGACCTAGATTAAGAAGGTACTATAGAATTATCTTTGTTCTTAACTCTTCCTTTTTCTTCTCCTGACTCAAGTCTGACACTGGATTATTGCTTGGAATCTGGTACTTAAGATACATGGTTTGCTAGGTTGCAAATAAATTTTTTACAGAACTTGCTATGATGAGTGCCACTTGCTCTAAATGCTCTTTGCCTGTTTCAGCTTGAGCAGAGGGTATCACTTTGCTTACATGAAGTGCTTTTTAGTCAGTCTTTCTGGTTGGGTATGATTGATCCTGATTTGGTTCGGGGTGGGGGTGGGAGGGTGGGGTGAGTTTTGTTTTGCATTCCAGTTGTAAGCTTTGTTCTTTGCTTGTCAGCACTGAGCTTCTCTGGATCTTGTTTTCCAGAAAATATCTCTTGAAGGGCTTTCTTAAAATCTAAGAAGCTGGTGCTGGCATTTTGTTGTATTTTTTGGTTTGGTTTGTTTTTTTTACCTGAGATATAGCCTGCATGTATGATGTATGTCTGTTTGTAAAACTCTTCAATATATTTGAAGAATAAATATATTCAATATATTTAGTTGACAGATAACGAATACAAGTCTTGAGAAGAAATCAAAACTGATATCAATGGAAAAGTGAAGCAGGAATATTAAAGAAAGGGCGGAATTTCTACATAATTTGATAAGATAAGCTTCTAAAGTAAATGTTAAACTCTAGGTTTAATATTGAGAGACAAAGATTCTTAAACTCATATTTGAGCAGCAGAGTAGCCTGACTTGAACATTTTTTAGAAGCATTACTTGAGGAACACCAGGATCTTGACTCGTGATACTTGCATAACAGTGGAAAACTGAAAAGATATCTTAGCAGCCTCAATATCAATTCTTATTTGCAGTAGACCTAAGCATAAGTCTAACAGTCATTTTTATCTTTTACAGGCTGGTTTTACCTCTGTTCAAGAGCTACAGCAGCATTTAAAACTCAAAAAGAGGGTTATTCTTGAATCTTGCAGAGCATTAATAGATCTTGTTGAAGAAAGAACACATATTCTACCAACTGCAAAAGAGGTAAAATGCAGAAGAAAGTACAGATCACTTCTGAATTCTGCTGAGCCGTTTGCTGAGGGTGTTTCCCTCAACCACTTGTTACTTTCAGTAGGGATTGCCACTGCCAAAACTCATTAATCTGCTTTTTCAGTCTGGTTCATGACCTTAACCTGTGAATGTATGGAGATAAGCATAAATTTAGTTGTATACTTCAAACTGATTTGCACAGTATCTCCTGCCAACTGAGTTGTCTGGAGGAGTAACCTCTAACAAAGAGTGACAAACAGTAGGGGGAGTGTACAGTTTTAATTGGCACAGTTGCCTAGATATTGAATATCTGTCTGTGATCTAACATGTTACAAAAAATGTGCTGTAAACAACATTGATTTTATAATGGGGGCAGAGTCAACTGTGGGCTGAGAAGGTGATGGGGTTGGGAAAATGTTATCTTAATATGTTGCTCAAAAGAAGCCTCCTAATTTACTTGAGATGGAGTTGATCTCCCTTTCAATTAATGTTGTGGTCCCATTCAAGTCAGCCAGGTTTAGACAACAAAATTTTAAGCAATTAATGCAGTGATACAAAATAAATTCTAGTACCTTAAATCTTCTTTGGACAATTAATTGTATGACAGTTCAAGATTTATACCTCTGATGTTTACAAGGAGAGAATGAGTTGTGCTTTTCATGATATCATGTGATTTAAGAAAATGCAATTCTATCTTTTGAATCTATTGTAGAGAATAAGCTAGTTTATACAGATTTTTATGTATCTTAAAAGCACTTCCAGCAATCATTTGTGGTAAAACAAAGTAATGCAGTATAAAAAGAACTAATATCTCTACTTATCTAAAAAAAACATTTTTCTGTAAGGAAGGTCTTGTCTCCCTCTGGGATGATGTAGAAAATCCTCCTCATTCTCTTAGTAAAGAGACATCACTGGCATCTAAAGTCCCAGAGCACTTCATAGAGAAATTGTGGCAGCGTGTTGTGGGTGACAGCTTGGTAATTGGAGTAAAACTAACTGAATCATTTTACTTGTAAGTATATAAATTTATCTAATCATTTCATTGAGTGGTTTCACAGAAACTGAATTTGCAGGTTAAGCTCTGCAGTAGCAAGAGTGGATTTTTGAGCTTTGAACTTTCTTATTTTGAACATGTGTATTTAAATTATTTCAAGTGTGTGTCTTTGTCAGTATTGTTGCTGCTGCTTGTCTCTGTCTAGCACTGTGCAAAAAATACATTGTATAGCAAAAAATCAGTTGCGTCAGTATAACCGCATCATTACTGGAGGCTTTTTACAACAGAGTTTTCTTTGACAAAAATTATGGTTCTTTATAATCTGTGTTGACATAGCTATGCTGCATCATTATGTGGTTTAGATAAAGCTCTCTCAGCTATAGAGTTCCTGATACCTTACTGTTAATATCTTGCTGTTCCTAAAGACTTATTTGCTTAAAGAAGCACAAAAGAATACATTTTAAATTCTCTGATTAATTTAATACTCAGCTTTCAAAACCTTCAAAATTATTTGTTTATTCTTGTCTTTAAAATTATTTGCTTATTCTGTTCTTTTTAATTGCTCAGTTCTAGTTGTAAATACTACTTATGTAATTTTGCCTTCACAGGGAGGGAACTAATTTAGAACACAGTTTGAAAAACAGGATTACATGAAACATAAAGTTATGATGTGTGTTGTGTGATGTAAACTTTGGTGGAGTCAGAACTACCTTTTGAGCTATATTCCCATAAACAGTGTAGCTGAGACTGTTTTAGGGTAAGCTTAAAGACTACTGATGCCACTGAAAATCATTAAAGTTGTTGTGAGGGAGCTGACCTGTTACGCCCTTTGGCCATTCTGCTGGAGCTGTGGGTATATTATTTCGCAACTGCCAGATTGTTGTAACTTTATAAGAAAGTTGACCTCATCTTCTTGACAGCCTCTGATAAGAGCCACTGAGGCAAGCGATTTTTTTTGCCTTTCCAGTGTTTGTTTTTTTTAGGTTTGATGATGATGACTTTGTTTTTGAAACTGAAACACTTAATTCCTATATAGCTTCAGAAGTCCTCAGAAGATTTGGAATCATTCTTTAAAAAACAGCAGCGATATTGCCCTCTCTCCCATTTTTACAGCTGAGAAAAGATCTGTGAAGATGAAGTAATTTGTCAAAGGTTACCTGTCAGGCTAGCAGCAAAACTAGGTCTTCTGGGCTCTGGTTCAGTATTATATACAATAACCTGTGTTTTGGGGGGAACAGGGCTTGCTTTCTCTCCAGCCCCAACACTGTAAGTCTTTATTGATTATTTTTGTGCTTCCTACTAATGCAAGATTGCAGTGTTGTTTTAGATTTCATTGTGAGGTGGTGATATTTCTCAGTAAAGAAAATTAGACATTCGTAAGACTTTCAGATGTCAGTGACATCTTGAGACTGAATTGATTGACAGAATGAAATATTCATTAAGAGAGGATCTGAAACAGTAATTTCATTGAAAGAACCCTGTGTTGAATAAATGTACTTCCTACATTTCAGGACATTAACGTATGTTTAAGGTATTAGTATTTTAAACCTTTTACTTTATACATTCAATTTTGTTTGAACATTATAAAACAATATAGAACATCAGAAGAGCTTTTAATTGTCAAAGAGGGCAGAATTTTTCTATAATTTTATTTATTAAAACAAAGTTAAGTCTTTAAAAATCTATTATAAATGACATAGAGTATCTGCATGGGTTATGTGTAATTTTCAACATTTTTTAATGAATTAGACAACCAAATTCTCTGAGTTGCAATGAGGCATCTAACTCCTAGAAGCTCTTAGAAAATTCATTCCACGTTTTGAAAAACTTTATACTAACCTTAGCGGAAATAGTCATTTGAAGGACTTATACTCTTTGCACAATCTGTGACTTAACCTGCAATGATATTGGAGTTTGTGGTAATCTTAAATGTCTGTATGTATCTGCAAAGCTCTGGCTATTAGTCAGAAGGCAAAATACAAACTGGGAGTGCAGTCATCTTATGAATTTTCACAGGTCACTGGGTGATGTCAGTTTATCTCTAGTGATGGATCAAAACTTCTCTTCGACTTCCCCCATTATCAAGTGTCAAAATAAAATCATTAAGCTGAACAAAGCCTTCTCAGCATTGGCTGTCTCCTCGTGTCAAACTGAGCCCCCTCCGAAAAAGATGAAATTGGACTTGCACAGCAAGAATGATCTGAAAAAAGAGTTTCCTAAGAGATGTTCAAGGGTTCAGCTGGATGAAACAAAGACAGTCACTGCTGTTACCAATCTTTCACCATTACTGGCATTTCATCGTGTATGTTGCATAGTTCTTCTACATGCAAAGAAACGAAAACGTTTACAGGAGAGTAAAAAGATTACTGTACTCTGTGGGAAGATTTTGTTAAGTCTGGAAGATATTTCAAATGGAAAATATTCAGTAACAATGCTAAGGGATAATAGTTACTGTACAGGTAAATGGATTATGTAATTTGGATTCATATATATATGGTTGGTTCTTCCATTTAGTGTAGATGATGCCAAGCTAAGGTTCCAAGTTGTAATCACATCTGCCTCTTTGGATACAAACTGCATGGACCTGTTGGGAATTAAAAGCTGGGTGAAATGCAAGATGGAACATTTTTCAAAATGGAAGAAAATGTTAAGTGACTTGCTATATGGTTTTGTGTGAGCATGAGTGCTGAAGTTTATCTGGAAAGGTCAATTTTGAAGTCTGAGTACAGAATGCTGAAGCCTGCGTTTTTTCTATAAATAAAATACTGTTGATTAGATACATAGATTTTTTTTCTGACATAGTATTAGCTCTTAAATAATACCAGAGTAATTGAAGCTTTTCCTAATCTACACGTGTGTTAAGGTCATTTATTTTCCTTTCCTTTAATATGCCTGAATGAATTGATTTTGAACAGGGCTTCTGCACATGTAATGAAATATCCTTTTGATCATTTGAAGTGAATTTTAATTTCTTTCTTCCTTTATTGCTGTATCGTTGGCTAAAGCCAACATGTCATCTTATTATCACAGGAGGCTATTAATAGTCTTCTTCTGGCAAGACAACATTTATCTTTAACAGAGCCCCACCTATACAAAGAAAACTAATCAGCTAACTATTTTGCTTGACAGAAGTAGGTATAAGAATTTAAGTGAAAATAAAGTGCCCAAAGAATGCCTGAATGCAGGTGCAAACTCTTCATGTAAAACTGGGAGTGTGAACAAAAAATCTAAGCACATTTAATGCATGGAACATGATCAAAATATTTAGGTCAAATATCTCTTTACTCTATTTTGTTGCAGGTTCCATGGAAGATATACATGCTGTCCTTGCAGTATCTGTCAGATTCTCCTTTCAGATTGTGTCTTCTGACTACACACTGACTCCAGTAAATTCATGGCTACTGGGAGAAATGGAGTGCACGCCATTTAAGGAATACCATGACAACGTATTCTGTCATAAAGCAGGAAATATGTATGGTACAGTTTTCAACTGGACACTGAAAAATCCATTTGAAGGAGTTCTAACATTATTTTGCAGGTAAAATTGCTCAAAAAGTGTAACGTATATTCATCTTGCATACACACTTTTAAATCTTTACACTGTTTCATACTGGTACCATAAACACCAGCCAAAATCATAACCAATAGGCTTCCAATATGTTGATATGATAAATATCAGCAGTAACAGAATTATTTTTCAAATCAGGACTATGGCAGAACCTGAACTGCGTTTTGTCTAGGCTAGAACACTGAATTACAAATAAGTCTAGTCTCCGTTAATATCTGCTTGGTAATACTTCATTTGCTCATTTCACTGCATCACAATTTTGTCTTTGTTTTTCTTACATTATTCTTAGTGTAATACATAATTTTTTTTCAACATGGTTTGATTTAGAAAAAATTCCTTAAGATGTTAAAAACAAAAGACCAAACCCCAAACAAACAACAAACACCAAGTTATACTACATTGAAATTTATTGCTATGTAATTTTGTAATTTAATCTAATTTTGTTCATGTTTCTGATATATTTATTTCCTATCTACCATGATTCTGAAAATGAAATAATCTGAAGAGTCTCAGTGATTTCCTTTTCTTCTGTAGATTCTTGGACAAATATCTATAAAACTTCCTAAACCAGGCTACACAAGTTAGTAATACTGCCATATTTTATGATTTAGTTGGATATGGTTCACAACGTGAGAAGTACTTCTCAAATGTTGAAAAATGTTGCCTGTTCAAGCTAAAGGGCTCAAGCTAAAATATAAAAGAAAGGTATATATTTTAAGAGTCTCTAATTTATGGTGAGGTTTAATCTTTTACTCAAATTAGGAGTTGATTTCCTTCTTTTATGTAAGAGGAAACGCTGAAATGTTTAACAAACCAATCATTACAATATTTAGCCTCAAGACTTTTGGTTCCTTTTGAAGTTAGGTTACTTGAATACTGTTCACTTTTGATCCAATTTGCATTGATACTTAGTGAGCTGTACGTTTATGGTGTAACTATGACTGTACTTTCTATATCTTTTTTCCCCATCTTCAGATAGATCTTTTGTCCAGCTAGGATATTTCTGTGATAGGTGGGAGCTACAGACTATTCTTTTTCACAGCCTGTCAGAACCAGAATAAATGGTATCTGTTATAAGTAGTAGAATGTTAACTAAATTGAAATAGAAGTACTTTAAGGAAAGATGCATTTCTGATCTGTGTGAGAAAACTAGCTGCTTAAGCATGCTTGTGGGGTTTTTGGGGTTGGTTGGTTGGTTTTCATGCCTTGTTTTTTTTTTTTTTCCCTAAGATAATTGGGGGGTTTTTTTCAACCAAAGACATCTTTTGAGGAGTTCATCTGGGCAAACACTGGAAATAAGTCTTTGAACAAACTCTACATTCCTTGTAGAATCAGGAATGTGTCACTGTGTTGCATGTGCTACACTGGTATCCAGGAGAGTAGGTCCCCTGATGATTACCAGCACTATTTTATCTTGGTTTCTTAAAAATTTTGAATGTCTGATTTTTTAAGTGCAACTTTCCTTCTCCAGTGGCCATTTAAATAAGACAATCTGTGGGCCACCTAATAGCCATGGTGTACATACCTATCGATGGTGACAATCTGTGAATATAAGTGACTTTTTTTCTGCCCCTAAATGTATACCAGACAACACATTTACTTTGTGCTCTTATGTGTGGCCTTCACATATAATGAACTACTTCTTAGTGATTCACATGTAACCCTAATCATGGATATATATTTTAGCATAGAATATTCATGGTGCTGAAGTTTGCTTAGTGTCAGTTCTTTGACATACAGTGGCTAGTGTGCACACCATTAGAAAGCCCTTTCTTACTCTTATATGTACAGTGCACATAATACTTATAACTATAGTCAGCATAACTTTTTCTCTGTTTGATTTAAAGTAGCTTTGTTTTATTTCCCACTAGAATTTTGAAGATAGAAGGTAGCTTTAGTAATACTAATCTTATTTTACAGAAATCTGACTGTCTTGTTCCAGTGCCTTCATAGCCTTACTAGAGTTCTCCCACCAAGCTGTGACGTAAAACTCCTGACATCTGGAAGCAAAGGTGTACTTACTGAACAGTTAGCACTGGCTTTGGAAAAAGAAATGCTCACCTCAAGGAGTTTGTTCTTCTCAGAAGAAAGTAAAGCAGAAAACAGTTTCACATGGGGGAATGAGCCTGGCAAGAAAATCAGTGATGCTCCTGTGGCTTCTTTACTGGACAGTGAGGAAGGAGTTCAGCAGTTCAGAAAGAAGCTTCAGAATGAACGGGAAGAGAGTGTACTAAGTATGAATCAAACAATGAATGGTGCCCTTTACCAGGAACTTGCTTTGAAAATAGCAGAAGCTCAGCTCAGTTCAGATGTGATTGTGTGGAGACTGAGCAAGTCCTAGAAATTAGTCACTAAATTTATTTTTAATAAAGATTTTTTTTAAATTACATTATTAAATAATATTTATATTTTCATAGGTACTTATATTTTTATTATATAGCTCAATTATTTCTACAGGTAAATACCGGTATTTTGGTTGATGACTTGTAGCTGGTTTGGCAAGAATTTAATATCAGACAGCTGAGTCATGATTTTGTTACAAATTTTGAAAATATTATTTTTATGGTATTTCATAATAAGTCCTATTCCAAAGTCATAATTCCTGAACAAAAAACCAGAACTTCCTGTGATCTTCAGGTACTACCTGCTGAGGTAGTGACTTTTAAAATCATGTTTTTCCACCGTTTTTCAGCTTTGTGAGTCACAGAATGCTTAGAAAATACCAAATCACAACAATTTACTTCCCTTTATCTCCGCTTTATATAAGCGGAACATTCCTAGTGTTTGTCACCATTTTTCCAAAGTTGTCAAAATTTTGCTTTTCCATTTTCCTAGAAACAGAGTTTTAATAGTTAACATCTGCAGCATGTACTCTGATAATAAAAGTTTGGCAGGAAGAATGGAAGTTATGTTTTGACTCAAAGGAACACTGACATTTCAGAATAATTATATATGTTTTATTCATCAGAAAGTTCAACTTCTGCATGTATGTCTTCCAGAAGCATTGGAGTGGTGATGTTTTTCAGTGTGAGGCATCTTCTCATACAGGCAACAGGAGTAAACCAATGCACATCTAAAGACAGAACACTAGCTAGAAAAACAATAAATGAGAGAATATTGTGCTTTGTAAATCCAACACAGTTTGTCATCTCCCTTTTAAAGTATTAAATGTCTCCTATTTTGACTATATAGAAGGGAAATTTTTCATTAAGATGCCAAGAATGCCTTAAGACATTGTAACGTGTATCTGAAACTCCGTATTTACTGGATGAGAAAGAATTGTTAAAGTCATTTCTTTGTTAAGCTGCAGTTCTGTTCAGCCCAAAGCTTAAAAGCTCATTGTCAGGGCTTGGCAGTCAGTTGTCACTGGAATTTCCAGAAGAAAGTTCCTGATTATAAACGCTGAAATGAAAAATCTCAAAATGCAGTCCTGTAGCTTGCAGCTAAGGGCAAGACCTTGGTAAACCAGCTGAGCAGAAACTTTCAGAGCAACAAAGCTACTGTTCAGCTCAGGGCACTTGAAGGAGTTTATGCAAAGCAGTGTAAACAGCCCCGCAGTTGATTTTTATTAGCACCACTGTAGCAGCCTGGTGTCATGTTGTAACTAACCGTCAATACATCTGTTTTTAAAGAGAAACTTCCACTTGTGTTCATATCCCTTTATTGAATGAGTAGAGTGGGACAAATGATGAGAAATTGCTAAGGACAGAAGTTGCCACTTTCTAATTCCATGGAGTTGTTACTTATCACTACTTAAAAGAAGCAAACAGTCAAATCACAGAAATGTAGAAGTGAAATTATTCAAGCAGAGTAATAATGCATACAACAACATGTTCCTACTAAAGAGTCTTTCCAGAGGCATGAATGCTTAGTTTGCAAATCATCACATGAGATCATTAAAAGCTTTCCTAACAGCTCTAAGATTCCTGGGAGTAATTTTCCAAATGACTAGTAATACATAATGACATGGCACAACTTTCTGTGGCTGTGATGCAATCGGTAGGTCTAATGCATATGTGTGGGAGAGATTTTATGTGACAAAATCTAAAGGTCTGCTGGAAATACTTGGAAGGTTTATGCTGGTATGGGGCTTTTTGGCCTGGAATCATGGAAAAATGGAGCGAGTTTGAACAAAGGTTCAGACTCGCTGGAGTCTTATCTTCAAGTGTCAGCAACAGGAATTTTCCTTAGAGATACATGCTTTCCTAAACATGCCATTCAGAAGTAAAAGCAACTAAAGGTGTTAACCTTCGGTTTATTTTGTCTGTTGTGATGATTAATCTCAGCACATGCTGGTGTTCAAATGGAGAGTACAGATTGCATGGACTAGGAAAACTGCTTGAGTTGGTTCACTGTGTTTCTGTCATGAACAGCTGGAGTCCCATTTGAGTTCTTGCATAGAGTGAGTTCTGCAAGTACTTTTTTGAGAAAATCATTTGAGGAATTAATTGTTAGTGGCAGCAGCTGTCCTAGTTACTGGGGATTGGTATCCCCAAGAAATAACTGCTAAAATAGTTGGATGCTTGATTCTGTAATTTCCCTTTTCTATGACAGCAGATCAAGTTGGGAGAGATACAGATCACAACCAACAGAAAGCTTTTTGTTAATAAAGCTGTTAATAACAGTGGATAAGTATTCACACAACACATTCACTTACTCGCATGCTCGTAATTACTCTGCAGGAGCAACAGCTGGGAGGCCAATCCAACTCCTGAGACTTCTGGCTTCTAGGTGGGTAGTTTAGGAAGTCTGTCAGAGAAGCCTTTGCTTCATCAGGTCTGTGTATGTAATTCTGTAGGTTTTTTGGCTGCGTATAGCAACCTCTACTTGCTTGTACATGATGCAGGTTACGCAACCCATGATTGATACTAGTGTGGGTAGTGGCTTTGTACACAGCCAGCAAGGCTCTCGGTATTCTGAATTTATGAGTTCTGGTGGATATAACAGGACAACTGGTCTCCAGAGTTTACTAGTTAGTGGGAGGCTTTCACATGTAGCTTCTCAGCATGCCATCTCTCCTTAGCCTGCTGATTGCTGGTAACCATTCCTCCATCCAGAGCTGTAGAATCCCTTCACACAAACACACAGAAGGGACCTTTATCACACAAATTTTTGACAAGATAGTAAAATTATACCTAGAGCCAGCTTGTCTTGATCCCAAAGGGTCAAGAAAACATGGGTTTGATTTCCAAAAACCAGGAGATGTCAGTGGGTTTTGGCAGGTATCTGTAGGAGTGGTTCCAGTCCTTTGGCCAGGGCAGTGATCAGCGTGTAGGGGTGTACCTTGTGATGGCTCTATTACCACACATTTCAAAAGGCTGGGATGCAAAAGGGAAGCCTACTCGAGGAAGCGTGAGCTGTCATGCCTAAATGCACTCTTAGCTCCATCTTAGCACTTTTAAAGTCAGCGTGATTTAAGGCCCTAAGAAGAGGGATTGTGCGTCAAAGAACTTTGTTTTTCCAGTCAAGTTGGTATAATGAATAAATTTACTTATTAGAATGATTTTTCTGTCATTGTCAGGCCTCTCAGGCAGCAGAAACCTGTCTGCTCTAGAGTAGTCATTGATGGATAGCAATATTTCCATCTAAAGTGTGTGTGTGAACGTATATATTTCAGATCAACAGGCTGCCAGGTTGTTTGTGGTAGTAAGACTCAAGCCTTCTCTCTCAGCTACTAATTTTTGTTTTCTCACAGCTTTTGACAGTTTGGGAACTGTGACAGTCTTATGACTGCTCTCTTCTGAATCATGCTGACTCTGCTAAGACAAAATAATAATGCTGGCATGTTTACCGATGAGTTATTCATTAGAGACTATTAACAAAGATGATAGGGTCAGTAAAAGGAGTATCTGAATGGTGGTAGTTTTCTCCTCCCTCTACTTCTCTGGGACAGATGAAGTTTTAAACAAGTGGAAAGTAAGTGTTGATGCAAGGATTTAAAATCTGGAATAGATGTAAAGGCATGTATTTGAGCATTTTGTTGCTTTTAGTTTTGTTCACCTTTTTGTTTTTTTTTTCAGTGCTCTCTTCTCTGCATTCTAGGCATGCCATTGAGTAGGAGGAACAAGGTGATCATCTTGATCAGTACGTAATAGGAGTTTCTAGCCAGGAGAAAAGCAGTACCAAATCCTCCTAGGGGAAAGGCAAAAGAGTAGGAGGTTTAATGCTGCTGTTTAGTCATATTAATTATTGCTTTAAGGAGGTGATACTACTTTGGTCTTTTCTGTGACCTCAGGTTTCTGGTATATGACAACTTTATACCTTGAATATATTGTGAAATTCATAATTCATAGGTACAAGACAGCAGCTGCATGTTTATAAATCACTTGGTTGGCAGTCTTTGCTCTGAAGTGTCAGGTTTGTATCCGTCTAGTTCCTGCCTGAAGTCCTACATTCACAAAACCCGGTTGCTTAACTGTGGTATTTAGGTCAGATCCACAGGTCGGTAAAGCAGTCTCAGGTTAACGAATCCTCCTCCTTATTGTCTAAATGGAGAGGTGGTGAATCATTTGCCCGGCTGCGATCCTTACCTGCGCAGCGAGTTGTAAAGGTAAGTGCTTTGTAATGAGTCTTCCCAAACAGCGTGCACTGCCTCTGTACCTGCCCCCTTTCCTCTCCCCAGAGCCCCAGTTACAGTTTTGATCCGAACATGTGATGTCTTCCTTTGTAATCCTGCCTTTGAAGTGTTCTCGAGCGTGAGAGGAAAAGCAGAAGCTGCCAAAAACTTCCAAAATTCATGGTTGGTGGGAGCTTGCTGTTGCTGTACAGCCGGCACTATTCCCTTTGCACAGGCTCTACGGAGGGTGTAACTGTCCTCCCCCTCCTGCACCAGTGAGCAAATACTGAAGACCAAAAAGACAATCGCTTCTAAAATGCAAAAATTAACTTTGCTTCGGTTTTTCTTTTCCAAGGGATGCAACTCTGCTAAATCAGAAAATCTATAGATAATAGTCAGGTCCCCAGTGCAAAGTGCACCTTTAGGAAGCTTTCAAGTGCCTGGGGCATTAGAGCAAGTAGTTTTGCAATACAGAAAAACACATTTCCTCCCCTGACACCCAACCCCTGTGGCTGAGTACCTCATGTCTGTTTATAATGATAAACTGCTGCTTTTTTTTTTTTTTTTTTTTTTTAAGATTTCTGCAATTAAGGCTCATTTTTAATTCAACTTTACTCATTGCCAGTGGAATTTAATACTATCTACAACATTTTAAACCTTTGCTTTAATTTTGCCTCTTCTCAAGCTCATTTAAGAAAATTCAACACTCATTGGATGTGTTAGTATAGTATTACAATTTTTAATCCATATTTGGATGTCAATTATTAATACACAAGCGTTGTAGAAATCCAGAGAGGAGTAAATTTCTGAGGGCTTTGGCAGAATGTTCCTCCTTTCTTTTCCCAAATTTCTAAAAATTACCAAATCATCCAGGTGTCTCCAAATGCATATAACATGTACCAACTTCTTTAATCCCCCCAAATCAGTCGCACAAGATAGTTATACTGGAGAAATCAGAGAAAAATCATGTAATATTGTAGGTAGGTATATTTTTCAACACAACTGTAAGAAGAAATTATACGAGACAGTCAGACCAGTTCAGCACTCTTCCCTGTTTGTCAGCTGCTTTTTTTTTTTTTTTTTTTGTGACCAAGAGCAGCTGTTGGATTCGAAGCTCCCATTAACTTTTTAGGACTATGCAGTGTGGGTACGAGTTAATTCACATTTGTGATCACATTCATTAAATTATGAATTTTTACCTATGCTGGAGAGTCAGTATAGCGGTCGTGTATGTGGACTGTCTTCCACTGTCTCATCCAAAGGCTGTGAATTAATGACAGGAAGATAAATACAACCACCATCCTATAAATAACAGTAATTGCGACCTCAGCAGGAACAGATCTGAAATTACAGGTTCCAGCAGGGGATAATCACTGATTGCCTAATGCTGATGGTTTCACTGCGATTCTTTTTTCCAAATGATGTCTCTAACTTTCTTAAAGTACATGATTTATATTTAGTTACTCAAACACAGCCTTTCAGTTGTGATTATATAACACTCAATAATTTATAATTTCAGTATACTCTGTGGTTTTGAGTTATGTGCACTGCAGCATATTTCATGTGCCACTTTGCCACAGGAGTGCCTGTGAAAATGCAAAAATTTAAAAACTTATGTTCCTGAGGTAATATCTTAGTGCTTTCATCTCACTGCAAAACTAAGTGAATTATTCCAATGCAAAGTACCTCAGCAGTGCACAGCATCTTCTCAATAAACTTGATAGTTTTTTAGCTAGAAGTCAGCTTTTAGTAATTTTATGGAAAAAAAATATCAGTTTCATTCTTTTCAAAGTAGCTCACTTCTTAAAAATGTGCTCTGAATGCATATATTATTGCTTGAAACTGATACATTTCACTCAGAGTCTGTAAAAATCATTACACTTTATTATCGGGGTGTTTTACTTCAGAAAGAAATTACTAATTTAAAACCCTTTCCCTTTTTTTAGAATTGGATAAAGAAACAGACTTTGCAGAAATAATCATCAATGAAGATGAATAAATGATCCCTTCTTATTGCATTTTCCCCAAACATTAATATATTGCCTTCTGAAGTTATAACTAGATAATCCACTGAAATAACATAAACTGTATAATCTTCTCTGAAAAAAATAAAATTACTGAAATACTTGGGGAAAAAATAAATCCCCACTCTATTTTCCCACCAAATAGATAGGAATTTGTGCAATCTAGTGTATTTTCTTCATAAATTGACATGTTGTAGTTAGAAAGAGGATGAAGAACAGAAAAGTCATGTCAATTTGAAATTGAGTCCTATGCTAAGTGCTCTTTCTTAGTGTCTGCTGAAAACACATGAATTGGATTCTTTAAAAATCTACATTAACCCTCCATTATTTAGTAGCATGTCTGAATAATAGCACATTAATAGTATCAATGATCCAGGATTTGAATGTTTTAAGTGACTGTGGATAGCCTGAGGTTATAATAATGATTACTTTAACACCATCTGAAAGGCATTTCATTTTTTTTTTAAGCTATTGGAATTTGTGCCATATTATGACAGCTCATACACATGTAAATCTATGCAGTGGTACAGCTAATCTGGGGAGAACTGACTTCTCACATTGCCATGTGCCATTCATGGGCCATCATCTTGCCCAGTATTGTTTCTAATGCCTTCTTAAGATGGGTTGTTCAACCCACCCCACATACCTGCCATGCTAGCATTGCAGCTACGGAATTTAGATTTTTGCTGTATGCTTACAAAGTAGTAATCTTTGCTTTTAAAATCACAAAACATTTGACATGTCAGCATTTTGTTTTTATATGGCTGGGAGGTGGCAATTCATCTGTGTGTAGCTATAATTGTACTTCCCCTCTGAATGTCAATTTTTAAAACCTCTTGGAATCCAATGCAATGACTCCTGTTCTTCACTGCCTCCCCTCTCCCCATCCTGAACTCCTTTTTAGACCTTGCATGCACCTTGCGTTAAATCCTGGCCTCAAGAAAATTTCAAGGCTTTCTGAGAGCTTCCAAGCTCTGGGCATCTCTATTATGATTCAGAACCTGCTTTTTGTCTCAGCAGGGAAGCTTAGTGGGTTTCGCAGACCCACATTCACAAATATTCTACCCCCTTGCCCAGGATTTTATCAGGAATGAGTGTAATTTTCTAGCAAGTACAACTTGGCTGAATTTCCAAAGCTAAAGGCAGAGAACTAATAAATTATAAACACAGCAATAAATTAGACTTGCATTTATTTTGCAGTTAGTCACTGTTTATTCAAGTCTCTGTTCTTACTTATTTTATATTTACACTGCCAACAGATGCGATGCTTCAATTTTATTTAAAATAAAGTTTGCAATAAAGCTAGCCAATAATGTGCCCATATTCAACAAAGTAACGATACAGCTTGTTGTAGTCATTGATAATGGTATTTCAGCTTGTAAATCTTCATGGCAAACTGCACGTTTTGAGGATTGAATGAACAAATGCTAAAATACATGTCCTTTGAAGAACAAAGGTGCCCTGGAGAGGAAATACAGATTTCAGTTGTGAACGATGAGAAATCATTAGTTACATATAATTTCAGGGCAAGAAAACACCATTCCTTTTTCAACATATAGTAGAAATACTATACGTTTTTTGGTTTTTGGTTTTTTCCTTTTAGGTTCTTTTACTATCATAGCAAAGGAATAAAGATACACTTAGGAGTTCATGTTTCCAGCTTCCAACATAAGGTTTTAGAGGCACAAAGAGTAACAGGGAAGATAAACAGTCCTTACTGATACTTGACTAAACAGCTCCAGAAGGAATTGTGAAATTGTTTTGAGTGTGCCAACTAAAACAGGAAATTTCTGGCCATTACCCTCCAACTCAAAAATCATGCAACTTCCCTGTGACAGATGAAAAAACGATATTGGAATAATTAATCTAGTTAAGCTATCTCTCTTCTGAGTTTGAAAGATGAAGAACACAAGCAATGGCCACCACTGAGCTAGCTGTAGGGTACTCCGAGGTGCTCTTGGTGGTTTGTGAGACTGCAATTTGGGAGTCAGCTTGCTTGCTTTGAGACATTCTGTGGTCTTGTGTTGATAGTGATGTTAGTACAGAACCTGTTATTTATCTTAAGAAGCTTCTACAAGATAGCCGATCCTGATAAAATGTTTCAAAGACATCTGTTGATGCTAAACAACATTGTTACCTTATATCACTTACTGAAAAAAAAAAAAAAAAAAAAAAAAGGCAGCATATAAATTCCTTAGCAGTTTCTTATATATTTAAACAGGGTTCATCTTTTCCGTTATCGGTTTACAAGTCTTATCTTTATTGCAGGTGATGTGCATTGATTTACTTCACCTTCTTGCTGGAATCCCTTATCAAACTATTCTGAATCAGAGCAAATTCTACCTTGGTAAACTGTGCTGAGCTTCTCCATTTGTAACATATTGCAATTACAAAACTATTTGCAAATTTGTCCTTTCTGAAGAAAAAAAAAACAGAGTTGAATTTGTATTGTCTTAAAAACAAGACTGTATCACTGAAGAAAGAATAGTGCAGTTCATTTGTTACCTGAAAAATGAAATATTATTTCCAAAACAAGATGCAATTTTAGTATATTATTTGAAGTTGGCAAAATATGTCCCTTCAAATACTCTTGGAAGAAATAAAATTGTATTTAAATCTTCCTGTGACATTTACTTGAACTTAGCCTACAGTGTATCTGCTGATTAATAATCAATGGTAGACTAAGATGCAGTCCACTGAAAGCACATCTGTCTGCAGCTGGCCCTTGTGGATACATAAAATAGGAGATGGTGCTGTAAGTGAGGTTGGTTGTGTCTATGTACAGTGGATGTCTTTCTTAAAACTGTACAGAGAGTTTTCAAGACAACCTTTTGTGTCTGCATTTATCAGCACGGCAGGCAGGAAGTTTCCCATGACTACAAAACCACTCTTTGTCCCTCCTTGCCCACATGGTCTTCCTGCTGTGCTTCCCCTGCACAGCCCGCGCTCTGCTGGGAAGGAGATGGGCCACCACTGGCAGCAGCCTTGCCATCCCTCCCCAGTGGGCAAGGCTGGAGGTGTACGATCCCCAGGACTCCCAGGCAGGGGACAGTTTAGCTACGATTCTGCCAGTCTGGGAGGAAGAGGGCTTATATCAGTGCAGAAGCAAGAGGGAACAGCCATGGGCCTGTTTTGGTTGGGACTGACATAGTCTGTGGTGTTGGAGGCGGTTCACTCTTGTGCAGCATCCAACTGGACATCAAAAGCACTTTCAGTGACTGGCAGATCTCAGGGTGACCTCTTGCTGTGGTTCCTCTTTGTTTTGTCCAATAAGCATTTTGCAAGGTGCCAGAGGAGCTGGCAGGGTGGCTACAAAAAAAAAAAAAAAAAAGCAAGCGTAATGCTGGCAGGACTGAGATCTCCCCCCCAAGCAAGTGGTGTTTCTGGAGTCCCTCTTGAGCTGGAGGGTGCTGCAGGTCTGGAAGTGCCGATTGCTGAGTGCTTAGTCACTTCTCTGCAACCTTCCAGCCCATGCCTAAAAGGTCAAGGAGACAGAAGTTGTTACAGAGTGATAATAGCAGAAATCAGGGAGGAGGGGGCCACCTGGAGCTTGTTGAACTTGAGCTTTGTTAGCCCAAGCCTTTTTGCATCCTCCCTTCTCTGGGAGAGGCTCCCCATGATTTTGGACTTGCTGGCACTGGGGATGCTCTGCACCCTGCCAGCAGCTGCCATGGGTTGCGCTGGCCTCGAGTGCCCCTGTGTCCCCAGCTCGCAGGGAGGTGGCTCTCACTGCGACTGCAACCTCACGGCTGCACAGCTGGAGGTAACGCTCTGGGGGATGCGGTGGCAGAAATAGTGATCCCACACGTATAAATAGCTCTGTGTACTGCTAAAGTCATGGTGGCAGGGTACTATATTGCTGGTTTATTTATATCTCTCGAAGTGCCGTGAGCTTGGTAACAGAGCATCACGTTTGAGATGTGTTGATTCTTTTTCCCCCTCAACATAATCTGATTCATAAAAAATACTTGGCTTTCTCCATCAGCCTAAGTTTCTTGTCTGCAAAACTACCAAAAAATGTTTGTCAAATTAACAGGCAGATCCCAGTCTGGGAGTACTTTACCGGTGGCCCAGAGTAGAATGTGTGTATTCATCTGTTTACCCATGGAGGACCGGGACACACAAGCCTGGATAGCCCTGGCACCGTCGTGATTCAAACCTGAAGCAAAATCATTTTTTATGAGGCAGGTGGTTAGATGTCACTTTGCAATGCTGGAAAATAAACATCTCCATTTCCAGTTTGAACACAAAGTGCCACAGTCTGATTTTCTGTTCCCAGCACTGACGGATGAATTTCCAAAGTACTCTGCTGGTGGTGGGTGGATGCAGGCGGCAGACTGAAGAGCAAACGCATCAGGAAGGGACTATTTCTGACATCATAGCTGGAGATTGACAGTGTGTGTGTGATGGTTAGGATGCAGGTGAAGAATCATTGGCAGTGAGTAGATTAATACATTAGACTCGTGCAGCTGTTTCACCTTTAGATGGACCTCATGTTTCAATTCTTGTTTTTTGCCAGACAAAGATGCCAGTGTGAGGGAGGCAAAACAATATGTAGCAAATCACCATAATTCTGCAACTTCACTAACTAACAACTAGTGTTCATGGCCTGACTGCACGTGTATGAGCCTTTGGGAAATGGGGTGTAATGCTGAAAAGGAAATAAATGGCTCGATGAAATGCTTGTGAGCTGGACTTTTTCTGAGGAGCAACCTCGTCCTAAGGATATAAACCAGGCTCCTTTATAGAGTGTGCATTATGGAGATAATATTTCTGATGGAAACCAACTGAGAGGCTGCTCTCTTGAAGCATACTAATAAAGTCTAGTATTTGTTCTGGTGAATAAATAGACGGACTGACTTTACCTACACACAGTAGTTCATTTATTTACTTCAGGTTTTTTGCAAATATTAGGGAAAGGGACATCTCAACAGTCATGTCTACAGATGACTGTATTGAGAAATAACTGGTGTGAGCTATGCACTTTTATGTCTTTGATAGTACTTTGCTGCTCAGCAAAAATCAAGAAAGTTCCATATTAGAGATGAGGGAGGAAATTGGTACATTTGTGTGTAGGAAAAATGTTTATTTCCTTCATAACATTTTGTTTTCCTAGATTTTTTTTTCTCTACTGTTTCATATTTATTATAAAGCATGCTTGATTTTTTCTGGTAAGAACTGCCAGACCTTCATTTAAAAAAAGAAGCTTCCCAGCCCCCTCCACATGCCCAGGTAGCAAATACCTAGAAGTAATTCTAGAAGCAAAGTTAAAGAGGGAGTTTGTAATCAGTTTTTCTTCTTTCCAAACAGTTTTCTTTCAGAAATATTTTTTTTCCTCCTTGATTTTGTCCATTATAGAATCATAGGATGATTAGGCTTGGAAGGGACCTTAGACATCACCCAGTTCCACCCTCCCTGCCATGGGCAGGGACACCTCCCACCAGACCAGGTTGCTCAAAGCCCCGTCCAACCTGGCCTGGAACACTGCCAGGGAGGGGGCAGCCACAGCTTCTCTGGGCAACCTGTTCCAGTGTCTCACCACTCTCACAGTAAAGAATTTCTTCCTTATAACTAATCTGTATCTACACTCTTTGAGTTTAAAGCCATTACCTCTTGTCCTATCACTACATACCATTGTAAAAAATCCCTCTCTATCTTTCTTGTAGGCCTCCTTTATGTACTGAAAGGCTGCTATAAGGTCTCCCTGAAACCTTCTCTTCAGCATGTATTTTGAGAAAATTCTCTTCATGCAGCCCAGGATACGGTTGACCTTTATGGCTGCAAGTGCACATTGCCGTGTCATGTTGAGCTTCTCATTTACCAGCCTGTCCATCCCCAGGCAGAGCTCCATGTACTCCAGCTGGTCACTGACATAGGGAGCAACCTCTCCTCCTCGTGTTCCCTTCCTGTCCTTCCTAAAAAATCTTGTATCTTTCGATTCCAACACTCCAGTCATAGGAGCCATCCCACTATGCGTCTGTGATGCCAGTAAGATCTTAGCCCTGCAGGCGTGCGCACATCTCTAACTCCTCTTATTACCCATGCTATATGCATTTGCATAGAGGTGCTTAAGTTGGGCCCCCAATTAAGCTGACTTACTGGCTGGAATTCCTCTGAGCTGCTCTTCGGGTGCTCTCCTCCTGACCTGTGATCCGTCTCCAGGCTCCCTTCCCCTGCAAACTTTAATTTAAAGCCCTCTTCATCAGCTTGGCAAGCCTGTGACCAAAGATGGTTTTCCCCTTTTCTGATGGACCCATTCAGCCCCCCAGTAAACCAGATTTCTCAAAGCGAGTCCCATGGTCTAAGTAGCTGAACCTCTGGCTGTGGCATCAGTCCCACAACCATTTGTTGATCCACCAAATTCACCTGGCCCTTTCAAATCCCTTTCTTGTGACAGGAGGACTGATGAAAAAACTACCTGTGCTCCAGAGACCCTTACCACTACTCCCAGGGCTCTGTAATCCTTCTTGATACTCCTCAGACTGCTCCTGGCTGTATCACTGGTGCTTACATGAAGCAACAGCAGCAGATAATAGTCAGTGGACTGTACGAGGCTGGGTAGTCTCTTGGTGACATCCCTGATACAAACCCCCAGTAAGCAGCATGGTTCTCTAGAGAGTGCGTCATGCTGGCAGATGGGTGCCTCTGTACCTCTCAGAAGAGAGTTGCCTACTACTATCACCTGTTGCCTTCTCTTAAGTGGTTATTATACGGGGATCAGACTGGGCTGCCTTACTCAGCTCCAGTGTCTCTCCTGATGTCTCAGGTCTTTCCTCTTCAGTCTGCAGAGTGGTGAAGCTGTTCTGCAAGGGCATCTTAGGCTTCAGGAGAAGTGTCTTCTCCCTGCAGGTCCTTGTCATTGCAAGCTTCTATTCTTCTGCATTATTGGCCCCCCTCCCTTCCGTGTGTGCCAGTGAGGGAGCTTTTGACTGTTTGGCTGTAGGTCCACTGCAGACTGTGCTTGGAACCAGTTATCTGACTCCGTCTCAGCCTCCCTGATGCTACACAGCCTTCCCACCACCTCCTGCAGCTCTGTCACCTGTGTAGGAGGTCCTCTGCCTGGGCACACATTTACAGGCAGGTCTGTTGCCTGTCCCTGCCCTAGGAGAAAAGTCTGGGCACTTCCTGCAGTCTGAGGTCTGCACTGCAGCCTCTCCTTTCAGAGCTCCATCTGGGTGGAGGCATTGGCCACCGCTGGGTAGGTGGTGCAGACCCCCCCAGCTGGAGCTGCAGCTTTTTTTCTCAGATGAGTGCCTACCATCCTGCCGTGAAGGCCAAGTAGGATGGGTGCCCATGGTCTGGGCAGATGGTCACAGAACAGTTTCCTTTTGTTAGGTTATATGTACTTCAAGCATCTTCACTCGGCCAGTGGAATGTCCCTCCTCCAAAGAGGCGCCCTCCCTGCACGCCATTCTGCCCCAATGGCCACACCACGCCCTGGCTCAGGCGCCATGGTTTGCCCACCCTGTTTGCCGCTGGTGCTCCCTGGGGCTGCCTGTTGTGGGAGCACGGGGTGGCTGCCATTACTCCTGGCCCTGCCCACGTCTCATCAGCTGCTCTCTCTCAGGGGAGCTTCTGGCTCCTGGTGGGTCTCTGCCACTCCCCTGGGGTTTCCCCAGCTCAGGAGCCACCCCTTGTTTGGTACGATGCCCCTCTGCTGCGGAACGTGCCTGCACTGGAGCTGATTGCCTCATTGTCAAATGACAAACAAAACACTGACCTATTTCTAGTTGGTCTTTTTAATCCTTTGCTGCAATTGGAAGGCAACAGAGTTAGCAGATTTGAAATGCGTATTCTCTTCAGCTGAGAGCAAAGCTGTGCCCAAGGCACCTCTTAACACACTGAGTGCATATGTCCATGGACCACGAAGGCTCAGCAACACTTACACCTCTGTCAGTACGAAACAGTGGTTTGTACACCAGAAGGGAGGAGAGGAACTTGCTGCCTGGTTGCTTCCTAACTATCAGGGCCTGTTTCGGTCTAATCTTGCTGGATTTGGTGAGACACTACATTTTTGCACCTTCCTGGAAGGAAGGAGATGTGCACAGGAGCAGCAGTACAGACTGGTGTGGCTCCTGCAACTGCAGTCTGCTTGTGGTCACCCTGGTGCACCTGGGTGTGCCCAGAGTCATCCCCATGGGGGTCCAGGGGTTGGTTACTTTTCTCTGTCTTACATGAGCCAAGGGGTGAGCCAAGCGATGTACCTGGATCCCACCCGACCTGCGTGGGCTAGTGGCCGGGACACAGCCACAAGACTAATAGTTACTATCCTCTCAGTAACAAGCTTAACCAGAGTTTAGCCTTAACACTACTTACCATTACTTTACAGTAATCTTAAAGTATTTTAATGACCTATTTTGTATATTTACTCTGGCATTTTTATGAATCTACATCTAGCATCCATCTACCCACATCCTTATTTCTGCCACTGAACTGTTGCTTACATTTCATTACTCTGTGTAAAATGTAATACTCCATTTCATTTGACCGCCAAAATTGGTCTTCCAATACAGCCAAATGCCACCTAGTGATTATAACAGGAGTTGCACTTAAGCACAGACTGCTGTGTTGCATGCAACAAATTCGCTCCTAGAATATTTTTTAAAGACAGATAATTTATCTTTCTGATTAAAGAAGACTGTCATAAAATCGATGTTTCCTGTGAGTAAATCAATTTGTTAGCTCCTAATTAGAGCACTATACAGTTGCAAAGCATCATTTAATTGAGATGAAATGCATTTTCCCGAAGAAAATGTTTCCCACTCCATTTTAACTATGGTTTATATACATAATATATATAGTGAGCATTTCCCAAGAAACCTCTTGAGTGATGCGTTGTCATAGACAGGATGAAGAGCCAGCTGAATAGCATGGGACGTCTGTTTTACCTCCTACGTAAGTGACATTTTGCCACTCTGAAAATCCACCCAGAATTCTGTTACAGAATATCATGGCATTTCTGTTGGTGTATTCCTTAGCTATATTTGTGTTTGGCAAGGATATGTTTTCTCCACTGTTGTGTCATTCTGTTTGCAGATGTAATATGAAGACAGAACCCATTTTTTGTGGACGAATTGCTTTGTTTTCCCTGTTACAATTTCATACCAGCAGCTCTCCTCTTGCAGGCTGTTGCACTCTCAAGCCTGCATTTTTACTGAAATTTCCCCTGTTCGATGGTACCTTCGTGCCAACTAGGAGCATCTTCTCCAGGGATCTGCCTTGTGGGCTAGCCTGCATTCACAGGGAGCAGTATTTGTACAGCACAGGAGCTGGCTGGATGCTCCTGAAGGGTGCTAAGCCTCCTCTTGGGACTGATACCTGTGACGTGTACCATGTTGTTGTCAGTCCTGAGCGAAGAGAGACTGTACAACTCAACACTTGGAGCCGCCCACCTGGCAAAGTGTGCCCTGCCATGTGGGGAGCAGGGCCGTGGCCCCCTGGAGAGCGAGCAGGGCACTGGGCACTTCTGCCTGTGCCCCTGGGAAGGGTGCTGCAGGAAGTGGGGACAGCAGCAGCACTCCTCTGCACTTTCTGGGGGTTGGTACCCTCTATAGCACTGCTAGCACAGGGTGACAGTATTACGCTGCTAAGCAGGGACAGCGTGGGGCACCTGATTCCATCAAGTTTGCACAAGGAGTGAGACAGATGATGCAGTTTTCCGTCCCTTACACAGATTTATGTGACACTTTACTAGTCACTACCTGATGCTTGCCCTGACCCAGTCTGGAATACAAATTTCACATGTGTACAGTGTGGCTGCTGCAATGTCAATGCCTCTCCAGGTGTAAAATACCATCCCTGGTCCTGTCTTGGCATGAGAAGGTGTTTTTGAGAACTGTGTCTGGAGGCACCTGACTGCTTTCTTGGTCTCTCTTGATGCACCATAGTTCCTGATGCAATTTCCTATTGCTCTACACTCATTTCTCTTGCACCGACCCACAGGAAGATGTTAAGAAAGGGAATTGTTCATCTACCTTTGTATGAAATTGAGCTCTGAATGGTAAAGATCATAAAAAAACCTAACAGCTTCTGAAAGTAAACTAGTACCCAGAATACAACAGATATTCTCCAGCCACAGAAAAAAACCAGTGCCTGGCTTGAAAGGTGTAAATTCCTAAAATAAACAGCACAACTTTCAACAGAGAAATACATGAATTTTTCAAGCTAATTTTTACTTATATATAATTATGTTCACATAGAAAAGAGAGAAAAAAATTCTAGATTATTCTGGCCAAACTCTTCTCTATGCAACTTCTCTAATGTGTATGGAGTTACGGGAGAAGAGGGTTTGACCTTTCATCTTGATGGTGTGACTCCACTAGAGCAGAAACAAAGAATTTAACAAAACTGACCACTATGCTGTACATGTATTTATTTCTCTGGCAACTTTTTTTTTTTTTTTTTTTTTTTTTAAGGAAGATATCTATATAAAAGACTGAAAGATGATTGTGATGAAAGTTTCTGAAATGCTGGTTTTCTTTTAAATGACGCAGTAAAAAGCTCAAGGCAAAAAAAAAAAAAAAAATCCTTTTCACAGAAACTTATAGTCACTTATGAGGGAGCTGATCACACCCAACAGTCTGTGAAGTTGATAATTAACCAGAAACAGGAAGGTTCATCATTTGGTAATGAGCTGCCTACAATCCCATCTGATGAATAATGGCTGTCAAGCAAAATCTCTTGGCATGGCACATCCACCTGTGGGGCTTACTACAGATGGGATGACAGTGTCTGACCATCTAATTCAGTCAAGAGATGTCGATAAAAAATCAGTGTGTGCTCCAGACAATATTTTCTAATTCTTCAAATGCTGCAGGAACAAATGGTAGAATTTCTATATCCTTGATCATGAATTTCAGGGTAGGGAGGGAAACACAGTCCCAGTCCAGTGTTAGAAGCAAAACACATCATAAAACAACAAAATTACATATGCATTATTTAATACCATTACTGGAGAGGATGCAGTGGTGGGGAAAATGCTACTATAAGAGGATGAAATGAAATCCCAGAACATTTATAATATCCATCTTCCCTGTGGCACAGACTGACATACATAGAGCTAGCCGTTATTTGTTGCAATTTGTACAATTCAAAGCTGTTTTTCACCCCTTTTTAAAAAGCCTACCAAGTAGTCTTTACTCAAAGGAAAACTGTAAATGATAGTTACCGAAGACTGGAGCTCTATTCATCTCATAGAGCTGAGTTGTACAATGAAAATTGTCAGTTCTTTAAGGCTCTGTTGCAGTGCTGTGGGCAATGCAGATGTTAAAGCTTTATGGAGCTTATAGGGTATCATGCATGTGTGTAAAAAATGGTTGGCTAGAAGCATGGTGATAAAGCAGCATATCTTCGCTCTCTCTAAACCAATCCAAACAAAATGTGTTCTTGGCTTCATTCAACCACCTTCCTCATAGTGAAGAACTTAGATGAGTCCCTGAGAGCTACTCCCAGGCAAGACAAATGAACAAAAAGGGCCCTCCCTGGTCGTGTGCAGAGGCAGCTGGTGTGCAGCCGGCTGCATGGGTTTGTGGGAGCAAACGTAACTGCATGGTTCCTAGGGCCAACTTCTCCCAGCTGTGAGGGAGTTTCTTGGTGAAGAGCCCAGCTGTCTCTGATCAGTCGCGGTGACCAAGGCTCCATTCAGAGAGAACAGGGCGGTTGCTCTGCAGATACACCCATTGCTAAGACTCAGCACAGTTCACGGAGTACAAAATACCTGTGAGCAGCTTCAAATTCCTTTCAATACAAAGTGCTTCTCTGCATCAGCTGCCGAAGAGCAGGTAGCACAAGCAAGGGCGTATGGTTTGCTGCCGTTACCAGCAGATAGTGTTGCCTGGATCATTTTGGCAAAACAGGAGCCAGGTATACAGCTGTGCTAGCCTCCTCTGTGCATGCATTGTACCTCAGCTCAGGTAGGGAGTCTGCCTGGAGCCTGGGAGACCCCAAAGGATGGGGAGTTTTGTAACAGAAACATGAAGACTGGTAGGAAAAAAGTAAGAAGAGAAGTGAGTCTGTGTGATTGAACACCAGAAGAACCAGAAGACCAGTTAAGTGCATAGACACTCCCACCCCCAGAGACACCTTTTACAGCAGTAAAATGGAGACAAGGGATGCTACACCAAGCCAAGAAGAGCTATGCTATGAAAGGACCCCAGCCCAGCTGACTGTCCAGCAGACCCTGCATCCTAAAAACAGGAGGGTGGCACCGACACAACAACAGATCACATAAAACATACCACATACACTTTTTCCCATTAGTCCACAAGGAAGATAGACATCTATTTTTTCCAAACAAAGAAAAATAGTCAGTGGTCAGCAACGTCGCCTAAGAATTAGAGACCTGAAGTTAGCATGATGCTCAGACTAGGGACACTCAAGAGGAACTCCAGGGACAAATGAAGGACTTGACAGCTTCTATCCCTTGTCCTTGGCGTCATACACGAGTGATCCAAGTCAGATCTGGGCACAGACACCTTGGTGCTTATGAGTACGTGATGTGAGAGAACGGATGAACAAAATGCATGAGGGAACAGCTGTGAATAGGAAAAATTTACTTTTTTGGAGATGTTTGTAAAGAAATACCATTTTTCACTTTCATCATATCTTACACTGAGTTTTATTCAACTAATTTCCATCCAAGTAGACACATATGATCAGGTTTAGCAACTCCTTCCCTCCCAGGCAAGGGTGGGTGAGGGTGAGTTGTGCTTGTGATGCTTTGTCCAGCTGTAGGGACCATGTGCCGGCAGACCCTGGCTGGCCTCATATGTGGTGAACTTGAGTTTGGCAGGTTGGGTCCAACATGCCAAGCTGAAATGGCTTAGCTGTTTCCCAAGGCAGCCTTTAAAAAACTGCATTGTCACGTTCATACCTAATAAACCTGGCTGTACGTGAGCTGTCTCTGATGGAGGCAGCCTGTGCATCAATGGTGCTAAGGGTTGAGTAATGTGGGACAAGAAAAAATGCCCTCCTGTAAGTTTTTCCAGTGGACTGATTAGCTGACCAGTAGAGGTTATTTGCACGTGAAAGGCAGGGACAGCGTCTGGTGTTTGTGTTCTGGATCTGTGGGATTTCCTAGAGAGGGCTATCAGCGTGCTGAATCCCATAATGGTCTATAAATATTGATTGACCCCTTACAGAGTCATTTGTTATGTTTTTGTAAGCGCAAACCAAGAATAGATTGACTTTGGCAGATTGATTTCAAGGTAATTGAGACTAAGGTTGCAGTGAGTAGGAAAAATAATTCCCTCTCCCCCAGTCCCAGCACATGCAAGATACATATGACTGCTGTGGTGACAACATCTGTCTTGCATGTAACTTAATTTGTGGAGTTTCATATGTGCAGCAGTGAACAATGTGCTGACTGAATGCACAAACCTTCACTTCAATTGCATTTTAAGATATTTTTTGACATTTGTGATAGTTTAATTATGAAGGTTAGGAGCAGCTCCACAGGCAGGGTTAAAATGAATTTTGTACTGAAAAAGTTTCATTTTCTTCATATTTGCCCTTCCCAAATGACATCAATTGCATTTTCTAAGGCTTTACAAGTTAAACATACTGATTAGAAATTAAAATTAATTCCCATTAGTATGCCAGAGCACGTAACAACCAGTGTACAATTTTTAGTGTGTATGTGCCTTTTATCTCCCCAGCAAAAGCACATACTGTTATCTGTTGCTTTGTACATGGCAGCAACATTATGAAGGAGCTGCCTTCCCCCAGCTGACCTCAGAACGACTATGTTTACTCTCAAAACATGAAGTCTGAAAGCTACACAAACCCTGCTGCACTGCCTGGTCTCTGAAAACCAGAGCCCTGCTGGAGTTATAAATAATTTTGAGTGCCAACCTGCTTTTTAATTGCACAGTACAGAGGTACACCTCATACCTATGGAAGCCTTACGCCAGTATTAATTTCCATATGAATGCCCTTTGGAAGGAGCAGTGGTCATCTGCAGATGCTCTTCCTCGTAACTTACCATCTCTCAGACATCAGAGATGGTAGATCACCATAGTTTGCTAAAACAGCTCCACAGAGGACATTTCCCCAAACATCTGCCTCTGCTCTCAGCAGAGGTGAGGCCACTCAACCCAAAGTGGGGGCCATTTCCAGGAGTACATCTCTGGTAGTGCTTTTGAGTCATGGCTAGAGAAAAGCTTCTGTAAGGGCTTCTACCTATGACCAGTCTTTAGTGTGTAACAGATAAACTTGCAAAAGAAAAGGCTGGTGAGTGGGAGAGGGGTGAGAGCCAGTTAATCCTCTACAGCTACAACCACCAGGCTGACCCCACAACCAAATCTGCCAGACCAGATTCCCATGGGGATGCCACTTCCAGGTCACCCTGGGGCCTTTCATTGTGCTCCAGGAGGCTGAGCAATTTCTTCTAATGATACAAGGAATAAGAGGTTGCCTCTTCTGAAAAAGAACATTTTTTTCATGGAAGATAATTTAAAAATGCAGAAATAATAAGGTCAAAACTGAGTGTTGATCCAAAACATTTTTTGAAATTCACAAGATACCTGCTGTATCTCCTCCAGAGAAGAAGAAAAAGGGAAAGTAAAATTAGAATGTAGAAGTATGGGATGTGTACAGGAGAATTTGAGAGGTGGTATGGCTTAACAGAGAGCTGTTTAGCAGGAGTGGTGCTATAAAGCCCCACATTGCCATGAGTTGCTCCAGGAAACCAGGCAGCTGTCTGTCCAGGTAGTCTTGCAGTTCCTGTTTCTTTAGCACTGATTTGAAATGCGTGTTCTGGTTATTTATTTTCAATGTTTTCCCCTCAAGGTGTCACTGCAGGGTAGACTTAAGGCTATTTACAAGTGCCAGCTGTGTATTTTCATTCCTAAAAGTGTTTGCCTTTCTTTGAAACGCAACCCTAACTACAAACACCTCGGGTAAATAATGCATAGTTTGAAAGGAATGCAACATCTCCATGTAATGTCAGTCTCCCTTAAATTACTCTTCTTCAGTTTTTAATCTTTTCTTTATATTTGTGTAGTTCATCTGGGAAGAGGAAGAGTTGTGAATAGCTAAGGCATTGGGTTTAAGGCCATTGAAAAGCAGCTGTCTTGATGGTACTAGAGAGATGCTGATCTGGAATACCACATGTCCTTCCCATCCCTGCAGTAAGGCTGCCCCCCGCACTAGCGTACTATTGACAGCCCTTTCTGGGAACCCTCTAGTTTCCTGTGCAAGTCTTGAATCCAAGAAGCTGTCAACACCAACTGACTCTTTACCTGAGGTCTTATGTGGTCAAAACTTAGGGAGAACAACACAGGCTTACTTAAAGTGCTTCCCTTTTTATTGAACAGAATTGAGATAGGGTCCTTTTTCATTATTTATTCTCCAGGTGGTGCAATTGGTAGGAACCTTCAGTAGCCTGTGAGAGGAAAAATCAGTTATTTCACTGGCAGTAGGATAAATAAAGCCTTTTACTCCTAAACCTTCCCTACTCTACAATAATCTCTATTACCTTGCCTAGCCCCTGTGACACTTCCATCTGAGGGCAAGATACATGCCATTTGCACAGCCAGCAGTTGTTATGTGTAACACCTGAAATCTGCATATCTTTCCCTGATGGAGAGGGAGTGATTTTTTTTTCTTCCCTCCACACCCTGTCCTGCCCCTGAGATCCTGGTTATCATGTATCTTATAGGGTACTTTAAACACGTACCTTTGTAGCAGGTGCACCCGCCCAGTGAAAGCAGAGCTTCTTGGCTGCTGAGGTGTAGCAGCCCGGGGCTGCCTTTGTTCTCAGGGCCTCGTGGTAACCGGGGCCTTTGGCCAGTGGGAGCCGCTATTGACTACAGGTCAGACTGGGCCTGGGTGTAAATGGAGTCCCCCGGGGGAGCCATTGGAGCTCCTCCCCTGGAGCAGCAGCTGCGGTCGAGGACTCTTCCCCTTGGGTCAGGACGCCGCCCAAGGAAAGTCCTCATGGTGCCTTGGGTCGGGACGCTACCATGAGCAGGTCCTCAAGGTTGAGAGCCCTCACTTGTCAGGTGAGCGATAAAGTGTTTTGGGTTGCCGCTAAACCCTAGGGAGTAATTTTGTTCTCCTCTCACAGACATTCGAACCTGTAATTTATGGAGAGCTAGTTAATTGTGTTAATATTTTTTTTATTATTATTTTTGGTGGTTGGTGGTTTATTTGAGAGCCTTTGTAACAACCTTACCATCACATTTGTTGCAATTAGCCAGTGAGCTCAAAAGTGATGGCTCATAAGCACAATTTCCTTAGGACACCAAGCTACTGGATAAAATATATCCAGTAGATGAGCTAGGGGTTTCTTCTACTGTAACTCTGATCATGGAATCACAGAATCGTAGAATGGTTTGGGTTGGAAGTGACCTTAAAGATCATCTAATTCCAATCCCCCTATCATGGGCTGGAGCATCTTCCACTAGATCAGGTTGCTCAAAGCCCCGTCCAACCTGGCCTTGAACACTGCCAGGGAGGGGGCACCTACAACTTCTCTGGGCGACCTGTTCCAGTGTCTTACCACCCTCATAGTGAAGAATTCCTCCTTATATCTAATCTAAATCTACCCTCTTTCAGTTTAAAACCATTACACCTTGTCCTATCATTACACTCCTTGATGAATAGTCCCTCCCCATCTTTCCTGTAGGTCTCCTTCAAGTACTGGAAGGACACTATAAGGTCTGCCTGGAGCCTTCTCTTCTTCAGGCTGAACAACCCCAACTCTTTCAGCCGATTTTCATAAAGGAGGTGCTCCAGCCCCCTGATCCTTTTCATGGCCCTCCTCTGGACTCATTCCAACAGATTGACGTCCTTCTTATGTTGGGGGCACCAGAGCTGAACACAGTACTCTGAGTGGAGTCTCACAAGAGCAGAGTAGAGGGGTACAATAACCTCCCTCAACTTGCTGGGCACACTTCTTTTTGTGTAGCTGAGGATACAGTCGACTTTCTGGGCTGCAAGTGCACATTGCTTATAGTCAGCTTTCCATCCACTACTACCCCCAAGTCCTTCCCTGCAGGGCTGCTCTCAATCTACTCTTCACCCAGCCTGTATCCCTGTCGAGGCAAACCCAGTTTGGGATTGCTTCAATCTATAATATGTTCAGGGCCTTTCACTTGACCTTGCTGAATTTCATGAGGTTTGCACAGTCCCACCTCTCAAGCCTGTCCCGGTCCCTCTGGATGCCATCCCTTCCCTCCAGTGTGTCAGCCGCACCACACAGCTTGGTGTTGTCAGCAGACTTGCTGAGGGTGCACTCAGTCCCACTGTCCATGTCACCAACAAAGATTTTAAACAGCACTGGTCCCAATACCCACCCCTGAGGAATGCCACTCATCACTGGTCTTTACTTGGACATCGAGCCATTGACCACAATTACTTGAGTGACCATCGAGCCCATTCCTTATCCACCAAGAGGTCCATCCATCAAATCCATGTCTCTCCAATTTTGAGATAAGGCTGTCATGCAGGACAGTGTGAAATGTTTCGCACAAGTCCAGGTAGATGATGCCAGTTGGTCTTATCCATGAACACTGTATTCCCATTGTAGAAGGCCACCAAATCTGCCAGGCATGATTTGCCCTTAGTGAAGCCATGTGGGCTGTCACCAGTCACCTCTTTATTTTTCATGTGCCCTAGCATAATTTCCAGGAGGATCTGCTCCATGATCTTGCCAGGCACAGAGGTGAGACTGACTGGCCTGTAGTTGCCCACATCTTCCTTTTTTCACCTTTTAAAAATGGGCGTTATGTTTCCCCTTTTCTAACCAGCAGGAACTTCACTGGGCCGCCACGATCCTGCAAGATCACTCACCTACTTGCTTAAGTACAGGTTGCAGAGATGAGTGAGAAGATGTAACTGTTTATTATATTTAAGCATACTTTATAAAAGAGTTATTATAGTACTCTCTATAGGCATGGAAGTGAATGGGAAGACTGCTAGTACTTGGATTGGTACCTGCTAAGGTCCCTGGTTATTCTGTGTCCTCTGTGTAATGCACCCATCTGCTAGTGACACGTGTCTTCATCACAGATGGTGCTTGCAGAAAATGTTCACCTTGATCTTAACAGATACTGTGATGGAGCTGATGAGCCATGGGAACTGGCCCATCTTCTTAACCTGCTTCATGCACATCAATTTCAAATGTGTCTTGGTGGAAGAAGGTAGCTCTCACCAGTGGTCGTTGTTCCACTCCAGTCCTCTAGATGTTTCAACTTCAGGCTTTCTTGCACTTTTTGCCCTGTCCTATCTGCTTAACCAAATACTTGATCAAACATCCCTAAGAAGGAAAACAAGCACACAGTGAGGCTCAGCAAGCAGAATCTGGCTTCTACCTCTCTTCCCTCAACTGCATTTTGTCTTGTGCCTTCTTCTCTTTCTTCTAACATTTCCTGTTGTTGACAATAACATATTAACATTGCTACTTTTTCTGTCAGTAGCAGAACATCAGAGCTACCTCTCAGAAAACTGATTGAGTCAACAGTGAGTAGTATGGGAAGAATCCAAATTAAAGCACACCTGGCTAACATATAGAGATGTGCAATTAGGGGCCATTAAGCAGCGCATCTCTACTTGCGATGCAGCTGTGATGATGTTTTAAGACAGCCTCTGCAATCTAATTATATTCACTAACTATATTAAGAAGGTGTTATAAGGGTGATAATTCAATCACTCAAAAGTAAAAAAATACCAGCATTTATGTTATCTCTGTGATCCAAATGTATATTATATAGCAGTCTCCAATCACTTTCTTTTAAATATATTTTTAAAATCCCCTTCAGAACTGAAATCTAAACACAAGAGTAGGACTTGGAGGCTAGATGTGGGCTGACATCTTCCTTGCAGCTGCTATCCTGGCTCATAGGGTGTACACAGTTAGTGAGAATTCACTCACGCCCCACAGTTCACACCCCTGTCATCTTTCACATACCTCTAGCCACCTCTTTCCTCACCCCCTGCTACTGCTTTCTAAAATAACTCTGCTCTTCCAGCAAGACCGTGGTGCACTGAGCCAAACAGCCTTCTTTACAAATATCAGCTCCTACCTGCAGATTTCTATTTTAGTTGACCCTCACCAGGACTTCTCCCTCCCTCCTTTACATGTGCAGGAACGCTCCGTGGCAGGTGGACTTCAGAGTCATCGTCCAACACCAGGCTTTTATGAAATTTGGTAGCTGCCTAGTAAAAGGATAGAAATGAAGAGTGAAAGTCCCACAGTGTGCAGAGCCTGGGGCATGGATTTGCCTGGAGTGGCAAGTCTAGAAAGGCAGTCATGACCAGACCAAGAATCAGCAATGTGCAAATCAATCAGAGGAAAAATCATCATAGATTACTACCCCTGAACCCACAAAGTTTATGTCTACATAGCAGCCACAGATGTAATTGCTATATATGCTGGCATATCCAAGCAGGCTTAGCCTCACTAATTCAATAATAATAGCAAGTTCAAGCAATTCAAGAACAGTATGAGCTCAATCACAGTAACAACAGTAGCGTAGATAACAACATGAACTTCATCTCCATGCTGTTTCCCAGGCAGCCAGGGTCTCCGATGAGCCAGACATCTTGAAGATATCAAGGCATAGGTTTCAGTGCAGTTATTATCATACCTGTCAACTGAATTATAACTATCTTATATGTGCACTTGTCCCAATCCAATGTCAGGGGAGGTTTCGATATGATCCCAAGAGTGAGATTAAGACACAAACAGGGTTAAATGCCATATACCCAAACCAGGTTTTTATTATTAAAAAAAGTGAAGAGGGGTAGCAATAGGACAGAATGGAAGGAAAAGACAGAAATAAAGCAAAGATGAGGGATAGGGCTGCAAGAATAGTCACCACCATGGATCCAGTGACGTCTCGTTGGCCCTCAGTCCTCAGTGCTTTGGTGGTGGGTGCACACTGAGCAAGATTTTCTGCTGACTTTTTAAGTTCATAGTACCCACTGATCAGCATATCTGCTCACCATTTTTTGTTCTGGTCCCACAGGTTTTGTTGCATCCAGCTTCTGGGCAGAAACATTTGCCTCTTACCAGTTCATTAGCAATGCATGCAAGTGGTCTGGCCTACACATAGAGCCACAAACTGCTACAGGATGGGGCCAGCTCAGCACACCTCTGCCCCTTTGAGGCTTGTCTAAGGAGTCTGGACAACGCAACCACAAAGAAGTGGGGGGTGCATCCTTCAATACACCCTCTTCTCTGGGCAGAATCCCCCAGACCAATTCACAGGCAGTTTCTCTCGGAGGTTTGCTCAGATAGAAGCAGGCTTTGAGACAGTCATGTGACATTTCAGTCTCTCATGGCACTACAGTGCATTCCTGGGATTTTATCACAGGTATAAAAAACAGCACGATTTAAGAGTGGCATATACCATTTACCTGCCCCTGACTATGATTATGACAAATCAGATGTGAACACTGCTAATCAATTAGACAAGTTGTGATTTAATTTCTTCAGGCACAGCTAAGAGCCAGATTTCAGTAAGATACAACTATGTGAAAAATTTGAGGAGTCTATGCCATTACTTTATCAAGCTCATTAGAGCTAACCACTATGAAGTAACTCTCAATTAAAAAAAAAAAAAAAAAAAAAATTAAAACAATTCCTTTGGAAACAGGAAAAGCATCCTAATCCATGAAAACTAAGTATTTCTCTGGAGAGAAACTGTGTTGTATTTTTAATTAAAGTCCCTCAGAGCAGTCCAGACTTAGACAACAGGGATACAAAATAAGGATGCTTTTTCATTTCAGAAAATAAAGGCAGACCGCTGAGTTACCCAGACCTGTTCAGCTCTTCAGCATTCATTAAGCTGAAAATGTTGAGGTTCAAGGAACACAGCAGTCACCTTGTAGTCTAGGATGTCTAATTGCTCTATCCAATTTTATTTGCCCTGCTAAATACAGTATGTCAATTCATGACATATTGATTCAACTTATAGAAGTAATTTTTTTCTTCCAGTTCATTTAAATTATAGTTTAGGCTGAACATTCTTGAAGGAGATGTCTATAAATTATGTCAGCTTTCAGTAAGTCTACATTCAAAAATACATTGTAAATCAAAAGTGTTAACTAATTTTGTTTAATTATTGATTTAAGCCTACTCTGCTTCTGGAAAATGTAATTACCAAAGTTGAATTTGGCCAGATCCACAGAGGATTATATGGATTCAAGTGGTAAAGGAAACAATTCAGTCTCCTAGATCAATGATGGAAATGTGTTCTTTGATAGTGGCTCCAAAGAAGAGGTCCAACAGCATTTCAGGGTGTCTGTTTGCTCTTCTAGCCATTCCCCAGAGGACAGCAAGTGTCAGTGAGTTTCCAACATGGTATCTCCTCAAAATACTGACCAAAGTGATGCTGTTTGAATGAAAAGGTCAGATTAGGTATTGAGCTGGAATGAACACAAATTACACCTTCCTGACTGCATATTTATCACCCCAAGAGGCTGTTTTACTTTTTCTGTCCACCCCAATATGAACTCCAACAGAAGGACGAGGGGTCTTGTCAGAAGACTCTTAGGGGAGAGTCACTCCTGGAAGCATCTCTGCCAGCCTCAAGCCTGTGAAGCAGAGAAGGACAGAGTCCCACGCCCTGGCATGAGAAGAGGCCTTCATTGAGGATCTCAGTTTAAATTGTGATTATTCAATTATTCCCGTGTGTTGCCCAAGAAGGCGGTGACCACCTGAGACTTTATATACCTGCTCCTTAAGAGGTGTGTTTTGACCAAGTTGGTCCCCTCCATAGGGTTTCCTATGAGATGATTTTGCCAGACCAACAAGTTAAAAGGTTTTAAACCAAAAGTTTTTAATGTAACCTTTTGGACTACCAAAACATGAATTCAGTTGTCTTTAACGAATGCCATAGTACTCTTAATGGTTAAATTTATTAGTCCTAAAAGATTTCAGTGTTGATCAAATAAAAATTTGATACATTCCTGAAAGATAACACTAGGTTTGTAGGAGGATTTGAAAGATTATGTGAGGGATTGTGAAACAATTTCAGGATAACCTCAAATTCATGCCTTTGAATGACAGCAGCCTCAGTACAGAAACCACAGCAGGATGCTTTCCTTTCATTATGAATCTTCAGCTCACCTACCATCAGGAAAATGGGAGTCTCTGAAGAGCTTCTCCTTCCCAAATAATTTAGGTATGCTCGCAGTTCTCCCTCTGATAGAAGCTGCTTGTTTTCCACTTGTTTGCACTTGTTGAGCAATTAATGGGTTGAGAACTAAGTCGGGGCCATCAAGGAGCCCAGCTGTACTTGCTCTTCTCTGTCTGCTCAGCTCACCCGACCTTTGCCAGTCTCAGAACTCTTTTTGGCAGGGCAGTGAGAAGATCAGGAATCTTTGGACAAGGATTTGAAGGTCGGCCAGGAGAATTAGACTGGGAGCAAATGTCAGGCTGTGGAGATTATTTGCTGCTAAAGGAAGGCTCATATTTATTCAGGATTGACCGACAAACCCTGTGCTCCTTGCAAAGTCAAGAAGCTGAGATCTGGTTGGTTTTTTTTCAAGGCTGTGCATTTGAGAGCCTTTCTCTCTGTAAATCCTTGCCTCATGTAGTATCTACAGGAAATAGATTCCTCTGAGGAGCTGAGAGAAAGTTAATGCATGTCTGCTGGGACTTCCCTGCAAACAAAAAGCAAACACGTGCCATTGCCCCACTTGGTCAACAGCAGGGGAAGATGTCCCTGCTCACCAGGCAGCTGGGTTATCTGCTTCTCAGCCCTCAGCCAGGAGGAAACAACTTGCAGCCCATGTGGTACTTAAACACGAGCAGTAAACATCACATTAATGCTTGTAGGGACCCAATGACCTGTCACTGTGAGTTTGGCAGCACTGCCTGAACTGCCCCAGCATCTGCAAGCTGTGTGGCCAAGGCAGCTGGGAATGCTTAGGGACAGATTGCCCCTACCCCTGGGAGCTGCACAGGCTTGGGGAAGGGGAACAGAGGAATCACCCAAGCTGTCTCTGCACCCATCTTGCAAAGAAAAGCCAAAACTGAAATAAGAAGCAGCCCCATGAACTCAGCCCTGCCCTGGCCCAGGGAAGCTTGGAACAAAAGAGGAGGATGTTAGTGTTACCTAGCATGCACCACGGGCTGGGGCAGTGAGGAGAAGTGGAGGGAAACCAGGCAAGTCCTATGTAGCCATGGGTTGGTAATCCCCTCCCCGAAGTGCAGTGGAGACTGAAGTCACTCTTGGCACTCTAGAGTCTCAGTTTTTGTAAAGCTGCCCAGGGTCTGTAGCTTCGCAAAAATACATGCTTTTTTCCTTTTTTTTTTTTTCCTTTTTATGCATTACAGCTGTTCTTTTCTTAAAATAGGGACTCCAATGTCTTGCACAGGCACATGGGCTGGAAAGTTGTTCAGTTAGACCATAGCCAGGATAAGGATATCTGCAGGGAAGGGCTGAGTGGAGCAACGCCTGCTGCACTGTTACCCAAACAGGTGCTGAGAAAACCTCAGTTGTTTCTCAAGTGTGGTGGTGGTGCTGTCAGGAGGTTTCCCTTTCCCTCAGGAGGGGAGCTCATACACCACCCTGGGCAAAGCCCCATGGCCTGTCCTACATTGACACCAGTACATGTTGTTGGAAAAAGCAAAGGCCCAAAACTCTGGAAAAGTGCAGAAAGTGGCAAATGTGAAGAATTGTGGTAGAGCACCTCATGGCTCCTGCTAGAGGATGCTATAATTGATTTGATGCCTATCTATAAGAAGGTTCAGAGGGATGATCCAGAAAATTACAGACCTGTCAGCTTGACTTCGGTGCCCGGGAAGGTGATGGAGCAGCTCATCCTGAGTGCCATCATACAACATAAGTAGGACAACTAGATCCTCAGGCCCAGTCAGCATGGGTTTATGAAAGGCCGGTCCTGCTTGAGAAACCTGATCTCCTTCTATGACAGGACAACCTGCTTATTGGATGAGGGAAAGGCTGTGGATGTAATTTACCTTGACTTTAGCAAGGTCTTTGACACCACAGCATTCTCCTGGCAAAACTGGCTGCTTGTGGCTTGGATGGGCACACTCTTCACTGGGTAAAAAACTGTCTGGATGGCCGGGCCCAGAGTTGTGATGAACGGAGTTAAATCCGGCTGGTGGCCAGTCACGAGTGGTGTCCCCCAGGGCTCGGTGTTGGGGCCACTCCTGTTTAACATCTTTATTGATGATCTAGACAAGGGGATCGAGTGCACCCTCAGTCAGTTTGCAGATGACACCCAGTTGGGTGGGAGTGTTGATGTGCTCGAGGGTAGGGAGGCTCTACAAAGAGACCTGGACAGGCTGGAGCCATGGGCTGAGGCCAACTGGAGGAGTTTCAATAAGGCCAAATGCCAGGGGCTGCCCTTGGGCCACAACAACCCCCAGCAGCGCTACAGGCTTGGGGAGGAGTGGCTGGAGAGCTGCCAGTCAGAGAGGGACCTGGGGCTGTTGATTGACAGCCAGCTGAACAGGAGCCAGCAGTGTGCCTAGGTGGCCAAGAAGGCCAATGGCATCCTGGCTTGTGTCAGCAATAGCGTGGCCAGCAGGGACAGGGAAGGGATCTGACCCCTGTACTCGGCACTGATGAGGCCGCACCTCGATTCCTGTGTTCAGTTTTGGGCCCCTCACTACAAAAAGGACATTGAGTGACTCGAGCGTGTCCAGAGAAGGGCAACGGAGCTGGTGCAGGGTCTGGAGCACAGGTCGTACGAGGAGTGGCTGAGGGAACTGGGGGTGTTTAGTCTGGAGAAGAGGAGGCTGAGGGGAGACCTCATCGCCCTCTACAGCTACCTGAAAGGAGGCTGCAGAGAGCTGGGGATGAGTCTCTTTAACCAAGTAACAAGACATAGGACAAGAGGTAATGGCCTCAAGTTGCACCAGGGAAGGTTTTAGACTGGATATTAGGAAGCATTTCTTTCCAGAAGGGGTTGTTAGGTGTTAGGATGTGCTGCCCAGGGAGGTGGTGGAGTCCCCATCCCTGGAGGTGTTTAAGAGTCGGGTCGACACAGCGCTGAGAGATATGGTGTAGTTGGGAACTGTCAGTGTGAGGTTAATGGTTGGACTGGATGATCTTCAAGGTCCTTTCCAACCTAGACAATTCTATGATGATGTGACAAACATGTATATGAATAGCTCCAGCCAGAGGACATAACCAATATCTACACTCCACTGTGTGGAAGAATTACTTTTTGGATATTGATAGTCTTCTGAAAGCCTCTCTTGGGAAGATTTGGGTGTCCTTTTGTAATCTTCTGGCTCTGAGATCTGTAGGGAATGTTAATGTGATGGAATAAACTTCTGAACTTGCTTTTTCACTAACACTAAAATGTCTGACAGGTGTCTTTTCCAGTTTTCCTGTTAAGGCAGCTTCTACAGTTCTTTAAAGTTTTCCCACTGCACAGATGTAAGGTGCAACCTGTCATGTCCTCAGGGTTTTTGGTCTCCAGGGTAAAGGCCAGAGGTCTGCTCAGAAACTGCTCTTTGGGAGAAAAAAACAAAGGATGGAGTTACAAATCAGTGACTGGGAAAAACTCCAGATACAAGGAGCAGTTTGACCATAATATTTAAAGCTGAGATTTCCAAAAGCACTTAATGATTTTGAGTGCCTCACTTCTTGGGTATTCCACCAGAGGAGTCTTTGGAGGCCTTACACTCAGAATAAGTACTTGGCAGTTCCTGAAAATTATGTCCCGTTAACATATTTCAATTGGAGCATGAAGAAAGGGAACTATTGAAAAATCACAAGGCCAAGATGTTCTTTAGTGACTTACAATGGTCAGAAAAAACATATTTCCATGCTGAGACACAGCTCTTCAAGGATTTTCAACATTTTTTTTCCTCTGAAAGAGAGATTAAATAATAGTATATCTGAAATCTTACACTGCACTTCAGTTATGTCATAAAAGGTAGAATTCATATTTGATATTAATGGAGCAGGTGAAACATGAAATGATATTTATTTAATCTTTAATGAAATTTCTGATTTTAGCATTTGGCTCGTTTGTTCAATGACACAGAAGTGCTAATAATATCACTGTTTTTGAAAGATTCATTCACTACAGGCAGCCTGATTTTCTGAATCTGTAGGTGACTGTTTAGGTGCTCCAATGATGCATGAAAATGAAAATAATAATAATAATAATAATAAAAATCCTGTGTCCTTGAAGCCCAGTGAGCAGCACTGGAAAGTTATAATTAAACATGAAAAAAAATATCCCAATAATCCACCACCCTGGAATACGCAGGCAATAGTTTAGAAAATAATAGTTCTCCAGGTATTAGCAGGAGCAATGGGGTCTCAGTAAGTCTTCAACGGAGCATGCTCTATACCTTGGATAAATACCTGTACATTCAACACTGACAAATTGAATGATTGAAAGATTCTTTCTGTAGCAAACTGTTTCCTTGCTGAATAACTCAGTTGATTTAAAATTTAATAATTGCTTTTGTAAAACCCCATGAAATGGAAAAAGTTACTAATGAAGCTGCAAATTTTTGTGGGAGAAACTGAATTTTTCTCATGAGGATGTATAAATGAGAAAATACTGTGCATGGCAGAAAGTTTTCTATCAGTTTGTCTGTTGATGGTTCACTCTTAATTTCTCTCCAGGTCTTAGCTGCTTATTCTTCACCAGGTGGCCATCCCAGAGCAGAGCATCAGGAAAAGCCGGTTGAGTGAGACAGAGCAGAAGCAAGAGCAGGGGCTCAGGGGAAGCTCCTGTGGCTGCATGACCTGAGTGCTCACCATGGGCAGCAGCCAGGAAACAGGCAGTTGCTGAGGCAAAGACAAACCATACAGCTTCTTACAGTTCCCTCAAATCCCTCCCACAGACCCTTTCCAGCCTTCTCACTCACTGGTATAACCCTAGTGTCCCCTCTCCAGCCTAGCCTCTTTGGGGCTGAAGTAGATTATGCAGTCTTTTCAGGTCATTCCCACTTTGATATTCCATGATTTCAACCTAGAATTTTCTTTTTCTTTTTTTTTTTTTTTAAATATATATTCTGAGAAGCAGTGCTGACCTTCTTAAAACAGAGGGACATTGAAGTACTGTCCAATAGATGCAGTTATACTTCCAAAAACTAGAGATGCTCTCCAGTACCTATTAAAGCTAGCCAGTAATGGAACTAATATAAACCTTGGCCATTCTCCCAGTTGACTGTCCTAATAATAGAAATGTCCCTCTGAGTGTGTAGCTGATATTGGGGTTCTGCCAGGTGATTTCCATTAAAAAGAGCAATTGGCGACAATATCCTTGGTGGAGTCCTGCTTGCCTTTCTCAGAGCATCACTGGGATGAGCAAGAGGAGGCCCTTTCTCCACTCCCTGTTTTCAGTTCTCCTTTTGTCATTAGCACTTTCCTGAAGTCTCTGCTCTTGTTGAGATCTCCAGAACCTGCTTCTCTTTGCTTTCTAGTCACTCTTCTCTTGCACACACAACCTGCAAAGAAACTCACCCTCTTGGCCTTGCACCAGCTCGTGGGGAACTTCCCAAGCCTCCGTGGCTGAGCTGGGGAGCAGCGTTGTGTGTGGTTTGGTGTTGGTGGGTGGGTTTCTCCTCCAACTGTCTTGTTTTACAGAGGACCTGGCTCATTTCTTCCCTCCAGCCTGAAAGGAGAACAGCTACTGAAGCCAGGAGGGCAGCTAGTAAACGCACCAGGTTACAGTGGCCAGAGAGGAGATGTGCATGAAGCAGTTGCAAAAGCCACCTGTGTGTAACAATGTGGCCATTTAACTGCAGCTTGAAAACACCACTGTGAACATTAGGGCTCAAGCAACCTCCAAAAGACAGTTTGACCGAGCTGTGGTGATGAGATTAAACCATTTGTTTAGCAGCAAACACCAGTCGCTTCATCCTGGACTGCTCCAAGGACCAACATTACTCATAGCTTAATCTAGAAGCCCCCCAACCTGTCTGTTGCTGCAAGGCAGGACACCCTGTGCCCTGCAGGAGGCCTGGGAGGCTGGGGCTGCTTTCCCAGGCATCGGTGCCATGGGGAACCTCCCCAGCTGCAGGTGGGGCTTTTGGATTTCTTCTGTATCGTTGTAGATCTTCTGCCAGTACCAGGCACAGGGAGAGGTTGAAGAGCTCTTCCCAGGCCCCTTGGTTCATGTTTCCCTTCTGATTTACTAATATCAGCTTGGATTTTAATCTGCAGAAAAGATGTACCTCAGTAGTATCCACAATCACATTTTCTGCTTAGGTCTTCAGATGTGACCCAGAAACCTTATCAGGGAGCAGTAAGCAGAGTGCCTGCTTAGAAAAACTCACAGCAGGTACATCAGTACTGCCCTTTGCAGGATGTCTGAACCATGCCTTAGCTATTTCAGATGATATATATTTAATCCATGGCAGCGTATTAGCAGATCAGACTTAGATTAATCAGGCTGAAGATCACTTTTGGACCTTTTCCACAACTAGGTCAGAGATAAATAAGGTAGATATTGTTCTGTGCTATATGTGAAGCGAGTGAATTTTTCAGGGACATCAGCCAAAGAAATACTGTAATAAGATTAAGGAAAGCAAAGTGAAAGGGGTGTGTGTGTACCTGCATGTGTGTGTACAAATGCAATCTAAGCTTTTCAATTTGCAGAAACCATTGATTTCCAGTGAAATTTTCTCTGCTGTTATAGCAGCAAATATGCACATTTCTTTTATGCTAAAATAGCCTCCTCTATTTCCTTAGTGTCATAAAATCAGTCCTGCCCACTAATATTAATACAGAAAGCTACAGATAGAATTACAGTGCAGCTGTTCAATACCAAGGAAAATTCCGATCATATCAGGAACAGGCCTTACATTTTGAGGCTTGGTGATGCCTGGAATAAGTCAGTAAATGCATGGGAATTAGTTCCTTTAAAAACAGAATAGTTCATATTTAGGATGTCTAATGTAAAATGTGACTGTGGGTATTAATGGGGCACTTCTTTTCTGCAAATTAAAACCTGAGCTAATGTTAATAAATCAAAGGAAACAGTAAAATGCTCTTTAGCCTCTACCAGTGTCCCTTGGAAAAGGGCCCTGAAGCATTATTATACACATGGATTATGATGAGAGGAAACTTTGATTGAAATTCTAAATGCTGTTTAGCAAATTCTTCATTTTTATGCTCACTTACTGCACTTGCACCACCAGAAGGGTCAGTGATAAAAACTCTCATTTCAGTAATTCAAGGAAACAAAGTCACTGGGCTCCAAAGTGAAAAACAAATGTTCTGTAACAGCAGATGTCTGAGATACAGGCTGAGATCTTGACCATACTGAAGCTTTCATCATCAACTTGTAATGGCCCAGATTATATCCAAGGTCAAAGTAAAAGTTTCTCTTGATTTATTTCTTGAGCTACTATAAGAAAAAAAATGTCAAGAAAAATACTTTTTTTTTGCTTTGCTTCTTTCATAGGTTAGTGGAAAATTCTGAAATTCTCCCAAGTGGAGAACATGCTTTCAGGGCCTTATTACAATGAATGCAAAACACATGGAAGGGGAAACCAATTTTCCTGCAGCAGGCAGCTTTTTCAGCTCTTGTTTTAAGCTAATGGCTCAGTAGCAGCCCTGCTTTTCACCCCTCCTCTGAAGAGCATCTTTGGCAACTCCTGTTAGGAGCCACACTGATGATGTCCCACATCTCTCCCAGAAGACAGAGTTCATGAGCTTATTGCAGGAAAAATGCACTTACTTTCCTTTTCTAAAGGTTAATTACCTAATCATAGACATTTGTCTATTCTGTTCTTGTTGGTCTACCCCAAAAGCAGCCATACACATCTCCCCTTCGCACTCCAAGCAATGACTAAGAAGACATCTTTAACCACACAGTGGCAAGTTTCTTCATTTCCAGAGTCTCATGCCTCTTCATAATATGTCTGCCTGACAATGCAGAGAGGGGAGTAGTGTCTCTAGTGTGAAATAAACCACTAGTGCTCTCATTTTCCCACTGAAAATCCCTGCTAAAGACTCTCTCTTCTTCCACATGCAACATTACAATTTCATCCTGTTGGGAGCAAATGCCCTATCAAGTATTTTGCAGTAGGTTCTCCATTTTTATTAGTGGGATTGCATGCAGTAGATGAGACTGAAGATATGCTGTAAATACATATTTTAGACTTGGCTCTGATGAGTTCTTCACCTTCCTGTTAGTCCGACCTGGGATGGTCTCTGCTCTTGGCTCCACCACTGCCTTGCTCTGTGGCCATTACTGGGCCACTTCCCATCACTGGGGGGGCCTCTTTCCCTGTTGCCCTTGACTGGTCCTGCTCAGGGGCCCTGTGCTGGGCACAGTGGGCTCTCACCTCAGGCCAGGCTTGCAGAGCAGCCCAAGATGGTGTCTGCGTTGGCTGGCTTATTTTCATATCTCCTCACTGCCAGCACCCTTGAGCTTCCTCTTTTCTTGCACCAGCCCTTGTGCCCTCAAATCCCTCACTGCACTCTTCTGGCACCTGGGCTAGGAAAAAACAGGCAATGCCCAGGCTACTGCAGGGATGTATCATCACACAAGAGTCTTCAGCACTGCTGCAAATACTAATAATTCATTGGATTCGGTTTCTGTTGCTTTCATCAGCATAGATCTTTTCTCTTTTTGGAGTAAAGGGAAAAGAGGGAAGATGTATTTTGAGTGATGCAGTGTTTTTCGAACTATTTCTGCAGCCATAGCTGCAACCCCATTGAACATCTCAGGGGGTGGGATAGGCTGGATGTGCCAGTAAAGAGGTCTCTGAGCAGCACTGGAACCAAGTTCAGCACCCATGACATGGTCGGTTTCAGGATGTGCTGTAAGCCTAACCTGTGAACCCCGAAGGATCTTCTGGAGACTATGTCCCAGGTTTGGGCTCCTGGAGGCCAGGAGAGCCATCCTTGCACACGTGGTCCTTCTGCCACACCAAGCACTGGTGGTTCATCCTGTCTTCTCTGCTCTCGTCTCCCTGCTTGGGAGCCATGGGTTGTGTAATGACTGTCAAAGCTGTTTTTCATAGGTATGTCTGGCTTGTTGCCCTCCAGGGACCCTTTGCAGCACACAAAGAAGACTTGCAGCTGAGAGAAGGGAATTCTTCAGGATCCAAGGGATAAAGATGGGATTTGCAGACATGTCCACCCACAGGTCTGACCCTGTGATGTCAAGAGTAGCACTCTGGATCACCTTAGGGAAAACAGATTCATGCCAAAGAAAAGGGAAGGTGGAAATCTGTGAATCCTTCAACCCCTCCATGTAAATGCATTTTCACTAAGCGCTGCTAAGGATTATATTCCCCCTGTGCACCCTCAGGGGTCTTGTCGTTTTTCCTGGGCACTGGAAAGAGGAGCAAGGCATCCAGCTGCCATCTTCCTGGCATGGCACATGCTGTCTGCCATTCCCAGCAGCAGGAGCCCTCTCTGTTTAAAGTCAGATTCAGGTCTTATAGCAAGCTGAAAAAGCTGATTTTTAATCAGTTATACAGCTGTTCAGATGACTAGAGAGGATTTTATATAATTTGTCCCAGTAAAATCCTAGTTTTTAGCGCAAGTGAAATGCTGTCAGGATCCAAAGAATTCACTGCCTTTTTATTAATAGTGCCTCACAGGGTTTTTCCATAGCGATATTAATTTAGCATGTTTATTTCAGTAGGAACTTAACGAACTGAATGTATACATTTCACAAAGTCAGTTTTCCTAACTATTATCTGAGATGCTTATTTTGACTCAAGTTTCTATTCCTCCTTAGAGGATACTGAAGAAAACTAATCCACTTTGAATATTTTCACTCCCAGATTATTTCTAGTGCCTTAGCACTGGAAAGTTATCCTTCATTAGGGACTGATCTAGAAGCTATTGAAGTCAATGAAGCACTTTCCCCCCCCCCCCCCCCCCCTTCTCATTTCAGTGAGCACTGCATTGGAATTGGAAGCAAATTGGCCAGATCAGTTTGTCTGGAACTGGTGAAACTGCTCTTGTTCTGCAGCTTAGCCCTAAATGTGATGACATTTCACATTTTCCCAGCAAAAGTAGGAAAAGTATCTTCAAATGGCATAAATTTTTTCTTTTCCTATCCAATCAGAGAAGATTAATTTTTAAAGTAAAATCTGTAAGGGGCATTTGTGGAGAAAGCTTGACTTTGTTCAGATTCTGCTCCCAGGCAAGAGTTCCTCTAGGCAGCCTCGGGTTTGGTTTTCAAGTTTTCCAAAACATTGTAAGACACAAACTCCTATGTCAAAATACATTAGAATAAATTACTTTGAAAGTCTGGCAGAAATTTATTTTCCACAGATACTGTATTATAGATAATGAAAATTAATAGATCAGTTTAAATTAGTTTCATACCACTTTGTGTAATGCAAAGCTCATCCTACAGCTTTTGTTTCTTTGTTCCTTGCTGTGTTCTGATTTTAAAGGAATAAGGATTAAAAAGCTGTGCATATACTTTTTACACCCACACATCAAATCTATTTCTTTCTGTATTTAGGAATATATTTTAAATATAGAAATATCAATATTGTACTAGGTCAGATCTTTTGAATATGTTCATGAAATGTGACTTCCAGGTGATGCAGAATCCTGTTGCTGAGCCAAAGACACCATTTCAGCCCAGTGAGGACTCTTCCCAGGAAATGCCCATGCCCGTAATCTCAAAGATTAGTTCCAGATTCCTCCGCAATGTTTTCAATAGCATCAGCTACATAAGACTGTAAATTTTGGCTGGTGTCTCACATCTGGTCAGCAGCTCCTGTGCCATCAGTGTCAATAACATATTTGGTCAGAGGAGCAGGGCTGTAGCAGTTCAGCCTTCAGTAGACAAATTTTATTTTTCCATCAGCTCTTTCCTGTTGCCTTCAGCATCTCATGCTGGGGAAGAAGGGAAGCAGAATGAGAAAGTCTCAATGTCTGTGGATGAATGGGGTTGGCCCTTACTCCTCATCTATGTAGCACAAGAGAAAATATGACCCCAGAGGCATCATGTATCCTGGAGTTGTCCCCCAACAGTTATGAATTGTTCATATCTCGTATCGGAGACTCCAAAAGCCTGTACTGCTACACCACCTATGATTCAGTATATCACAAGTGATGGCTCTGCCACCTGAAAAAATATGGAGAAAAAAAAAAACAGGAAAGAGGAACAAAAAGAGATCTCTCATTTCATATTGCACTTTTTTTTTTTTTCCCCATTTTCCTCCTATTGCAATAAGGTTTTTCTTAAAGATCCATTTTATCAATTAGGCTTTATCACAGTGCATGACAGCACCTATCTTGTGAGAGATGGCTGAACCTTTTTCCTTGAGTACTGAATCACTCAGGTCCAGCCTGTAACAACAGGATGCCAGTGACCTGACCTGATGTTCCATCCTTTAAAAACATGCTTAAAGCTTTTTAAGCTTTTTTGATAAATTAGAAGTCATCATAATTGTTGTATAGCTAAATGCAAGTAGTTTAAATGCCCTAGGGCTTCATTTTATCTTACCAGCTAGAATTGTAACCTGTAGGTTTTCCAATACATCTGGAAGCTCTTCAGAATTAATCCCAGGTCTCTTTCCTTCTATCCCACAGTGTCTCCTGCCTCACGAAGGCTCTTTTTCCAGGACTTATTTTCTAAGCTATTCATTTTCCCTCAGCAGCCTGTGAACCAGTGTGCTGCATCATGTGGCCATTCCTAATTGACATGCTTGATGGGCCTCATCCATTTGCATGCATCATTTATGTCTAAAATTTGGTCAGATAATTTTAAGATTCACGACTAATCGCTGTGTAGCTATAAATTCTGTCTCACTGTCTTCAGAAAGAGAGACCTGCAAGGATTTTGTGCACAGATTACTCCCGTGACCAGATTTACGTTTACATGCAAGGCAACAGCGGAGCAATCTTCCCATGGCTACAGTCAGCATACCTCAAATCCAATCAGCAGAATGACTAACTATTTAGTCAATGTTAATAGCCAAGCACTGCAAAGCATACAGGTGATTTTGTGATGTGGATGCTGGAGGCACATAAGCTTCACTTCAAAAAGGAATGTACAAACATCCATCAGCTGAGACTAGTTTTGCATTCCTAGTGCAGTGTTCTACAGCTATACAGGGGAGCTATGAGAAATAGGTTCTCACATTGATTAGCAACACATCTGGGTGCTGAGGATTAACATTTATCCTGGCATTACACCTTCATTTAAAGTAAAGTTTCTGAAACGAGGAGCTGGTAGAAGTGAGTTCTGAATGTTTATGTACCAATGAAGACTCCTAATTTCCCCTACAAACACAGTTTATAGCTGAGTATCCTCACCCTGATGGAGCTCATAGGACTACGATTGCACTAGGGTTTTCCTCTACTACATTATCCATTAATCAAATACCGTTCCACTTTAAAAAGGAATAAAAGCAAATCTTATACTATAAATTTCACAAATGATACCTAAATCTGAGTCAAAAGCTTGTTTTGCAAAGCAAAATAGATTGGACTGTTGTCTTGTGTTCTCACTGGTTCCCCCTTCTGGGGCTGTTAATCACACCCAGATCCATGGTCTCAAAGAGATGAAGGTGACTGTTGCCAATTCAGGTGTAAGTGCCAGAAGAGTCCACAGAACTGAGGAAGGTAGAGAGATAAAATGCACTACTGGATTTTTACCATTAATTTATGTAACTGTTGGGAATCAGACTTGTCAAGGTCTCTAGATTCCCTCCTCAGTCCTGGAAGAGGAACAAAGTCTGGTAGTTGCAGACAGCTGTGTGGAGAGGGACAGGGATGCAGACACACAGACACACAGACAGATGCATAAACACAGGCTCAGCCAGGCTGTGGTACCTGTAACCACAACCTCTCATCAGAAGCTAGTCCAGGAGTAAAAGTGGAGTGAGATATGCTGCAGGCACAGTATGTCTCTGTACCACATCTCACTAGGGGAGGCGGAAAATATGTTTATTCTGGACAGCTACAGGGTGTGTATTTTGGCCTCTCAAGGGAAGGGCGGTGAAATGGATGCAATTTAATTTGCTTTTAAACTATCAGTTGGTACAATGTCTACATAAGGCACCTGACCTAGGCCATCTCAGCATGTCCTTCAGCTCCCCAAAGTGGTGAGGCTGTAAGAAAGTCAGGAGAAAGATTAGGATACTCCCAGGCTGGGCACAGCACACGTGAACCTGAGGTGTGCTTCTTGCTGTGTATGGATGCTGGGAGTAGGGAGTGGTGTTCGTTCTCCCCCAGGCCTGTCTCTGCAAATGCTAATGTTCTGCAAATGCTTCTGTCAGATCCCAGCCACATTTCTGACACAGTCCTTGACATACGCCCAGGGACTGCAACAGGCCCTTTGCTGCAGGATAGATAGCAAAATTTGGTGTGCTAAGCCAGGTCAGCAGAAGTTTGCTTTTCACCCTCTTTCTCCTGACAGAACAGTGGAAGAGCTGGGCCCTCGTGTGAACAGCTCTGCTGCTGCAAATGAAGAAAAGAGCAAAGAAAAGTTAGTACCACATTTAGCTTTATTGAAATTGAACAAATACTTTTTTTTAATAAACCCTTTTACAGCAAGTGTAAAATTTTAATGTTTGATTCATCTTATGTTACAGGTTGTCTTCTTCTGTGTAAGCAAAAATACCATCTTTTTTTTTTTTTTTTTTTTTTAATTTTCTACTTTAAAACATGTAGCAAGGATTTGAGTAATGCAGATCTGTCACCAAAAGGTAACAGGTTCTGAAAATCACAGTACAGTTTTAAAATTCTTAGGTTAATTAATGATATTTAAAATGATAGCCACTTTGAGTAAAGATATAAATTAGAGGTCTGTAAACAAGTTGTGTTTACCTATAGAGCTATTGATTGCAGCTACAATGAGAGCAGTAATAGAAACTGAATGCTAAACTGAGCTACACCGTTGAGGAAACAAGTTCTTACTAAGTAGTGTGGTACAGGGTAGCACAATAGGTAAAATACAGTTTGGCACCTCAAGTTGCATGTAAAATCAGCAGAAATAAAATGAAATAAGTGCACTGTCTTCCAACAAAAATAAACCGGGCAGTTTCACTGTTTTTGGAGTGTCAACTATCAAATAAATCACACAACACACAAGTTCAACTCCAAAATTACAATTCTAGTAAAGCAAGATAATATTAAAATGCACACCCACAAGGATAGTAAAGTATAAATCTTTTTTTTTTTCTTTTTTTTTTTTCCTCTCCCCTATCAGTAGAAATAATTTACAACCCACAAAAGGACTCCTTGGTGAAACCACTAACTACAGACATGGTCATGGAATGTAGCTCAGTAGACTTGTTTCAAATAGAAAGGCAACATTATCCTGAAAAAGTTTGGTCCTCTTATAACTCCCTGTACTGTAGCCACCACAGTCTCTTGGTAGATGTTCTAGGAGAATTGTTTATTTTCTGATTTTCTTTTGTTTTGAAAGATAATATCGTTGATAAAGCTGGGTAAAATTTGGCCCCATTTACAGATGTCTGATCAATGCTGAATCTGGAAGAACAACACTGAGAGTACATAGGGGGAACCCTCATTGACTGGTCTCATGGCATATTTTTTCATGCAATCACTTTTCCTTCTATACTTCTTTTCCTCCTTGTTCATTTTTTCTTCAATGTCCTGGGGTGGGGGGTGGGGGTGGGGGAAAGAAACCCTTAGTCCAAATGACAGAAAGACATTTCACTGTTTATTTACATGTGGATCACTTTGGCTAAGAAGTCCTGGCAAACCAGAGTTGCCTATTTCTTGTGAATGTCCTCATGCCGTATGATTTTGTATGTAATCCAGTAAAAGATGTTGAAAATGAGGAAGGCGAGTGGGAATGCAGCACGAGATATTGTATCAATCCTTTTTGCACGGTCAACAAACTTCTTTTTGATGGAATCTGAATCCTTTGGTGGTGCTGGGGGTGGGTTGGGTGGAGCAGCCTTGACTGCTGTGCCATCTTTGACTTGGAGGCAGTGACCCATGCCATAGCCACTGAAATTGAATCGACTGTCACGAGCAACTTCATCTTCCTGGGGGATAAAGAAGACAAATAAGACACACAATCGTATCAAGCATGCCATATACTTGAGTAGTTGAGGTGTATGCCTCCAAAGCGCCTAAGCAAATTAGCCAGTTAAGCTATGAGTCAAAGTCCAGGTTTCAAACACAAGTAAGCAATTAAAACTCACGTAAAAATACATGGAAATTAGGTGACTGCCAGTGTTTGTGAATGAGAGCTTTAATTTTTCTAGCTTTGACTACATCAAGTGCCCTGAGCAGCAAGCTGTATCCCAACCCCTTAGGGAAGAGATCTGACTCCACAGGTTTCTCATCGCTCTCCTTGGGCTGCCTGTGGGGATAAAATATGGTCATGTTGGTAGCAGGAGTCTGCTCCAGCCAGGTTGAATTGAATGACCCAGAGATCCAGGGGCCCACGCTCATGACAGTGTGTATCCATTGCTTAATCTAACCACAGCCTTGCACCTCCATCTCTGATCTACAAAACAAGGACAGATCACAGTCCCTCCTTGCTCACAGGAGCTCTCTGACAATCAGTACTTCAATTTAGTGGTAACGAGGAGTTAGGTGCAATAGTGTGAGCTAATGTAGCACCATCTTGCAGAAATCCATTCTCTCGCTTGTCTGAGTGGGTAATGATTTGGTTTTGGAGAGGTAACTACAACTGAACTTTATCACTGTGGTAACTGTGCGATGAAAGGTTTGTGACTGTGCTGGTAAATTCTCACTGATGTTTCTCCTGTCTGATAGCACAACAATACACAAGTTAACAGTTACTGGCAGCCCTCCATGAGGGTCTCAAAATCAACAAAGAAGAAGCTCTATTCATTTTCATTACAGTAGGGATGAATTGTAGGTCCAGCAGCTTGCCCTAGTTAAAGCCCTTCTCTTCGACCAACAAATACTTCATTGTTGACTTAAAATGACCACTTCTTGGGCTCACAAAGAGCACACTTCCTCACCAAGAGCACTCCCTCATACCTCTCACTAAACCACAGCCTTCTGATCTTAACAGAGAATCAGACTGCAGGAAAGAAACCCCACAGCACCAAGATATTGAATAAGGAGCACATTTGCTGAACTTGGGGGTGGGGAGGGAGGATAATTTACACCTATTCAGGACGTAAATCACTGCTCCTTCACAGAAGTACCTCTTTCAATAATTGCATTTTTCTCTCTCCCCAGCTCCAGCATTGGAATTGAATATATCACCAGATTTGCTCTCCTTACCTTGAAGCTGACATGCAAACATGAATAATGAGTGGTGTGATCCAAGGCTACCAAATGAGAAATAGTCACTCTGACTGCTTATGACATTGAGTGCTTATGGACAAAGGATAGACAATAAACAGTGCTTTGGATCTCCTGTCACTTCAGCCTGAGGATTATTCTACAGTGTACTCATGAGCAGGTGGAAAATTGTGGTATTGCAAGGCTGTTTGAGCATTTATTCAGGGTTTATATCCCTTTCACTTCAAAAGCTCACCATCGTTAAGAAAAAGAAGCATGGTCCTCTCTTTTTTTCAATTTTATTTGTTTTCAGTTTGCAGTCCCTCTGTGAAAACTCTGAAATTCTTCTTGTCCTAATGATTACAAATATGTAAAGCATTTTGAAGATGAACCCACTGAGACGTAAGTTCTGTATAGTCTTATAAGCAAGACTTCTCTTGCGTGACTTAATAACACCACAAAGTCCCCCAATAATACAGGCATCTGCCTTCCTCACAGCACTTTCCCTTTTACTGAGTTTGAAGGATAAAATGCATGCCCAGGACACGAGAGGTGATTAAAAAGGGTAGCAGATTTTCAGCAGCTGTGTTGCCATATGCACTTCATTCATTTTTTAAAAATTTAATTTCTGTTACTCCTGAGGGATATACAGGAGGAAAAAAAATGTACTGAGCTCAACACAAGGGCTTGGAGTCCTGACTTCTGCCGTGCCCTGTTGGGTTGCTGCTTTGTCATGTGGGGCTGAGCAGTTTGTCTTCAATGCCACAGTCCTTCTTTTGAGCTTACACCATTGTAACCTGAGTGGGAAGCCATCTGAGATTAGGGACATGGATGTTTAAATCACATTCTTTCAGGCCTTCGGCACCTAACCTTTAGGTGTAAGGAGCCACTTGTTTCCCAATAGGATTTAGAGCCCTGCTTTTTCCATCACAGATGGTTAGCTGTGCCACTTTATTTCTCACAAAACCCAGAGGGAAGTGTGCCTAGTCCCCATGCTAGTTTTTTATTTAGGACTGCAGTAGATGCTGATTTAACCTGTATACAAGAGGTACAGCTTTCACCTGGGGTATGAAGAGCATGTGCTTGATCTCCTTCTCTGCTTGAGCAGGTTTGAATCTCCTCCCTGATAATTCTCTGGATTGTTTCGTTACCTGTTCTCCCAACAAGGAGCTCTTTGCTGGTTGCAAAAAAGTGTGTGTTTATGTAACTTTTTTCCAAACTTTATCATAAAAACTATTTTCAAAGACTAAATAATTAAGAGAATGACACTGTGTTTCTACCCTGCCATTTGTTTCTATGTTTGATATAACACTCACAAAAACTAAGCACGAGATACACCTAAGCTGTAGCTGTTGCAGTTATCTAAGTGCCACTGAAAGCAAACAAATCTACAGTCCCTATAGCCCCACCTTTAACCCTGGAGGTGCTGTAGCTCCATAACTACCATGTGATTTTCAGCATTAAAGTCCCCCAGAAACTGATGGGGCTTTGTAGTCTGGCACCTGCCTGCCCTCCGAGCACTACCAGCATCTGTAGTCTCACAGGCAAGACTTGACCCCATCAGAGCTCTCCCACCTGACCAGACATCACGTGAAAGACCTCAGGGTGGCGAGGTCTCTGCCCTTTCCAATGAAATTGGCCAAAAGTGTTGAAAATTAACAATGAAATCAAGACCCACACATCTGTGCTAGGAGGATCCTTTTCCCACAAGACTGCAGACTCAGGTTTGTGTCCTATTGGACCCTGATCCCTTAAACCAGTTTTACCCAAAATGAAACAGCAGGGATAGAAAGACTTCTTCCCTGCTGCTGAAGGGAGCTAGGGGTCAACCCACGTGCTGGAACTTCATTGTCCGTGCTGCTTGTGGGTTAACTCACTCTGGTGTGGACCATGCCAACAAGCTTTCTCCCAGATGAACCTGTTCCACTGTGGACTAATGCTACACACTGCAGCCATGAGCCGTGTGGTCATAGCTGACCTCAGGAACAATAAAATCCCCAATGTGATTTACTTCAGCAGCACAGATGTAGTTAAAAATACCCTGTCTCTAAAACACCATAATCTTATGTCAAAACTACAATTTGAGATTTCAGATTATCTTCCAACATTCTGTTACATATAAAGGATTTGGGGGAATAGCCACAGAGAAAGCAAACCATTTCGATCCTTTGACAAAGAGAACACTTTTTTTCATGTTTCAAAATGTAAGATAAAGAACTGACCTCAAGTGCCTTCCCTTAACATAGTGGATTTGTATCCCATTAACGCAGAGACTTGGTGAGCTACCGGGCAACCTACCTAGGGTACCTTCTGGTGGGGTTACAGACTGACTCTTCATTCTCAAGGTCATATTCAGTTCATAACATCTGACATAGCCTACCACAAAGACTCATCCGAAGACTGTCTTCAACCTGTGCTGTTCACCACCTTAGTCACTGGTAAAATAGTCTGAATGATGTTACAAACATCTCTATCATTTTAATCATATTACCCATAAAACTTACTCATTTTAAACTAGACATGATCTCACTTGCTTAATTCCCAAGCTAATTATGTTTTTGCAGATTTTAAAACCAAAATCAAAGAGCAACTGGAAGCTACTGGACATCAGCAGGAGTCACAGAATCCACTGCCATTAAAGTCATTAACTTTATCCTTCTAAAGGATGTGAAGTTAGTCTTGCATAATACGTAGTCATAACTCAATCTGTCCTTGATAAAGACATAGGGAAAAGGGTCACAAGCTAGGATGAGAAACAGAAAATAAATAAATAGCAAGATCAAAGTGTTCTTTTGCTGGGTTTGTCTCAGATGTTTGCACTCCAGAGTATTTTAGAAGAATTATGCTTTGAAGACTACATTTCCTGAGATTTGGGCAAATGCTTTCTACAAACACTTTTTAAACAGCATAGATTTATGTGTATTATCTTACAGTGTCATAATGGACATGCTTAGGTGCTGGCTTTAAACAATTTTCATCAAATAAGAATTTTTTTTTCTCAGTTTTTAATTTCCCTTTATGAATTTAGTAATTTTCTGTTTTACAGAGTAATTACATTAGCTTCTCTTGACTTAGCTTTACAGTAGGCAACATGTAAATCAGGCAGGTTATATTTCTGACATGGTTTTCTTTCTTCATCTTTCATCTTCGTAAAGCTTTTATTTCTACTCCATCAGGTCTAGAATGCAATTCATACTACTATAGCTTCACATCAAAGCAATCAGGAATGGGAAAAACACTTTAGAAAACACTCCATTCAATGTCTTTCATACACAGCTTTCTGTACAACACTTTCTGAAGTGCTTTGTCCTGACCACTTTTAAATACTTATTGTCAGCATTGACTCAGTTTTAACAATGAGGAAAATGAGAGAGAGGCTGGCTTCAAACAGTGTATTTAATTTACTCTCTGATGTGATTTATTCGTTTAATTTTGCTACTCTTTTTCCAACATATGGTGGGCAAACAATTTAAAAGACTATCTGGTTTAATTAAATTTCAAGGACATAGGAGACTAATTTTAGGTACAGGGTAGAGTAGAGCAGAGAATTTTCCTTTTGACATTCATAAGCACAAAGTTAGAAACCTACAATAAATTCAGACTTGAATGCAAAATGTAATCGATAGGTATTAGACACCAAAATATCTTTGGAGACTTAATTCCTAAATCATCTTTATGATTTTGAGACATCTCCCATCTTTCAGTAGTTCACATAATTCACAGTGTGTGTTAGGATTCTAGAGGGCTTTCTGCGAGAGAATGGCCATGTGAGCAATCCTGTGTGAGAACAAAACTGATAAGAGCCTCAGCCTGAGCAAGAATGTGATAAGGATGTGACCCTGAATGAGGGGGGAGAAACTCGACGAGACAAACAGCCCCCGGAAGGGGTTGGGACGGAAGAGGAAGTTACACGAGGCAGGAAGCCTGGCCAGGCTGATGTGGCACTTTGTATCCAATCATAAGAAGGTTTAAAGCCCGGGCTAAGTTAACTGTCCAATCTTGAGGACTTGTACTGCCTGTTACTCACGTGCGCGGGAGAACATTATAAAAGGGCTTTCTTAGTTGTAATAAATGGGCATTGCTTGATCACATTGGTCGTGTGCGTGCTCAGCTCTCCTGCAAGTGTGGTTCTGCAAAGACAGTCATTCTCACACGATTTCAGTTCTCAGGAGTCAGTGAGTATGTGGATAAAGGTAGTTTAGCTGAGAAGCACGTTTGGACTTTCAAATACTCTTTGGCTCCCCACAGAAGTCTCTTACAGAGATAAATTGTCAGGAGACAAGAGGGAAGGTCCTTTCATAGATTAACTGTTTAAAGGGCAGTAATGGAGTTCAGGAGTAAAAGATTGATTTAATAAGTGAGGGTTTCGCTGGAGGGAATCCCCAAGAATCTGTGCAAGAACCAGTATCAAAGAAATTTATAAATGGGCTGGGACAAAGGTTTCCAAGGGAAGGTACATGTGTGAAACAGTCTGTTCAAAGTGGACAACTCTAAGCCAGGCTTTCCAGAAGGATTTCTAAATAAATGCTGAGTGACTAAGTGACAAAATGGCAGTAAATGATATACAGGGTTGGTAAGGGCAAGGTAAAGCACATTACAAAAGATAACCCTAATTATACATAGACAGTAATAGGCTCAAAACTGGTTCTTTCCTGGGTGGGAGTTTGGGGAATTACCATGTAGATGATTCTGACAATATTAGTCCTCTGCTAAGCAGCAGTTAGACAATGGGCAAACAAAGCAGAGCTCGTCATTCTGCCATTTTATCCACTCAGAGTGTGATCAGTTTTTGAACACAAGGAGCACTTCTGTTCACTCAAACTCAGTAAAGAAATAGCACAATTAGATAAAATATGATGAAGAGCAGTAAGGATGGTAAAATACATTTTCTGCATGAGGACAAACAAAGTAGATAAGATTTCTTCATCTTAGAAAAGCTGTGTTTGGGGGACAATATCACAGAGACCATAAAATCATTGTGAAAATTAATAAATGGAAGAAAAATGGGTAGGTTATGATTTTAGGAGGGTTTGTTGGGGTTTTTTAAATGCAGGAAGTAGGATAAAATACAATAACACCATGAAGGAGAAAGGGAGAATTTATTTTTTAAAAGGAAGTTATCTTTCATTTACTTGTGTAAATCATTGTGTGAGAACATTTCAGATGATGAAAATAGCACAATGGCACAGATTCGTAGGTCCAGGTACAGCTGCTGAAAGTTCAACCTAGTTCATGCAGAAGTGCAGCCTTCGTTGCTTATTTTCAGAGGACAGAAAAGTCCTTCTAAGTTTGTCTTGGAGCTTTTAAATACAATTTGTCTCAATATCCATGCCTGACCACTGCTGGAGAAAAGATCCTGGAACAGAAGCCATGCCTTCTCAATGAATATGGCATGTCCTGTGGGAATTCAGGTCTTCCACCTCTGGATAAGATGCAGGGAGTGGAAGCCAATGTTGAAATGTCCTGCATTTCACCTAGTGTTTGGTACTTTCTTTATTTTTTTTCACAAATTTCTTCCTTGAGACTAAATCCTGCTGATACAGAATGCAAACCTTTGTTTCTTAGATGGGGGTAAAGGGGGAGATGGAGCAAGCTCTGGTAGCATTTGGTAGTAAAGAGGTCACTAGCCAAGTTCCCGGGTTTGTTCCACCCTGAAGAGTTCTGGATCTTGGCTCATCTACTCCAGATGCCATTCCTACTCCTTGTTAATCCAGGGTTCAGAGGAGCAGGTGATGTAAAATTGTCGCTCACTTCAATCTTGCTCAAAGTATAGATGAAACACTTCCTAGAATTTGGCCTAAGTATTGTTTTTCCTAAATATTCACCAAGACATTACAACAAAAGCATACTCTCTGACCGATCCTACAGTGTGATGCTTCTCCATCAGGATCCACCATTCTGTATATGACAGTGATGTTCACCCCTTTTCTACCTCTCTTAACACCAGTTTTCCTGCTCACTGTGGTTTGTTTTTTCTCTCATTTGGACACTCATGCTTTATGAAATCTAAGTAAAACAGACATTGTATTATAAATAGCACCAATATTTTAATTAATGGAACAGGAATTGGTCATTGTGGTCTTTGGTAAAGGTTTCCAATGGACAAATTTGGGTTTGTTTTAGAAAGCTGTGTTTAATAATATCCCCTATCTCCAATAAACAGCATAAAAATTTCTGAAGCATGAGTAATTTACTTAGTCTGTAAGAACAGCAAGTGAACTGTTGTTAATACAATAATGAAATGGTAGTTAATGTGGCTTCACCCTCTTCAAGTAGGAATTGAACATTATCCGACTGAAAGAGTAACATAATTTAAACATGTTGTGGAGCAAAAATATTTTCCTGGCTTGAAATATCTTTAAGTGGAATCTAAATTTTTCAGAGATTACTTTAATAATAAAAATTATACAGTCAGTAAGGGTGATCAGATTGTTAAAAAAAAAAAAAAAGTTCTTTTTTCTTTAATAAAGCAAGGCTTCCTTCTCTTGATTTTGCAAACGCAGCTAATGTAAATTTCTTATTCAACTTCATGTTTTAGATGTAACATAATTAACATTGCAATTTTGGAGGAGGGAAGGAGGTAAGGAGGGAGGGTGAACCAGATGAACTGCTGTTTTGCATAGTATCATAGAAGTTATGATAGAGAGTTATAGTTCCTAAATAACAGCAGATCTATTCCTGACACAGTGTCTGGGTTTCCCTTTGTTTTGAATGAAAGTAATGCCTTAAAATATCCAGACACAGTGATCTGTGTATTATTATTTGCCTGGATATTAAATCCTTTGAGGACAATGAAGTCTTGAGACTTGACTGCTCTTGGATAACTCATCTGCCATTCTCTCTCTCTGATGAAGGCAGAGGTTGGCCAGTTTATTTGTGGGAATATTAGTTTGTTTTACATCAGACAAATACATGTTAATGACCTAGATTTGAAAGATAATCTCCTTTGACCAGAAATCTGTTGGATATAGGGCAACTAACTTCTGCTCACGCAAGACAGAGCAAACTGCAATGTTAGTGTTTAAATATGTGACTATTTCAGCTAGTGTGTGTGTTCATGGCACGTCTAAGAAAAATAATGTAAAGCAAGACTATATTTGCTACTGTACCTAAAATTCACCTTTCCCACTTTCTCTTGCTTTCTGCAAAGCATCTGCCCCAGAAGGGATGAGATGGGGCACAAGGAGATTCTCTTACCTGCCTGCTGTTAGCAGCATTCAAGCCCCAGCCCCAGACTTCAGAGCTCTCCTGCCCTGAAATCGGTGGCAGACCCAACACTGCCCAGTCAGTCCCGTCCCAGGACAAGGGTGCACGGTTTCCCTGGATGTGTGACGGGCTTGGGGAAGCTGCCATCATAGCATATGGGGCACCTGAGCTCACAGCCCACCTAAAAGCAGATTTAAATAGTTTGGGGAAGATTCGGTTTGTTGCACCTTTGGGAAATTTCTCACTGGCCTCTGCCTCGGTTGTAATCATCTTAGATGATTTTGTTAGAATACACCCATGCCCTGACTGTGGCATCTCAGAGCACCTCATATGTCAAACAGTCAAAGGAAAAAAAAAAGTGTATTGATGGCAATTTTTTCAGGCTTGGGTTTTGATTCCCTAAGCTTCTCTAGTTTTTGGAGCTGATCTGCAGCCTACCCTGTGGCAGGCCAGGGACAGCAGACACTGTCCTCCCTGCCTAGGCCAGGGCAACGGTCAAAATGCTGGGACCTGTGGCATCTGTGCCCCTTGCTGAGCACTGGTTATCTCCTGCTTGATACCAGGAAGGGGAAGGGGAAGGAAGAGGCTTTTTTTGTCTCTGTTGGTAGATTCTCTCTTTCAAGCCATTTGCTACAGCAAACACCCAGAACAAACCCCAACAAACACAGATGGAGATTACCAGAGTTTTCTCAGACATTCACACATTTAATTTATGCAACTACTGCACAAAACAAATTAAATATTGCAAATTATATTAATAATTTATATTCTGTGGCTAAAAATAGTCCAGAATATCTGAATAATCTTAAAGTGTTCACATGCAAATTTTATAAGTTTTGTGTGTGTTTTTTTTTTTTTTCTGAGGAGACAAACCAACTGATAAATAAACACTTTCCTTTTTCAGTTATCTGTTCTTAATACCAGTCTTCCAATAAATAAAGGTTTGCGGTTCTTTTCTTTTATTACACAAATTATCCTTTCTGGCTTGCATACCATTTAGCTCTTATTGTTAGCCAAGATCTCAATCTGGATTTCTCTAGCTGTTTTTACATAGCTCTGAAGTGTGATTGGGTTAAACAAAGTATTTGCCAGCTATCTGCACTTCAAACATGTTTCTAAAATTAAATTGTTGCAACTTAGAAACATCTTGACTGTTGGAATGTATTAGAATGTACTACACAAATAGACATCTCTATTTTCATTTTGATTTGCTCCTATGAAGGTTGCTCTATAAAACTGATATTATTTATTCACAACAAAATAAACATTCATCATGAGGTAAAAATCATTGGCACTCAGTGCTGTAGCAACTTGATAGTGCAATCTTTACACAGAATTGTTGGGGATTTTTTTTCTCATCTGGTAAGTAATAAATCCACAAATCCTACAAGGTCATTAGAAGTATTCATACAATGGGAAATGAAATAAGATTCCATTTAAAATGGGTGTGATACTTTTTTTTTTTTACTGTGTTATACACACACATAAATATACGTTCTCACACAGTCTTTATGCGCCCACACATGTAGATATGTGTACATAAATAATAATGTGGGCATATACTTAATTTAGTCATTTAATGCCTTTTGTATTCCCTAAAGGCATTTGTTAGTGGGAAGTCCACCTAGTGATAATTTTTGTATTCCATCTGAAGGTTAAGAGCTCTTTCCAGAGCATTTATCAAACTGAAAACTCCATTTTGAATAACTTCTCAAAATGCTAACTTTTCTGTTAGCCTTTCCCTTTCAGACAGGAATGCAGTTCTGAGGGGCAGGGATACAGAACACATAGGCAAGGGTTATTAAACCTTTCCAATCCTCTCTGCCCATGAACAGGCTCTTTGGTGGGGTGCTGACACCTCTCCAGGAGGACCATCTGCCCAGACCAGTAGCTAAGCAACAGATCTCCTGGTGATGGACTTTTTTTTTAACTTGGCAAAACAGATTGAAGGATAACCTGAAACAATAGATCTAATAGTACATAAGAAAAGTCAGTACTGAGAGGTATAGGCAGATGAAACATGGAAGCATGGCTATAGCAGTGGAAGAGGTATTCTTGGAAGAGGATCTCAGATGCTCATCTGAACTCGTTTTGCTCAAGAATATCAAGGAAAACAGAAGAGAAGAATTTTTCAATTAATTTATCTAGAGGGGAGAGCACAAGAATAACACCTGAATAAACGGTTGCTATGCCAGGAGCCTTCCTGAAATGTGCATGTGATATGTTACATCTTTTATGTGTCCTGGAGTAATTCTAAATCAGTGTGGCAGTGCTGGAGCTCTGGAGAAACCTGTCCTTGGGTATACTGATGAGGTCAGGATTCACTTTGAGGCCCTACGATCACCTGACCTTGAGGTCCTACTTTTCTGAGGGGATAACACCTGGGGTAGGATTGTCTTCAGAAAATATGCCAGTAAACCAGAGAATGAAGATGTGCAGGAGCCCCCTCAGACAAATGGAGACCTGGCAGCATGAATTTCTACTTCACTGGACACCCAACAGCCTCATGAGTACCAGAGAGGACCACTCTACCAGGATCAGACAAGACGATGGGTTTGGGAGCAGCCTAAATACTGCACAATAGGATATCACACACACTGTGCATTTAAAACGAGTGAGCATCAACCTGATTTGTTTGTCCTCTCAGCTGGAACCATGTATGGGGTCTTAAAACAACTAATGCGAAACACAGGCAAATTGATTAAGAAAATAGTGTTCAGTAGCTACTCTTGGTCCTTTTGCTTCCCTGTCTCCTTCCTTCTGCATCTGTCTCTTCTCAACTCCTTTTGTACTTTTTTCTACCCCAATTTTTGCCTCACTAATTCTTAGTTCTGCTCTTGCCTACCTCCTCTTTGATGCTTTCTTCCTCACTGATTTCCAAACATGTGACCTCCACCTTCTGCTTGCAAAATTCAGTTCCTTCCTCAACGCCTGTCTGCTCCTGCCCTTTTCTGCTCTTTGAGGCTAAATTCTCTTCCTCCAAAGAAAAGATAAATCATAAAAGGAGAGTTCCACCTCACCAAGACCACCTCTGAACTGAGAGATGTTACTCTACCTTTTAAGAATAAGCAGGAAAACAGTTGATTTTTCTAAAATGAAAACCTTCCACTTCTGGATATCCACAGAGCTCCTAATTGCTAAAAGATTTCCAGTACCACAAAGCATTTTGAAATGTATCACTACTCATTTGTACTACTGTTCGTCATATACATCATGACCCTTTGCTGGCACAGAAAGCTGAAGATCACCAAGTCTGTTGGCCCATGAGCTGTCTGTGCCTTTTTTTCTGAACACCCAGAATGTGCAACATGAACCATTTGGAGGCTTTGGAAAGTGAACACGAGTGCTGCAAACCAGCATTTTACTTTTATTCTAAGTTTAAATCTCAGCAAAAACAGTTGTTTTTGCATAGTACATGTTGTTCTTGTCTACTGAAAACTGAGTAATGTGGTAGTATATGCAAATAGTAATAGATTAAAGATTTGGCATGCTCTGTAATACTTCAGTGACATGTCCAATCATAACAGTACCATCTGCTTTTTCTTATATGTGCTAAATTTACAACACTATGCTAATTCCTACATTAGTTTACACACCACCTTGAGGAAACTACTTAACAGATAAGCAATATTTGGGTTTTGTGACTTATCTTTAGCAAGCAGTTAGTAAATGTCTCTCCAATTACTTTCAGCTCTGTTCCTAGAGAAAGGAGTTTAGAAGTCAATAACATTGATTATGTACTCTTTATCAATGAAGGAATGCCAGTGACTTGCAATTCAAATGCTAGTTCTCTAAGTGTTTGCTCATTCAGATCTGGCTAGAATTTTGATAGATTGAAAGGGTGATCAAACTTTCATAGAATCATAGAATCATAGTCATAGAATCATAGAGTCATAGTTTGTATTGGAAGGGGCCTTCAAAGGTCATCTAGTCTAATAGTGCAATGAGCAGGGACATCTTCAACTAGACCAGGTTGCTCAGAGGCCCATCCAGCCTGACTTTGGATTTTTCCAGGGATGGAGCATCTACCACCTCTCTGGGCAACCCGTTCCAGTGTTTCACCAACCGCATTGTAAAAAATTTCTTCCTTCTATCTAGTCTGAGTGTACCTTCCCTTAGTATAAAACCATTACCCCTTGTCCTGTCACAACAGGCCCTGCTAAAATTTCTGTCCTCTCTCTTATAAGCCCCTATTAAGTACTGAAAGGCCACAATAAAGTCTCCCTGGAGCCTTCCCTTCTTCAGGCTGAACAACCCCAGCTCTCTCAGCCTGTCCTCATAGAAGAGGTGTTCCAGACCTCTCCTATTCACCTGGTTCCAAACCTGTCTTGGAGCTTGGACACCAGCACAACACAAGAACCCTGATTTTGTACAGTTAAATGAAAATTAATCCCTTCTGTATGGAGTGGAAACTTTACCATATTGCTAACTGTACCTTCTCTTCATGTGGTGTTCAATTTGACATTACAGAAAATATCACCTTACTGATCAAGGCCATAAACAAACCTACAAAACACGTGGATATGTTCTCCCTGTAATTTGGAAAGAAAACAAAAGTAATAGAAAACCCATGGACAATATTGGCAATATACCCCTCCTCATGCTTGGCCAATGATATTCTGAATCCAGGCAGTGAAAGGCTCCTTTTGCTGGCCGTCTGGGCTTTCTATGAGTCTCTTGCCATGTTGGCTTCATGGCTGGATGGTCTACTGATGATCCTGGAGCTCATTTGCAGTGGCTCTGCATGGCATTGCACTGAATGATTTCTCACCACAGGATGAAAGGCTGAGTTATCCCTTCTTTGGGTCTGAGGGGAGCAGGTATTTCAAAGCACAAGACCATTGAACCATCACCTGAGGGGACAGATGTCTAGAGGATAATTTAGATGTGTTTGACACATTTAAATAGATGGTTTCAGCTTGCCAGTATTGGAATGACTCCTAAAATAGACGTCAATATAAAGAATAAGGCAATTTGTTTTGGATGATTAAGAGAATATGGCTCATATATCCAAGGTGTGACAATTCCAATCACATCTTCGTTTCAATTTACAGGAAAGAAATAAACCAGGCTTCATTATTGTTCATACTGCTGGTGCTATATATTTGACATGATAATCTACAGTATTAGTCAGTAAATTGACTCACTGGACTGCCCTTGATCATATGTTCCATTTTCCGCTCAGCAGAGCCCTCTCTAACAGCTATATATAACCAGGGAGAAAAGGGAGAAAAAAAAAAGAAAAAAAAAAAAGAGAGACAGTTCGCTCTTAGATCATTATAAGATGATGTTGCGTTCAGTTTTCCTGTTGCTTCAAAGGTTATAAATGATGTGATCTTTTTGCCATCGCAGATAATATATGGCCGCTGTTTGTCTGACTTGTCAACTCCTCACACAGAAATCCAATACTCCCCACTTGTCACATATTCATTTCAGATATGTGTTCTCTTGCAGGGCCCAAAATGAAATAGTCACTATATTCCTATCTGCCAGTTTTCAAGTCTTGCCTTGTGTGGTCCTTCCTTGTCAAATCACATTTGTCACGTTAGCAACCCACATGAGTACTTGCAGCAAACGTAAAATCTCCTGATCATAATTAAAATTCTGCATGCTTTTCTATTAAATAAAGAAAATCATCATGCATCTTAATCCATAGCTCTCCTCTTCTGCCACTGTTTTTTAGATGTCTGATTACTGAGCTAATTGCTCAGGCAGATTGTTTTTAGACTGCATCATGCCTTTATGGATTTTATATCACTGTCAAAATAAGTATTAGATTAATCCTGGCTCCTCATCTACGTGTTGAAAAATTGTTTCCTCAGACCAGACGGAAGTTAAAATTAGGAGTAACCTCTAAAAGGTCTATAAGGGTGAAGGACAGTTCTCAGTGCTAAGAAAGGATGAGCACACAGACTCAGAAAGCAGACAGCTCAGTAGGAGATTGGCACAAGTTACAAAATACAAACTTGTGTAGCTGTATTCCAGCAGCATATCTGCAGCTGTAACCTGTGCTGCTGCAGAAGGAAGGCGAACCAGAGAGCCTTAGCGTAGAAAGAGCCTATTGCTACACCTGTCCAGAATGGTAAATAATTGTTCAGAGACTTTTTTACTGACCTTTGTTTCAGGAGTACTCACAAGTCAAGGAGAATTACAAGGTGTAAATCAGAAATACTCAGCTGAGGGTCAGCACATCCACAAAGAAATATAATTCAGCTCAGAGTCTCCCTGAGGAACAATCCCTCACAAATGTCTCTTAAACTCACTCTTGATATATTGGGCACATTACAGAAGAAACTGTTTAACAACACTGATTAATATTTTCAGCAACTGTAAATCTCCCAGTGTACTGCCTGGTACTGGCTCTGCCAGCTGGCTCTCAGGGGCTCTTCTGGTCCTGTTCCTTGCCATCTTACGATTCTGTGTTTGTAGTTTGAAGAACAGAATAGAAATCAATAACTGTCCAGGCCAAACAGCTTTCTCTATGTTGTAATGCTTTAAACACACAAATAGGCTAAAGTCTAAGCCTCTTTGCTTTGAAGCTTCGAAAGCTGCTGGCAGAAAAGATCCCCACATTCATGTGAATTTGGTACCAATTCCTAAGACATCTCCACTTTGATATGGAAGGCAAGCAGGGAGGACTTGTGGGAAAAGGAAGGTCAAAATTCACATCCCACCATGGCATAACCATTACCCTTTGGGCATCCCTGTACCCCTGGGGTACAGCACTTTGGGAGTGCAGTCATTTGCCTTTGGCTAAGGCAGCCTGCAGCTCACACAAGAGATAAGGTGTGGTACGCCCCCTAAAATACCTTTCTATCTCCTCTCAGATGAATAAGACCTGACTGCAGGAGAACTAGGTTCTTGTTTCATAGCTGAAGGAGGTAAATATTTGAGACTCCTGAGAGTCAGGTTGGGCAGCAAGGAAGGTATAGCAGTGACAAAAAAAAAAAAAAAAAGTGAGACTCTGAGAACAGTGACTGGGATGTCACATGCAATAAAACCATCTATGAGCCTCACTGGGGTAGAAAAAATATTCAGGAAATAACAGCTGTTAGATTCAAACACAGCATCTGATGAAAAAATTCTGTTGTCATGATATAAGTCTGATATTCAACCCCAGCTACACAAATACCCACAAGATAACTCATCGAACAAAGGTAAAAGCAGTAACAGAACAAAGAAGGGTGGCAAAATCATCAGTCTTCATGAATCAAAAAGTAAAACTCAAATAGATTATTTTTACAACAAAATAACACCATATAAGCCACAAAGGAAAGTGAACAAAGATCAAAGAGCAAATAAGAGACAGACAACACAAACAGGCATCCCCAGTATCTAGAAATAATAGAAGAACAAGAGTATACAGCACCAGAGCATCTTAAAAGAGCTGTCATGTATTTGAGGAAAAAAACACCCTTTGTGCAAACTTGAAAAAAAAAAGAACATTTATGGCGAGGGAGCATGACAACATTTCCTGTGCCTGCAAAAAGCTACCCTCTCCAGACTTTTTATTACTCTTTCTTCACACTCCTTTTTGGTTCCTATAAAAAAGTGCAGTTTATATCTCCACTACATGAACATCCAGCATAGGTAGCACTAAGGGCAGAATAAAAGACTAACCCATCAGCAAAAAATACAGAAGTGACTCCACTGTAGTTCATGACAGACAAATCTAGGACATCTCCAAAATAAGGAACAAAATAGCAGTGCTCAAAAACATTTTAAAAAAGAACTTCAACAGCTAGCTAATCAATTGTTTTTATGTAAGATCTGAAGACAATGTGAAGGTGAAGATTTGGAACAGCAGCACTGACTTAGTGTTTCATGATTTACTTTTTTTTTAAATTATGAGAGTAAATAATCTTGTTTTCCTCCATTGTTTTTCTTCCTTGACTGTATGGGCTAAGGACCGTGGGTAGTCCCCAACCACCATCTGAGAAATCAGAAAAGGCAGGAAGAAGTTGGCTTATGCTAAGTCCTTAAATATGCTAAATTTATTCCTGCTCTTGTTCATGTAATTGTATAAACAGAAATACCTCAGATCAGGAAAGAAAACTAGAGTAACTAGCTCTTACCCTTTCTCTTTCAATCCTGCTCTCCCTGAAGGCACAATCACTGAACTCAGTGTTACTATGTTCATGACAAACACCAGCTGAACCCTGTAAATATGCATTACAATTTGCAAAACCATTAGTCATCCTGTTTGCTTTCATCTAATACACAGCTTTGGTTATTACTATTTCTTGATTAACCTTACACAAGACCTTCCTCCACTTCCAACACCCTTTTCACTCCCAGCATGCACTCCTGGTGGCTCCAGTGGCAATAGGTACTCCTAGTCCCACAAGAGCTGAGGAGCTAATATGAACAACTCATAGCAAGTTTAAGAAAAGTGTTTTAATAATTCATAAATCGTCACATTGAACTGACTGCTCTATCCATAAATAGTAAATGCTACTCATCACAAAAATACTACCTCTGGCTTTGAAAGTCCTTGAGCTGCAAAGTCCTGGAGCTCAGGAGGATGTATTGAGGACATATTGCTGTCACAGAGAGCTTACTGCTCTAGGCAGAGCCCTGGCCTAACACAGGACAGCCTTCTTGGGGTTTACCATCTCCAGATGGAGCTTCCCACAGCGGAGATGTAGCTGGCTGCTGAAGAGATGCTCCATGAGTTTCAAGGATACATTGGCTATTTAACATCTAAGTTTGGATAATGACCAGAAGAAATGTTCCTGCCAAGTTCCTTTGCCTTCTGACTATAATGCAGCATGCTTAGCTTTATCAGGCAACAAGTTCATTTTGTCTAAGATGTAAACCTGAAAGCAAGAATCTAAATCCAGTATTATACGTTTCTGTAGACATGACTAAAAAAAATGTTTACAAGTATTTTTTAAAAAACTATAATAAAGATCTATTATTTCTGATAGGAATCCAGTCTTATGGGGTCTGTGATAAGAAATTTGACTTTTGCTATGTAGAAAGGTTAAGCTGAAAACAAATGTTACATGAAGACCACATTGTTAGGCTGAAAAGCCTAAAAAAAGATTTTCAAACTGGGTAGGAAGAACAACTAAGCTCATGCTTTGTAGGAAAAGGTTGAGAGCTATTTTAAAAAAAATTACATAGAGAGCAATAATTTTGAAGGTAGCAGATAAATCAAGGAACAACTAATCCTCTTTAGTTTTGCTAGGGAAATCATTACTAGAAATATTGGTGAGGCTACCTGGAGTGAAAAGTGTGTTACCCAAATGTAAGACGCTCAGAGAGCAACATAGAATTAATAAATTCAGAAAATCTGAAGCCCAGGCATGGCAGGACATGCCAGCATACAAGAGTCTGGGGAAAACTGGCAATTATTAGACAGACACAAAAGAAATACAGTGACCTATGTGGGAAATACAATGTAAAGCTGAAGTGCTAAGGCTTGGACAACTGGCCCAAGCCAGAGTTGACCTACAGATGAATCCTGTATATTTTATCACTGGAAACCATTATGCTAGTAGGTGTTGTACTAAGTTATAACAACTCACGCTGATGTAAAAAGTGCTAGAGCATTGAATTACTGAAGCCTGAACAACAGGCCCCAAGCTGAAGCTGCTAATTTAGTATGTAATCATTAACAAAGTGAAAGATGCGGCCTAGAATATAATCAGTAGTGAGGATGAAATGCTGAGAATGTATCCAGCTTTCCTTTCTCAGCCTTGTTCAAGGCTGAGAACCCATGTACTTGGCCTTGTTAGAAACTCCTTTGGTCTCCTTCCCGAGCCCTGGCCAGGCTTTGGGTGGAATCCAACAGGAGAATGAAACCAGAAATTTTCCACTCAAAACAAAGGTGCCAGCTATTCTGGCTTGCTGATTTTGGGGTATATAATGCTGGACCAGCTCACAGTGACTTTGGAAGCCTCACCTATGGGTGAACGCCCCGCGTAGGATTTCCCACTTGCTGGGACAGGCTCCCCAAACCCTCGCTGTAACCGGGGCTGCCCAGCCACTGCGGGGCTGGGTGATGGTAACGTGTGCAAGTGGTGATGGATCTTTCTTAGTCACTGTTTTTTTCTCTCATGCAGTAATGATTTGATGCATTACCCTGTATTTTCCTATTTGTTGCTTTAGGTGCATTATTCTACATTTTCTTACAGCATGTTTTACTCTGTTACATTATTTGGTCGGCACTAGTAAAATACACCTACTCCTTTCACTCTGGTGTCCGAGTTTAATTGGTATACTTAATCAGCAAAACAAAAGCTAATGTAGAGAGAACAATATCTAAAATATATTACACCTCCTCTTTTTCATTTTAGACACACACGTACATATACATGCACAAATACCCAAGGAGAGAACCGTCTGATGGAAGATTAGCTGACCTTATGGTCTAATAAGGAAACTTCACTTGAATAGCTGCATAATTTGCCACTGCTCCTCTGCAAAGGATGGGGCAAGAACTTGCAAAACTTGCAAGAAAGGTAATTTTTTTTTTGCAAGAGCCACTGAAAGGTTATAGGAAATACTTATATAATCTATTGGTAGGATTGGAAAATTATTGAGCAAGAGCAAGTGATTTTCAGAAGACTTGAGTATCCACTTGTTGGTGTAAATATTTGCAAACACAAGAATGTCCCCCAAATTTTGCATGGGAGGTCCCATGACAGTGGCAGGATCATGAGCCTTTCAGTTAGGACAGAGTATTTATGCAGTATAAGCAGGCATGCTGCACATGAAACAAAATACATGGGACCAGACAAATACATCTTAATTCATCTAACTAGGTATGTAATGGTGGAAAAGAGTGTTAGGACCTTGTACATCTTCCAGGCAGAAGATTCCAAGGGCTCTAAAAGAGCATTCTGTGAGGCACAGGTTCTCTCTATCTCACCAGCCTGCAGTGGCATCACACTTGATAAGACTTGATATAATTTCCATTGCCTGCCATGCTCAGCACAGAAAGAAGCCTACAAGATGAAAATTCTGCAGATGGGATAAATGAGAAGGCTTAGTGTCTGGTTCTACACTGTGCTTTGCAAAACCTGAAGACCATGAGTGTGGTAAAACCCTTTGTTTTTTCCATAAATATCTGCTGTACAGCTCTTTCCTGTCAATTTAACAGAAACAAATCCTATTAGAAAAGTGAGCCCCCCACGGAAGTGAACGAGAAAGCTGTCGTAGACAACAGATAGATTAATTTCTCAAGAAGTTTGTGCTAGGGAGTGTCATGCCTGCTACACGCAGGTATCTCTAAGACTTCACATCCTGAAGAGGAAACACACCACTTGCTTTCCTAGAATGTCATGCAAGATCTCGCATTTGTGCAACTCAGATAATCTCTAATGAACAGGGTTTGTGATCTCCATTCTTAATTAGTTATCGCTTTAACAGATGAAGATTACAGAACACCTGAAGACAAGTCTCTACCACCAGCAAGCTTGGGAAGGCTTAACAGAAAAATGAATGAGTCAGTTACAGGCAGAGCACTTCTACATGACTAGCAGAAAGAGTTATCTCAGAAAACTACATGGAGAACCACTTGAAGACGGTGAGGTGAGACATGAAAAAAAAGGTGTTATATCTCCTAGGACTCTTGTCATGATATTACTGAGCAATTAAAACCTTGACACCGTGGCAAAATAACTTGCACTTATGCAAGTGGATTATAAATATGTGTGTACAAATGCAGTATCTGTATGAGAAATGACATACACAAGTTAGAAATTAAATTATCTGAAGAGCTATGCTATCTCTCAGAGAGAAGTTACAGGCTCAGTGCAGAAATTCATAGGATTCTGGACTTCTGTCTTTTCATGTCCTTTGCCAACCACAGCAGCCTTTTCTGACCTTTCCGATTTGTTTCTCTGGGAGCTAAAAACACTCTGACACACTCAGTATGTCAGATACATTCAACAAGCCACTGGAAAACTGAGCTTTCCTATAGTAAGTCCTCCTTGACATTGATCCTGTTGTAGTAAAGAAGTGTTCTGTGGGAAAAGCCAGGGCTGTGCCAGTTCTAAGATGCTACTGAGAGAGTCCAGTCACAGAGAGTGGAAGGGGGCAAATTTTTAGTGACCTGTGACTGGGCTTGGCATGGTGTTTTCAGATGCTCCCAACTTGAAATGGATCATTGTAGGGACTCTGGAAAGACTCAGTAACAAGTGCTCAGAATATGTGCAGTTTCAAGGTGTTTATCGCTTCCAGTGTAATGTTCCCTAGCCTCTTTCTTATGTTGTAGCAAAGAAAATCTCCTTCTCCACCTATCCATCTACTCCCAGTTGGCCAATTGCTTCTTTTGTGCAGGACAGATTAGTGTTATTACAAAAATTAAAAAGTAAAAATAATAATAATAATAAAAAAAGTAAGACAATCAGGCTGCAAGAGAAATACCCAAGTACAGATATCCATATTTACAGTAAATCGCTTCTTGCTGTAGCAGTGGATCAAGTGAAATAAACATTAAATCAAACTAAATGTGTAAGAATCAGGCTCTGACTGATGACTTTGCTGTAAGCCATGGCTGTTAACTTGAATAACTAAACAATGTTGTTTTCCCTCTAGAAAAAAAGATAAACAAATGGCTTCAACATCACTTTTTAAAAAGTACTATAAAACCTGGATTTTACTGGAATCCATGAAGTTTTACAGACCTTGAGACAGCATGACGTTTCAACAGTCTAGTTAATACAATTTGGTTTTGCACAATGTCATTTGGACAACATCATTACAGAATGCTTCACAATTAATTACATTCAAATAGCGGCTTCTATCCCCTGTGGAGAACAGGACTAATTGGGTCAGATGTAAATATGCATTTCATGGATCCTACTGAACACTTGCCCATCTCACCAATTTACCATGTAATTTGATACAACTGGTGTACTATGCTCTGGAGATGTGCAGGGCGAGCACAATTGCCAGTCAGGGTAGAAATACATGGATACAGCAGTGCTGGTATTCTCAGTCTGCATTATGCTTGGCTCTAACTGCCTGACCCTTTAATTCTCTTGCAGAAATACTAATTTATATTTATTCATGCTGAAATACTCTGGTGTTGAAAATGAGGCTTGGGACAGACCTCAGTACTGATGAGAAGTGTCATGACAGACCCCTGGCAACATGGGATCAGAAACTGTTCTCTTCCCAGATGTCTTCACCCCTCCATTGGAAAGAGGATCTGACCATCACTGCAGCAAGAAACCCTGAGAGCAGGGTCTTATTGGGTCCTGAGTCTGGTCAGGGGAAGAGTAAAGCTAAGCTAGCAACAGGGAAAGAACAAAGGAGAAAACTTGGGGGCAAAGTTGTTTCCTTGACCCCTTGTGCAGTTTAAGCTTAAATCTTGGGACAGCTATGGCTTTTCACTATCTTTCTGCAGTCTTGAGTAGGGGCAGTTTAGGTTTGAAATGGTCCTCCTGAAATCCTCTTTCTCAATCTTTTTATCATGAAACACGTTTGACATTTTTTTTCACTGTCTTTTTTTCCATGAAATGAGGTGGGTCAGAACACATGCAGCAAAAGAATCACCATTTTCTAAAATAATGTGGAAAACAAAAGCTTGTGTGTGTGGTAGATGGCTCTTGAAAAGCTACTTCTTTCTGCTTTAAAGCATCAAAAATAAGAACACCATTTTTTGTCTCTTTCCAGCTTCCTCTGCCCTATTTTCAGTTTGCACTATCCCCTAAGTATAATAAAAAATGAGACATTTGCACCCAGCTGGAGAGTACCTTTCATGAGCTGCAAAACTGCAGAGTTCATTTCTGGTGTGTTTCCTGCTGTTCATGAGTAACTACCAGGACAAACTCACTCGAGTGAAGTGCAAACTTCAGTCCCCAAGGCTTGTCAGTTCAGAGCTGATCCTTTCAGCCACTGCACACTGGGTAGGTACAAGAGAGGACTCAGAGTTTCTAAACCAAAGTAACACTACCGAGCAAACAAAAAAAAACTTTATCAAGTACTCCTTCTGGCTTTACCAGTCCTACCTGTCCCAGGTGGTGCAACATACAGTCACGTCATCATCCTAGATCTGAAATATTGTAATATTACTGTTCTGTAGCCCCTTACAATGCTTATATCCTGTTCATAGATTATATAAGGAGTAATTTGCTAAAGTATTAGCAAGTGGCCAACATGAGTCATTATACTGTGTCATGTCCTACTTGGTGCTTTGGTGCCATGCCTGGTCCCTACAATTTGATTATCTGTCCCCTGCAACCATGGAGTACTCTGCATTGCACTGCTCTGGTAATTTCAGCAAATATAAAGATTCACCATTATGCAGCCTTACCAACTCCCCATCAGTCCTCCAATTCTCTGATTTCCACCACCTCTAGACTAGGCATCTTTTTCCCCATCCTCAATTTTTGTGGGGTTTTGTTTTGGGTTTTTTTTTTTCAGAAGTTGAAATTTGTTCTCCTAATTTTGTTCACCTGGTTTTGCCCCTACTTTGGTACTTGGATTCCATTACTTTAGCTTGTTCACTTGTACTCTATCAGCTTTAATTAACTCTTAGATATTTGGGACTTGACATTTGGAAGTCTTTTCAGGAACTGGTATTACATGTTCTGTATATTATTCTGCCTTTGATTACAGAATGTTTAATGTGCCAAAATTTGTATTTGGTTTTCAGAATTGTCTCCCTTGGAATGTAACTATCCTTTTTCTCTTCTATTTCTTGGCTTGGAGTTTTCACTTAATTTTCACTTGGATTTTTCAATCCACCTCATACAGCCTATCACTTTATTGTGACTGAGGCTGTAAAATATGAAACACAAATACCTGTTTTGAGTTTTTTTTACATTCCCTCCTCCAATAAGGGAGGGAAAATCTTCCATTTCACTTTTCATGACACTTGTATACAGGCCCTTATAAAAAAGAATTTATCTCTTCCACTGTTTCTTTGTCTGTGTTTTCTTTTCACTGGAAAATCTGCATTTCCAATAAGCTTAGACTGTCTACCTGCACAGACTGTTCGTACTGGATTTTTTTTATCCATTGCTTGGATACCACCCCCATGGCTAAACTGCTTCTTTTCCTACAGGTTACTCTTTCTTTGGGGACTCCTGCCTCTCTTTAGACTTGTGCCTAGAGCTAGACCAAGGATTCATATCAAGATGTTTTTCTAGTTTGAGATGATTCTTTTGTTCATATGTTTTAACTCACTGTAGTAAGGCCATTTAATACACAATAAAGGTACTTTGACTGATGTTGAGTAGGGCCATTCCTATTCTATTCATGCTCACAATAAAAAGACAGACAAGGACATTCAGATGAAGTCACAAGGTGATATGGCCACGTGTTGAAATGTATTATGTCTATTATTTAACTGGTTCTCTGTAGTCATATGCAGGACTATAACTTCAAGCTAAATGATCATTTTAGAGTATTTAACTTCTACTGGATTTTTTCTGCACAGTTACATTAAAGAGCTAATACAATCAACCTGGAGAAATAAAAGTAATCACAATATCTTGAAGGTGTTTATCTACAGCAGAAGCTAAATGCTCTTTAATCTATTAAGTAAGCAAGATACGAGAGAGAAAGTCATTCAGACTCAGATTCCTATTTTTCACAATGAAATTTGTGTGCTTGAGCTCATTTGGTGTGTACCAAAAATAGCTCAGCAAAAAGGGCTTTCCTTGAGCACTTCCATTATTCACATGATGCGGCACCTTACATAACACGAAGCATGCACGTCATGCCGCTGAGTGTGGTGCACATGGGTGCTAGTGGGCAAAAATTTCCACTGGGGACAGTAGTACCAAGTGTTTTAAAGGCAAAGTCAGGCTGAAGTCACTGCTGTTTTTCAATGGGTAAATCTAGAAAACCTTGGAAAATTGTTTGGGGGGTCTGATGGAAGTATTTCAGAGATAGCCTCTGAAAATCAGTGTTAATGCATACGTCTTATTTTTAAAGATGGAAATACTATATTATCTTGACAGTCTCAGTGACTTTGGGCACTTGGGGTACCTGCCTTGCCACCAGCAGCTCCATCCAGACACCAACAGTTGTCTGAAGCTGCCATCTTTGCTTAGTGGAATTATCCTTTGCTGCTGTAATCACTTAGTCTCAGTCCGAGCTCTTTCTACTGAAGACACCATTTGTGCCTCCCTTTGCTAATCTGCATGCATGTGAACCCCCTTGGCTGCAGCATTGTTATTTGTATTGCTCTGTGTTCCCTGCACATGGGATTAAAGTCTGTCAAAGCCTCCAGCTGCACGGTTTTTCATTTAAGCTATAAAGTATTGCTTTTAACACTAACAGTCCCAAACTTAACCTCTATTCTTGGTCACAGTGATAACCATCACACATACAGTTTAGGACATCATCTTTGAGATGATGGTATGAATACTAGTATACTGTGACTCATTTTGACTACGGATCATATAACATAATAATTACTGTTTTCAAAAGGGATGATTGAACCTGTGTAAACAGAGTTGTTCTGATTCCCTGGAAACCCATCATTTTGAAAAATAAGCAAATCTTGTTTGATTATTACAAAACATATTTTAAAAATAAGTTATTTTCTTTCAGGTGATCTAGCACTATGCAAATTCAGATTTTAATATATTGAAACTACTACATCCTCAGTACCATCAGAGTCATGGCTTCTGCAGCCTGTATGAAAAAAGTAGTATTATGATATACAGTAAATAGGCAACTGTTTCTCTCAGCCGTGAAGTATTGCTGCTGATGGGTGTATTTAACTGTGAGCAGGAAGACTACACAAATCTTTTGGACAAGCATTGAATGCTTCTTCCAACAGAAACTGCATGGGGAAGGCAGACAGGTTGAAGTACTGATTACCTGAGAATATAGGGATTTATTCTGTATTGAAGATGGCAACAGGTTCTGATAGTGCAATCTTTTCTAATGCAATGGCAGGTCAATGGTTCAGCTGTAAATACAATTTCCAGACAATCAACAATACAAACCAGGCTTTCCTAGAGAAGAATTAACCAGTCTGGTCTTTGGCTTAAGAGATCTGATGGTCTCTTAAGGTGTCTTGTGCTTTCATGCAGTGCTTTGAGGGTTGCAGCACCAAGAACAAGACCCAGCAGAAGCAATAACTAAAGCAGTGACAAAGGCTTACAAATCCAAGAACAGTATTCTTATTTTGTAGATTTAGCTGCTAAATCCAGGAATCCTGGTCAGACATGATTTAGTGCCTATTTTTTATGTCCCCAGATTAGCACTGAGAGATGCGGTATAAATATTCAATCGCCCCTCTTCTACACTGTCTCCTCTTGACTATGACTTCTAGATTTACATTCACCATAAACCCTTGGTTCAATGAGCAATACCTCAGCAAGTCAAGTTACCTGCTTGTGAGGCTTCCTGTGGCACCACAGGCTATGTTGCTATGTACTCCTCTGCACATAAATGTCCTGCTCTTGAGCAGAAAAGTACTGAGCTGCAGCTATGATAGCATTGCTCCAGAAACCTCAGTCTTGGTATGTTTCCTCTGTTCACCTTTCAAGTGCACATCACTTCTGTGGTGGAAGTTCTCCAGGGGAAATCAACACCAGCGCAGCTCGCTCTTAGGCCTCTGCAGGAAGAGTACTGCAGTGACATGGCCCCTCTGTGTACTGCCCTGCCTATATATATAATACACAATATTAAAAGTAGAAGAGAGGTTTCTACAAGCTTTCCTGAGAGAGAGGATAACCAGGCCTTACGAGAACCTTAGCTAAGACTACTAGGACTTTCTGACTGCTAAGACATGCAACACTGACTACTGACTTGGACTGGTTTTGTAGTTGTATGGCATCAGTTTTCCAGTGGCAGCATAGTCATATCTTCTAGAAAGACACTGAGTTTTTTCTTTTTATGCTCAGTTTTGTATACATGTAAATACGATTATTTCTACAGTAGAAATTATCCAGAAGGGAAGGCTCACTTCTACTCAAGCAGTAAATCTAGTTTGAGATTGTAGCTCTGAAAGTGAATAATTTATTGCATTGCGAACACTCTATTCTAATTTTGCTGTGTAATGTTAACTATCGTTTTTGCTTTGATTTTCAAAGCTACTAATTCCCTTTACAGTATACAAAATCCGCTGAAATTATCTGCATCTTATAATCACATAACTTTGCAGAACTTGATCAAAGTCAGAGGCCCATTACACCTCAAAAGCTGTTCAAGTAATGTTTTTGTTCTAGGAAATCAAGTCCTGAAAGATTTAAATATTAGTCCCATTTTATCTGAATGAATACATTTAATTTCTCAGTCACCAGTACCAAGCAGTGAGCTGCACACTAATCTTATTTCTCTCTCCATCACTGATTTTATTACCTCCCAACTCACCCCTGATTTTACTGTGTAAAACATTTCAGACCAATGGCTCTTCTCCAAGCCAATAAAAAGAAACCAATGCCATACATTTTTTTTCATTCCCAGCTATTCATACTCCACTAAGCAGGACTCAGGACATCACAAGGAGGAAAACTTCAAGTCGATGGTTCAGGAATAAATACCATACCAATAAAAATGCATTTCATTACACATACTAAATTTTGTTGGAATATGCTCATCTGAAAGATAATACAATGTAGGATTTTCTGTCTCAAGTCATTTTCTCTGCTCTTGTTCCCGCCATTAACCCTATATTTATTCAGGACCAGGCTACCCAATATATATGCATTTTCCTTGGGAAGTTTGGAAACGGGGGTGGCACAAGCCAACCATGGAAAAAAGCAAGCATAAGGATGGGCCACAAGAATGTACAACATGAAACTGCTGTTCATGCTGTGGACAGTACTGTGTATTTTGTGGGGACATTTAGCAAAGAGAATACAAGAGCATACTAGTGATGACATCAAAATCATCCATTTTGCTGATTTATGACATCATTGCACATACTAAAACTCTCCCTTGTTTCTCTTTCTCACTACAGTTTTACCCTCAAACTTGAACTGCCGATCTGATTCACTGTCCCGTAAGCTGATGACTCTTTGCTCCGCAAGCCATTCATGCGCAGCACGGACTCGATGCTTTCATTCCCAACAGTCATAGTCTGTGCCTGTCCCCAGAGTGTCAGCATAGATAGCAGCAGCAAGAATGAGAATAGCACAGTGGTAACACGACACACATACACAACATGCAAAGAAAAGAATGGCTCAGTTAGAGACGACCATCATGCAAAACAACATGAATCACTTTCAAGGCAAAATAAACTGAGAAAATTTTGAGAGACAAACTCAAGTAAAGAAATGCAGAAAACATACCCCAAAGAGATGGCCTTAGTAACATTATTGCCTATTTTAAAATTCATGCAACCAGATTTATAGGAAAAGTGAGAGCAAGCCTGTGCAAATGGATAGGTGTCTCTTACTTCAGCAGAATATTTCCTTGTGTTTAATTAGGGCATTACCCATTTTGCAAAGAATCCATCTACCAACTGGCTTAGAATAAACACAGGTCTTCTGGTGATTTGGTTTTAAATAACTTTCTTGTAATATTCACCAGAATAATCATTCCCACAGCAGATGAATTACCACTTCCATGGACCAAAACCTCCTGATTTTTGAGTGATGTCACTGGATACTGTTACTTACTAATGGTAGCTTCTTGCCTAATTGTTCATCTCTAAAGAAGACATTGTATCCAAAACGGAAATTAGAGACTCCATACAGCAGCTTCTGCTGCTGCCAGGCTGGTTTTGGAAACAAAGGCTTCTAGTAGCAGTGCATCTGGCATGCATACCTGAAGACAGGCAAACATTTTTGCTCTCTCCTGTAATCTACCAGGAATCTCGATTCACCTGACAATAATATTAAACCAGACAACAGCACTGGATTACTTCCCGGAGCACCCATCAAATATTACCTCAGCTACAGAACACTTATTAGACAGACCTGTCAAAACACAAATGCCCTGTGCCACTGTTGTCATCCCTTTTGTAAAGGAAACGATTATTTACGGCTTGAAGCACTTGTGCAGCTCAAGCAAATGTTTATTTCACCTAGCAATTGCATATGCACAGTGTAAACCTAAATGTTTCTACTGATACTGAAAACCAGTGACATAGATACAGGAAGAATGAAGACTTTATAGTTGTGGGAATGATCATAACTGGACTAAAATTCAATTTAATGTCTAATGTCTTTCCATTTACCAAAGAAAACAATTAGGAAATGTGGACAGACTTCCTGAAAATATTTCTAGACCGACATCTAGGTGAAAACCAAGCTTCTCTACTATATTTCAGTCATTGGTATAAAATGTGATAATGATACTCACAAATAGGCCCTTTGTCAAAAATTTGAAGTTTGTACCAGTAACAAACTGTGAAGTAGTAGAATCTAGAGAGAAAATTCTTCTAATCCTTCTCTTTTTTAAAGTGGCCATGTTTCCTCATTTCAGTTGGGAAAAACACCGGCTTCTGGTGGTTTAAAAGTCAGGGCAGAACTGCTGATTGCTCTATAATGGGTTACCCTAAGGAATCTCCGATTTTGGCATAACTAGCTAGGGTAGCAGTAGAAAAGACAGGGCTCAGGCATGTGCTGATGTCAGCACATCTGGGCGATGTCAAGGAAATAATATCAGTCCTCTATCTATGTCATTGCTTCCAACAGTTCCTTATCCACTGGTGGGTGCCCATAGTAGTACAACATTTGTGAAGGTACAGCTGCCCCAGCATTTGTAAGAAGGGAATAAAATTCTTGGAATCAGTGACCAAACAATTGACATTTACTGATAACTTCATAAACTGCAAATAAACCAAGAGGCCAGTTGTCAGTTCTTTATCAAGGAGTAAATCACTCAGAAGGAAACTTTAGAATGAGAGTCTCCTGCGAGGGCAAGAAGAACTGAAGTGAGAAATCAACTGCACATCAGCATGCTGTCAGGGCAGAATCAGTCACCCCAAGTAAAGAGCGGCTGTACCTTGTTTTGTCTTCTTTGCCTTCTTCGAAGCCTCAGAAACTCCTTGTGCTGCCGTGAAACAAAGTTGACTGCTGCATATTCCAGTAACGCAGCAAAGACAAAGAGAAGGCACACGGCCATCCAGATGTCGATAGCTTTTACATAGGAGACCTAGAAAAAAATAGGGCACAGCATGTTATATTTCAAACTTCTTCATAAGCTGAAAATATTGACCTGAAAAAATAAGAACATTTCCACTCAGCAGAATTCCAGTTGTTCAGTGAGGTGGGGGGTTTCTTGGTTTGTGTTTTGCTTTACTGATTTATAGGTTATAAGAAATACTTAATCCAGCTCTTAATGGAAATGCACGTTCACAAAGGACACAGAAATTATGAACTACTGCCTTTAGGTAAAGAATCGAGTTTAGTCTAACAAAATACAGGTGCTCTTATAGTCACAATCACAGTTTATCAGAAAGAATATGAATACAGGGCATGATACAATACCTATTGAAAAACAACTCTTATAGTTATCACCTCTTTCATCTTTTATGAACCAATTACCATATTGATTGATTAGCTATGTTTGGTATCCGTAACCTCAAAGTAAACTCAGGGTAATGTATCCTATAGATTGAAATGACTTTACTAATTGAATATTTGATCCTAGTTGCTTGATCTTTATCCAACAACTCTATAAGAAAAATAAATCTTCACAGATATTATCTACTACAAATACCCAAATACCAGATGTGTCCATTATAGTAAAAACCGATCCTGATTTGAATTGACTGATCCACAGTAAAATCAGATATATTACAGCACTGCAATGTCACAAGACTTTTATCTTAGTACCCACACTGGGCCAAACAGTATCCAATTAATGAGACACACACCATGCATATCAAAGGTACATTGTCCTCCATAGCTGTAGTTGGCCTCTGCCTTTCTTTGTAGTCTTGCAGGTTTTAAGCAAAGATCGTGTGATTAGGCAACAGCAAGTTGTCTGTTTTATTTATCAGGTATTACATCCAGGATGGAATTAAAATCATCTGACTTTTAATGTCTACAACTTACATGTGATCTAGTTGCCAACTACTTTGATATAAATAAACCAAGGAATGAAGAAGAACAGGCATTTTTAGGATGCAATGCATTTGATCTGTTTTAGCTGTCTTCTCTAGAGTGAGATTAATAACACCCAAATAGTGCTTCTTCATCTTCATGTCTATAAAGAGGGGCTTAGAACCACTTTCTAAGCATAGACACACGGGGTTTCACTCAGTTGTCTAAATAAAAGCATTGCATAGTGCTGCATCAGGTATGTAGCCTCCATACAGGAGGCTCATCCAGAAAAGCACAGATTTCCAGTATCATACTAACCAGTCCTCTGGAGATGTCTCAGATACCCAAGGTCACCTCAGATGGCACCCACCACCATACAACTGAATCAAGATAAGCAAAATGGATCGTACCTAAACCCTGAAAAATTGTAATCAAAGATATTTAACATCTGAATAATATCCTGAAGGCCAAACGTTTCAATGCAGTCAAAACACACGGTGGTCTGAAAAGAGAGCAGAAAAGGATGTGTTGTGCATCTGTACTGGGTCTGGCTGAACTGGAATTGTTTTTCCCCTATAGCAGCCCTCACTCACGGTGCTGTGTTTTATGTTGGGAGCTGTCAGGGTGTTGGTAGCACCCTGGTATTGTGGCTACTGCTGAGCAGTGCTTACACAGCACCAAGGCTCTTTCTGACATTTCCCCCCCAAGTGGGACGGGGTGGGCAAGATCTTGGGAGGGGACACAGCCAGGACAGCTGACCCAAACCGACCAAAGGGATATTCCATACCATGTGACGTCTGCTCAGTATAAAGCTGGGAGAAAGGACGAAGGGGGTGGGGTCACCCTTGGTTCTCTGAGGCAACGACTACGCGTATTGGAGCCCTGCTCCTGAGAAGGGCCGACATCGCCTGTCCATGGGAAGTAGAGAATAAATCTGCTCTTGCTTCCGCTCGCAGATTTTTGCTGCGCTTTGCTTATATTAAAACTGCTTTTGTTTCACCCTCTTTACCCTGTTGAGAAAACAAAGGGAAAGGGGCGGGGGGGAAGTGATAGAGCGACTTGGTGGATACCTGGCATTTAGCCACAGTCAAACCATCACAGTCTATTCTGGCGCCCAATGTGGGGCACGACAACGGCAGTTTTATATTAAATGTGCTGTAGCTATAGTAGTTATTAAGCAACAAGATCTTGTGCTGGTCACGGGCTTGTTTATTGCGCTGCTTATCTTTATTTTGTTAAGCTCAGGAACATGCTGCAAGGAATCGGGAACATCATGAGTGGTTTTATTTTGCAGGCTCCCGAGGTACTTAGTCATCCTTATGTTAGTTCATTGATACTCTTTATTAATGCTGTTCGCCTGTTGTGGGTTGTGTGGAGCTCGATATGCTTTTGGTGTAAGAGAACGCAAATTTTGAGTGAATCGGTGCCAAAATGTGCTCTGAGGCGGCCTGTTCCTGGGTGTCAGGGAGAGTGAAAGGGGTTGGGCAGATTCCTAGGACGGTTATCACCTCCTGTAGCCTGGGATCTCACTCCTGAACAGGCAAGCAACCCCACAAAATTGACACATCACCTGATAGAGGGGTGTCTTGCCTATCCCAATGAGAATCAGCAACTTCTAGCACTTTACTGGGGCCTGGCCTGTGCTTACCGAGCTGCAGTTCAGCACTCTCAAAGGACTGTGGTTGACATGGGAACCCAAACAATAACAACAGCAACAGAGATTGCCCCAGTAGTAAAAAAGAAACAATGGACAAGGAGAACAACAGGCCCATACCCTCGATTAATAAGGGAGGAGAAAGAAGAGGAAGAAGCTGGTCCTTCAGCAAAGGTATCAGAAGAGGGAATAACAGAACTGAAACAGGAGGCAGAAACTACCCGGTCCCTGACATCATCAGAACTGTGAGATCTGCGGAAAGACTATTGCCGCCAGCCAGGTGAGCAGATCGCTGCCTGGCTGCTGCGATGCTGGGATAATGGGGCAGATGCTCAACAGCTGGAAGGTAAGGAAGCCAAACAGCTGGGTTCCCTTGCTAGAAATCGAGGAATTGAAAGGGGAATTGGAAAAGAGACAGCAATTTGCAGTCTGTGGAGACGACTCCTTTCAAGTGTTAAAGCAAGGTATCCTTTTAAGGAAGATCTTATGGACCACACCCCAGTGAAGTGGACTACTGCAGATGAAGGTGTCCAGTGCCTGAGAGAATTAGCAGTGATGGAAGTCATCTATGGTGATCCAGATAATGATGAAGCCCCTAAAAATCCAGAGGATGTCCCATGCACACGGGCCATGTGGAGGAAGGTGATTAAAGGTGCGCCATCCTCGTATTCTGCCGGCTTGGCCGCGATGTACTACCCAGAAATGGATGCAGGAGAAGGACTAAGATGTACGCCAACTGTGGAGGCAGTCTCTTCCTGGCTTCAGAACTTTGAAGAGTCTTGGTACCTCCTCATCTCTACGGGCGAGTGCCCTGGATGTTAGGAGCTCCCCAAGAAATCATTTCTCTTCTGTCCCAGTCAGGGGGAAAGGGAAGCCAAGGTGCATGACATGTGGCAAACTCTGGTTCTTCCTGCGCTACCAGGGGGAGGACATGAGGAAGTGGGATGGTCAACCCACCTTTAAGTTGGAAGCACGTGTACATGAATTGCGAGGAAAGACCCCTGCCAAGAAAAAGACATCCAAGAAGGTTGTTAATGTAGCTGGTGTAAAACCACAAGAAAGTAACCAGCGAATCTCCCAGATACAGAAAGACTGAGATCACCTCCCTTGACCCTGAAGAAGGAACCTCTGGCCTGGCACGGCAAGAGTCAGACAGTGAATACTCCAACCAAGAACGGGAATAGAGGGCCCCTGCCTCCAGCCAGGAGGAGGAAAGGGATGATTGGGTGTATTGGACAGTGTGGATTCGATGGCCTGGCACATCAAATCCACAGAAGTACCAGGCTTTAATTGACACCAGGGCACAATGTACACTAATGCCATCAAGTTACAGAGGGGAAGAACCTATATGGATCTCAGGAGTGACAGGGGGCTGTCAAGAACTACCAGTATTGGAGGCCGAGGTTAGCTTGACGGGGGACAAGTGGGAAAAACATCCCATTGTAACTGGCCCAGAAGCCCCTTGCATCTTGGGCATTGACTATCTCAAGAGGGGATACTTCAAAGACCCAAAAGGATAACGATGGGCTTTTGGTGTGGTCAGTGTGAATACAGAAAAGGTAAAGCAGTTGTCTAATCTGCCTGGCCTCTCAGAAGATCCTTTTGTTGTGGGACTGTTGCAAGTTGAAGAACAACAGGTGCCAATTGCTATGAGGACCGTGCACCAACGGCAGTATCGTACAAACTGAGACTCTCTGGCTCCCATCCAAGAATTGATTCGTCAACTGGAGAACCAAGGTGTCATCAGTAAGACACATTCACCTTTTAATAGCCCAATATGGCCGGTGCGAAAGTCTGATGGAGGGTGGAGGTTAACAGTAGACTATCGTGGCCTGAATGAAGTGACGCCACCACTGAGTGCTGCTGTACCAGATATGTTAGAGCTCCAATATGAACTGGAGTCAAAGGCAGCCAAGTGGTAAGCCACAATCGATATTGCCAATGCATTCTTTTCAATTCCCTTGGCAGAAGAGTGCAGGCCACAGTTTGCTTTCACGTGGAGGGGTGTCCAGTATACCTGGAATCGACTGCCCCAGGGCTGGAAGCACAGCCCCACTATTTGTCATGGACTAATTCAAACTGCACTGGAAAAGGGTGATGCCCCTGAACATCTACAATACATTGATGACATCATTGTGTGGGGCAATGAGGCAGAAGAAGTGTTCAAGAAAGGACAAAGAGTAATTGAGATTCTTCTGGGAGCTGGGTTTGCCATAAAGAAAAGCAAGGTCAAGGGACCAGCACGAGAAATTCAGTTCTTGGGAATAAAATGGCAAGATGGACGCCATCATGTGCCATTGGATGTTGTCAACAAGATAGCAACTATGTCTCCACCGACCAACAAGAAGGAAACACAAGCTTTCCTAGGACTTGTGGGATTTTGGAGGATGCATTTTCCAGGTTACAGTTAGCTTGTGAGCCCTCTCTATCAAGTGACCCTAAAGAAGAACAATTTTCAGTGGGGTCCTGAGCAGCAACAAGCCTTTGAGCACATCAAACAAGAGATAGCTCGGGCGGTAGCTCTTGGGCCTGTTCGGACAGGACCAGCTGGGCAAAATATACTTTACACATCAACTGGGGAGCACGGACTCACATGGAGCCTCTGGCAGAAGATACCAGGTGAAACTCGAGGTTGACCATTAGGATTTTGGAGCCGGGGATATCGAGGATCAGAAGCCCACTACACTCCAACTGAAAAGGAGATACTGGCAGCATATGAGGGGATTCGAGCTGCTTCAGAAGTTGTTGGTACAGAAGCACAGCTCCTCTTGGCACCACGGTTGCCTGTATTAAATTGGATGTTCAAAGGAAACATCCCTTCCACACACCATGCAACCAGTGCTACCTGGAGTAAATGGGTCGCGTTAATCATGCAACGGACTCGACTGGGGAAACCCAACCATCCAGGGATCCTGGAAGAGATCATGGACTGGCCAGAAGGTAGAGATTTTGGAGCGTTGCCTGAGGAGGTGGCTCGTGCCCAAGAGGCACCGCCATATAATGAGTTACCAGAAGATGAGAGGCGTTATGCTCTCTTTACTGATGGATCCTGTCGTGTGGTAGGAAGCCATCGGAAGTGGAAAGCTGCTGTGTGGAGTCCCACAAGACAAGTCGTTGAGGCCACTGAAGGAGAAGGAGAGTCAAGTCAGTTCGCAGAAGTAAAAGCGATCCAACTAGCCCTAAAGATTGCTGAACGGGAGAAGTGGCCAGCACTATATCTCTACACGGACTCCTGGATGGTGGCTAACGCCCTGTGGGGGTGGCTACAGGAGTGGAAGAAGACCAATTGGCAGCGCAGAGGTAGACCCATCTGGGCTGCTGCATTGTGGCAGGACATCGCTGCCCAAGTGGAAAACGTGGCTCTAAAGGTACGTCATGTAGATGCTCATGTGCCCAAAAGGCATGCCACTGAAGAGCATCAAAACAATGAGCAAGCAGACAAAGCTGCCAAAATTGAAGTAGCTCGGCTGGACCTGGACTGGGAGCGTAAGGGTGAGCTGTTTGTAGCTCGATGGGCCCATGAAACATCAGGGCATCTTGGCAGAGATGCAACGTACAGATGGGCTCGTGATCGAGGGGTGGACCTGACCGTGGAGGCCATCTCACAGGTCACTCATGAATGTGAAACATGTGCTGCAATCAAGCGAGCCACATGAGTAAAGTCTCCCTGGAACAGGGGGCGATGGCTGAGTTTTCAATAGGGTGAGGCCTGGCAGATTGACTATATTGGACCACTGCCACGAACACGCCAAGGCAAGCGCTACATACTCACCATGGTAGAAGCAACTACGGGTTGGCTAGAAACGTACCCTGTAAATCATGCCACTGCCTGAAATACCATCTTGGGTCTTGAAAGGCAAATTTTATGACGGCATGGTACTCCTGAAAGAATCGAGTCAGACAACGGGACCCATTTTCAAAATAATCTTATAAACTCCTGGGCAAAGAAACATGGCATTGAGTGGGTGTATCACATCTCTTATTATCCACAAGCATCTGGAAAGATTGAAAGATATAACGGACTGTTGAAGACTATGTTGAGAGCATTGGACAATGGGGGATGGAAGCACTGGGATATTAATTTAGCAGAAGCCACTTGGCTAATTAATACCAGAGGATCTGTTAACCGTCCTGGGCCTGCCCAAACAAACCCCCTTCACACTGTGGGAGGAGATGAGGTCCCTGTAGTACACACAGGGAGGTGGCTGGGGAAGGCAGTGTGGATTGCTCCTCCCTTGGGAAAAGGCAAGCCCACTCGTGGGATTGTCTTTGCTCAGGGACCTGGATGTACTTGGTGGGTAATGCGGGAGGATGGGACTACTCAGTGTGTGCCTCAAGAACATTTAGCCTTGGGGGGAAAGTAATCTGTGGGATGAGTTGTATGTTGCAGGAAGTGATGGAGGAAGTAGGAACGACGAAGAGTGAACCAGATACGTGCAATGACGACCCAAACCTAGCTGGTGCTGTAGTCCAACAGTCAAGCATACTTCTGTCCTGAACATCTATCTTGACAGATGGAAGCCAAGTCACTGAACATCTGAAGGAGTGAAGAAAGCTTATGGAATAGATAAATGAATATTATGTGGGACCTGGGCATAACGTAAATGGTATGGAATAAGGGGTGAAGACTGTACTGGGTGTGGCTGAACTGGAGTTGGTTTTCCCCTATAGCAGCCCTCACGGTGCTGTGTTTTATGTTGGGAGCTGTCAGGGTGTTGATAGCACCCTGGTATTGTGGCTGCTGCTGAGCAGTGCTTACACAGCACCAAGGCTCTTTCTGACATTTCCCCCCCAAGTGGGACGGGGTGGGCAAGATCTTGGGAGGGGACACAGCCAGGACAGCTGACCCAAACCGACCAAAGGGATATTCCATACCATGTGACATCTGCTCAGTATAAAGCTGGGAGAAAGGACGAAGGGGGTGGGGCCACCCTTGGTCCTCCGAGGCAACCACTATGTGTATTGGAGCCCTGCTCCTGAGAAGGGCCGACATCGCCTGTCCATGGGAAGCAGAGAATAAATCTGTTTGTTTTTGCTTCCACACACGGACTTTTGCTTTGCTTTGCTTATATTAAAACTGCTTTTGCTTCACCCACAAGGGTTAGTTTATCTTCTTTCCCCTCTTTACCCTGTTGAGAAACAAAGGGAAAGGGGGGGGGGGGGGGGGGGGAAGTGATAGAGCGACTTGGTGGATACCTGGCATTTAGCCAGAGTCAAGCCATCACAGCATCTAACACTTGAACGTTTAGGAGACCCTCCTAAACACTCTTAAACTCCACCTCTACCCTTTGCACACGCTGTTCAAAATGACCTTGCTCTTGTGGTTGTGTCTATCATTTCATGATGAAGGGAAGCACATCTGTTTCGGTAGATTTAGCTCCTATTTACCACGTGTTTAAATAGCATCACTTTTCAAAGTCTGTAGAACATTTTTTGTTAATGTCGAACAGAATATACTGCACTATGTGCTCCAGCAAGCATTATGAGCAGAGGAACTGGCATTTAAAGTATGGTAGAAAGGATACAGAGCTCCATCCTGCAGATTCTGAACACTGAAAAAGACATTTTAGAGGAGCCAAGTACTGCTATTCAGCCTGCATCATGGGAACATACGTTTCAGTAGCTGAGGTTACAGTGCAACCCCATATTGCCATGCCCACAATACAACATGCATAGGCTGAGATGGAAGAGGAGGATTTAGCAGGCTAAAGTGACACTGTGAATCTGCGCCTTTCAATTAGATACACAGCAGGTATGCACTTGTCTCTCCCACACATAAAAAATTTTACAAGTTCCATCTTTACTGAGCAGCTGTGAAACCCGATGAAAACTCAGCAACATCCCAGACACTCTGTGCCACAGGCAGAGGCGCAGTAGGAATCAAGTCACTGTAATTTGTGTAAAATGCAGCTGAGTTTGGATTGTTTGTTACCTTCCTTGAAGGGACAGCTTGTTTTCCTTTACAAATACCCTTAGGAGATGTATTAGGCATGCATAAGCAGCTGGACTGTGCTGCCAGAGCCGGCACAATGCAGGGAGCTGAAGCCACAAGAATCAGCATTTCTGACTGTGCAAATCCTGTCCTAGTGGGCTTAAAGCAGGGAAGGCAAAATAATAAAGGAAGCCCTGAGTTAGCCTTCCTGCCACTTACACAGTGCTGCTGTAAATGGCATCCACACAGTTGCTGAGCCAGCTGGATTATTTTAATTCCAGCCTGCAGGGCTGGAATTGGAGGCCCGCAGTATACTTGGCAGGTACGTAGCTTGTTTTATTGTTTACCCATTGCCATAACATGACACAGTTTTAAATGAAAAAACAGAAAGAAATTGCTTCCAACAACACCTTAAAAGTAAATAAATTGAAAAGTTCTGCAATGAGTGAAAGCTGATCCCTTTGTTTTCAAATCACTTTACGTAATTTTATCTATGTATCCCCAGTATGTACAGAATCATGCTGCTAGAGGTCTGAAAACTCATGCAATTTTCTGAAACCAGACTTTTTTCTAGCCAACCTTATGCATGGCAAATGACATGAATCCTTTACACCAAGCCTAGGAGGGCCTCACAAGGTACGTGTTTCCAAAGAAGTCCTAAAGTGAGTGCCCAGATTGTAGACCCACACATTGGTATCAAAAGCATGCTCAAAGCTAAGTTTCAGTGGATTTTAGTGTCTCTGCTTTAGCTGACTAACCTGTGTCTTCTTTCAACTAGGAAATGGTGACATCTACAAGATCACAGACTGATCTGAAGTGGACGTCTCTCAACCACCCCTGCTGAAACAGTTCCACCTTGTACGGAAACACTTAAAAATACATTAGCTTGGGGACTGTAAAAATTGTCTCCTTCCTACATGCAAATCTTAAGCAGTGGAATATGAGGTCACTCTCTGTCTCTGTGTCCCAAACACATGCAGGGATTGGGAAGGCCCTATCATAGAGTACTTCATGGTGCTTGAACGATTTCTTCAGTGAGATGAGCACAGAAAGGATGTGAATTTGATCTTCAAATTCCAGGTGAGTGCTATAACCACTTGCTTACTGGATGCTGTGGCTTCTTATTGTTGTATCTCTCACGTCAGTGAAATGCCTTTTTCTAGTTCCTCAACCATTTCTCATTTATCTTCACAGGAAATTAATCAGCAGGCTGTAGTGTGAATCTTATTCCTAGGTTTTTATTTCTCCGTTACACTGTACAAGGAAGCTTCCACATCTAATTTCAGTTAAAAATATTGCTGAGTGAAACACTAATAGGAGCTGGGGTCTGCAAAACCGGGTACTTCATAATATCATAGGCACGTTCATTGCTTTGGGAGGTTCTTCTATCAAACTTAAAACCAGGATTTTTTTCCCAGATCATAATATAACATGAAAAATCATACGTTTGCTCAGCTAAAAGGCTTGCCTCATCTGTTTTAGTAAGGATTCATCAAACAATACTGTTTCTCCAGCTTCCTTAACTACCAGGTCCACATTCCATGCTCCATAGTCACTACTATGTACATGTAGAACAGTATAAACCCTGATTTTTTTTGAGAAGATTCTGTCTCACCTAACTTAAAACATGTTATGTACATGTGGATTTTTTAAAATTAATGATAATAAATAAGCATTTCTAGGACAAAATGCATCCAAGTGGAAGGTAAATATCTATACTATAGTCTAACGAACTGTACCCTAAAAGTGCTAGTCTCTCATTTTTGACCAAGACTGGAGTATTGGATGCCTGTTTCAGGTATATATGTCTGCTTGATATATGCCAACTTTGGTTAGATAAAGCCTGTGAATCATCCGTGTTAGCCAGTATCTTGATGTAATCCTAAACAGAACAGAGCAGAATAACAGAAGTTACCTCACATGAGTCTATGTAATAGAGACTGCTAGCTGAGCATTTGCCACCTTTCCCATAATTTCACTTGGACAGAATGCAAGGTCTACAGTAACACTACAAATTCAAAGTTGACATTATTAAGCTACCAAGTATAAAATGAAAAATTAGTGGTGATTGTTTTTTTCCCAAGGTATACCTTGTAAAAATTCCTCTGAAAAGCCTGTAACCCTGACAGCACACTAGCTCAATTTACTTTTCAGTACTTTTAGAAGTGGATATTTGAAAACTCTTCCTTCTTCAGCATTATGTACAGAAAGCACAAGATTTTCTTGCCCTTTTCTTTATTCAGATAGCTGCTCCATTTTTTATTGCATCTTGCAGAGCTTCCTCTCTAATGTTGTTTGGGGTGGAGGGGATTTAATGGCTCCTACCAATAAAACCATAAATTATATCAATAATTCAGATGCTCTGTAAATGTTTTAGGGCCTGCTAATGAGGGAACTTTTTCAGTGAGAGCTCTGTGCACCAAGAGCCAAGTATTATAAGACTAAGCATAGTAAATGTGACAAAGCAACTCCTTTCCCTTAGAGTATTTCCTCATTTTTTATATGGCCATGTCCACTATGTAAATACAAGATCAGTTTATGCTCTATACAACACTGCTGTAGCATCAGTGACCCCAGTGATGTTCCTGGAAATGAAAGTCCAAGCAGGATTAAACTGTTCATGAAGGCCTTGTAAAGATTAAATCTTCTACTTTTCCAGCTCTTTTTATTTTAGCACTGTGACTCTCTCACAGCTTCTGGGTACCTTTCAGCATATCGCCCTGTGTCACCACCAGAACGAAGCACGCTTTTATGGAGAGAAGCTGGGGAAAAACACGGTCATAGGTCTTGCAGCTAAGCAGCTGTCATTTGTTGACATTTGTGAATCAACCCAAATGTGAAGTCTATTTCTGCTACAGCACCAGCCTCATGAGGCTCCAGGCAACTGCTTTAAATCTCTGATTCTGTCGAACAGGTGTAAAATGGAAATAAAGACACATTCATTCTCTCCTGGAGTTCTGCATTGTGAAAATAACTTCAATATGCAGTGCAAGGTGTTCAGCCTGTGTTAAAGACCATATCTTCACTTATATTCATTGATAGAATCTGAATGAAAAAATATCTTTGACTTTTGACATGAAGACCCAAACTTTTGCAAAATACTAAATTCTAGGCAAGATCTTTTTAAAGAAGAAATTTTTAATCTACTGGGAAATGTTACAATTTTAAATTAACTTCTCCTATACATTAAAAGAATCTTTTGCAGAAAAAAGTTTCAGATAATTTTTTCAGACTGGAAATGTGGAAATACAACAAAGTAATATTTTAAATCAAAACTGAAACAAAAGTTATGTAAAACTGCCTTCCAGTACAAGGCATGGATGTTGCATTAAATTTCACTTTATTTTTTAATACCAAAACACTTATATGAAATTCTCTTATCATAAAACTTAATGGATCTTTTTTGGTCAAATCTTGAATTCATAAAGAAATTGATAGCTCTTTCTTGCATATCAGATTTTTATAGCTAACACTGAAAGCATCAGTCCTGACTTCATCACAGTTTCCAGGCAGAGAAGTTTCTGAATGGAGAACATGCTGTCAGTCGCTAGTACAAGGAAAGTGTTTTCTTTTTGTCCCACTCTTACTCTGGATCTTTCTTTTCATCCAAGTGTTTCACCCCCACAAAATATCATCATTCTAAAAAAAATTTATCTCAGAAAATGCAAATTACTTTCCCCATCCCGTTGTTGCAACAGTTGCCAGTTAATTATCCTTCACACCATGCAGTTTTAAAGGGTCATAGTCACTGTGCAATACCTTGATGGGTCAGGTCAACAAGGCATTTTAGCTTTAGTGGACAATACGGCATAAACTAAAGTGGTTTAGATTCCACCAAGTTTAAAATTAATGGGATTGATCTGTCTGTAAGGAAACCTTCATGAAGAGTTCAGGGCAAATAAAGCAATGGTGCATGACAGCTGGCTTTGGGACCTGTTCTCAAAGGGAGCTGCTTCTTCAGGGGAGAGAATGAGAATGAAAACTTTCATCTTCTAGACTCTGGTAAATGTTTGTTTGCCTGTTCAAGACTTTAATGTCCATATTCTTTCCATAATGTACTTTGCAATGGAAAAGGTTAAGCTATCAGAGCTACTGTTCTTTGCTAGAAAACAAGCACTCATAGTATAGGGCAGATTTTGACAGAGATGATTCATCACTGAATGAGTCCTGTGGAAGTTGTAGGTGTCCTTCATCAGCTCACTTACTGTGTTCCTAGGTGTCTTGGGAAGACAACCAGCCTGGCTGGTGACCTACTTTCCTTTTGAGGTGAAATGGGGTTAAAATCAAGTCCCACATATCCCACTTGGGAACCCATCTACTACCCTTAGAGTAAAATTCCTGTTCCAGGATGGTGACATAACTGGTTTGCTTTGTTTGCTGCATGAATGAAAAAATTACAATAATTGGTGAATATGAAACACACTTTTTTTCCAGTTATTTTAATAAAACACTATTTTTTTAATTGACAAAAAAACTTTTGTTCAACTATTTATTTTTTTTTTCAGAGACATCTACTTCATCTTCCATTTTTAAATAAAATGTGAGCAATTTTCAAAACAAAACAAGAAACAAACAAGAAATATTTAATTTAAAAATGCTGAAACAAACTCTTCCACCCTCCCTCCATTATTCAGATTCTACCAAGTATCCACCTAACAGCATGGAGTCACAGGTTGTTCCAGTCACGCAAAATCGCATTCTTCAGTCAGTAAGATATTCATCCAAATTTTTTTTCTCCATTTCTATTGCTGGTTCTGCCAAGTCATGAGACACTAAACCTCACACCTACTGCTGATGCAGAACTAAATGTTGACTGCATTCAAGCCAGGAAAAGTGTGGAAACCATTTATGGTTTGTTTTTCCTTCAAAGATGAGGGAAAATTTTGTTCAAGCTTTTGAAGATGATCAGGGACTTAGGTATTTATAAAGATGCTCAGAGAAAGGCCTCCGGGCAGAGGTCAGAAGAGGTGACCACACGCGTGCAACATAATTCACTAATACTGTTAATAGCTATTTTTGTTGTGCCAGCTAGTCCAAGATGCCATAGATACAGTTCTGGTCTGTGACTGGTGATTGCTACTGCTGTGCCAGTTCAATCCTACTCCCACTGAAGAGAGTGAGCAAGATGCTCCCCACCTTCAGAGTGGGGCTGGGTCCCAATAAACTGCAGGTATTATCCAACACTTTGTGAACCTCTGCAACACATGGCTAACCCTTGATTCAGATGACTCAGGACTGTGTTATAGTACATCCTGTGGGAGATGATAAAGGGAGCACAGAACATTAATGGTGCACCAGAGACTGATATTTCTTTAAATTATGAAACTATATTCTATATGATACATTGTAAAAAAAGCAAACTTGTGTTCCAGGTAAAAGAAAGATATTCTAGAGAAGCAATAAAATATTTCTTTTTAGCATGGGCTGTGTCTATTCATACTTTATGATTTTTCTTCTCAAACAGCATATTTCCACCTTTGAAAAATGTAATCCCATAAATACAGAATAAGTTATCAGATTGGTGAAGCCAAGACTGCTTGTTTTTCCTTCCCAAGGGCATATGAAGTATTGGCATATTCATCATGTGTCATTTTGTGCAATCATATGGTGTAGTTGCCTTGTATTTCCCATTCCTGACAATTCATTCTTTCTGTAGAGGAAGTCTAGACAGGATGTACAATTTCCACTTTAAAAGCCCTTGACTTCCTTGAAAATAGCGTGACTATTTTTCAGACATTAAAAAAAAAAATAAATATATCTGAGCAATAGTTTAAGGCAGTTTTTTCAACCAAGCAGATGACAGCTGAGAAAACAAAGGCTTGTGCTTTGGACAGGTAACAGTGCTGGTGCTCAACTTGGGAGCAAACTGGGTGATTTTATTATGCATTGATAATAGAGGGAAAGGCTGACCTCTGCCACTGGGAATGAAATAACACTAATTGAAATTGTAACCAGGGTCAAAAGCCCACTTTTGCGAATGTGTGTTCAACTGTGTGTTGTATCACTTTTCACTAAGATGACAATAAAGTGGAAAAGTCTCTTATATCTAGGCCAGGAGCTCTAGTCTAGCTCAGACCATTACAGAAATAGTTAAAAAGAAGATACAGAAGGGAAATGCTGAACTGATTGAAAACAGGAGGGTCTGGTAGCCCTCCTCAAGAACTGTGTTGAGTTCATGCTTTGCGAACAGGGGCAGAGTGGAACTAGGACTGAGCAGATCCACATCAGAGGGTGTGAAGTTCGACTGCATGGATGAACCAAATAATAAAGGGACTAGTTATTTCTGTCTGATTGTCTCTTTTCAGCCCACTGTGGAAACAGATTTTGGAGGGAAACAAAACTATAAGAGATAGGGGGGGAAAAATGCAAATTCCTCTGTTCATCATTAATTAGAACTTTGGCATCCACTACTGACTTTTCTCAGTGCCCCAACACTGAAATACATTGGGCAAGAACAGGCCGGGGACACCACCACTCCTACCAGCTCATCCATATCCTTAACACTATGTGGAAACAAAGTTGTGGTTCTTGTCACCCTCCTGGTTCACTCAGCCTGGTTGTGTGTCTCTGCCCTCTTGGTAAAAAGAGTCTGGCTTCACTGCCCAACAAAAATGTGCTCTACAGTAGTGTTGCAGACCAAGAGGCAGCTAACCCAGCCCCACTCCAATGTCATAGTCAGAGGTGGTATGGTTTTGTCAGATCTCAGACAAGCCAGTAAGACCCACAGTTTGTGCTTGAGCTGTCTCACAAAGAGACCTACAACACCAAGCACTGGCTTCTCACCACTAATATTCTGCACATCTCTGCTCTTTCCCTTGGTCCCACTTTGTATGTTTTGTCTTATTCTGTCTTCAAGAAACTGGTCTTGAATAAGTGCTCAAAACCTTTTGACTGTCTTTTTCTTTTTTCCTTTAAAACCAACCAGACTTCCAATAAGGCTTTCTACAGTCAAAGGAGAAAAACAATCCTCCTGCCTCTGCAAAAAAAAACTAGTACTCTGTGCACACAGACTCCCCAAAGGTTACAACAGCATCTCAGTGCCTCACCAATTAATCCTTCAGGTTTGGCTTGTGAATAAAGCAAGGCAGGAAAGCAAGCTCATGTTGGCAGAAATAAAATAAATAATACCAATATTTGTGACATTGCTTGTGTATGGACCAAAGAAAATAATCAACAGATTGGTGGAGTCATGGTGATCAGTTTATGAAGGTGACAAATAATGATTGATGTCCCTGCTACAAGGAAACAGCTTCTTATTGTTAAGTAATTGAAAGACATTTATCACACAGAAACACCCCCATATCCAGCTGAGATCAGTGCAAATTGAGAATTATATGTGGTTGCATTAAGATACAGACAAATATGCATACAGGCAGCCTTGATAGCTGGGTGACATTGTCAGTCTTGGGTCTCATTCACAATATAAATTTCTGTCCCTTCACTAGTGAAATCAATAGATAATATTTCTTTAATGTCATTGAACGTCCACTTGGCCACTTGGACTTTAAGTGTAATTTCTTCAGTAGATGAGGGTTTAGATAAAAAATATCACCAAGAAGAAAAAAATGAAGATTAAAGAGGAGTCATAAAACCATGCTTATATGATTGCCAACAAGAACCACTGTCATGATTTTGAAACAATGTCATTAAATTCATAAACAGAGTAAAATGCTGATACTTACCGAAGGACCATTTATATTTATGATTCATTTGAAATAAGAAGTCAATGTGGTCTGTATCTGAGTACAGCCAGAGTGCCTCCTTCTAAAATACCAGCTTTTCTGCAGTGATCACAATATTCTGAAATGGTTTTTTGTTTGTTTGTTTGTTTTTCAAACAGAGCATTAAATCAGGTTCAAAAAACCCTTTCCACTTCCTCTGTAGATCCAAAAGCGCCTCAGCCACCTCAGATGAAAAGTAACCTTCATTCAGCTCAGCCACAGCCATGCCAGATGCAGTTATTACCTCTGCCACCCAGTTAGGAAGAATTGAACCGAATTGCGTTACTCTTTGACCTCTGAAGAGTTAACTGACCCAGTACATGACTGTTGTCAAATAACAAGTCAGGATTTTATTTTTGTAGCAATAGGAACAAATCTCTTCTTTTCATGTAAAGAAACTAAGAATCACAGAACTGGCCGATGGCAGTGTAGCTACTGTGATCAATACCGAGAATATTTGCTAATATACATGCTTTTTTAGGTATTATTTTTCCATTGGGTTGCATGAAAATTGTGTTAAATCTCAGGTGACTGCAGAACATTCTACAACATCCTCTCTGTGCTCTATTTCCTATTGTAGTCACAACTAAGTGAACCATTAAAAGTGATCCAATTCACTGAACCAAACAACAAAAACCTAAAATTAGTAAAAGGATGCCTAGGGCAATATGGCTTTTTTTCTATCACTCTTTGTCTCTGCTGTTTGTGAATAGAGAGTTGATTTTCACATTCTTCCCTAAGATTATACTCCTAAATTCTGGATTTCTTAGGTCTTCCAGCAATGTAATTTGGTGGGAAAAGGCATTTGTTTATTTTTATGACTGTCGGTCTCTCTAGATTAGTGATGGGTAAATCACATGAATCCCTTGGTCAGAGAATACCTTACCAATAATAAATCATCAGAGTAAACCAACTGAGAATGGGATGGTTCATTACATTACTCAGTATCCCCATATGCTTCTTTCTTGTCTGTTACTTGATCAGTTTCTTACTACTCCTGAGCTATTTATCATTCTTAATGTTTCTTCTGCCTCTGTATTCTGAATTACTACTTTCATCTGATTAAACCAGAAGAGAAAAAAATGCTTTATTTGTGGGAAATTTAAGCAATAATGGTGCAACGAATAGATCTGTATGTGTAGTCCATCAAATTATTCTCTTTCTATCTCTGGGAAAAAAAAAAAAAAAAAAAAAAAAAAAGGCTTTTTGAACAAAAAATAATAATGTCCCTAAAAAAAAAAAATCCCAAAGCTGACATCGAGGAAAACATAGGCTCAGGAAGGATAACATGGCCCAATTCCAATTGTAAGTGTGAGTGAGTCATATTTCGTGTATGGTAAAGCACTTAAGGAAATGCAGAATTGAAAGAGGATGTACAATGGGAATAATAGTATATGGCAAAGGTGAAAATGTACGTAGAAAGAAACTGTTGGCCTGAATATTAATAAGCAGAAAGAAAGAAAATGGGATAAAGAAATCAGGTTAAAGAAAAGAAAATGGAATTCGAATAAAGGGGAATGAACAACAGCATTTAGCAAGATTCATACAAAGATTTTAATTTTTTTTTTAAATTTAACTGAATCATTTTCCATATTCTACAGGGATCAGAGCTGTCACATTAATATGAATCTACCTACCACACACCCAAATTAGCTCAAGCCCTTAGGCTCAGGACCTGGGATCAACTCTGTGTTTGGTGAAACAGGTTGTATGACCAGACTGCTGTTTTGCGGAAGGTCACCTCGCTTGGGACGGTGCAGAAAGACGAGTGCTTCATTCCTTTCCATGGACTCCTACAACCAAGGATCTGCTTGACTCACTCTGTAGGTCCCACTAACCAGCTCCAGACCATCCACCTGCACCATCTTTTTGGAAGGAAACAGGCTGGGACTGAGGGTTTATATTTCACCAGGTTTTGTGATAGAAGCAGACTCTAACAGCAGGTTTGAAGCTACTGGCAAGCTCCTTCCCTGTTTTTTCAATTCACATTCTTTGAAATTTAATGATCCTTTTGTTCTCTTTTCTAAACTCAGGTAATTCTTCCTAATCAAGATCTACCTGTCCTTTCCAGCCAAAGATGTCTGACCAATTAACATTTGTTAACTGAATTATGTTTTCATTCCACTTGTGGAAGAGCAGCCATGGAACAAAAAAGCAGGAAAACCAGCAGAGGAACACATCACTGTAGGCTTCCTTTTGTGTTCATGTAGAACCTCCAGGAACACCTGTGAGGACTCACCAGGCTACTCAAGCACAGAAGAGTAAGTGTCACCTTTCATGCTCATTTTCTGCTGCAGATTCTGATTAGTTGTAATAGCTTAGTGATGGTCTGCTGCTAACGTCGTAACTCAGAATGCAATTCTCCCCTTGGCAATTCAAGAGACAAAATAAACTGTTGATTTCAGTAAAAATTGGGCCCCCCAAATTCCTAGACTTTGCTTCCAAGCAGAGTCTTGTACTAAGGTTTTGTTTGCAGCTATTGTGTTTTTCACAGAATTTAATTTTCACCTGAGCTGTTAATCCAAGTACTCTCTGAATCATACTGTAACATTAAATTGTCTCCAGGACTCCATTACTAAGAGCTTTGTTCAAAACAGTGCCATCACACAGCAAGGCTGAGTGAAATAATTTTCAGCCGCAACAGTTAGGAATCCAGTGCAAATACATAAAAAAAGCAATAGCTAAGAACATCATCGCTTCTCAGTGAAGGATGTTTGTGCAGAAACCTTCTAGCCATGCAGTCTTATGTTTGGGGCACATCTATATTCCCTTCTCAGCTTAACTTTGAGCCAAAGTACTGGACTTTCATAATGGGAAAATCATTTTCTGAACGTTATTTGACTGCTTATCCTAAACTCCACTGTTTACTCCTATAAACTGTTCTTTCTTCCTCACCCATTTTCTAATGCCAGAGTGGGTCAATTTGTTCTGTACTGTCTGCAGCTGTAGTTAAAGCATCCAGAGACTCTCCAAGGAACAGGAAATCAGAGCTGCACACCACTGAGCACTAACAGTGCCCACAACACTCACACTGAGGCAGTTTAGTACAGATGGAGAGCTACATGTAGGATCATCCAAGCACCTCTCAGAAAGGCTTCTATTGGCCCTGGAGGTTCAAAGCACTGCAGCATAAGTAAGGAGAATGGCTTTCATCTCAATCTCATGTCACATGCTCAAGACTTGTTGAAGTCTGTTGCCCCGTAGCAAACAAAAGCTTGCTGGCTGCTTGCAGTATGACTTCATGATACTGACAGATAAATGTTCACCTTACAAAAAGGCTGGAGAAATCCTGGAGGGAGGTAACAATTCCATATCTACTGAGCGTATCGCCATTGCTCAGTGAATATTCATAGCGAAGGTTGCTCATCTGTGCAGGAAGTAGGGAGTAAATCACTTCTTGTTCTCTTCTATTTGCAATTTTATAGACTCTTGCATATGATGTATTGGGTTGTGTCCTTCCTGCAAGCATAGCATTATAATTGATGGCATATTTCCCTTTACTTCTCTTTTTTGTGTGCTCCTAGTTTGTGTCACATGCTATGTCTGTAAAACAGTGAATAGCTGACGTTGATCCACCTAAAAGGAGGGAAGACTGCTGCATCGTAGGGGAACCACTAATCCTGCTCAATTGGAGAAGGTTCAAAAGACTTAATGATATGGTATCTGGAAAAACTATACTGAAGAGAAGACAGACACATCTCAGACATGACAGACAGAATAATTTCCTAAGACCCAGAGGTGACCAAACTGAGTTTTCTGATACTCAAAGTCATTGGTATGGAGGACACATTAGGTAGAAGAGCTGTGTATGAACCTTTGCATTTCTACTCAGTCTTACCTAGTTACTTTGAATTTACTCTATTAAAAAAAAAAAATTAAAAAAATTGAACTGTTCTTGTTCTATTCATGTTCTGATGTAACATGGGTAATTTTTAATTTCAAAAAACCTTTTTATTTCTTGTGCTATCTCATTGTGAGAAGATACAGGCATATTCACCTCAAAGACCTGGCTGATACAAGGTCTTGACACTGGCACCATTTCACAAAACAAAGAGTTTCTGTGCCTTTCAACTGACTGACCAGCCTTTCATGTGTCAGACACAGAGTCAGTGGGTGTTTCCTCTGATACTCCTCTCTGTATTCCCAGGGATTCAGAGCAAGAAGCAAAAGCCAACTTGTTCGCCAAGAGCATAATTTACGGCTACCCTGCAATGTCCCCAAAAAGGACCAGCCAGATAATGCAAAGGGCTCTCACAGGGCTTGTTCCTCTCACGAAGTCACAGACCTGGATGTCCCAGAGCTCATATTCTGCTTTCTGTATGATGGTGGGGCTACATGGCACAGGTGCTCCCTGAGCCCAAGTTCTCCAAGTGGGGTGCAGCACATGTCAAAGTTGGGAAAGAAAAGGCACAACTTGTCTGATTTTGGGGCAATTCTGACCTGCTTGGATGAGTTGTGTAACTTAAAAGAAGCTGGAAGACTGAGCCAGCCTACATAAAAGAGGACTGCAACCTATATATAAATAACAACCTATATAACGTGTCCCCTGTCAATTCCGTAAGTAGCTAGAGAAGAACAAAGCTTTGAAGTGAGTCATGTTATCTCCCTTTCTCTCTCTTTGTTTTCTAATTCTGAAAGTTATACGGAAGCTCAGAAAACACAATAGTCAGAATTTTAAATCATTAAGATCAAGGTCAAATTAAAACTATATACTCAGCCAGTAATTCTATTTGCATAATTGGGAATGAACACGTGTCTTCATCAAATTCTTTTGTAAGCATTTGCCTTAGTGGTAAGTCTAGGGTAGTAATAGCTCACTGTAGCTTTATTTCCAGTGCCACTTATCCTTGCAACATCAGTCTGTTCCTGCTACTAGCTTAAATACAGGAATGCACACCTACATCCTTTATATCCACGTGGTTATTACAAGCTCCATTTCCATTATGATTCAGCAGAATTAGCACATAGTACATATTTTTGACTCCTGTTTGATCAAAAGAATCTGATAGTCCTGTATAGAAGCCCAAATTGTGCTGCCCTGTTACCCAGTATTCACATTCAGCATTAATAAATGTATCCTTTGAAAAGTCCCTACTTCTTAAAAATTCTGACCCCACTAGCTAAATGCTGAGGAGAGTGACACATGGCTAGAAATAGAGAGACACACTTCATGTTATATTCAAGAGCTATCTTTATGTCTGTAAGTTATTAATAGATGTCTGAAATTTCAGTAACACTTGCTCTATCATTATTTATTAGAACTGTGGGGAAGTACCTGCCTGGCTGGTGAGCCCTTTTAAATGTTTCTCACATGAACTGACATTTACTCACTTGTCATTATGTTGGAGATGAATAAGAAAACAAATAAAAAAATCAGAGGACTATTCTGCATGGAAGAGTGCATGTTAGCAGAGAGTAGATTGCATCTAATGAGACTCAAAACTACAAAAAAGGTCTCAGCCTCTCTCCCTGAAAGATCTTAATGAAGAGTCTTAAAGAAGCCAAGCCACCTGCTTCTCAAAGAGTATGTGCAATGCAGGGAAATACTACTATCTTCATTTTATAAACAGGGAAATTAAGGTATGAATACAGCAAGTACATTGCCCAGGGCTACAGGAGGAGTCAGTGGCAAAGCTGTGAAAAAAAGAATCGTAATCTTTTGGCTACTACGCTGGTGTTTTAGAGTCCAGACTATCCTTCCTACCTGACTGTGACGGGGATCTACATTCCTAGCTGTTGCACAGAACTGCCTAAAGCCATGGAAACTTTTTTGGGGAGACTGTGAATTACCATCACTCTGCAAATGGGATTTTGCAAAGGATGCATATTTGTATCAGTCAGACACATCAGGAGGAGAATGTGAGACAGGGAAGAAATGTACAATAATAGTACCCAATCCTTCTTGACTGTTGCTGTCAACTTGTTTTCGGACATAATAAGACGTAGGGAATAGAAATTAAAAATTATTTGGGTTTCTTTTTCAGTGTAAGTTATAGTCAAGCGGGTTTGGGTTTTTTTCAGCATATGCAGCTGCAAGAGAGATTTTGCTTAAGTTGTCAATACAATGTTTATTTTGTAAACGTATTTGTCAAGTTTGCAACACTTACTCTGCCTAAAGGGTACCTTGAACCTAATGTTATTCCAGCAGCCATGATTTTGATTGATTACACATCAGGAAGCTGAAGTGCAGAAAACTCCCACACAAAATCACTTTAAAGTATGGAAATTAAAATTTAAAGGACGCTTCTTTAACATACTTCATGTGTCAGAGCAGCCACAGCTCCAGTCTGAAATGTGGGGGCAGCAAGGAGGAAGGGGGGCACAGCCATTCAGCCCTACTCCCACAGGACATGTTATAGGCACAAACATTACATTAAGTGCTGCTAATGTGGGAGGGGAGAAAGGAAAAGAGCCTCCATAACCTCCTGTTTCTAACAAACCCACATCTGTTTAACATCCCTAGCTGCCAACTAACTGCAGAAGGGCACAGAAAAAGCCGCAAGCAGGACCTGAATCTCAAATAAACATGCTTGAGATATCCCTTTAATGCACATCCCATCAAAATCCATCATTGCCATCCAGTTGATATTAATTACTCTTTTTTTTTTTTTTTTTTTTCCCAGAGAAAGGGGTGCACACAGCACCCTAAGCCAAAGGCTTCTTCATATCTTTAGAGCTGCCCAGCATGTTTGACAGCAACCCTTGGTCTCCACAGAGGATCTGCTGAGCTCTTGGGGAGCATTTTGCATTCTCATCTGAAGACTGTTACTTTGTGAGTACTCCTCAATATAGTCTTCAGGAAGGCTACAAGTCAGTGTTACCGTTGGCACTGTTGCAATGTTGCAATGCAGCAGGTGCATTGACACTGATTTTCCATTGCTACAATAAAACCTCACAATCTCATTCCTGAGAAAAATGACCCCCTTTTACAGGGCAGGTGAGTTCTCATGACTCCATTAGGTCCAACAGCCTATGAAGTCAGTTACTCTATCATACTCTGTTCTTTCTTTCAACTCAACTCAAGCAGTGTTCCCCTCTTGGCCTTAACAACCCAGCTCTCGTAAGTATTTAGCCTTTTCTTTCTGTCCAATGGCTGTATAAAGGAATAACAATTATCTGGAGGGGAGCGTTTAATTCTTTAATTGATCTTTCCTCTCTGTTCAATATCCCTTTGATTACAGATGCATAAAAGATCTGGGTGCTTCAGTCCAAACACTCTGCCCTTGCTCAGCTGCTACTTAACTCTGAAGATAACTTAAGTTCAGTAGGCCTTCATTGTTTAACTTCAACATTTTTTGGGCAGCTGAGTTCTGCTCATGCCCAGAATATCTCCTTCTATGTGCAGGGACATATCTAGCTCCAACCTGGGTCCAAACATGATTCAGGCGTTACAATGAGAACATAGAGGGACTGTGCACAGGAATTTCTTCAGAGTCCAACAAGCACACACTGACAGCCTCAGGTGCTTTAAAAAAATGCCTTGGTAGCTGCAGGAATATGAAAACAAAATCATGCCAACCTTTCCATTAGAAGGTTTGTGGTACCAACACTCACCAAGGAAGAGGGAAATACACCTTAAATGCCTTCCCAAGCCTGAGAGGATATCAGTGCATCTCTTCTACCTCCCACAATATCTACAACAGGCCAAGAGCAGGACTGGAAAGTCAAGGGGGCTGTAAAGCTCAGATGGGAGATGTTCTGCTGCTCAGAAAGGAAAGCAAGATTCATGAATTTTGTAGCAAGCAAGAGGAGAAAAGGAGCTATGCCTTAGATGCCTCTGGTATATTATCAGCCACTGGCTAGGATGAAGAAGCACCTTATCTTGTTGGTAAGTTATTCGCTCCCTGTCCAATCTGAAATAATGGTACTGCTGCTGTCAGAGAAACAGTCCTCAGCTATGTGAACAATAAGGGAGGATTCAGCTCACTCTCTGAACAGATAGGCAGCTCCAGGGTAGACTTTATCACATCTACTTTAGATGTTGATTGGCCATAGGGATGAATTGTCTTTCTGGAAGTATCAATTTCCATCCACTGAAGAGGCAACTAAGATAAAGAATACCTGCTAGCCAAATCAATCTGAAAAGCCAGGTCAGGCATTCAAAGAAGGGATGAAGGGAAAGCTAGAAATATAGGGAAGAAAAACCCAATTAAATTAACTTGGGGTTCAATTCAGAAACTACAAAGACATGGGGTTTCCTGACTCATTCTGTCCTCTTTCTTGCTGCGAACAGCCTCTGATAGGAAGTTCCCATGTCTTATATTGGTTTGTCTGTTTATCTTCAAGGCTTAACAGAGACAAACATGATTAAAACACAGTTTGGAAAACCCTTTCAAGACTGCCGTTTATTTCAAATATTATTGTTTAATCACCGATTTCTCTGTGGTAATTATGCTATATTTAGGCTTTGGGGTTTTTTAATCGTTGTTTTCCTGTGGCTTGGGTGTGATTCCTGCAGAAGCCTTATAATAACCAAATAACTAGGACAGCCTAATCTAATAATTTGTGCATGCATATGATGTTCAGGGGGATTATTAAAGTTATTTTCTCACTAAAATGTTATCAGCTTAGAAAGCCGAGCTGTTCCAGGCTGATAGCTTTTTATTGCAAAAATGTTTAATACAGTCGTATGAACCAGACTGCAGTTCCACATGCTAATGTCATTTCTTCCATTGATTTTGCATTTTGAAAAGAACCTTGCTGCTCTCTAATTTTTGCTTCAAAAAATCCTAATGACCAAAATAAGTTTGTTCAAATGGCAAATGTTTGCTGAAACTGAAAGCTGGTGTATTTTTCTGGACTAAAAAGGCTGGATATGCTTTAGTTTGACAGGACTCATCATTAACTTAGGACATGAGGCCTTGAGAATTTTCTCCTGCTTTTAACAGCATTGTATTTCAGGCTCCCAGCACAACTAATTTAAATAGTTCCAGGGGTAGAACCTAATCAGTTTTGCACACCAAGATGGAAGTCAGTACTAATTTCCCTGCAATGAAAAACAATGTAAACAAAGAAAGGAAAAAAAAAATAGTATGAATGCAGAAAACATTACTCAGACTTTTTTGTTCTGCTGGAGTAGTCTAAATTTCAAAGCCACCTCCCACACATATACTTATATATAACATTTTGAAACACAATACTTCCTCAGATGTTGCATTCATTGTCATACAGTTTATTCCTAGATACGGAGTATTTTGCTACAGAAAGAAAAACTACATTGGTATTTTTCTGCTCTAATGATTCATTCTGGACACTGAAAGACCTGGTATACACACATAACATTTTGCACAAGGAAATGGAAGGACAGAAAGATATGGGCAGAAAAATGACAATTATTATTCAGTTGCTTGGGCCTTGATATGCACAGTATGTGCATGATATCATGACTCTGCAGTCATACATGCCTCATTTGAATGATAAGTCTTCTTGGTGTAATTGTAGCAAATATAGTCATACTGCAATTAACATTGTATCCATTATCCTTTCAATGGATTTTTTTTTATTTTTTTTTTTTAGATTTCAGAACACAGATTAGGAAGATGTTGTTTAATCAGTTAGAGACCATAGCACCAAACTGTGACAAACCTTTCTTAGTGACTCTAAGGAGGCAAAGGCTTAATCCACTGTTCATATACACTTGTAACTTAGCCTTCATTACTGCAGAAAAGTTCAAATAAAGCATTGCCTTCTAAAGTTCAATTACATCTGCATGTTGGCCCATTTTTCTGAGAGTGTTACGCAAAGCCTCTTGTTAAACAAGGATACTAGCAGATGTGATAGGGAAAATTAAGATATTGTCAGGACCCTGGGGTCTTCAGCAAGGCTTGGTTGCCCTGACCAGTCTCACTTGAGCCCCCAGCCAAGCTCACTCTATCCGTGGGCCCAGGAGTATGCTAGTTTGGGCTGTGTCATATATAGGCTGTGCCCAGCCAGGTGTCCTGCATGGACCTTGGTTATGTGTTATAGTCAGCTATCACCTGCCTGGCCGCCACTGTCCTCACTGGCTGCCTGGGCTTCCTGGATCAACCCTGGTCCCCTAGGATCTCTCCTCCCTGCCTCCAGTCCTGTCCCTCCTTCTGGTGCACCCCAGCCCTTGATCATCACCTCACCTCATCTGGGACTGTCAGTGCATCACATCACTGTCACCAATCCAGCCCTACCAAGATCCTGTGGGTCAGTGCCCTGGCCTGGTTTGTGCTGTAGATGCCCTTGGCCCCTAGATTGCTCTCCCTCATGGAGCAGCTTGGCTTATGCTGCTCCCTGACAGATATAATTGGGCTATCACTGCTACTATCACAGTCATTTATGACTTACTGCATTTTTTGGTAGGTCTTTCACACTGCTATGGGTTTGGACTCTGAAGACACTTCCATATATAAAGAACAAAGTACAAAGCTCTATCTGCCACATTAATAATCGACCTGGGTTTGGAAAGCTTGCTTCATTAAGGAAGCCAGCAGATGTAGGCTTTTTTTGGATTTTAGCAAAGCTTTTCATACTGTCTCTCACAGTATCCTTCTGGAAAAATTGTCCAGCACACAGCTAGACAAATCCATAATACATTGGGTGAGCAATTGGCTGAGGGGTCAGGCTCAAAGTGTTATATTAAATGGGGTTACATCAGGCTGGCGGCCAGTCTACCTGTGGGGTTCCCCAGGGCTCAGTTTTAAGGCCAGTGCTCTTTAATGTTTTTATAAATTGTCTGGATACAGGAATCAAATGTACATTAAGTAAGTTGCCAATAATACTAAACTAGGAGGAGCTGTGGACTCCCTCAAGAGTAAAAAGACCTTACAGAGAGATCTAGGTAGACTAGAAAGCCTGGCAATCACCAACCATATAAAATTTAATGAGAGAAAGTGTTGGGTTTTCCACCTGGAATGAGACAACCTTGGTTGTACATACAAATTGGAGGTCAATAGGATAGAGACAGGAGTTCTGGGGCAGGAGTTAGTAGGGCTTATTGACAGGGCTTTAAACTAGATATGAGGGGGGACGGGGAGATAACTGGGCCTGTTAGGAACAAGCTCAAGGGAAGCATGCCAAGGCTTGAAGGATGGTGGGCTAGTGAGGGCTCTCCCTCTGCCAGTTCATTTCAGAGAAGGGATAGATGTTTAGAAACCGTGGTAGTACCTGAGAAGGGTCTGGTAGGAAATGGGGCCCACACCCACAAAAAGGTGTTGGATTCGTTAGCTCATCTCGAGTGCATCTATACCAATGCATGCAGTATGAGCAACAAACAGGGGAGCTTGAGACCATGATGCAGCATGAGAACTATGACATAGTAGCTATCACAGAAACGTGGTGGGATGCCTCACACAACTGGAGTGCCGCAATTGATGGCTACAAGCTATTCAGGAGGGATAGACAGGGAAGGAGAGTTGGTGGAGTGGCCCTGTATGTAAGAGAATGCTATGAGAGCTCAGAAATCAAGTATAGTGATAACAGGGTTGAGAGTGTGTGGATTAGGTTAAGGGCCAATAAAGCAGATATTGCTGTAGGAGTCTGCTATAGAACCCCCAGTCAAAGCGATGGGGTCGATGACGCTTTCTATAAATAGTTCGGAGAAATCTCATGATCACTTGCCATTGTTCTTGTGGGGGACTTTAACCTCCTGGGTATCTGCTGGGAACACAACACAGCAGAGAGGGAACAATCCAGCATGTTCCTGGAATGTGTGGAGGATAACTTCCTCACACAGCTGGTGAGTGAGCTGAGCAGGGAAGGTGCCTCCTGGACCTGCTGCTTGTGAACAGGGAAGAGCTTGTGGGGAAGTAAAGGTTGGAGGCCATCTAGGGTGCAGTGATCATGAGATGATTTAATTTTCAATCCTTCGAGAAACAAAGAGAGGGATTAGTAAAACTGCCACCTTAGACTTCCAGAGAGCAAACTTTGACCTGTTCAAAAGACTGATTAACAAAATCTCTTGGGAGGCTGCCTTGAAGGAAATGGGGGTCCAAGAAGGCTGGACATACTTCAAGAGAGAAGTCTTAAAGGCACAGGAGCAGGCTGTTCCCACGTGCCGAAAAACAAGGGGACTGGCCTGGCTAAACAGGGACCTTTGGCTGGATCTCAAGAACAAAAGGAGAATCTATGACCTTTGGAAGAGGGGCCAGGTGTCTCATGAAGACTATAAAGATATAGTGAAGCTATGCAAGGAGAACATTAGGAGAGACAAAGTGCAGCTAGAGCTCACAGCTGTTAAAGATAATAAAATATGTTTCTATAAATTCATTAGCAACAGAAGGAGGATTAGGGAAAATCTCCATGCTTTACTGGATGCAGAGGGAAACATGGGAACAAAGGATGAGGAAAAGGCTGAGGTGCTCAATGCCTACTTTACCTCAGTCTTTAGCAGTGGAACTGGCTGTTCCCTGGACACCCAGCCTCTTGAGCTGGGAGATGGGGAGGGGAAGCAGATTGAGGTCAGCACAGTTGAAGAGGAGGTGGTCAGAGACCTGTTACACCACTTGGATGCACACAAGTCTGTGGGACCAGATGGGTTACAGCCAAGGGTGCTCAAAGAGCTGGCAGATGTGCTCCCCAAGACGCTGTCCATGATTTACCTGAAGCCATGGCTAACTAGGCAGGTCCCATTGAACTGGAGGGTGGCAAATGTGACACCCATCCACAAGAAAGGCAGAAAGGAGGATCCAGGAAGCTATAGACCTGTCAGTCTGACCTCGGTGCCAGGGAAGGTCATGGAGCAGGTCACCTCGAGTGCCATTAAAAGTCATATAATGGACAACCAGGGAATCAGGCCCAGCCAGCAGGGGTTTATGAAAGGGAGGTCCTGCCTGACAAACCTGATCTTCTATGACAAGATGACCCGACTATTGGACAAGGGAAAAGCTGTGGATATTGTCTACCTGGATTTTTGGAAAGCATTTGACACAGTTCCCCATAGAATTCTCATAGAAAAAACTGGCTGCCCATGGCCTGGATGAGTGAACGGTCTGCTGGATCAAGCACTGGCTGGATGGACTGTCCCAGAGAGTGGTGTTCAATGGAGCTAAATCCAGCTGCTGGACAGTCACAAGTGGTGTTCCTCAGGGCTCAGTGTTGAGACCATTTCTGTTCAACATCTTTACTGATGATCTGGATGAGGACATGAGTGTATATGAGTGTATCATCAGTAAATTCACAGATGACACCAAGTTAAGTGGGAGTGTCAATCTGCATGAGGATAGGGAGGCTCTACAGAGATACTTGGATCAGTGGGCCAACATCAACAGGATGAGCTTCAACAAGGCCAAATGCCAGGTCCTGCACTTGGGCCACAACAACCCCCAGCAGTGCTACAGGCTTGGGGAAGTGTGGCTGGAGAGCTGTCTGGAGGAGAAGGATCTGGAGGTTCTAATTGACAAGCAGGTGAACATGAGCCAGCAGTGTGCCCAGGTGGCCAAGAAAGCCAATGGCATCCTGGCTTGTATTAGAAATAGTGTGACCAGCAGAAGCATGGAGGGGATAGTCCCCCTGTACTCTGCACTGGTGAGGCCAGAACCTGGAGTATTGTGTCCAGTTTTGGGCACCTCAATACAAGAGAGATATTGAGGTGCTGGAACGAGTGCAGAGAAGGGCAATGAGCCTGGAGAACAGATCCTATGAGGAATGATTGAAGGAGCTGGGACTGTTCAGTCTGAGGAAGAGAAGGCTGAGGGGAGACCTCATCACTCTCTACAGCTACCTGAAAGGACATTGTAGAGAGGTTGGTGCTGGTCTCTCCTGACAGGTGATTAGTGACAGAACAAGGGGGACTGGCTTCAAACTCCAACAGGGGAGGTTCAGACTGGACATTAGGAAAAAAATTTTTCACAGAAAGATTGGTCAGACAGTGGAATAGGCTGCCCAGGGAGGTGGTGGAGTCACCATCCCTGGATGTGTTTAAGGGTCGTTTAGATGAGATATTGGGGGATATGGTGTAGGGGAGAACTTGTAGAGTAGGGCTGATGGTTGGACTCAGTGATCCCAAGGGTCTTTTCCGACTTGAATGATTCTGTGATTCTGAGACCAGATCCATAAAAAGAGATCTGGAGGATTGGCTTGCCCTGGCAGCCAAAAGGGCCAACCATGTCCTGGGGTGCACCAAGCACAGCATAACTAAGCCATCCAAGAGAGGTGACTCACTCTACATTGCACTGGTGTGGCCCCACCTCAAGTAGTGTGTGCAGTGTTGGGCACCTCAATATAACAAGGACATTAAACTATCAGAGTGTGTCCAGAGGAGGGTGACCAAGATGGTGAAAGTCCGTAAGGGCAAGATTTATGAGGAGTGGCCGAGATCACTTAGCCTGTTCAGCTTGGAGAAGAGAAGGCTGAGGGGTGACTGACCTCACTGCAGTCTACAGCTTCCTCAAAGTGGGCAGCAGAGAGGAAAATTATGATCTCCTCTCTCCAGTGACCAGTAATAAGACACAAGGAAATGTCATGAAGCTGCATCAAGGGAAGTTCAGATTGGACATTAGGAAAAGATTCTTCACTGAGAAGGTGGTCGATCACTGGAACAGGCTCCCTAGGGAAGTCATCACAGCACCAAACCTGTCAGAGTTCAAGGAGTGTCTGGACAGTGCTCTTAGTCCTTATGGTTTAGTTTTAGGTAGTCCTGTGAGGAGCGGGTAGTTGGACTGGATGACTTTATGGGTCCCTTCCAACTTGAGATATTCTATGATTTTATGACCATGAAAAATTAAGAGTAAATGTTATTATTGAGAGTATTTTTCTATTGAAAAGTCTGTCAAAAATCAATATTTAACATGCAGAGTAGTTTTCTAGCAGAAGTATGAAAGCTACAGATCTTTCAAATAGTGATCATAGTGATCCTGCAGAATCTCAAGTCCATTGATAACTTAATTTTGGACTTTAAAATACATATGAACTTATCAAACCTGATGAGGAAAGACACAAAGGTAATGAATACATAATAATTCATGACAGGATGGTTAAAAGGTGCCGATACAAAATTAGAAAACTTCAAGACATCCTTCCTGCTTTAGGTCTAGCCAGAAATATCAACCTTTGCAGGACTTACAGGACAGCAAATGCTCTACACAGAAACAGCTCAGGCAGTTGCCCCAAACTTCTGTGCTGCTAGAGCTTCTGGTAATGCATCTGCTTTTCTTAAGTTGTCTCTCGCCCTTCTTCATAGGTAGGAATGACAGAGGAATGAAAGCTTCTTTGGGGCAATTTCTGACTTTCTCTCTACTTGTGCCCTTTCTTTCTCTGCCTGCAAACAATGAACAAATGGCTACTTGTTTACAGGAAGAATAGTCTTCTCCACTTCTAATCTTTCATTTTTTCGTTTGTTATGGAACACATTTTTTTTTTAGTAATCCAGAACAAACACTTGGAAAGCGAAATTTGAAAGTAGTTTTGCGGTTTTGGAATTTTATCCTAGTCTTCTGTGCCATTTTAGCAAATCCTGTGTTCAAGTTGGCTTATTGGCCCCACAGATTTATGCATTAGGATACTCAAAAGAAGAACATCCAAAACATCATATGCTGTTATAAATTTGTTTTGGAGGGTTTTAAGATGGTCTGTGTTGAAATCAGAATGAAATTCAAGAGAAGAAAAATATGGTAGTGAGGATGATGAGATTTTGATGACCTAATATGAAACATACAAGGAGTAGTGACATTTATACAATGTGAAATCATTGCCTTTATTGGGCAATTCAGCTGTATCACAAAAAGGGAATATCAGCAATTTGCTAAGAATATAAACATCATCTTTCTAAAACTAGTAATTGGTCATGAATCTAGGGTAGAATATAAGAAGTCCCAAAATATGGCTATTTTCAATGTTTATTTCTGTTTTCCAGTGACCTTATGGTCACAGAAAATTTACTGCCAGGTAGGAATTCTCTTTTTTAATTTTTTTTACTGAACTCCTGCACATGAGAGATTTTTCCCACAGCTCCTGTGAGCCTGACAAAAAATACCTGTGTGAGAAGATGCCCTAACTGCAACTTTTAAGAATCTAATGTAGCTTCTTTACCTGACCTTACATTTTCTGGCAAACAGCTCACTGAAGTTCACTTTTGATCAACGTCACTGTCATTTTTAGGCTCATCTTTATTCACAACTAATGGCAGAACCTCCTCTCTCCATTTCTACCCTTAGGCAATGGCACAGTACCCATGATTTGTGGGTACTGACTGTTTCATACAAGACTACAGTTGACTACACTGAGAAATGCAGCATAATATGCCCATCACTTCTTTGCTCCTGCTAAGACAAGTGAAACAACATAATGCTACCTTGGCATCTGAGGAAGCCTGATGCTATGGTAACCTGTCAGATGAAGCATCCCTAGGAAGCCCCCTTATCTGCAGCAGATGAGAGTCAACTAAAGTCTGCAGCAGCACATAGTCTCCAGATAAACATTCACTGAAACCTTGAGTCAGTGCCCGGCTGCACTGCAAGACTTCAGCTCCACAGTTCACATGCTCCAAAATGAAACATGTGGCTGAATCTGGACAAAGAAGGAATACTCAGCACCTGACAGGACAGATTCTAACAGAACCAGCAAGGTGACTTCTGACAAGTGGAAGTAACTGCAGTTTTCCCTATATTATTATTTTATCTGCTTTCAATAAGAAATGTCATTCTGAGAATTTTAATTCACAGTTGCATATGTGTGTGCAACTTCAAACCATTATATTTACCCTGTAAAACATGTAATTTCTATGACAAAAAGAGATCTGAAGATCTTAAATCCCTTTTAATCTATATTTGGCCAGCAGCAGTACATGCTTGTCCTGGTTCAGCTAGGATAGGGTTAAGTTTCCCCAGCAGAGAGCGGGAAGGGATCTCCGGCCGGGTTATTCATACCATGCTTAATTCATACCATTATGACATCAGGTCCAGCACGGGAGCTTTTTTCCTTTGTGGCTTTGGTGATGGGAAGCACGCGAGCGAGCTGTCTGTAACCATTGCGGTATTTCTCTGTATATCTTTTGTCTTGTTTACTGTTATTGCTGTTTATTGTTGTAATCATTGCTACTGTTTTTGTTCAGATTGCTTATCACACTGTTGTATTAAATTTCTTCTTATTTTAACCCGGGGTTTGTGCCTCACTGCCAGCCTAAAAGGCTGAGGGTGGGGGAGGGGCAACGGCAACGTGGTCTCTGGTCCCAGCAGGGCCTAAACCAGCACAATGCTGAAGCCTCTAATCACATTTTTACCAAGACCACCAGTGAAGAGATGCTGTTTAACCTTTCCCAGCCCCCAGCTGATTCCTTCCCATTCAAACACTGCATTTGTGGATAATGACCTCCGGGGCTACAAGAAAGCTTTGTTCCACTTTATAGTCCTTGCACTGAGATGCAGAGGGATGGGAACACAGAAGCCACCCAAACTCGGGAACACAGGAACTGTCCATGTGTGTCTAAACAGTTTGGCCATTCCCAAGCTTGCCCAAGCACAGTGAAATTCCTGTGGCCATCCTCAAAGGTCTTCTGCTCTCTTCCCAAATGTAGTCCAATGCTTAGCTCTGCTGCACTGGAAGCACAGGTCAGCACCACAGACTGGGGTACTGGCACTCAGGTAGTGCTGTCAGCGTGTGTATGAAGAGCAGTCAGGGAGCATAGTCTGAACAGGAGCACACTCTGTCTCCACCACTTACATCAAAATCAAGCAGGAGGGCAGACAGGATTCACTTCTCACAAGCAGCTACTGACAGTGAACACACAGTTGACCCTTTTCTCTGTCACTCAGAGCCAAGGACCAGGTGCTTATAAGCCATGATCCACTAAACTCTTCAACCCCTGGAGGTGCAGCAGGCAAAGGCAGTGTGTTAAACTGCCTGTAAAATCCCCTCCTAGCCCAGGTCTGCATGGTGCAGCAAGCCCAAGCGCTTACAAAATGTCACAATTCCACAACAGCAAGTTTCAAGAACCTGCATTTTCCTTTGGGGCTTACAATTTCAAAATACTTGAAATATGTGTGTTGTGTTTTATCTTTTTCATTTTCACATTAGGGAAACCTGTCAGCAATTTTCTGTGGGGATAGGTAGAAGAGATAGGGGGAGCACACTGGAAATAACTAGAAAATCGCCTGCCATCTTCATCAGCTTTGTGCACAATAACACATCCAGCCAAGCGCAGCTCAGTGGTGCTCAGTCTCATGACAAGACAGAGCTTTAGTGTAAGCACCTAAAGATACATGTATATAGAGATAGCGTTGGCTGCACCACCTCAACTTTCAGCTTTTCCCTTCTAGGCAATGTCAAATGGATGAGTCAACCCGTACAGCAATTTTGTCACACAGGAATGGCCACACCAGCTTCTTTGTGCCACAGATCTGACCTAGAGGCTTTTCCAAGAGGCTGTTCATTAGGAACTGGCAATGCTTTAGAAATAAAGCCACAATTTTTAGTGGAATAGTGAAGGAAGACTAGAAATTTCCTCCCTTTTTGTTCCATTGTAGAGCAGGACACACTCGAACCTCAGTATCAGCCAGTTTGTTGTTTTGTGGAAAGTGTAGCAGAAGGCTCCTTGTTTAAATTTGCTCTGTTTCTATCTTTAAATCATTCAGATTTTGGAAGGCTTCTTCCCAAGAAGCAAGCTTCATGTTATTATGGGGACAATTTTTAAAAAGTGCCCATGCAGTGACATTCAAAAAGAGTTTTATGAATTTATAGCACTCATGTTAAAGTATCTTTGAAATACCAAGGTTCATGGGCAAATTAAAGGCATTCTTTCAGTTTCTTTAACAAAAGGGTAATCACATTAAGATTCACAGCAGGCTGCCTATTCCTTTAGGGTTTTTACATGAATGCATGCTGAAATAAAAGATCAATGACAGTGTCATTGGCATATAATATGCAAATTGCTTTGTGCGATGTTTATTGCATTTTGTGTAAGTATTTTTGCATGACCCGTGTATTCGATGTGGGTGAGTTGTGGGAAGAGAATGAGTATGATAGCTCCATAATCTCCATACAAAAATAAGAGTAACAGGCCAATACTAGTTACTCATACCTTGAGAAGGGCAAGAAGAACAGCTTATTTACTCTTTTCATGTCTGATTCATTGCTTTTTGTTTTCTGAAAAATGTCTAGCTGAAATCCTTGCTTAAATCATGACATTTTTACCCTGCTGTGATCCTGATTTCAAAACAAAATGAAGTAAAAACGTACATAGGATAATGTGATGTAATTTTGCTGGATATCACATTTACTCGCTGCCTTTCTCTGCTGTGACTTTTAGGTACTTTGCATATAGCCAGACCCTGGAAGGGTGTATGTGCAAGGATCATAAAACGTTAGTCAAATTCCAGATGATCAAAACTGGTCACACAGTCTTGTATGACACCTTTTATCCACTTCAAATAAACATTACAATAACAAGCAAATTTCCGGTTCTCTCTCATTAACTCTGACCTGGCAGAAGATAGACTGTCAGCTCCATCGTTTGGTAGCACCAATGCTTGTTGCACATACTCCCTGAAAATGGGACCTGGTTTATAACAACTTGATGATGTGACTAACCTGACACAACAGACTAGCTAGTAACATTCAACATTAACTTAGAAGATCTATCTCTCTGTCAGGTATTTAATCATAATTAGCTGTTCAGTTCCTTGGAAGAATCAGTCATGCAGAGCATCGTGTTGGTTAATTTGATTTTTGGCTTCCACAAACATATTTCAAGTGTTTTAAAATTGCAAGTCCCAAGGGAAAATGCAGGTTCTTGAAACTTGCTAGTGTGAAATTGTGACATTTGTAAGAGCTTGCACTCACTACACCATGCAGACCTGGGCTAGAAGGGGATTTTACAGGCAGTTTAACACACTGCCTTTGCCTGCTGCTCTTTCAGGGGTTGAAGGTATCTCCCATCACTTCTACCTATATAGTTACTTTATGGGATTACATGTATTAGAGCCTGCAATGTGAAAACATAAGGAGAAGAGCAAATGAGGAAGCCCCGTGTTTGAAATGTGTGTTGTGATCATCCTGGGGAAAGCTCCTCATCTCTATTTTGAAGCTTGAAAAATTGAAGTGTACAGAGTTTGGTGACCTGAGCAGAACTACCTGGCCCACATCATGCAGAGCTGGGTAGGACTGTCTCAACCCTAAGGATGTTTCTTTGACAGAGTAGCTGCGGCAAATTTTGTAAGGCAGGCACATGAGCCCACTGTCATGAGGTGCCTTCACTCAGCAGCATGTCACATACGTATGAGGTCTGACATTGGCTCTATTGAGTGTAGATGCCCTTGTAATCTGGCTGTTCCTGGACCTGAGCCATAGCATAAAAGCCAGGAGAAGTTGGGAGTAGACCCTGAATCTGAAAACACTTGCCTCAAGGGGTCCTGGAGTTCCTCATCCATGGCAGTATCTGTACCTGCTTTGTTTCCAGAGTACCTCACACTGAAGAGATGCCCTTATTTAGTGACAGGACCTGAACAACATATTACTCCAAATCCTGAGTAACAACCACCAGAAAAAGAAATTAATAGTGATAGGGATACACTGTAAGTATTCCTCAGTGCCCAGCTTACAGACTGCTAGGCTCAGAGCCATTCCTTAGGAAACATCTGTTCTCCACTGCCTGCCCTGTGCCAAAGCACCTCTACTCAGTCTCTTCCCTTCCAGTCAGCTAATTCATTCCCACAATGGGGACCAAATAGAATCAATCTGGGATCCATCTTGCCTCCCTCCTCTGATCCCTGCTAACATGTAACTAACAACCTTTGCTGTTTTTTTCTCTGCTCCCCACAGCCAGGCCCTTTCCCCAGTCTCCAGCCCATTTGCTGATTCCCTGCTGAGCTCAGGCTCTGTTCAGCAGCTGAAGAGTCCAGCACAAAAGGTCCCAGCTTTCCAAGGAGCAATTCAGAGTGATCAGAGATTCCTCCAAATGGCATTTACACTCTGCCTCCTTCCAGCCCCTGCAGCTGAGAGTACACATTTGCCATTCTCATTTGGCTTCTCCTTCTATAATAACCTGCAGCAGATGTTTGATGTTTCACTCAGTACTAACTAGAGATGCATATTGTTTTAATTTCCATTAGTGAATCCCTGACACTCTCAAAGTCTTTTTTCACATATTTTAATACTCAGCTCATATTCAACACAATTAAAATCTCCATTTCACAGAGGTTGCTCAAAATGTGTACCGAAACATGGATTTTCTGATAAAAAGGGATTAAACTGACCATGCAGCCTACTGAAGGGTTGCCTTGTCTGCACACTTTTTTAATACAAAACCTGCAGAAGATAATGATAGCAGAGCTCTGGTCAGAGCCACTCCAGGATATTATTCCAGGACCACTCAGCAGGAATCTAGTCAACACTGAGGAAGGACATAGCTGTATAACTGAGTTTCCTAGCACTGCTTTTAGCAGCTGAGATTTGAAATCTGCTTCAATACAGCAGAATGCAAATAAATGACAGCAGAGGAGTTGCTGCAGCCATGATCGGTTACAGACTCAAAAGAAACCAGATTTGAGGACATGAGTTTTCTCTTATCAGAGTAGATTATGTTCTAGAGAAAAGCAGATTGGTTTGGGGATGAGAGACCCTATATGAGCATAATGCTGACAGGAAGGATCACAACCCAACAAACCAGCAGATGTAGAATAAAGGAGCCTGTTGAGCCCGTCTCCCTTTCTCTGAGGTGGTTCTCTGCTCTCACCCCTGTCATCTTTTAGATCTGACCTAAAAGGGCTCTGGTCCCTGTCTCAAACTGAGCTGTGATCGTGAAGGTGAAGGCAGGAAGGATGTCCCAAGGACATGAAAGAAGCAGACGGAAATGTGTAGTGAAGTACAGAAGTCTGTGTCTTTCCCCAGTCTTGGCTTCTTGCAGTGTCAATCCAACCCTCTGAGGGCAACAGTTAATGATCCTACATCCTCCCTACTCCAGCTTTGGTGAGAGGCTGCTGTAAAGGGCAGGCCACAGGGTAGAAAAACACAAGGGCAAGGGTAGTCCAGGGAAGCTTTTAAGGTGAAACTGCAGGTTGTCCAAAAGGGAGCTGGGAGGCACCTTCAGTGAGGCAAAAGAGACCTCTAGATGCAGTTGCACCTTTTCTCTGACTCTTCCTCCTCTCTTGATTCTTATCTCAGCTGGAGCAAGGATAGGGTGAAGGGAAAAGTTATGTGGCTGAATATGGATGGCATGGCCAAAAAAAGGAGGGCTTCAAAAGACTCTTTAAGACTGGCTGCTATGTACGTGCCATATTGATTTATATGTTTACACATGTGAGTCAGGACAAGCCTCTTTTTACTTTCAATTGGAAATATATAATTGGTTCCAAAAGAAAATGGAGCTCTCTGCCTCTTCTTGTCTGCCTTCATATTGGAAACTGTGTTTTGTCCTCCTTCAAAGTTCTTAGCTTGGTAGTCCACCACTCATGGATTTTAGTCAAAATTGACTTTAAACTGACCAGGTATGCATAAAATTAATTTTCCTGCATTTAATAATAATAAAAACTAACTATTCAATATATCCCAAAACATTAACATCTACTTCCTTGTTACAGTGAGGTGAGTTAAATTTCATTACTGATATCCTTTTCTTATAAAAGCACTGCTTCTGGTCCTCTTCTCCCTGTCCCCTCCACCCCAATATTTTCTTGAATTTCTATCCCAAGGAAATAATATATGTTCAGAAAATAATTTTCTCACCAACAGCTATGTAATAGCCCTGAATAAGGAAACAGTCATAAAAAGCTTCAGAGAAAGTCTCTTGCAGTGGAAAGGATTAAAAAATCTCAATAATATGAGTTTCTGAATACTATTCCTCCCACAGAGTTTCAGCACAGTAGTTCAGTGCTCCCCTGGCCATTTGCAAGGCTTTTACTACCACTGCCCACCCCAAGAAGTGCCTCACCTGGACTCAAACACCTGTATCATTTGAGCTCTTTCTTCCAGCAAGTGGAAGTTGTCTGAGTTGTAGGAAGCAAAATATGAACTTCAGGCTAACGATTTATTTTGGTTCTAAGTGTGTAAGAAAAGGCATGAACTACTGCTAAAAGCTTCATTTGTAGTCAGGAATGAATACTCAGGTGTCCTTATAGGATGCTTCTCTACTTAAGTCATGATCATGGAGGCAAATCATCAGCAGACATTTTGTGAGGTTTGTAATTGCTTTGAGAGGAGATAAAGGGTAACTGACTTTTTTCAGTTTTCTTTAGGGCTTGTGCACTTACAAAAATTCATGTGTGTTATTGTCCTAATGGTTCTGAAAAGGCACAAATTTGTCTTGACAAACAGAAAGAGGCAAGTGATGCTGTTCATAATGCTTATGTAAAATCATAGCTCTCACAGTGTTTTCTTCCTCAGTCCTTGCGATTTGCTTCCATCAATGTCAGCCATGGGAACTCAGCAGTTAACCTGCCTTATTTTTACACCTTTATAAAAATCACAATTAAAAGCAGTAGGGTCTCTACCTGAGGGCAGGGAGGGGGACTGGCATGTAGCAAAATAGTTGTTCTTTTTCTCTAAAAGGTGAAGTCACCAATTATTCTTGTCCTTTCACACAGGGCTTCCGTTGCTCAGTAAGTTTTAATTACTATAATCTAAATCTCAGTTTCTTTTGTCATCCTAGCTACCTGCAACAGATAAGTTGCCTTCTAAAGTATTTCATATGAGTGGGCAGGACTGAGTCCTTATACAGGCTAAAAATATTTGCTCTCTTAATGCCATGGTAGGTTCTATCCATAAGAGGATTAATTATACCATGGCTGTGAATATACAGATATCATGGTCACCAACCGCAGAACACATACTCACACAAATACACTGAAATAAATTGATGCCTCTAGAGAACCGTGTCACTTTATCTACCAGCAAACTTCTCCATCTGGGCCCTGTTTGGCTGGCTCTGAATTGAGTGCAAGGGACCTCATCCTAGTTTTGGGTCCCTTCAGGCAGGATTGAGTCATAACACACAGGAGACAGCTGGGAATGCTCCAGACCTCTTCCCTGCCTCCACAGACCCAGAGGAAGCCAAGAGATGTCTGTCAAGGACTCCCCAAATTTAGCCTGTGGGAGGCTGTGTCTCACTGGGCAGGATTAACCCACACTTTGCCAAGGAGTATCACAGATGAGTTTACAAACCAGTTGTTGCAGAACTGAGGATACCACCAGCTCTTCCCAGGGGACAGGGTGTCTTTGTAACCTTATGATGTTACAACATAATAATAGCCAGAGCAGAGAGAAGAGTTTGTTCACCTCCCATATGTCTGCTTGTGACTGTGTTATTTTACTTGAATAAGTTTGGAGTTCATGAGTTACCTTCTGTGATGCAGAACCTAATATTTATCTAAGGTACATCCAGACCTCGTTAGATATCTTCCCAGAGAAGTTCAAGGCTCTTCACACCAGGGCAGGCCAAGGCCACCAAGGCCACCAAGTCCTAGCAGTATCAATGATAAGTGCCTCAGTAATTTGAGATTCCCTTCCCTTAAGATGAAGTGACAACAGAAAAGTGAATCACAAATAGACTGTAGGACAAAACATTAAAGGATAAGTGGATCTTACACTGGCTTCACTGAAATTATGCTACACTGAATTTGATGTCACATCTCTGTTGAACTTCTTGCCTTGCTACAGAAGAAAGCACGGACAGCGGAAGCAGGCTGTTAGCATCTGATTTGTTACTATATGAGTAGGTCCCATTGATTTGTTGGCTGATACTTACATCTTCAGGTGAACCCACAGGGTTCAGCATCCAATTCCTAGGTGCCCTGAAGCTGATAGGTATCCTGTCCTGTCTTCCTATGTCCTCCCATTTCCTGGGCAAAGCCAGACATGCAAGGAGATTTTTCAGAAACCAAGTTGAAGTATGTTTAAGCTATTTTGGAATGAGGTACAGAGAAAAGCAAAAGGATTTAGACTCCTAACTGCCTGAACTTGCTATGAACACAACTGCTCTGCTCTGGATTTAGGGATTAAAACTTAGTTCTGACATCGCATCATCACAGAGGGAATATGCCAACTGCCAGTGATTGAGCAGTCTCCAACCATGCCCACAGCCAGCAGTGGTGTTGCCACTGCTACTGAGGGTCTCTGCTGTTGTCCAGACTGACAGTCAAGTAGGATCCCATACGTTTTTATATTATTGACCAGGAGTAGATGAAGGTTGAGCACCATGGGTGCACAGCAAGTATTCAGTCTGCATGAAGCTGTGTTCAACATGATTCGTGTCAGGGGTGAAACTATTGCTGAAACAGCATAGAAAGCTTAGATATTTAAAGGATTAAGCTGCCAGTAATGATGGGGGGTGGGGGTTGTCCCTAAATAGCATAATGCTGTCCCTAAATAGCATAATACTATCAGTCTTTGCCTCTTGGGACATTAAGCTTTATGGGGAACCTGTAAGCAAATTGTCTGCTTGATGCTGACCATATGATATCACCACAAGAACTGATGGGGTAGGTAGAGGAGGACACTGGATGGGCATAATCTACATAATTTACTCACATAACTTGTCCTACCATAGTCCACAGAGTTCACACATAGCTCAGAGGGCCATAAAGCAAGTCTGGCTTAAGCACAGCACTTGGGAGTTTAATGCAGTTTGCCACTGGTTCTTATTGTGCCACCCTTGACAATGTCCAAGACAACCAGTGTCAAGCTAGTGCAGCTGAGCTGGGCACTGAGCTAGTGCATTGCTCACACACCAGAGACAGCTAAGCAAACAGATTTTCTCATGGTTTTGATAGGGAATTTATTTTCAGTTACTCAAAGACAAACTAGAGAAAAAGGAAGTGAAATTCTTCTAAAGCAGTTTAGCCATCTGGATTACAGCTCTGGATCACATTTTATGGAAAATAAAAAGAGGCAAAAACTTAAAAATGTCCTCATCATTTATGACAGTACCTCTGCTGTTGTTCTCTGTATAAGCAACGTGCATGCTTACAGGTTGCAGCTACCTGAATGAACCTATCAGGCCACGCAGAGCTTTAGCGTATAAGATAGCAAGACAATGTCAAAGGATTTCAGCACAGAATGTGAAAAAAGGGAATGTAAGGAGAGGCTGGTAATCTCAGCAAAAACCAGATGAGAGTAAAGCCATATCTAGGACCATTACACAAAGAATACAGTTTTTAATTTTATAAAGCAGGTATGAGTTCTATCTCACCCGGTAACATAAAAAAGGCAATACCAAAGTGTTAGTCACAAAAATGCTACACAAAGAGGTAAAATCATCTTTCCATTCCCATTCCCAGCTGACACAGCCATCGACCAAGTTAGCTTCTTTTGTATGGCATCTGTCTGTAGTCCTTGTACAATTTCTTGTCCACTACAGCTTCTGAAACTGGGATTTACTGCTTTCCAGAACATATTTTCTGAAGTGTGAGCCATGCATGTGTAACACTCTGAAAATAAAAATTCTGTCTTGGAAATACTTGGAGTTTGATATTTTTATGTTTCTGATTTAAAACAAAATGGTGATCTGTCTATATTTTTCGTAAGACACTGTGGAGGGACAAGTTCATAAACTAAAATAGCCAGTAAACCAGTAGTTAGTGCACTAGCAGAAGACACGTATGATGGCAGGGGGACTTTTCATCCATCTGACTGCAGCATCTTTACGGCTCTACATCTGACCTGTTATTTCTACAATAAGCAAAGAAGAACAGACATCCCTGGGGTGTAATTCAGCTCATCTATTTGAGTCATTTATATTTCATCAGTAGACTTAAGGTTTAGTTTACCCTACTTAGAGTTAAAATCATACCTGGCTTTAATCAGAATCAGAGATCTCAATTTTCCAGTATTGTGCTTCAATCTGCTAGTTATCCTGGGATCATAAAACATCATCCTGTCCCTAGGAAACTTTCCTGAATTTGACAAATCACTATTTTCAAATAAAACTCCAAGATTGATAAAGTGATAAAAATATGTCCCAATACAGTCAAAATCCATATTCTTAACAGACAACCTGGGCACTTGGCCACACAGATATGAGTCCAGACCATCACGTGCACTCTGGAGGGTAAAGAGTGGATGTCAGCACCTTCTTGCTGCTTCTGCAAGAGAAGTAAATGCCAGGTAAGCTCAAGCTCAGTGAAGCTTAACGGAGACAAATGTGAAAGACACACTGGAAAGAGCAAATCTCAGGAAGCATGTGCTCGTGAATGGATGTGCCTCACCCCAAGAGCATTAACAGAGATGCCTCCGATGCTTCATCTCTGATGCACATCTCCTGAGCCTGCCAATGTGGCATGAAAACCCCATGAAGAGAGGCCCTCTCCTATGCAGTCACAATTCTGTACCTGGTCACAGCTGGGAGCTCTGCAAAAACAACCTTTCTCACAGTATCCTGGCAACTCTGGATGGATTGTGCTTGTGCAGGAGAGAAGAGAGGTAGGAGGGGAAATGATGTGTGGCTGTTTGAAAGCATTTGTTCACTTCAAGTTCATTTCTACAAGGGACATGGGTGGTACAAGGACAGATTGCTTTGTGCATTTTTTTCTAGTGCAGCTCTGGTTTTGTTTGAAAATACCAATTTGCAGATTTCCATCCAAGTTCATAGCATCAGAAATGACAGTTAAAAGCAAAAAGAATGCAAGACAATTACTTTCTTCCAATTCCATTCTAACACTCAAATCCCAGTTGCATTGCTTTTATCTACTGTTATATCTGCCTGTTACTACCAGGCATTAGTAGCAATGGTGAAATAGTTAAAGGCTTTTTGTGATGTAGAAGTAAGCAGAAGTGTTGAACATGTACAGTATCCTTGATAAAATTCTCAGAGGAGGAGAATGCTTTCTGCAGTTGGCAAAGCATGCACTTATTTGTTAGATAAAATGTAATTTCACTTCTGATTTAATCTTGTCACAGAATTCTTGCACTTTAATCCATTTTTGAGAGACTAAATTAGAAAATATTCTGCTTTTATCACCAAATTCATGTATAAACAATGACATCTGAAAATTTAAATATTTGCATATGAAAAGTAAGATGTCATGTGACCACTGTTAGTTTTATTTCTAAACTGTTGCACTGAAGGTTATCTAGTAGAATAAAAGAAGAGTAAATATTTTCACAAGATGGGCATATTGGGAGCTGGTTGTGGTTTCACAGAACTGATTTCCTTAATCAGCAAAGCTTGCTGCTCTTTTAGGATCCTAGATTGTAGAACTGACTGAGACAACAACACAGGGAGATCGTAACTCATAATAAGCAATTATGTGAACAGTGTTGAAATATTAACAGCAGCTTCCCTCTGATGGAACGATGGAACTAGCAAGAATACACACAAAAACATACATGTGTCAGCTTTCAAATTTGGAACAACACAGAAATAATTTAATAAGGAAGGGCTGCCACATATTTGCTGCAATATGGTTTAGCTCTTTGTTCTCCTGGATCTCTATGGGTTTTTCTTTCAGCTCAGACTATGTGTCCTGTGAGACATTCTCATGGAAGAAGTTGGTAGTGCATTCTAGGTGGCCATAAAGCATCTGAAATGTCAGGGATGGACACAGAAGAAAGGGGACTATGACACAGACACAAGTGTTACACAATTTTTCTGAAGCAATTGCAATAGTGTATCCAAATGGAAACCCTTCAAGCTTTTCTTGGGTGTTTTTGTTTTGATTCATCTAAAGAAAAAATACCTAAATTTTCATTGAAAGACAATACTTATCTACAGAATGTTGATGTAATAAAAAAAAAAATTCTTCCATTAAAAAAATAAATGTACTCAAACAAGGTATCCAGTTGGTAAATTAGCCATAGAATTTGTGTCAGTTTAAAGGAACTGAAGATTTAGCCTCCTTCTCGAAAAGCACATCTCAGTTGTGCTTGCTCCATGTATATGTGAGATCCATGGAGCTGATAATATGGCAGAATTTATCCAGGAAAGCTCAGCTTTTTATTTTCTGTAAGATTTCAGAATCTCCCCACATAGCCTGTTGGGCACACTGAAGCAAAGGACCGAATTAAATACTTTATGTTAGATTCTGGGACACTCTTGTAACCTTGTTCATACACTGAACTCTAGATGTATTTACACAAAAAAAATAGCAAATAAAATATGACCCCAGTGAATAAGAAGCTCTGACATTATATATTAGACTCAAACATTACTCTTCTGCACACAGGGAGATACATCCTGAGTTGTTGACTGACACGTGACTTGCATTTGCCACTCCTTTCTTCAAACATGTCGAATCTCAGTGACATCCACAGAGGCCTGAAAAACCACTATGGGGATAAATGTAACCCAGAGCTCTCATAGAGTAAGCAGCATTATATAAATGCTCTATGCATGGCAGACCTATACATAAATGGAAAAATGCCACTTGTGTATCACTCAAAATGATGTAAGAAAACCAATATTGGCTCCAGTCAGTATGCAATGAGACCATTTTATACACAGGAAGATTTAGTTGATGGCAATCTATTCTTGAAATGCTTAACTCATTTTTATCTAGAAATGTTTGCTTTGAAGAAATGACTAATTAATATAAGTCCTTTTCTCTGATTTCCTCCTAGAATGCACAAAACCATGTGCCAGTTTATGCTGAGAATTGATTTCTTTAATCCACTGTGAAGTTACATATCTACAGTTTCAATTATTTCTATTTTATAAGTAAGTATTCAATTTTCTTTTCTAATTTACAGCTCCAAGAGTCAAGCTGAGTCCTTATGACTGTACAGTTCTTTGCCTGTAAAGCTGGCACTGGAGACAGAGTTATGCCCTGTGGGCAGCCCCACTGGGTCTATACAAGGCCTTAGAGTCACCTCTTGTAACCTATTTCTCTTAAAGATTAACAGATGTGTAATACGCTGTAATGAAACAAGGGTCTGGATACCACCTCATCCACAATTAAGTCGCTGTAATCTGTGTCAGCACTGCACATGAAAAAAGAATGTGGAGGATAAAAATAATTTCTTTTTCTGAATACAACAGCTTTGACCTTAATCACACACAAATAGTAGATGTAGGTAAGAAGATTCTTATATAGCCACTTGTCTGAGGAAAAAAAAAAAAAAAAAAAAAAAAGTAGACCTTAAGGTTTTGAATATTTCTTATTAAGATACGTATTTTACTATTTTCACATTGTGTGTTCGGGATTAGATTTACCTCATACCACTTCAGACATCTGACTTTCACACCCAGGCTTCCCTTGTTGGAACAAGCAGTTCATCTGACCTAACCTGCATACCTGGCTGAGAATTTGGCAGTGAAGGGGCCTCCTTCTCTCTGTTGACTAGAAAGGCAGCCTTAAAACAACTTTCAGCTGACTCAGTTTTGACAATTGGATCTCACTGCAGGTTTACAGGTTCAATATTTACTTTCTGATTTAAAATTCATTGTGAAATACAGATGCATATAATAAAGTAGCCATCATTAGTCTCAGTAAGTGGAAAGAATTACTCTGGCTTTCTCCGGAAAACTTTAGAAATGCAAATGGGACACAATTTCTTTCCATTATGGGCTATTTTACTCTTTCCTCAATCTGCTATCACAAACCACAGCTGAAAAATAATCCTTGATTCATATTCCTCACATACAGCTACATATGGATATTTTCAGTGCATGTACATCACTAGTTGATTTTAAGCGATAAGTATTAAGGGCCTTGTTATTTATTTCCTCCTTTCTCTTCACCCTGCCCACATATATTAAGCATTTTTTTTTCTTTTCCCTTTGCGTTTTTTATCTTGAATGCACAGAAAAGTAACTCTTCACATTATTACAGATCTTCAAGTCCAAAAGAATATCTATATTTTAATTTTTTTACTATTTTTAACATTGTCTTTATTCTCTTTTATTGATACTAAAAATTATTGCCTACTCAGCTTTGTTTATGAAAAGATTTTTCTCCTCTCAGGTTAATGTTGTGATTTGAACTCTTTGCTTCATAATTAATGAAACTCAAGCGTCTCTATTGTGTGTTCCATCTTAGTCCACATTGTTCCAATCTGATGCTACAAAGACTTGACTTCTTACAAATTCTTACTTCACCTCACCCATATAACCAAACCCTCAACTGCTTTTTTGTCTAGGGTCCTGGGAGGTTCTCACGCAATCACACCTCTCCCAGATGCCCTGGACTCTATTGCTATTTAACTGGCTAAATGGCATAAACTACCATTTTTCACAACACTGTCTGATACTCCTTGTAAGTTACTATTCAGTTTAATCTAACTTTTCCATTTTGATTTCCATTTAGTTCTCAGCATACCTTCTTATTACACAAATGGCAAGAACAGCCATGGAAACTTTCAGAGTCCTCCTTTTTGTCTTATTTACACTCTGTTATTTCTTCAGCTATATCTTTCTCTGTAAGTGTCCTCCCACTTAGAATTAACCATTTACAATCAGCTGAGCCTTCAGGAGGCAATAACTTGTCCTAGCTTACCTGGCATAAGCACAGACTGTCACAAATATTTTTTTATTTACTAACATTAAGTATGTTACAACCATGCAAGAGTTAAAGATTTTAATAGCTGCAATTCTACAACCATCAAGTTGGCTAAATTTGAGGTTTAAATATCCTTTATAGCTTTACAGGAGAAGTAGAAATAGGCATTACTATTGAAAAAAAATAATTAAATACTTAACAAAAATCCAGGGGAAAGTGAGCACTATTTAATAGAAACAAAAAGTCCTGGGAAAAATGTAGAATATCAGAAGAAACAAAGAGTGATAGAATTATAAACAGTGACAGTAACAGTATAATTAGGATTACAGGGCATTTCCAAACCAAATGCTTGTGAAGAGAACCCAGTACCAGGCCATGCTATTGGACTCAAGGTGGGGGCCGTATCCGTAGGCAGGGTGGCTGTACCACCCACTATGAGTGGTGCTGAAAAGGGACTGACAATGGAGCATCAGCTGTGCAAAGCTGTGGGGAAAAGGTGAATTGGCTACTGAGTCTATAACAGAATAGAGAAGGAGGAGAAGGAGGAAGAAAGGTATATTAAGATTTTCTACGATAGCGTAGCTGTGATTGCTATTTTTTAAAAAATTATATTGGCACAGTGAGGAAGATACAAAATTGAAGGCTGAAGAAGACATTGTATGAGTGAGAGACAAAAGAAGCCCAATCTAGTTTGCCAAAGAGAGATCAAAAGGTTGCTCGATTTCAACATAGGATTTCTTGAATGAGAAAAGACACTGGGTCTGGAGAGCATTTGTAGACCAAATGAGAAATGCATAGCAAGGAACACCAGCTGGAGGGTAAAGCCAGAGAATCCCCAGTCTCTAAAAACCCTTTCCCTTTAAGAGTGCACATGGGTGGTTATTGAAATAAACATTCAAACTTCATTTGTCAAAGCAAGACTGCACACTTTTAAGACATGTTTAAGCCAGATACAGAGTATTTATAGAACACAGCTGTAACAGTGTTGGATGCAAAACACAGTGTTATCCTGGAAAGCCATGTTCTCCTTTTTGGACTTGGAAAAAAGAAAAATCTCTGATTTCTAGAAGTCACTAAGCCACATCAGAATATAAACAACTGATTAATCTGTGATCCAGTAACTTGAAGCTTCACATGCTAGCTACAAGAAACATGACTGGAGCAAACTGTGAGGCAGTTTGATTTTAGTCTCTTCTTCTCACAGTGTCTCAGTGTCAAAGCTTGATCTTGTGGGTGTTGTAAGGTTTTAATTAGAGCAATTTTTCTCTGAATTCAATATTATTTACTTTGAAAGTGCCTACCAGTATCTCAGTAACTGTTAGATTTGGATGGGATGTGGTCTTTCCCTTCACTGGGATTTTTGACATATCAGAAATGTCTTCTAAATTAGAATAAAAAAGAAAATTTAAAAAAAATCACAAATCACTAAACATGATTTTAAAAATCATGTCAGTTGAACCATTTCCATCATTTCCATTTTCACATCAAACCTTTCACACAAACATCGCTATATTTAGATTGATTAACTTTTGATTTCCAAGTAACAAGGCAGTTTCAAAAATAAAAAAGGTGTCTTGGATTAATTAGACAGTGGTGGTTAGAAGTCAAAAGCAATGGTTTTGGAAATTTTTTTAATAAATGCAAACATTATTCTAAAGTACTCTTTGCATAGCTTCAACAAAAGGACATTTTTCTACAGAAAGCAGTTCCTCAGAGAAAATGCCTGACTCCATCTACAATGTATATCGCTGCTGGAGCACAGAACTAATACAATATGTACTACACAGACAGAGGAGTTAGGAAAAATTATTTATTTTATTTTAGCTGAAAATAGAAGTATTTATTTTTAGCTGAAAATATTATAGCTGAAAATTAATTTTAATTCTCTCTTCAGGGTGATTTTCAGTTGTCTTTCAGAAGAGCATCTCAAAAGAGTATGAATTACAAAAAAAAAAAATCATAATGAGGACAACAGCTAGCACTGGTAAGGATTAATTTTAAAACTCTGTTTCACAAATGGCTGACAGAGGAGCTGGGTAAGATGCTTTTGAATCCTGCTGCGCTCAACAGCTGCTATTGAGGCTGCTTTTCCTTCACTAAGAGGGAAGTACATCCGGAGGAAGTCAGCCTAATCATGGAAATCATTAATGGAACTGGCCAGATGAACTTGTCATGAAGTGCAGTTCCCATACTCAGTCAATTCATAGTCTTTTAATTAGATATGCCTTTCAATTTGGGAAAAGCTTTTACTGAAACCTCATTAATATAAGAAGTTAATCAGCTCTTACAGCTGCACTCACCAAGACAATTTTACCTTTAAACAGTTCACTATTAAATCATTTGCCAAAGTACAAGTCTTGCCTGTAAGCATGTGTAGTACACACTTTTTCAACTTGTTGCAAAACATCTGCCTCTTGTTTCAGTCAGTGTAGAAAAAGATAAGAAGTCACCTTTACACACAGCTCTGTGGGTGGCACATAACAGTTCCAGCATGTTTATTCCCATTCTAAAAGGGCATTGGAAAACTGTTTAAAAAAAAATAATTCTCATTTCTTATTTACCAGAAAGACAACACTTCCCAGTTAAAATCAACGCTACACTATCGCTAAAGAATGACAAATGAACCAACTTCAGAGAGAAGAATTAACCAGTTAAGAGAATAATTAATGTCTTATTCTTTCCACTCACTAGATGGGACAGATAGAGTAAACAAGACATTAAAAAAGACCACATTGCTTCCTAGAGTAGTATTTAAGTCATTTTCACTTACATAAAAGCAAGGTTGTGTTTTTTTTCACATCCAAGGATAGATATATGCACAACTGAGTTGTTCCGCACTGTTACTTTTGCGGCATAACCCTTTCATCCTTGAGTTTGGGGAGCACTGGTAAGAAGTAACAGCAGCAGTAAAGCCTGAGCATCTGAACACTTTAATTCACTTAGTTTCCAGTGACAAGATTTTGTTTTCATTCTGAGCAGATTCTGTTTCTGCTAGAAGGTTCAGGAGACAGCAAAATGCAGCCAACAAACTCATAAAATAGATCCTGTCAGACAGCTACAGCTTCCTTAAAAAAAGCAAGCGAGTGGTTTGATTGTTTGAATAAGAAAAAGCAACAGATCACAGTCTAACTCTAAGAGTTTTTATTATAATCCTGACATTTGGACTGCTTCACTTCCTTAACTTTTTATTTTTCCTTTGTCAGTTCCATGCAAATTTCAACTGTTTTTAAGTCAGTTTTTGGTGAGCAGAGCACAATCAAGCATAGAGTGGTGCAGTCCAGGAAGGTAGTACTCTCATTGCTGTCTGTGACCATCTACATGGTTCCCTGGAAAATGAAGAGATGTTTTTAAGCTGATCATGCCCTATAAGGGATGGGCATCAATGCCTCCTGACCACAGATGAACTTTAAAAGTAATGCTACTCATCATATTTTAGTACAAATCTATCAATATATTGTTTTTATTGCCATTACGCACACAAAGGAAAATGCCCTTCTGCAGAAAAGAGATGAAAAATGCAATCATTTGTATCAATGAAATACTTTAATTTTTAGTTTCTCAGTAGAACATCTTTTAATTGCATTTTATCCCATAAATGACAGATATTGATATGTTCCTCGTTATAACAGTGTCATTATTGATAATTACTTATAACATAACCATACTATCCTTTCTATGAATACATGTACTGAGGAACATTTGTTATGTGGTTTTTCTTGTAACTTACATTTTCTGCTGTGATTTAATCACTTATATTTCTCTCCAGATGTACTCAGAGCTCGGACTAAATTCTCCAGAGCCTTAACCTTTGGTGAAATAAGGAAAGACAGCACACTATGTCTGTTTCTCACAAGCAGAGAGGCCTAACACCAGATACAAGCTACTGCAGATGAAAGTTCTTTGCTCTCGTGCTTCCTTCTCTTTAAGACAAGATATCTCAATTAACTCCAAGCTTCCAGGAAGAAGATATAAGGAGGAAAAGAGACTGCTTCATCAGGGTTTTAAACTTTACTAGTAGGATCTGTGAATAATTATGTGTTCTAGAGTGCATGACTACATTTCCAAGCTTTAAAAACAAATTACATTATTTTCTTGCCAATGCCTAGTTTAGACCTGTTTTGTTTCCAAAGCTGATTTTACTACAACAAAGAATAATTTGCCCCACTACTAGCAAATTAAAGTCATAGTCATGTCATAACACAGATATTATATGTAAAAACAAGGCACCGAGTCATTTAGTTCCTGCTCCTGCAGAAGTTTGTTTGATGCATCCATGAAAAAAAGTAAATTGCCTCTGTTTTCTTTGCAGGGAGAGGGAGAGGAGAGGAAGGGGTTAAGCTTCCTGTATTATATAATACCTCTAAGCATTAATATCAACAAACATTTTTTTTTTTCACAGTAATGTTTCCCTAAGGAAAAAAAGACCTGTCAGTCAAGCAACAGAATTCAAACAGTTGCACTGTAACTCAAAGACAACTTTGGAGGAGTAAGAAGTCAATGGCCCAGTTGCCTTCACGGCCACGTGCAGCTTGCACTGCTGGGAGGCGGCAGCCTTAAGGTACATTGCAAATGCAAGTGTTTTTCCCAGACTCTAGGGGTCCCATAAACGTTATTTCAAATGAAATATTAACAGAGGATATTCATAAGTAATACTCCTTGATGATTTAATAAATTCAAGGTTTGCAATTATTTGAAATGGATGAGCCACAACAGCCTACGCTGTTGCTTCAGTGTGGGTTTGCAGTGCTTATGTGTGTGAAAAAGCAGCATGGAGCATTCCTTAGAGAGCCCCTAAAAGCTGCCAGAAGGTCCTGGAGGGTGCAACAACCAAGACAGTGAGCCCCAGTACGGTGCCAGAGTTATGAAACAACCAGCAGACTAGTGTGCGCAATAACTTCAACTTTTCTCTGATGCTTGAAATAGGCTCTGCTGAATGCCAGCCCTCCCAGATGACTGCATTATAAAACCTGCTGAGGAAGTGCCAGGAGTACTCAGACTACATCCCAGAGGTATTCAGACACATCTTATTGCATATTTTTAGCTGTCACGCATGGCAGCAACTACTGGTTTTGTAGTACAGTAAACACCACTGTCTTCACTATACAGAAAAGCAAGTTTTAAAGTTTAGATTGGTACAGTGAAAAAAGTGACTTATTTACTCAGTCTTTTATTTTTTAATTTCAGAGTAGAACCTGCTATAGATCTTAATATTAGTCTTTACCAGTATTAGTCTTTATCAGACAACATACCAGTCAGTATCTTGTCAGTCCGCTTTGCACAGAATGAAGAGCAGCAAGAATTTCACTAGAATCCATACATAACCAAAGATTTATCAGGGCACCACATGTCTGTGGCCAAACTAAACAGAATAATGTGGCAATTTCTAGCAACAGGTTTAGGTGCTCTGTTTAATAGCTACATCCTTCTTCCTCCTGTACTTCTCACAAGAAGCATGGATCCTGATGGTTTTTGCCTTCCTACTCATTCAGCACACCCAAACCTTTGGTTTTACAGAGCTGGAAATGGTTATGGAATGGAAGAAAATAATTTCTTCCTATAATGGATGCATGATCACAGCATATATAATTGTGCCAAAATCTGCCCAACATCACTTTTATCAAGATACTGCTCCCACTAAAGATGTAACTGCATAGGCTACCTGTGTGAGTATCTACCTAGATCTCAAAGGTGCAAGATTTGCAAGAAGCGAAAATGTCTTTTACAAGACCATCTCAAACAGCAGAGAAGTTTCGGGCACCACACACTCTTTTCATCAGGGCCAAGAATGCATTTTCAAGCTGGTATTAAGATGGCCATAGTGCTATTGATACTTGAAGCATCTAGAAAGTTGTTTCCGGTACATCACATATCACATGATACATGTGCCACATCTTCCATTGCAGTTCAAACACTCTCTTGCCCTCAAGCACAACTACATTAGCATATTGACTTGAAACCATTCATGAGAAAACATAAATAAAGGGTGAAGAAGTAAGAATTAAGGAATGGAATATTGTGGTGGTTTGACTTTGGCTAAATGCCAGATATCCACCAAGTCTCTCTATCACTTCCCCCCTGTTTCCCCTTGTTTTGTCAACAGGGCAAAGAGGGGAAAGAAAATAAGATAGACCAACCCATGTGGGTAAAACAAAAGCAGTTTTAATATAAGCAAAGCAAAGCAAAGGTCCACATGTGGACGCAAAAACAAACAGATTTATTCTCTACTTCCCATGGACAGGCGATGTCGGCCCTTCTCAGGAGCTGGGGTCCGATACACGTAGTGGTTGTCTCAGAGGACCAAGGGTGACCCCAGCCCCTTCCTCCTTTCTCCCAGCTTTATACTGAGCAGACGTCATATGGTCTGGAATATCCCTTTGGTCAGTTGAGGTCAGCTGTCCTGGCTGTGTCCCCTCCCAAGATCTTGCCCACCCCGTCCCATTGGGGGGAAATGTCGGAGAGAGCCTTGGTGCTGTGTAAGCCCTGCTCAGCAGTAGCCACAACACCAGGGTGCTACCAACACCCTGACAGCTCCCAGCATAAAACACAGCACCGTGAGGGCTGCTATAGGGGAAAACTAATTCCAGCTCAGCCAGACCCAGTACAAATGTGAAAAGGCTATAGAACAGAATCAGAAAACACCTTTTTTGAACTATAAGTTATGAGCAGGTGTTTATAAACAACCTGACAAGAATTTATTTTGTAGTATTTTGTAGGACTGCTTATTTTACACACAGAACTCTATATTTAGTCACAATCAGTTTGTACTCAAGTAATTGCTTCAGTAAGTCACAGCAAGCAAACATATGCTCGCTTATGACACATGTTTTATTCTGGGACTTTACTGTTGAAAAATAGGTTCAGTCTATGTGATTTCCTTTGTTATGTAGTGTAAAACAGAGCTATGTGTCCAGGTTCAAACACTGTATGGAATATAGCAATTGATATTAAAAACATTGTCTGAATACAAGATTTAGTTGTATCTAGCTTTGCCAAGCTTAAAAAAAAAAAAAAAAACAACAAAAAAAACCCCCAACAAACTTGAAGCAGGTTTCATGATCTCTTAATATAAGTAAAAGAAGGAATATATGTTACATGTTAAAACCGTAATGGGGAGGGACAAGAAAGTTATATAACATTGGAAATGAACAAAACAAGTGTTAAAACATTTCTGAGTAGGCACATGGCTGAAGAGTAGATCCTTACAGTTACCTGACAGCACAGCCTGACTTCCCAAGAGTCTGGACAGCATGCACACTTTTATTATGGTCAAGAAAACTGACAACCACCAGGATGTTTCTTTTTAAATCCACTCAAGGCCCCAGAACAATTTTTTTTTAAGTTGGAGTTTGTTTGCAGTTCCTTTATCAGAATACATAAATACTTGACATAGGGCAGGCATATTAATTATAAGGATAATGATTTAGGACCATCAGGTCTCACCCAAAAAATTGTAAATATCTAATAAAATAGGGTTTGCTTAATTATTTAAGCAGTGTGTGAAGTGCTCAGATACCCATATAAGCCAAATGTCAATTAAATTATGATTGCTGAGTTACTCCTATATTTTCTCCTCAGAGACTAGAGTAAAAGTAATTTGTCAAAAAATTGCTTCCATTCCAAGTTACTTCATTATTGCTTTTTTAATATAATGCTGCACCAAAATGTATCATCTCTGTGTTTTGTTACACGAAAGAGTAGGCTATCACCTTAGGTGCTCTAATTCCTATGAAAACAAATAAACACAGAATATCATCATCTCTGGTAACAGCATCTTTTCCTTTTTCTTTTTTTTTTTTTTTCTCCTTATTTCTTCCCTTAAAAAAAAAAAAAAAATATTATGACATCTTTTTAACCTTAATTCAAAATAAAAAATGTGCTGTATTCTTAGATCTTCTTTACTTGATAACTTATGGCATTCAAAAAAGGAGAGGTTACTTTCTCAGACTGGTCTGCCAGAAGCCCAGGAATCTTGAAACATCTCCAAATATGCTGGGGACAGTGAACAACATATAAGAGCAGTCATTTACTTCCAAAGGGTATAGATGTCATTGACTTTGGTTTTGCAAGTCTCTGCACCTATTGGAATATAATGATTTTATTGCATTTGGTAATGCATTTAGTGATCCAAAGGAAAATTAAGTGAATGGAAGGACTCCCAGAGGTTTCAGTGAGCTTTGAATGAGATTCTTTTTCTGCACAGTTTGCTCCCTGGAGAAGAAACATGCATTCATTAAGCACTGTGCATTAAACTAACACAATATGAATTCTATGCAACTGTGTAAATTATAGTTTCTATCACTTACTTGACTTAAAGTATCCTCAAATGTTTTGCTTTATGGCATTGAAAGTAATTCGTTTTCTTGGACTGTTGTTGCTAAGGTTTGGTTTATGTAAGTGTTTTAAGAAGAAAGCAATCTGAAAAATACCCAATTACTAGCACAGCAGTTCTTTCAAATGTCTGTTTTGAAAATGCTTTAAAACTTTTGATTCTGTTGATTCAACAAAAGGGAAGCTGTTTAAAAATAAATAGAATGGCAAGAGAACGGTCATTCAATGCTCTGAAGAAAAGAACTCTTTTCTAACACTTCTCAATAATTCTGTACTGTTGTACCTTGATATCCTTCCTTTTAGTCCCCCAGCTTATAGACAGCTAGGACCATAAAATATGTAAAGTCATATTCTATATCTCTGTGTCCCTTATGATTTCCAGACATTCCATACTCATATTCTGATGAATACAAAATGCTTATTCTGTGCTGTGGGTCTGATATTTGCAGAAGGCATGGATCTAAGCATGTGCTGAGTACTGCATGGAAGCACGGTAGGTTGCATCAGATTCCTGATTTGTGTGCCGCAGTTTCTCTGCATAGATGAAGTCCAGAAAATCCTAGGTTCAAGGGAGCTCCCTGGCTCATGCACAGGACTCTCATGGACAGCTCGGGGTTTCCTGAGGGTTTCATTGTGAATGTGCAGTCACGCTGATCACCCAGCTGGTAAACAGGATTTCTGCTCAGGTGGCTGATCAGCAAGGGCTACTGGTGTAGCTGTGTGCACAAACATTCATCTAGCCAAAGTTTCTACGTGGTAAACAATGACACAACCAGAAGAAACTGGACATACAGTATCAGATGTGGGTAAGACTTGTATACATGAACATGTGGGAAGTGGAACTGGTCATAGGGACCCTGGTATATTGGATCACCATCCCTGGGCATCCTGGTGATGGATTAGCAAAACTGGAGGGAGGGTATTTGACACCAACTTTCTGAATGAGTTCCTTACCACCCCCTAACACAGCCAGTAAGGGTAACTCTGGTTACAGGACCCCTGACTAGTCTTCTGTAACAAACACGAAATAATTTCATCAATGTAAAAGAGATCGACACCATGGTGAAAATTTATCTGCACATACTTCCTATACATAAATCGTTATTTCACGTCCATGAAGGAAGCAGGACATGGTATTGATTAGCTTATGCTAAATTTGTAGGAAAAGAGACCCTTTCTGCTTTCTGAAACAAGCACTGCAGGTCTCCCTTCCTGGAACAATAGCTTTGTTGGGATGTAAACTCTCTCATGATTTATTCTTAACTTTTGTAAGAAAGAAATCAAAGTTGTAGAAGAATAAGGGAAAAATGCATATTGATTTCTTTATTACTGTGTTGCTGATATTGTAATTTGACCCTATATTCTTAGCCAGAATTTCAAAATACTCCAAAGATAATAATTCCACAGAAATACTACAAAAATTATCAAAGAAATATAATTATATTTCATTTGGAAGAGGCTTTCTTGATGTTTCTCTTATGTGCAGCAAACATAAGCCTCAGCTGGAATTAATTTCATTCTTTCATTCCTTTTCTTTAATTTTCTTTACTTTTCAGCAGTCTCAATCTTATGTTTAATTTTCAATAACTGAATGCCTAATGTCTATGTTACTGTGACCTACCATTATGAAATCTGTGTATCAAAATGATTAGTTATTAATATGGAAAAGAGCAGTTTTAAGCAAATAGAACTCTGTCATGTAATCTTATGCCAGGGTTGAGAACAATATGTAGGTAATTACTTCTAAACAGTAACACTTTCATCATTTAGATAGTACCTTGGAAACAGAGGGAAAAAAAAAAAACAAACAAACAAAAAAAAACCCAACAAACCTAACCAGGCATCTTATCACAATTCTTTTTTGCCTTTTTTTTGGGTAAAGAAATTATTCTCTTTAAAGTTGGTGAATCAGAATCAGAAGAAACTCTTGGCATGAGACAGTGGGTAAATTAAAGTTGTATAAATGTGTGTTAATAAGAACAGGACACAAAGGATGGGAAAAATATATAACTTTTGTCTTAAAATCTAGACTGCTTTCACAAAGAAAAGTTGCATCTGTTTTTTCAGTACCCTTGCAAAAATATCCCTCCTGTCATGTCTTATTCTCTTAGATATTCATGCTTGGAGGAATTTTCAAATGGATGTTTTATTGACAGCCTAACTTCCTGTGTCTTGGCAATATGTAGACAGGACTTAAAAACCCATTACTTTTAAAGATTCATTTTGGGACTTCAACTTTAACACTGGTTTGATTCAATTCTTTTCATGTTTTTATTTCTAAATGCATTTCAGCTGGACAGATTTTATTAAGAAATACAATTTTTGTATTAAGTGACAGATAAGGTTTTAAAATAGCTAGGTGCCTGCAACAGCAACAGGAAGAAAAGCTTGTTTCTTTGTGTATGGAATCAGATACTGATGATATGAGACCTGTATGGTGATACATGGCTATACAGCTACATATGCACACGACGCCTATTTTGAAGCACTTTTGTTTTGGTCAGTCCCATGTTTCTTCAGGGACCTGAGTCATCCAAGGTGGGAGTCAGCTGGCAGATATGTTAGCATTTACTTAAAACCACATTTTTAAGTCAACTAGTGAACCTTCAAAAGCCCCCACAAGGGTTAACTCACTTATATGGAGACAAAAGCTGTAAAGTACAGCTCAATTGAATTACACGGTGAAATTGCAACAACCAGGTGTAGCCTGACTGAAATAAGTGTGCTGGGCTCTCTGGTGAGGTACTTTTCCTCAGTGACTATCTTATGGCAAAGGAACATAACAGAAAAGGAGGCGATGCATTATGGCCAGAGCATCACTGTTCTCTGACAGCTGCTGAGATAAATGTATTTAATCCTGAGTCTGGAGAAGAACCTCTCCGATAATCAAGTAGACATAGTCAACATATTCTGGATCTTCCCATTTCTTCCACTCAGCAGAAACCCCAAAAATTATCCAGCAAACACTTTTCTACTCAAACAATACAAAATACAAAAGGGAGAAATATTTCAGCCCAATCAAAAGTGTACGACAGAAAGTCTTTCTAAAGTGTTAGCCTTTTGGGCATGCTAACGCTGCAGGGTATGTTTGCCCAGTTGAAATGCGGGTGGAAATCTCCACTACAGTAATTGTACCATCTCTAATTCTCAAGCCAGTTAATTTGGAAGAAACTTGCAATATATCACATGGAGTCATGTTGTACCATCCAGACAGTCTTCAGGGACTCCAAACTTGCTGTCTACAGAGTTTGTATGCTCCTTTCCAAGATTATCTTTTTTGTTGACTTTCTTTTCAGAGTATTCACTTGGTAATAATGACTGAATTGTCTGAACAAATGTTTAAGAAATTATCCATTTGAAATTCTGAGTTAATATAAGAAAGGCTTTCAGTTTGCATGGAGAATTATATATACCTCCAAATGAACAAGTGAAGCTGAACCAACTGTTGTAATCACCAGATTTTTAAGTGATACTTTCTCATTACCAACAGAAGAGTAACACAATCTGTGCAGTTTTTGAAGTTGCCCTATATATGCTCCACTTGAACAAATTGCAGTATTTGGAATGAGACTAAATGTGATACTGAGGGTAAAGTAGAGCAAAATATAAAATGCTTTTGGAATAGATCAAGATCTATGCAAACACTCAAAATTTGTGTTTTTCATTGCTGCTATGATCCCAATCGCTGTGATGCTGGACTGTTGTAAAGAGGGCTCTTCAGGGAGTATATCTTGTGACTCTTTAGACTATTGTAAACTGACCTCCCTCTGAGCTCTCTTCCAGAAAATCATACAAAACCTGAGCATGCACACAAAATTCTGCTGGGAATGCTATCAACAGAAGCATTCAGGTTGTGCCTATGCTGAAAAAAGCTGCCAGCCTGACTAAACAAAGAATCCAGTCTGTAATCTGTAAACCCATCTACAGCATCTGGCCCGGATTAAAAAGACCACAAAATTGGAGTGAGAGGCTGTTTTCATGCGTAGACAGGATAAAGGTCTGCAGATGACACTTGAATGATAACATGGACAAATTCTGCCATCAAGCAGTTACTCATTGGAAAGATTCTCCAAATAAGCCTTCTAGGTGTATACATGTTATATATATGCATTTTATATATACATATATATATTTATGTATATTTATATGCCCATTGGACTAAGTGCCATATCTAGAACCATCAGGATATTTTGAGAGTGTAATAGTCCAGAAAAGACCAGATACAGTTTATAAAGTCCTCAGTTGGATGGAATGTCCAATTTTCATGAAAGTGCTTTCAGATATCCAGTCAGGTATCTAAATACTTCAGAAACCTGGCTTCTAAATGCTGAAAACTAAGTGTCAAATATAGTAGAAACTCATTAAAAATCCATATTGTTGAACTCTCCAGCCATCCTGCAAACCAGCAGAAATGTGCCTTAATTCAAATGCAAGGGTATTGCAACAGTTGAACATCACACTGTTACCCCTTTCTCATGTACCCTCATCTGATGCATATTTATAGAGATCTTTCAGAAGCTTCAAAAAGTAGTACAAATTGTTCTTGTTAACAACAAATCGGCGGTACAAAATAATTTCCTTACTTTTGGGAGGGAAGCTCTCGATCCTGAGCTTTGCGTAGTCATTGTCAAAACTGTAGTGATACCCAGTGCGACTCTAGCTGGAGCTGCATCCATGTTGATCCAGAAAGAAACCCAGGACAAAATGACAATCAGCAGGCTAGGAATGTACATCTGGATTAAATAGTATCCCATCTGACGCTCCAAATGAAACTTGACTTCAATGCATGTAAACTTTCCTAGAACACGAAATTACTTTCATAAATGCTTTTTGCACGTTTTTATCTTATTTTCTGAACATAAGATAGATGTGTGGCCTGTTTCCTAGTGCAAGATTATAAGCAGGTCCTGATACACAAAGGCAAGCCAGCCATTTGTTGCACACTAGCTTGGAGGGACGCATGGGGCCCCTGAAGCAGACTGTGCCCAATTCTTCACATTAATTGAGAAAACAAACATTAACATGGTTGTTCCACCTCCAGAACATATAATATAAAATTTCTTTACTCAGAATTTAATGAGATTTTGCTTTACTTGAATCTAATGTTTAGTATTAAAAGGGGACAGCATTTTGCTTTTTTAATGACATGAGATTAAGCAATCATACTTAAACAGACAAATTGTAAACTAGTTTTATAGTCTTAGAATCACACGCCTTCTCATTCTGGCCATGTCATTTGCCTGTGTCTGTGGATTACGTCTTGCAGCAGAATTAACTCAAAACCTACTCTGAATTTTGCAAGAAGTCTAACTCCAGGAAACCCACAAAAATCTCTTGTGGGAGGTGAGTAGTTCTTTAAACAATAGACAGCTTCTCCGCAGGGGTAGCAGAGGACAGAAGTTTACTATTGCCTGACAGCAAAGCTAGTCATGCACTGAGGGATGCAGAGTCCTGAGCTGCAACAGCTCATCAGCTACTAATCCAGTCCCTCTGTGCTGCTGTGCAGATTGCTGTGGTTTAGGAACTGTGGAGGCTCTCACTCAAGGCTGACTAACCTGAGTACAAGACAGTCTGTCATTCCTGAAGAGTCATGACAATGGTTTCAGAGGACCCTTTTTGTGTTGGTTGGTCAAGATGCACTGTTTGTCTTTCATCCTTATAAGGGTAAACTATATTTTCTGCTCCTTTTTTTAATGTACATATATTTTTCTGCTAGTCTAAAGAGCTGAACCGCAGGGTGTAAGAGTTGGCACAAATGACAGTGCAGAGGCTGTTTGACAAAGAGAGGAGGGGAGAAGAACTGAACAATATATTCTGGCAGAACAGAAGTTCTAGAATGAATGACTGGACCTGAAGGCAGACTCTGAGATCTGGATAGTGACTGATGTTGACCAGTCTGCCCATGCAGAAAGAGATTTGAAAGGGGTAGAGTGGCCACGTGTGGCAGCAATGGCATAAGAGTAGCCCAATTTCTTGAATGCTCTCCAGGTTCCTGTGGCACAACATGGACAGTGTAGGTTGGAGAAGGCCAAATAAAACAGCTTTTATCCACATTTTAATTTTACACCAAACCTGAAGAAGCATACTACAGAGAAGAGAGCAATGTGGATGCCAGTAGACAACAGTTGATTTTGTCTGAATACTGCTTTTCAGTTCCCTTTGCCAGGCTACACACTTTCAACTTTTGGTAACTACACATTTATTTTGTTTAACTACATGTAATGGGAGCTATGCATTGGCATTTTTACCCTTTGTGGGGAATCTTCCTGGGTGTACAAGGAACCTATTGACCATGCTCTCTTCCTCTCTTACTTTCAGTGTTTGACTCTGTGAAGTGGTTACCTGACAGTAATTAGAAAAGCAGATGAACTCAGTTATTCAGAGTTTGAGTCACATGGTGGGAAATGGCTAAACTTTATATCAACAAAATTAAAAATGGGCAAGATCTGTCTGTTGGAATTTACCCTCAATTATGCCCTTTAAGTGTAAGAAAAGAAGGAACAGCAGTTCCCCTTTCCACTGGTCTTGAAATATGGAATCACAAAGTTTTCCTCCCTTGGCACTTTGGGCCCCAAAATGAGAAGTTGTGTTTATAAAAATTAGAAAAAATAATTTATTTTCACAAGAAATGAATGCGACTTCATTTCTGGCAAAGGCAGAACCTCTCATGTTGTGTTATTTCACAGAGTGAAACAAATGCATTTGACGCAACCAGATTGGCTCTTACACTGAAACGATGAAAAAGCTATTTTAGATGAGAAGGATTATATCTAATCCCAGCAAGCACCCAGCAAACCGTTCTCTAAATGCTGTCCCTATTAAATAAACTCCAAGCAGCTAAATCAAAATTTTAACAGAGTCCTTTCCGCTCTGTAAAGCTAAAGATAGAAAACACAGCATTCGAAACATCCAAATAGTGAATACAAGAACATTAGAGTGCTAGACAAACATTTAATTTCGCAACATTTAATTTCTGTACACTATTCAGATCAGCAATGAAAGCATTGTTCTTTCAAATTTGGTGATTTGATATGCTGGAGAAATAAATGAAGTTCAGAGAAATCAGTACTTTAAAAGTGATGAATTTAAGAAATTCAAGGATTTAAGAAAAGATTTGGTTTGTTTACAAAGTTTCATTTTAGGGAAATCAAAAACTCTAGATTTCTTAATAATTTCTTTAAGATTTAAAACTCCTTAACAATTTAAAGAATATTAGAATATGTATATTAGAATATCTTTAATGAAATTAAAGGAAATTTTGAAATAAAATCTTTCAAACAAAAATAAGTCATTTTTTTCAGATTTAAAAATAAGTGTGGCTGAATCAAATTTTAATTTCAATTTTTTTTTCATTTTACTCATATTTTCCCTTTACAAATTGACAATAGATACCATTAGAGCAATTAACAGAAAAAATAGAATAATGCTCACCAGTGTTGTAATGTTTTGTGCAATAGCCAAGTTCTTTATCTTCTTTCAAAATAAACTGTGGCAAGGTTAAACCCTCTGCAACCTGCACAGGTCCATCACTTAGCCACTCAAATATCAGATCGTTCATAGTATAGCCAACTACAATAAAGAAATCAGAGTTTGTTAGATGGTAGCTGACTGAAAAACATCAAAAGCAAATACTATTATATTTTTCAACTGTCTGATTAACAACAGCACTATCACTGTTAGTTACCTGTCACAATTACTGCACTATTACTCTGTTAAGAGCAAATAACATCATTGTGTTCTAAAATACTGCCCTAGTTTGCCACTAAAAAATAATTTTACTGGCCCATCAAGGATACTGCTTACAACCGAAATGACATTTCTCTGTGTCTATGTACCAGCCTGCATTTTGCTTTATTTTCATCATCCTTTGATGATGGAGTTGTCATGCACCAACAAAACAAGGATTTCTAGACTGCAGAATGCTGAGCCCTTACCAAAAAGGAAAAGGCAGCTTTCGTAAACCTGTGAACCTATCACTGAGAGGTGTGGTGAGAGAAGAAGGGCTTCAGCTCACTAAAGCATCTTTTTGACTGCAATGTCTACATCTTTATGGGTAAATTAAATAAACTGTGGCTGTTCTCTGGGCACAAAGGCAGGTGGTAGCTCACAGCATATACCCATACAGCTATACCCGTTCTCCCATCCCCACAAAAAAACCCATGGTGTCTTGGTACCTAATGACTATTGGGAACGATTGCTGCCACATGCCATTATCTGAGCCACTCCTGGTTTTGACTGATTATTACCTGGTACAAGTCAAAACGGTGTCACGGTGTGTGCTGACAGCTACTTGGTACGGACAGGTGTGTGCTGGTACCCAAGTACACTCCTTGGCCGTTTAGCTTACCAGCATAAGAATACTTATCGGACCTCTGCTTCATCAGGTACGTTGCTTCCATTTTTCAAAAGACCATAGCACGTCTCAACCAGACATAGCCGATCCCTCACTGTGTACTAATCGCTCTTATTTTCCTGAGGTTTAGTAAGCTGTCCTGCACAGCATCACTGTGGTTATCCCTGGAAGTGATGCAGCCCTCACAGGTGAGGTGATGTGCCCCACGAGGTGGAAAGGGTAGAGAGCAGCAATAGCACAGAGACAGCGGACCTGCACAGTGCAGTGGCAGACAGTTAAAGCACTATTCCTCCGTAGTTTTCCCTTACAAAATAGGAATATTGAGTCTCACCACATAAATACAAAAATGTAGATACTATTTAACCACTAAATGTTATGGTAAAATCTTGTTCTTCAAGAGATAAAACAATTGGACACTCACAGCTCTCTAGCTGCATTGTACATGTCTGTACATCCATAGGAAAATTCTTCAAGTCCATGGGACAGGATAAGGTTAAAGTAAGCCTAAAATTGGAAGGGGGGAGGGAAAAGAAGCTATTGTTAGAAAAATACAGGTTTTATCCAAAGCCCCATATTTAGAGTTTAAAGGATCAAGACCAAATATTAACACCTCAGAGGCTGGGCTCACTCTCCCCTCTGAGCTTTTAAGGACATAAGAGCTGTGAAGACGGAGCATGTAAGCAAACCAGGTGCTCGCTGGCTGTGTTGCCTGAGCAGAACAGAGAAGACAACATCAGGACAGCAAGAAATACTCTCCACTAATGTACCAGTGAATGTTTTATGTATAATACTGAATCCAAATAAAGCAAAAGCTGAAAAGCAAAAAATCATGGCACACACATTCTTAAGATTTGTTTTGGAAAAGCAAAGGAAGTAACAACCACTGTTTTTTTTCAACAGAGAGTGCTTCTGTTGTGTATGAGGCCCATTTTCAACCCTTCATTCTTACTGCTTAGCCGTTAAAAGGAAGAAAAAACCCCATACAGTATAAGCTAGAATCACATAGCTTTAAAAGACAGAGTGCAGATAGAAGAAAGTAAGCCTAAAGGAACATTATCATCCAAACTAAATTTCTCTTTTTAATTTTTCAGTTGTTATTGTCCCAGATAAAGCATAATTTTACTTGTATGGCAATATTCTTAATGTTTTTGTCTTTTTTTTTTAGTTCATTTTGCTTTTTCACATTTGATTGAAATCTGTTTCAAGACTTAACCTCTGCTTTATTTCTTTTTTTGTGTGAGAAGAAACTGTTTTTAACAAACCAAGATACCGGGATGACATAATTACAACTAACTGCTTTGAAAAACAGAATTGTTAAGATTTTTGTTTAAATCATATAAAAAGAGTACATTTTTATTTCAGATTACCTTCAGCACAAAACAAACTTTCATACAAAGAAAGCAAATAAATAAAAACCTCTGTGGTCATTTACCATCAAGGACATGAACTAGATTGTGTGGTTTGAAGGTACACTGAAACGTTAACACAGTACAATGAGAATAATCTTTTAATTATGTCAGTGAACCCACAGGTCAGCTGCTAACCTTGAAAGTATGTTGTCCCACAGACAAATATGATCTCTATTGAGAAACACTTCACTAAGCTCTGTGTCCCACAGTGATTTTGTGCTTCTCACCACATACAGCCGATTCAAGCTCTTTCAGTCTATTTCTTCACCATATGAATTTCTGGAGATGACCTGACCGAGCCTTCTAGCCCTGCTGTCACCAAATCACTATGACAAGAAAATGATATTTAGGTAACCGAGATCAAAAATGTCTTAGTCTGATCAAAATTCACATTCAACATCACTGCTTTTGGTTACTCATAGGCTACCCAGAGAAGGTCACATTATTTTCCTCTTGTCACAGTCTTCAGTGTGCAAGATCATAATTATCAGGAAATTAGAGATCAGTTGTCTATGGCAGTGAAGTGCACTGAGATGAATAAAAGCCCCCGGTAGTCCTCTCAACACCTCCATAGTAAATAAACTTCCATTTGACCTTTGGGAGCAAATAGCATAAGCATTAAAAAAAAAAAAAAAAAAAAATCATCTAGAGAAAAAATTGTATCTAGTAGACATATAAATGTCATTGAAAATCTGCCCTTTACTCATTTAAATATTTTAAGTGCCCTGCAAATATTAACTAGTCTCATTTTTACTAGGTAATTTCCGGCATTAAAGACTGAGCTAATTAAATTGCTAATCCCCATTATTAACAATAGACTGTTTCTGCCTTTTTTCCTGAAATGTCGCTATATCAAACTCTCTTCCTTCTTTTCAGTCATTTTCTAAATATGGCTTAAATGTTTTAAGTTCATTTCAAACATGCCATTACACAAATGCAGCCTTTCTAAATATGTCATTTGTTTGTATTCATTGAAGTAGGCACAGCCTGTCCACGTCTCAGATCAAATTTTACTCACTGTCAGGTGTGGACTGCACACTGACTTTGTTTCCTTCCCCTTTCATCCCTTTCTGCTCCCCCCAAACCTCAATGAATTTAGGGTTTTGACTTCATACACAGCCAAGAGGGTCTCTTGTTAGTCTAATATCAAACTCATGAGAAAACAAATACATCTATTTGCGGCTTTTAAGCCTCACGGGGAAAAATTGATCTATCTCCACTAATACTAGGTAGATGATTTTTTTTTTTTTCCTGGAGGTGAGCTGAGAAAATATGCATTATGTAGATTCACAAAAAGGTTGACATTTCTTCTTTCTCTTTCTAACCAATGGTGTCTTTCAGGAAAACTAAATTCTTCTCACCCTGAAAAATGGAAACAAATTTCTATTCACTGTATTGATGAGGCTAGCTCAAGAGATCATGCCCTTACAGCTTTACCTCTATTGTTGTTCATCTCGGTGAAGTAGCCATTCATAGTTAACATCTTCACCTCTGTAATCACTTTTACTAGGAATAATGCAAGTGTTGAACCCAACATTCATTGCCTGCTATTGTCCACAAATCCATGATTTTCAACAAGTTAAAAGTTCAGCTGCTGGAGTCTGAAGTAGCTTCACTGAAATGCATGGTGGAGGTCAATTTATAACAGCACACTCTTTTTCAGTAAAAGTATGATCCTGCAAATGTTTTTGAACCCAGTTGCTGTGTCACTACTTGTATATTTACATTAATAAGGAAACAGTATCAGAAATGGAAAGTGTTAGGTAGATATAGCTACCCACATTGCCTATAATAACAGTGTCATTGACAGAAAATATTTCAGAAAAATGAATGTCTCACACTTGGTAAATTCAAGAAAGACCCCTGGAGATACGGTGCAAAGTGCAAGTTTAACCGGCAATTACATTGATAAATACTTTAATCGTTAATAAAACAGAATAAATTGCTATATAATTGTTTTATTTTTCAGGCACCCCGCCACCAAGGCATTTGAGAAGCATAAACAACATATTTGGCAGCATAGCACCATAAAACACTGATAGGAAGTGTTTTATGAACAATCTCTAAAGCTGAAAGGAGAAGCAGCTGACCAATGCTGTGGCAGAGGCAGGGCTCTAATCCAAGTACTCCAGAGCAGTATTGCCTGTCTTAAGCTCTGGATTCTCTTCCTGAGGATTCCCTCAACACTACGTAAGTCATTCCAAGCAGCATCTGCTGATACTTTAAATATCTTCAAAGCTCAGTGGGCATGGTCAGGATTTCTTCACTGATCATTTCATTCAAACACTGCTCCTTCATCCCCTGGTTTCACCAGAGTGTCCTGAGAAATCACTCAGACTTGGGCCTGAGGACCTGTCTCTCTTCCCACCCCAGCTCAATATCTTTTGTTTCTGATCACCCCAGAAACCCCCTTACAGTATGATTCAGAGGTCTGCATTTCCTACTTCTGCAGGCAGAAAGACAAACATCCTGCAGGTTGTGATCTCCTTTGTCACAGAATCCAGAATAAGACATCCCATGAGAAAAAATAAATAGCCTGACAACATGTTATTAATCAGAAACTGCCACGCCGGTGATCTTTAACAGCTGACACACATTGTTCTGCAAGGTCAGTGTTTTCTCCAGGTGGGAGCAGTCATGCCCTCAGATAGGCCAGCAGCAGACTTCAGCACAGGCACTACTACTGCCCTAACTACAGCTGCTGTAGCCAGCCATCACCCTCTGACGAAAAGCCAGTGGAGGGGTGTGACACACATGTGCAGCCAAGGGAGCTCAGAGGTATTCACATGCAGTGTAATCAAGTCCTGAGTTCAGTGGTGGGGCTGAGACACCTTGATTCTTATTCATTCTTTGCATTCCCACCCCTGTCCTGTCCTTTCTCTGGCCATGGACATACTTTTCCTACATCCTCCTACGTCTGCCCGTCTAGCCTATATCCCTCCCAGAGACGTCCACATGACTTAGAGCCCAGCCTCTTTCTTTGCATCCTAGTCTGTCCTTGTACCCTTTCCCCCTCCCTTGCCTGTTGCTCACTTCCTGCCATATCCCAACCCCACCTCTCTTTGGGGTATTAAGTCTTGAGGTCAGTCCACTCTTTGACACCTAATCCCCAAAGCAGCACCATCAGTGAAGGGTAAGGCCCTTTAATGCGAATAAATTTCAGTAGGAGTTAAAGGTTTGTAAACAATTCTCAAGATGGTCTCCAATATCATTCTTTCTCTTAGGTTTGAAAGTGGATGCTCATCACCATCATACTGCTTCTTTAATAATCTCACAGCACTGCAAAAATGCTTCAGAGTACGACACATGCAGACTGCTTGTGAATGGTCTGCAACACAAAACTGAAGTAAAAAACTGCTAGCATTGTATTAAACCCTTAGGGAATTGTGTTTACATGTTACATAATCCAAGATTTGCTTTTTTATACATTTAAAAGGATATCGCATTTTAACTGGGATTTGACATATTACCTAATCTGCAGCAACCATTAAACTGTGTTCTAACCTACATCTTCTTTACAAGCAACTATCACTCCTTAGACTGATGTGTTGCGCCTTACGCAAAACTTCCCTTGATCTAAGAGATAACTCTTGCCCTGGAGGAAGACACTGATCCCACAAGAGAAAGGCCCTGTGGATCACAATATGAGGTATCTGAAGACAAGGGAATATAATTTTAATTAATTATCCTGCAAGAGTGGCGGTTTGTGAGTGGGTTACAGAACAACACCTTTTTCTTAGAGTTTTTTCTAATGATAAATAACTGGGGTCAGTCTTTTTAAGTATAGAAACACTGTTGTGAATTTAAATAGCCCTGGAGATAAGGGTATAAGTCCCTTCTGTCTCCAGAAAAAGCATGATGATCTCCTCACAAGCATGCTGCAACAAATGCCTCATCATGAGTGGGTATGGTATCAAAAATAGCATTTTGTTTCTATTCTTATCCCTCCATTCTTTCACACTACACCCATCTGTACCTCAGCTGTTGGGAAAGGAGACTTCACAGTCTAGGATTTTATGGTGCAAATACAAGAACAAAAGTAGTACATGGATGGTCACTGCTAACACTGGCTATGTATGAAAAGCCTAACACATGTGCAAAGCCCTCAAAGCTGGGTTTAGCGAGTCAAGTGGGATGTTTTTTTTCAGTATTGTAAATTCTAAAATGCTATCAAAAATTGCAAGATTCCTGGTATTTTTCTTAAAGCTCCAAGATGACACTAAAGATAAAAATATTTTTAGCAGTACATTTTCTTTGGAAGATTAATTTCCTGATCCTTACAGCTGCTGAAATAACATTAAAATATTACCTAAGCAAGCAGACAAAGTTTCCCGTTAAACTGGCAGGGAAGATGGAGTTGCACAGCAACCATGACAGCTTTGCATGACACAGGAGCAAATGCCATTCAGGCTAGTGGCACTGAAACAGGGAGGAGAATCTAAAATCTCCTTATATTCCTTCTCTCTTGGGTGATCTGTGCCTGAAAGAAGGGCACACACACTGTCCATGTATCAGAAGGCCAAAAAAATAATTCCCAGTGACATTCTTCTTTTAAAGGGCTTTTCATTTTGTAGTCTATCTCATTATTTTTTCAGGGACCTGACTCATCATTTTGAATGTCAATTCTGGTAATTTTCACAGTCTACAGGTTTTGTCCTGTTAAATGGAACAGTCAAACTGTCTGCTTTTTCCCTTATTTTTGAGGAGTCCTGGAATTCCTCTCTAATATTTGTCATGTTCTGCAGCTTCATTTCTGTTAGATGAGAATGGGCTGAACGTGAGCTTAGAGGAGACGTGGAGCCTTCTCTGCTATGGCAAAATGTGAGATGTAGGCTGGAGTTTCGCGTACTGCTGTTTATGAGCATGTTCTCACTCCCTCCAGTGCTTTGCTTTGCATCATGTACTGCTTAACAACACAGGAGCTGGCACGGAGCAGGGTGGTGGATTTCTCATTACAGGCATCCCACTTCTCATTGTAATGCAATCATTGTCTGTAGATACACAATGCCAGCACACGAGCTGCCAGTAAATGATTTTCCAATTATTGCTCAAGCAAATGTATGAAATTAAATTCAAGTATGATTTCATGTAACAGTTAAATTCTGTAACCACCTGCTTCCTTGCCATGAAGAACAGTATTTCATCTCTCCTTTCTCCTGTGTCATTTTCTACCTTAATTTTCCTGCAGTGTGCGTTTTGTATGGTTTTGCTTTCCTCCTGGCATGATGACATATTTGTTCTAAGCCATATATTGCAAAATAATTGGCAAAAGACCTTCATCCCTGGGAGCATCTTCCAGGAAAACATGCTTTTTTGTACCATTTAGAAAGGGCTCCCTCACCTATATCATTTTACACCTAACCTTTAACTTCTCCGGTTCAAGTTCAATGGGTAAATGGAGTGATTGGTCACTAGCAATCAAGGACAGGCATTGCTATTACCCATAAGGAAAGCAGGTACACAGATCTGTGTCTTGGCTATGCAACTATCCCATTGGCATAGACATCCAGAAGTAACCACCTGCCAATATTTTTTGATCCTGTCAGCCAAGAGCAACTTTATGTGTACAAATTGGTCTCCAGCAGCATTTCCCACTTTTTCAGTTAGAACAAAGTCTTCCTTTTTAGTTGAGACACATGAACATAGGGCTATAGAAGCAGCATCTTGGAACATCAAATCTGGTCGTCTGCTATCACACATAGTAACATCATCCAATGCCTTTCAAAAATGGTCAAGGTTCATTTAATGACATTTACTCTGTGTGTGTGTGTGTGAGTGTGTGTGTGTGTCTCCCGTTTCTGTTGAAAATATTGCTCTAGGGATTCATGGTCTGTATGTCTGGAAACGTTATAACTTCCATTTTAAGTTTACTTATCACCAGTTCAGAGCCATTTGTCCTCCTCGCAGCATTGTCCTTCAGTCTAAGTAGCTCTTCTGTTGTGTTTGGATTTACCTCACCTCCAGTGCTCTTGTGTGTCAGCTGGAGACATGCATGGTATCAGAGGCAGAAGTAAGGCAGTACCTATTCAGATATAATGTCCATTCAGATATAATGTTCATTTGCTTTAAATTCCTTATGAAGTGAAAGAGCAACTAATTTTGTGTCATTAAAATGTAAATTATTCTTTCCCGAAGTAAGACAGTCAATGGGGTTTTGACAATAGCTGTGCTAGTTATATAACAAAGTACCCGCATTAGGCTTTATTATTTATTTATTAGATTTTATTATTTGTTATGCAAAACAAGTACTTTAGATACAACAGAAAAATAAAAGTATTGGAAACCCAGGGATAGATCCTCAGTCTGAATTTGTAGATTGGGAGGGAATGAGAAAGAAGGGAGTGGGTGATGGGAGGGTGCATTTAAGAGAGAGTTAGGAAACCATTCCAAAGGATGAGAAGAAGCTCAGGCCATTTAATTAAAAGACCCCTAAAGGAAGGGTAGTGAGGATGGAAGGAGAGGCAGGTGTAGGGCAAGAAGGAAAGAAAAAGAACAGGTGAAAAGTGGACAGCTAATGATAATCCAAGGACATTGGTTCGGTCATAATGAGAACTGGTTCTTGTCCCACAAAAGGCTACAACATTTTAGCCTCTGAAACCACTGTTATTATTGTAATAATGCCCATGGGAAGACAAATTTTCAAAATATCTGGATTTACATAGCATGCATCCACAATTTGGGAAGTCATCATGTCCCAGTAACATTGTTCAGTTTAATAAAGTTTAGTGATTCTAGTACTATTTATATAATGTCTATAAGGTTTCCGCCTACAATATATAATACCTGTCAAACCCAAAACTTATTTAGAGATGTGCTCTATTTCAGTTAGAATTTCTGCATTGATTATTCTTCAAGGTTTTGGCTTGTTTTAAATATGGAAAATTTACTTAGAGATATGTCAAGACATTTTATGCTTTTGGAAAGTCAAGGCAGCGAGCATGGGACTGTGTGTAGATTGCCAGTGGGAGAACTAAATAGTTTTCTATGAAAACATTCCTGTGCTGATTGAGATTAACTTCCAATGGAAAATCCCCATGTTCTCAATATGAGTATTATCCTGATAGGAGTTAAGACAATGAATATGATTGTGTGAAGTTGGAGAAAGGGGTACCTACATAGTAAGCAGCCATGTCAATCATGATAACAGTCTCTCTGCTCCCCCCTCTGCTAACCTGTCACATGGAAAGACAATTCTGCTGGTAAAGTCCAAATCCTCTTAAATCCCAATGTTAGATTGTAAAATAAAATTGAAGCCATCAAATTAAAGAGCAGGATGCACACAGAGCTGTAGAACATAACATGACATTTTCTACCACTCTGTTAGGCTAGACTGTGCCATGCCATGGATGATTTACATGCAATGATCTCATCAGGTGTAAATGGAGATTCATTACCATATAGCTGATAAGGTCTGTACCCCAAAATTGTTAGAAAACCCACACCTGACTTTACTGTAATATGGCAACATGTTCTGTAGTAGCCACGTAAAAATCTAAGATCTGATCTTGTTTCAAAACAGAATAGTTCAGAAGGATAGCAGACTTTTTGCCCTATGAATCATCTATTGCAGTGTTACTAAGAGTGTTACCTATGTATTTCCTTCATCTGCTTTGTATTTCTTTCCCACAGGGCAAAGAATACAACTATAGAGGAGACTACAAAACACATAAGTTTCACTCAGAAAAGCTGAATTATAAAAGTGCTATAGATTACTTTTGATGATTTACATGAGGGATATGGTTGTCGTAACTCATAATATAACCCAAAATGGTGTAGGAGACAGTGCTGATGCAGAGGGGAGTCGACTCAGTGCTCTGTCACTCAGCACTATGACCACACTAGAAAGAGTTGATTTTGGAAACTCCTGAGTAAGGTAGCCGGCACAGAAGACAGAACTGCAAATAAATGTGCTGTTTTCACAGATACTTCTCTTTGGTTGCATAAGCAGGTGAGGGCTTCTGGATGTGCCAACTCACCCTCTCAGCTACTTGTTGCCGAATAGAGGGACTAGTAATCACCTCCAGCTGCACAACTATCGAGCAATCTAATAGCTTGAATTTTCTCTGCTTCGTGGTGCCCTAACAGCACAGTACTGCTCTCTAGCAGACACTCTACCTTCATCCATAATAACATTTAACAATTAAATCTAGGTCAAGAGCTGAAACCATGAAAAACTACTTTTCTACCTAACTGTAACATTTCTTTCACTGTGACAATAAACAAAGACAGAAAAAGATAGTCTGAAAGACTTGAGGAAATTCTTTGAACAGAATAACAAAAATGGGGTGAGAAATGTCATTTGTGAATTTGCACAAATATCCTCCCTAGAATTCCAAGCGTCTCTCTTGTCAAATTATGCAACACCTTCTAAAATCTTTGCATATTTTAAAAATATGAAGTAATCTGCTTTGTAGCTCTTTCTGGCTAAACGCCTGGCACTACATTTCAGAGCACAGCTCTACAACCTTATCAGACAATTGGGAGTGTTTTCTGGAGCAGCAGATTAAAAAAAAAAAAAAAAAAAGAAGTTATAGCCTCTTTACCTTACTGACCAATATATTCTAGGTTCAATGCTATGGATCAATATTACCGTTGAGTTATATCACCTTCTGTATCAAGCTTATATGGCTGAGACACGCTGAAAATATTAAAGAGAGAGGGAGGCAATTAATGCAGAAAAAAAATCCCTGAACCTTAAATAAAACCATTCCAGTTTCTATCACTTTGCTAAAATAAGCTTTTTGGCAGATGCTAATATTCTGAGCTGGCTGGCAGGCTGAAATGAGTCTGTGGGAATCAGGTAGCACAAATGGGTGGCTTGGAGAGAATGTGAAGCTTCCTGTGAGGTTATTTTCAAAATTTTCCTGATGTCCCAGGTGTCCACAATGGGCCAGAGAAGGTACAATCCTTGCCTCTGGAACATAAAATCAGTGAAGCAGTGTATGCAATGAAAAATTCAGGTGTCATACAGAATGTGAGTGCCAGGAGGAGGATTCTCGGTATCATCACAGAGCACCGCGACTCCTTCAAAGTGCATAACCCTGCACAAAATCCAATCCATGCAGAGATCATTCAAGGCTTGGGAGCGGATGAGTCACAGACATCTAGGGATGACATTATGTAGGTTCTGCTTTTAACCCTCATTGTTTTTCCAGCATAGAAAATATGCACATCTTAAGCTAATTTTATTGAATGCTGCTATAACAAACTCCTCTTGTTGACTGCTCTCTCCAGAGGACTTAAAAATAAAAGTTATAGCTATTTAACTGTTTCACAGCTCAAAGAGTGCAACTGAGACTGATCTTGACTAAAGTGTAGTTGTTTGCTGAATATAACTTTTCTCTAACTGCTGACTTCTCAAAATACATGCACCTCTAAGAGCTGTTGTTACGTGTCCAGTGGCAATAGCATATTGAGCCTCCACAAGGTTCTAGTTCACCCTGCAGTACCCAAAGGTTCAGATGAGTTATCCAGATACAGAGCCTCAGGTTCTATATAGTATGTTTAGCATGCTATCTGAAATCAAAACAAATACCAAGGTAGTCATTTGAGCATGCAACAAATATCTAAAAACAGGTTTGTACTCCTAAGCTTACATGATTCATAGGTGTGTACATCGACAATCAACAGCTCTGGATCTATTTTCTATAACAGCTTCCAGAGAATTAAATACAGATCTAGGAGTCTGCAGACATAAGCGTCATAACTAATTATTCTAAGATAAACTGTGATGGAAATCTACCTCTTCCCTACCATCATCAGTAAACGCTGGATGACTTATCCCTCACTGAGAGAAGGAGGAAGAGCCTCATGCTTACCATGGGGTGAGATAATTCCCAGAACTAAACACTGCAGTGGAAGTAACACATGAGCCAGACCCCCATTTCCATGACTTATCTGAGCACCCATATCTTATACCAAGTGTCTTGTGTCTGAGATCTAGTTCTAGGTGACCTTCCAAATTCTTTTCAGAAAGGGCAGGATTGGCTTCTGACAGTGTTTAACAGCATAAGGCAGTTGTCCCTCCTGTGTAGCATATTTCCATGTTTTCAGTGCAGTGTACAGGGAAGAGGAATACCATTGTCATATAGTACACACACCTTGCTTCTTACCCATGAATTACTAGGAGCAGTTCGAACCTCACTTTATTCAGAGAGCAGTTTATGTGAGATTAACTTGACCTTGATTTTATTAAATTTGGAAATACCACAAAACAGCCTACATCACTATTTCTCAGACATGTTTGTGAAGTGCTTTAAACATTTACAGCACATTAAATGCTAAATGTTAAATATCATGATGTCAGGCAAAGTGCTTTTGGTGCAGTAGTGAAAATGGCAGCATCCTTGCACAACTAAAACTGGCAACACACAGATTCATCTAGCCTGGTATCTAAAGAATAAAACCTAGCTTTTCTAATTAATTCTGACTTCAAGTATCCATACCCTGGAAAGTTTTCTTCACTGTAAGGTACTAAAAAATTATATACCATGTTAGAGGCACCAGGCAAACTTCTGTTACTGTTGTGTGATACGAATGAGAAACAATGAGTTTTGCTTAGTACTTCAATTGGAATACTACTTACTCTGCTTCAGATTAATTTGCATTTGGGTGTGGGAATTTTACAAAAGTGATATAACAGCTCAAAATATTACTTATCCTGCACGGACAAATGTCAGGAAAATTATCCATTTGCCTTTAGAACAACAACCAACTGCACTGTTGCCTTCAATAAGATGGTGTCTGATGTCATTCAAACAAACAGATGAATTAATTTCTTTCCCAGGGTGAAACAAGAAATATTTGTAAGTGACAGCATAGTGACAGCGATATCACTCTGTTAGTACTACTTTCATCTTTGTATCCTGTTATTCTTTTCAAACTGTTCAGGTATGCTAATTTGAAACCTTGCTCCATAAACATTTATTTTCTACCCTGCTTAATCCATGCAAACTTTACTGGGATCTTATCAAGGAATTTTTACAAGGATGAAGTAAATGAAGGAAAGTGCCGTGTTATTATTTAATTTTTTAAGCATCCTAAAGAACACAGCTGTCCTGAACCTGGATCAATAATAATCCCTTAATGAAAATGCAGGTCACAAACAGAATGTCTAGTCAGAAACAACTACCTTCTAAACCAATCAGCCTTACAGGTGAATAAATTCACTAAGCAACCTGTTAAATACTATCATGTTTACTTTCCACAATGCAAGAAAGGCATAAGCTGACAAGCATTCCCAGGAACAAATAAAACACCGTAATTAACTTTTTAAAAACAAACGTAAGAGCAATAATGCAGTGGTTTACATCTTTAAATAACTATGCTAAGCAACTAATGAGGCACAGAAAACTGAATGTCAAATAAATACTGCAGATTATTTGCTGCTTTTTATGCCTGTGCAACGCAATTCTGATTCTCTGCATATGTACCATTTCATCAGGTCGTATAAAATCATGTTTTGTCAGTCTTTATTAATTCAGCCTAAATGCAGTCACATGACACACACTTCAATGCACTTAGTATTAAAAAACATTTTCCGTAATTCCAATTATTTTAAAATGTGAATAGATAAATGCGATTACCCAGTGACTGGCATGTCAAATTTATTGCATTTCAAACATGTTTTTACTTAAGGTGTTGAGCAGTCATTTAAAATACCCCCTTACTTTTAAATTGCAACCCACAAACTACTGAGGAGTTGGTTTCTTCTCTTTGTAAGAGCAGTGATTGAGCTAATACTAATGGGAATTACTGAGGCATACCATTACAGTTTTAGACAGTCTCAAGTTTCCAACAAGACTAAGTACTGCTGTGCTGCTTACAGACTATTTTGCAAAAAGTAAAAGCTTAGCAAAGGAATATATGCAAATTTTCATTCTACCCTAGTATGATTAAGTGTCATTTCAATTGTACAGATGGGACAACAAAAAATTAAATATGTACAGTATGTTCTGTAAGCATAGTTACATCCAGAAAAACAGGGAGTGAGTGGAAAGAAGACAAAGAGAAAAAAAAATAAATTGTTTACCTGATACTGTACAACACTTTTCCAGTTTTAGAAATCCTCAGCAACTTGTTGTCTGTTGTGACATCATGGAAGTTTGCTCCCTTCTCATTGGCAAAGAATAAATCTGGCTTCCAAATAGAGTCCAACATAGAAGGATCCAAATCGAGGGAATCATCAGGATATTCACTGTAAGCCAGACGTGAGTCGTTCCACTGCTGTCTCAAAAAAATGTTCACTCTGTAATCCTACAGAAATGCCATGTAAAAAAGGTTAATAAGCCACTTACTAAAACTGGAAGCCCACTTTAGCTTTCTTTATGCTCTATCAGCATTACAGCAAACATTTATGTTATCCTTTGAACATAAGAGTTGTCATTTGAAAATAAAGCAGTCTAAATGCTGTATTGAACCAAACAAACACAACTGGTATGTTTTCCAAATCAAAATTACTTCAGTGATGAAAAAAATATTAACTTCAACCTCCAATATTAAATATAACCCTCTTTCAAATGCTATGGAGTAACTCAGAGGTACTTAGAAAATCAAAAAAGCATTGCAGCTAGATATATACAAATTCAACAAAGAATCTATAAAACTACTAATTTAAATAAATTGCTTCCAATATGTAAATCAATTATATCTAATGTACTCATGAATGGTTGCTAATTCCAGTGAAGCCAGATTTGTATAGAAGAAATTAAACCAGCACTTCTTATTTACTGTTTGTATCCTTTTTCTGTCTACCGTATGCTTTTCTCTGTATGTTCCTTCATTCACTCCTCCCTCTCTGCATCCCATTAAAATTGTTCTAATTGCATTCTTCTGCACAATGGTCTGCTAGTCAGAACTGGGAAAGGCAGCAATTACTTAGAGGTTCATTTAGAAGCAACATTAATGCTGTGTCAAGAACTGGCTATTAAAGGAGAGTGTGAAAAGAGCTTTTAGGGTCTAAACTCTCTGGAGGGAATGGAAGGATGTTAATGCTTATTATCTTTATCTTGAATTTCCAAAGACAGCAAATAAGAGCTTCACCTCCCCTACCTTTACCCACTATTATGGCATATTTACCACATTTAACTTGCTTGTGAACACTCTTAGAAATACATCTACTCTTCCTCTAAAAGGAAAATATTTAACAAAATTTATGTCAATTGTATTCTCTGAAGAAATATGTTATCAAATAATTCTAGCAGCTGTACGGACCTCTCATGTTTAGGATTTGCTTTATGGTAGCCACAGTACATTAAAATGGCAGCACTGTGCTTTTGACTTGGAAAATGTATGAGCTGACCTGGGTTTAGTTAGGCCACTGAACTGCATAATCTGAAGAATTTATCATCCTTGAAATGTAAATAAATATTCTCACTCTGATGAGAGCTGCAGAAAGCAGTTCGCCCAATATGCAGACTCTGTGAATGAGCCTCTCCAAGCTTCAACATTTCCCACCCTTCATTCAGTGGGTTGGTGATGAGTTGTGCTGATGCCCTGACAGAGTATTTCTGACATCCAAACTGATCCAGTATTTTAACCCAATGGGACGATGTTTTACAATCTCACTAGGGATGTGATTTTTCTTGCTTTATTTATCATTTTCATTTTGGTGTTGGGTGGATGTGAGTCAAAACAGTAATGTCTGTTAATCGGAGCAAGACAGACCTGAGAGACATTTCAAGAACAGCACATTTTTTAAAGATACTTACTAAAGCCTGTGTCTGTTTTTCACAAGCCACTGTGCTTTTTATGTTAGCGTTGTTTCATATAGTTAAAAGATCAAATAGCTACTTGCAGTTCTGAGTTTACAAAATGTCTTCACATCTTGTGAGGATATACTAACCCTAAGCATACTTTCCCTTGTTTCCTGGTCTTAGAAACTGAGAGTGTCTTATGAGTTTGTATGGGACAGTTTTAGTTATAAATGCAGAAAAGCACTTGATTATCATTCTGCAGAAAAGAAGGCAGCAACCACTGATAGAATAAAATTGCTACAACTAGTTGTGCAACTGCCTTTAATTTTTCTTTGAAATAAGATACATAATGAAGTCTATGGAAAACAGGGATTTTTCCCCCCCATGACATAGAAATCATAAATAAGTCAAATCCGTAAATTGTTCAGAAATATCTAAAAATAAATGTACTTTCATTAACTTCAGTAGTTGGTGATTTAGACAACAAAAACCAGTCTGAAAAATCCTAATTCACAGGAGAGCTTGCATATGATGATATATATTATACCAAAAGCATAAATAATGCAAATAGGATTACACTGCCTTTTTCAATATGTACCTTCATAAACACATCAGAGCTATCACCCTGATACACTTAGAAATGCTTTCTCTCTTCAAGCTTTTTGTTGGAAGCAAACCAGCACTGAAACCTTTGTTTATGTCTGATAGGCTTTGCATATATATACGTATAGATATTTTAGTCAGAAATAAAAATATAATATAACATGCATATCACAAAACCATCATTACTTTTTTCTCCTATGGTTGTGGTATAAGCAGTTGAGAGGGATGTGTGTTTACACAGACCTAATCATGTGCAGAATTTTGAATGTACTTTTCCTGTGCTAACATTGTAACAATCTTCTGAAGAAAAATTCTCCTGAGAACAGTATCACAACATGGATCTCAGGCATACTACAGTGTGTATTTTGCAAGTTCCTCAGGGTAGAAGTGGGTGGACTGTAGTAATGCACTCCTACACGACCATGAGTACACCTGCTCCACAGATTCTTTCTGACAGCACCACTGCTCTGAATGAGGAGTGTGGACCTGAAGATTCAATCTCAGTTACAACACCAATGTCAGCAATAGCTCAAGACAACTTAGGTAAACAGTTTTCCTCTGTTCTCGAGTCATAGAATCAGAGTAATATTAACATACTAAAAGAATATTCATCTGATCAGTTTTAGTAGATTTGTCTGAAGTTTTAGGGACCTAATCCACAGATATACTTAGTTTGTGTTATAGGACTCTACACAGAAGTAGTGTTTCAGCAAATCCATGTCCACCAGATTCACTGCCTAGAGCTTCAGAAAATCTCTGGGTCACTTTGGTCTTGGGCACTGCTGTGGCAGGGAGGTGCAGGGGAGTCACACTCCCTCTTCAGTACTACTTTCTGTCTTTGAATTGACACTCATCTTAGATCTTAGCCTTCCTCCCATCTTCCCCTACAACAGCACTGATTGTCCAGGTGTTGAGTCGGATGTCTGAGGCAAACAGCAGACTTAGCTGTCCTTCCATGCATGGGAGGGCCTTGCCAAAGAGACTGTTCTCTAAATCCTAAATATGAATGCTAACTGAAAAGTCGTAGTTTAATGACCTATTTCAAGCCCATGTAACAGAAGAGCACTTGGTTATACCTAAGCATGCGATGTGTCCCCATTGGCTTCAGTGGGAGTACCTTATGCAGTTAACACTATACATGTGAATTAATCAGGACCTAACAACCTTATCTGCAATTATGTTTTTTCTAGTGGGAAGATAGTATCATACACACAGCCACAGATTTAAAATAAGCTTTTAAAATAATATCAATTTTTCTGCTAACATAAGTACTCAAAACACAACTGGAGTTTGATGCATTTACTCCAACAGAGAACCTGCTGCATAGTGTCAGTCATTGATTATACGGCATAATGACAATAATAATGTCCTCACAGTTAGTCATTTCTGTAATTAACAATTAACTCATCAATGTACAAACTGCTCTTAGCTTCTCCTACAGCTGATAGCTAAAAAATCCTGGTCATTAGCAACACTGAACATCTGAGTTCTTTGGGACTCTGCCCAGCCTGATGTAGATTACTCATCTATGATACTCAACTGCAGTCATGCTGTACAGTGAATTTTCTGCTGAATACTGCACGTGTGAATGTTTCCAAAAATAGATACAGACCTTACTGGCATAGCTGTTTTTTGGTGGGTTTTTTTTTCAGTGAAGTTACTCTGGAATGTCTTCTCTTTCTTTTCAAGTGAGGGCTTAAATGAAAGACGAATGAATCAATGAGGAAAATTTCTGACAATTCCATTTTGACTCTGGCCTTTTTTGTACTATTTTTGTTTTGGTATAATATATATCAATCTAGTATGGAAGAAAAACATTTCTTTTGGAGAAAAAAAAGAATTGTGATACTGTCCCATAGATGCAGAAAAACTAATACGTATGCATTTTGCTTCCCTAGATCTTTGGGAACAAAACTCATGAAGACTCTATTGAATTCATCCATTTGGAGAAAACCAGCACAAGATCCTGTTTTATTTCTGAATTAAAGGTTTTAGTTTTTAGAAGAACATGCCAGACATGAGTTGTGCTGGCCTTTCACAGAGAGATGAATTTCATCCTGGTGCCTGTCCCAATCAGAAAACAGAAGCTACTCCTGCTAACTTATTGAGACACTTATGGAATTTGGTAGATCTGGGACTGTAATCATGTTTACCATGTTCATTTCTCCTGCTGAAAGCTTCTCTGAGAAGGTTTTCATCTCCCAAGTTTCCAATGAGCTGCTCTAGATTGCCCAAGTTATATTCTGATAATGTCTCTTCACTACATATACATGGTTTCACCAAGAATTCCTGTCCTCTGAGAAAGGAGTGTCTCTATTGAATTTACAATCCAGAGTTTTAAATGAATGGTTTAGTTTTATGTCAAAACCATCAAGAGCCTTTTATACGGAAAAATGAATCCTAGAATTCAAACAAAACTCATTATTTATCACAAGGGATGACAACATTTTTACCACATGATTACATCTGTTTAGTCACACTAGTCATTAAAGAAGTGTCAGCATTAATAAAATGAATATCAAACCATTGAACAGCATGTAAGAGAAATCTCTTCCACACTTTAGGCAGGTATTATGAACAAAGCAAACTAAGAAAGCCAATAGTCTTTGTTTTCATCTGCTTGAATGTTTGGCTGTTTTCAGCAGAATGTGTTAATGAACATTGGAAAGGTGCACATTAACATATTTGATAAAAGGTAAAATGCAATGAGGGGATTTAATCAAAGCAATGAAGGAGTCTAATTAATGCAATCAGCATTAGGTCGTGCAAATATTTTCATTGAATGCCATCTTGTAAAGCCAGTGACGTGCAGGATTTTTGCTACTTAATGCTATGCTGATGCCTCTACATGCTAGGATCAACAGACATGGCTTGGTAAAAGAGGCTACATTCATAGCCATCTTCTGAGAATCCTTTAAACAAAGGAAAATAAATTTATTTTTTTTAAAAAAAAGAACATTAAGTCTGATGATCATTATGTTACATCAAGATATTATTTTCCTTGTAATTTTTAACTTTATTTCAGTTTTATTTTAAGGAGTTTTTAAAATATTACAGATATATACTCTAAAGCATTAATATATCTACTTTATAGCTCTGTACATTATAGCTTGTCATTTATAAAAGAGTCTTTTTTTAAGAAAGCAACCTGCCCTAGCAATAACTGGCTCTTTATCTCTAGAAAACATTAAATAACAGGGTGGGTTTTAAAATAAAAACACTTATAAGCAGAAGATTTTGTGTACTTACATTCCTTAGATACCACTTTCTAAAAGGATGGCATGAATTACAGTTAAAATTAAAGTATTTGAATATTAAAATAATTGTTTTGTTAAATATCTGCTCTTCCTTCATAATGCAAGGGTTGCAAGGTGGTATCTAACCCATTTTATAAAAAAAAAATATTTCTTTGGTATGCCTTAAATCTATTTGTGGGTAGTAAGCTCATTTTTATTTACCAAGAACTCAGTCCTAAAGGATGCTAAGCACTTACATTGCCTCTGGCTTCAGCAGATACAGAAATACCCAGACACTGTGTAGGAATCCCTGGAAAATGGGGTTGTGAAACTACATTCCAATTGTTTCCAAAGTGTCCTGAGGCAATGAAAGTAACTCTTGCAAACTTTCAATGAAGATGAGAGTACTCATTTTTGGTTTATTTTGTGGCAGCATGACTCGAAGTGTTCAAAGCTGGGATTTGTCACTAAACCCTTTCTAGAATTGGTTTAACCCACTTGTATATGAGCACCTGATAATTATTATGGCTTTATCACATTATTATAAGCAAGCCATCAAAAATGTCTCTCTGGACTAACTCCAGTAGTCAGGTCTGTATGTATGCTTGAATAACCCATCATTTTGTTAATGGTTTGAAAAAGATTTTTAAAATCAGCATCTTTTTAAATGGACTGAGAAAAAATATTTTTCATTTTTCTTAACAAATATTGAAAGAGAAATAAAATGTATTCCCATTTTTTTAGCTTGACTTTGTTAAACATAAAATTTGGCAATTTTAAAAAAATATCATATTGAAATGAAAAATTGAACTATTTATTTATATATATATATATATATATAAAAAAAAAATTGGAACTGACATTTTCTTTTTGACCTTGTTTTATTGACTGATAGTGTTCTCTGAATTCAGTCAAAATAAACATTTCAGTCAGCTGGGATCCCATCATCTCCCAGTACCAATTTAACCCTCAAAATACCCAAGTCTTCTATAACTATATGTTTTACTTATTTGACTCAAGTTATGCATTTACTTCAGTTACTGATGTGGCTGCAATTCACAGAGATAAGTTAAACAAGACTGTTCTGGTAGCTCTGTCAGCACAGTCTGCAGCAGCAGATAATTCAGCATGTGGTGTAAGACCCACTCAAAATATGGAGTACTTGGCGGGGAGCCCCACAGCTGAGCTCCAGCCACTCCTCTGCCTCTTCATTGCTAATAAAACCTGAAAAAGCTGGTTTGCACACACCTATATTTGCTGTCATTGCAGTCACTACAGACTATGGTGCTGTCACTACATCTGTACATTTAGACTTGGGTACTTGAGTTTAATAATTTTTATATATCTTCATATTTTATTTATTTTTTTTAATTCAGCTGGTAGACTTTTAGTAGCTTAATAACTTAGTAAGTGTCCCCACGCCCTGAGCATCTCTATATCACATCCCACGCCTTCACAAGATGGCTTCAATGACCAGTCCCACTCACCATTGTAGTTTCTGCTATTGAACCAAAGCTGTTGATAAATATGTTGCAGGTAACATTTACAGGAGGACCTGCAAGTTGAACAATAAATAGAAATATTGACAGGTTTTGTTCATGACATATATTAAGTATTGTTGTTCTCTTGCCAATGGCATCATAGCACTTACCATTGTGGTTTCTGTGACTGATCCAAAACTGTTGATAAAAATATTGCAAGTAACGTTTACTGGAGGACCTGTGGAATGCAATAAAAATGTTGCAATATACATAGAAACAAAGGTACAGATCCCTCAGCCTCCATACAATCTGGTACAGATGTGGCTGAAAACAAGTAGAAAGTGAGTTTTCCCAAACAGATCATGTAAATATCCATTAAAAAAAAAACCAACAAAAAAACAAAAAACAAAAACAAACCAACCACCACACCACCCATCAACACTAATTTAATTCACCTATTTTCATTGGAAGTTGTTACATAAATACACTGAGCTACATCTTTGCAGTTAAGGATTTATAAGAGTTTATGAGGGCATAAGTGTAATAGATTTTTCTTTATCCACAGTACCAGTGCAGAATATGTTTCAACATTGTAACCACTCCTCTCTCACTTCCTTCTTAGCTTAAAATTTTAAAATTATGTTTCCACACCTATTCTACTCTGTATGCAAAGGCTTGCTGCTGAAATTCCCAGCAAAGACTACTTTTCACACTGACTCCAGTCCACTGAAAAAAGAGAAGTATCTCTTCGTGTATCTGATCTGGAGATGTCTGCCTTGCCATAAACAAATATTTAGCAATATCTGTTCTAGCTTGACACAGCTTTCATTAAATAGCTATTTGTAATCTCTTCCCTCCCACCTCCTTTCCTGTTATTCAGCAGTCACTGACGTGTAGCAGAATGAATGGGGACTTAATATTCAATTAGTTGTCTATTAGCCTCCTAGTTTTTTCAGGCATGATGAAATAAACAGGGGTTCTCAAATGAATCAAAATAGATTAATGCTAAATGCCTGAATTTCAGTAACAGAAAAGTTGATACAAGCATTGAGTATCCAGTACTTTCTTCCTTCTTTTCTCATTATTATTTTAATGACATAATTTTCCTTGTATTAAAAAAAAAAAGTCAGTGTACAGAGTATAAATAACTACAGTTGGTTTCAAATTTAGATCTGAATTAACTTTACAAAAGATTGAAACATCATTATTTTCTTTTTTGAAACATGGAATGATAAAGTAATGTGCCCAGTGAAATCCAGCATACTATCATCTTCCCGAGTGCTAGACCACTCACATTCAAGGAAACAAGCATGTTGGTTTTGGGAAGAAAAAGCACAACAGTAATATCTTTTGAGGCTGTTAAGTTCTGATGCAGTGTGTTGTTCAACACAGGTTTTGCAACAATTGTTTTTTTTAAAAAAAAACACTTCCTTTTTGCATAGTGAATATGTTTTCACTTTCAACACCAAGCTGAAAAAAGTCAAATGGTCTGCTATTCTCCCTCCATAGAATCTTATTTTCCTGTTTACCTGATGATATTTCTACTAGCTGGACAGCTTGACCAACATATTATTCTACATCCAAGCAACAGAATTACTGAATCATTGAAGCTGGAAGGAACTTCTGGAGATCACCCAGTCCCCCTAGTCCATCTAGTCCCAGAGTAGGATCAGCTAAAGCAGGTTGTTCAGGACCATGCCATGTCAGATTTTGAATATCTCCAGGGATGGAGACTCCATAGCTTCTCTGGGCAACGCATGACAGTGTTCAGTTACCCTCACAGTAAAAGATTTTCTTATGTTTAAGTGGAATGTTCTGAGTTTGTTTGTGCCCACTGTCTCTTGTCCTGTAACTGGGCACCGAGAAGAATCTGGATCCTTCTTCTTTACTTACCGTCCATCAGATATTTATGCACATGGGTAAGAACCCCCCGAACTTTCTCTTCTCCAGGCTGAGTGGCCCCAGCAATCTCAGCTTCTTCATGTACTATAGATCCTCCGGTCTTTTAATCATCTTTGTGACCCTTTGCTGGGCCCATACAAGCAAGTCCATGTCTCTTTTGTACTGGAAAGCCCAGAGCTGGACCCAGCACTCCAGATGTTTCCCACCAGTGCTGAGCAGAGTGAAGTGTCCCCTCCCTCAGCCTGCTGTCAATGCTCTGCCTAATGCGGCCAAAAGGCTACTGGCCTTTGCTGCAAGGGCATATTGCAAGCTCATGTTCAACTTGGTGTCCACCAGGACTCCCATAGCCTTTTCTGCAAAGCTGCATTCCAGCTGGTCATATCCCAGATTGTTCCTTCCCAGGTGCAGGACCGCATTTGCCTTGGCTGAACACTGTGAGGCTCCTTTTGGCCCATTTCTGCAGCCTATCCAGGATGCTCTGAATGGCAGCATAACACTGTAGGGCATCAGCTATTCCTCTCAGTCTTGTATCTCCTGCAAACTTATTGAGAAAATTAATTGTATCCCAGCCAAAACCAGCACAAGGGTACACTCTGTCCGCTCATCCAGACAATTAATGAAGATGTTAAGAAATATTGGCCCAGTATTGACCCCTGCAGTACACAATAGTGACAGGCCTCCACCTGGCCAGTCACTTCGCGCTGCTGATCACAACCCTCTGAGCACAGCAATTCAGCCAGTTTTCCATGTATGTCACTGTCCATTTAACTAGTCTGTTCCAACAGTTTGTCTATGAGGATGTTGCGAGAGACAGTGCCAAAAGTCTTGCTACAGTTGAGATAAACAACATTCACTGCTCTCCCCTCATCCATGAAACCAGTCAAGTAATTGTAGAAGGTTATTGGTGTGGTCAGGAATTCCTTCCCCTTAAGAAATCTATGCTTACTACTCCTAGTCGTATTCCTGTCCTTCATATCTGCAAATGGTTTCAGGGAGAATTTGCTCCAGGCTTCGAGGTAAGACTATCCAGCCTTTAGTTCCTGGATCCTCCTCCCAATCATTCTTGAGCATAAAAGTAACTTTATTTTCCTGTTATGAGGAAACTCTTCCAGTCGCTGTGACCTTTCAAAGATAATTGAGTGGCCTCACAATGCCATCAGCCAGTTCCCTCAGAACTTTGCATGTTTCTTGTATGGTCCCATGGACTTGTCTGTGTCCAGTTTGCTTAAATGCTCTGTAGTCTGATTGTTTTCCTTGATCAACAGACTTTACGGACATGGGATTCCTGAAGACCAATCTTATCAGTAAAGACTGAGGTGAAGGAGGCATTGAGTGTCTTGGCATTTTCCCATGTTCTTTGTCAATGATTTTTTAATCTCATGGTGCTGTCTTGCAAAAGCTGCCATATGTGAGTACCTCAGCTTTCAACTCCTGAGTTCCAGCAGAACCTAGTAAACACACCTATGTTAGGAAAACATGTTTAACTATGTGAGGAAATATGCTACCACACAACAGACTGAAGTTCAGATGTACACTAAGTAGATACATGCAAGGCAACCATATCTTGCAACAAAACTAATATCTCCCTCCATGTATCTACTCAGTTGTATAACGTCTTTTACTTGTCTTCTGCTGGTAGATTTGAAATAGTATAAGAACTCAGTAAACTCAGTAGAAAATAGATGTACTGGGTCTGGCTGAGCTGGAATTGGTTTTCCCCTATAGCAGCCCTCATGGTGCTGTGGTTTATGCTGGGAGCTGTCAGGGTGTTGGTAGCACCCTGGTGTTGTGGCTACTGCTGAGCAGTGCTTACACAGCACCAAGGCTCTCTCCGACATTTCCCCCCCAGTGGGACGGGGTGGGCAAGATCTTGGGAGGGGACACAGCCAGGACAGCTGACCCGAACCGACCAAAGGGATATTCCAGACCGTGTGACGTCTGCTCAGTATAAAGCTGGGAGAAAGGAGGAAGGGGGTGGGGTCACCCTTGGTCCTCCGAGGCAACCACTACATGTATCGGAGCCATGGTCCTGAGAAGGATCGACATTGCCTCTTCATGGAAGTAGAGAATAAATCTGTTTGCTTTTGCTTCTGTGCACGAACCTTTGCTTATATTAAAACTGCTTTTGTTTTACCCACAAGGGTTGGTTTATCTTATTTTCTTTCGCCTCTTTGCCCTGTTGAGAAACAAGGGGAAAAGAGGGGGGAAGTGACAGAGAGACTTGGTGGATACCTGGCATTTAGCCAAAGTCAAACCATCACAATAGAGAAGATCTGGTTTGTGACTACCTGAGGAATCTGAATAGGCATAAGTCTATGGAACCTGATGAGATATATCCAGGTGTCCCAAGGGAATTGGCTAATGTAGTTGCCAGGCCACTCTCCATGATATTTTAAAAGTCATAACAGGGACAAACTTTATAGCAGGGCCTCTAGCAATAGGACAAAGAGTAATGGTTTTAAACTGAAAGAGGGTAGATTTAGACTAGATATAAGGAAGGAATTTTTTACTGTGAGGGTGGAGAAACACTGGAACAGGTTGCCCAGAGAGGTGGTAGATGTCCCATCCCTGGCAACACTGTCAGGTTGGACGGGGCTCTGAGACACCCGATCTAGTTGGAGATGACCCTGCTCATTTCAGGGTGGTTGGACTAGATGACCTTTAAAGTTCCCTCCTTACACAAATTATTCTATGATTATGATTCTATGGCACTTTTCATTCTCAGAGTTTTCTGGAAAGAGCTTTATTGGTGAGATATCATCAGTTCAATATTTTCTGATCATTTATATTTTTTTATAATCATCCAGTTTCATGCAAGATTTACAACCGAATAAGGACAAAAGATACTTATCAGAGGATCATAAAAAAATAACATTTGATCATATAACTTACAGATCTTAAGCTAAAAGTCCAACTTTCTCTTAAAGTCAATCTGCTAGTGATGGGTTTTCTAAATGTGCATAGGAAACATGAGCCAAATGGAGTAAAGAAAAAGATAACTAACTGAGCACTGAATGCTTTTATTCTTTTTTTTACTGATCTTTTTTTTTCTTTGTTGATATTATTCCAGTGGGAAAAGGGTGTATAAGTTTTATACATCTTAAGGAAGAAATGCATTTTAAAGAGGGCACACAGCATCATTTTTTCCAATGAAACATTTCACGCACTCCATCCTGTAAGATTTTTCTAATCTTATAGTTCATTTAAAATGAAAGCAGTAAACTTCTACGAAGTATAGTCAACATATTGGGAACATAATCTAACACTTTTCAAAGGCAATGGAAACATTTAATTTTACTGCCCCAAATCTAAAAAAAGTTAACATTACCTCTAAAAAATTAGGCAAAGTATACTTTATTATGAAAGCCTTTTTTCCCCTTAGTTTTCCTTTTGTGACCTCTAATACAACAGGGTAACAGTCTAGATGCCTTTCAGGCACATTCTAGATAATGAAAGTGTTTTTTAAGTCACAAGGAAAATGTCTGCTTCTTGAAAGGACTCAGAAAAAAACCCCGAACCAAACCCAAAACAGGCAGCTAATGCTCAGATCCACCAGAAAGTAGATGGTATTCTGAGAAACAGCTGAACTAAGATATCACTTCTGTTCCCTGCAGCTCTCAGCCCCCTGCTTCCCCAGAGGGTCTGCTGCTGCTGCCAGTTGACAGGACTCTCCCATACACTACGTTCTTGAAAAGCCCTGGCATTATAATGTGTCATACACCTCCTGTGACTTTAGGGCACTTACCACTTACAGAAAGTCCTCAGCACTCATCTGCTCACCTTACCGACAATAAATGTGAATATACCAAATATTGCCCTGAATTTGCTGTGGCATATTGCCTCATAACTCCTGTACCGAAAGTAGCTGTATCTGGCTACCTTCTAGCTAGAGAGTGAATCTTTTCCTTGTCAGCTGCCAGATGGGGTGAATCCATCCCAATGTGTGGGAGAGTCCCCATGCTGAGTGATGAGTGCTGAGAGATGTACGCTGAGCCCCATCCAGCTGCTAACTGTCGCTTTTGCTGAATATTCTCCAGTATTGATAACACAGCCCCAAAGCTTCCTTCATTGGGTAGGTTCTTGAGAAAATTTACTTTTACTCTTGCTTTGGAGATTATCCTAACTGCAACTAATCATATCTGTATTCTCACATTCACCCCAGTTCTGCCTTTTTGGTGCAGAGTTTCCAGGCTGCACCTCACAGCGTTTTTCTCTTCACATTAATTTCAGCCTTATAGCTAAAATGTCCTTAGTGGGAATATAAGCATACAAGAGATTTAAAATGATACCTGTGCACTAGTCAATTTTGTTTGATATGTGTATTTATGAAGGGGTTTTGTAATGCAAATTAAAATACAGTACACACACACACAGAACTGTGGGCAAAGCAGAGATGTTGAAGCAAAAATGAGGGATAATGAGGCAGAACCACTTCATGGAATGACAGCAAATATATTGGCAAGATATTTACAGATCTGTGAAGAATCTTGTGTCTTTCTCTTTATGTAGTATTTTTTGATCTACCTTCTGACTTTGGTCCATGTGCCAATGGAGACAGTTTTTTCCCACCATCTTGGATGGCTTATTTTGTTCCGTATACAGGGGAGAAAGGTGACCTGAACTGCCCTTCTGCCTTTACCACAGTCAGCAGGATAAGCATCAGAACTATTTGAAAAAAATAAAAGCAATCCCACCTGAGTGTGGGGCTAGAGCAGGGATCTAGGACCAGGACCAAGGGGCAAAGTGAGGCAGTCCCCACCAGGGGCTGAGCATTCCTTCATCTGTGGTGCAGGGATTCCTTGTCCGAGCTCAAATGAGGGAGGTGACCAAAATGTGGGTGAGGGCAGGACAAAGACCCCCATGCTGACCTGAGCACTAGTAACACAGATCCCATGACAGCAGGGGAGGGTAGCAGAACTTCTTGGAGCTGGTTTATTAATTGCTAGTTCTGGAGGCAGCTGGGATTTTAGTAACCATTTCTCCTCAACCAAACTGAACAACTTCCAATATCCAGTACAGACCTTATAAGACCTGAAACAGAGCTAACCCCTGTAGAGGGCTCTGCTTTTGCAGCTGCAATACTACAGGTGCCTGAATTACCAAGACCTTGCCAGTGCATCTCTACATGGCCCTGCAGGAACATGCCTGTAAGCCAGACAGCAGGGCACTGGAACAACTCAGATGGCCATGGTCATTAGGCAGGAGCAAGTTGTTTATCATCCTAGCTTCCTCCCTGCTCACAGTGCAGCAGGCAAGGTAAGGACTGCAGAAGTGCTATCAAAGGAAGCTCAGCCAGTTCTTTGGCCAGGGACCATGGATATTGGGCCAGGGAGAGAAAGGCAGCTTTGATACACTCAAAAGGTTCCTCTGAGACACAGGGATCCTGCAGCTACACCAGAAGCAGTGCGGCTTGTGCACTTGTTTTCAAGGATCTGTATAATGCATAGTCCAACCCTGGCAAGAAAATTCACAGGATTTAACAAGTTTACTTAAGGTTCTAGTAAAAAAGCAGGATGTAGACAACAGGTAGTCTTTATTGCAAGTATCTATGTAAGCCTTCGCTCTTTCCCTATGATTCTGCCTTTGGGCAAAATCAATGTTTTCCTCCATTTAAACATCATCATCTCATTAGAGCATTAACAGCAAGGTAAATGTATCAGTCACAGGAGGCAAAATTAATGACACTAGGATAACATAGTTCCCCAAAGGCTTACAAATCAAGGGGACATTTCTTGTTGGTGAGTGATGCCTTTCATTTATGAGGTTGTCTTTCTATGGCATTTCTGTGGAGTGCATCACCCTGACTTCCTAAGTATAAGCATGCCCAGTAAACCAAGAATTCCTTCTCCTTTAGAAGTATTCACCACAGTCCAATGTACCACAGAAATTATTAAGCTTATGTCATTTTTATTATTCATTGATGACAATTCTACATACTAAACAAACAAACAACAAAACCCTCCAAAAGTGAAAAAAACCCTGCAAGGGTAGAGATCTCAGGGACCTCTGAAATACAGTAATTGTATGGTACTTCGCACTGATGCAATGTGCTGGAAAAATCAAATAAAGACAAAATTATTTTTCTGCTTCATCAAGCTAAAACCAACATCCTCTGAAAGTTCATCTGTCATATATAATAACTTAGCTTGCTAAGAATGCTGTATTTTCTGGTGGGAATGTAGCAAGTTTTGGGTGCTTACTGTTGCATCTGAGACTCAGAATCATATTCTGTGATATCAATATACATTTATGATCAGCAGAATAAGGCTAAGAGACATGAAGGCACTTACAGAGCCAGACCAAGACCTAAAGAGATATATAGGTGCCTAAATCCTTTTTAGGACCTTCATTCCCAGGGATATCACTGAGCCCAAATACTACCAAGTGTCTGAGGAATATATGTGACCAACACCACTTATGGCAATGGTATTTACAAACTGGAGGAGACTTAGCATGTCCTACCCAAAGTAGGCAAGAGATAGAGGCAAAACTGACTGGAATCAGTAGGAAAGCATTAAAGTTAGAGGAAAGTACAATTTTTCCCTAGTTCCAACTGCCTATTTCCAGAAGTGCACTGCAGTCACACACACAAATATAAATAAACAAAATGGCATCAAGATATGATCTCTTACATCAAGATTTAATCTCCTTCCCTTCACATGGGTAACTTGAAAAAACATCCAAGCAAAAATATGCCTTATGATAAGACCTGGATATAAAAAGGGCATGTGACATTCCAAAATTGAAAGCTCTTTTTCAGCAAAATATAATATCACTGAGGCCTCACAGGACAAATACTCCAGTGACTGTCAGATGCAGGTGGTTACATAATGAGTCACAGAAAGAAAATGTCTTGAGTAAGTAAAGGTAAAGCTGTATATATATATATATACATATATATATATATATACATACATACATACATACATACATTGACATAGTCTGAGGTCAAACAGTGAGTAATCAATTTCTGAAGTGACATATGAGTTTTCTGCTGTGGGACTATTGCTAAATGTAATGGGAGTCATGCTGGTAAAATCCTATCAAGGTGTCATGGAAGGAGAATCCCTGCTAAGATGCACTTTTTTGTGCCTTAAAGTGCTTGTGAAAATTGTTGGATTGTCATGCTTCACATTCAGTGAATGCCTTTGTCCACAGACCCAGCTTTGGAAGAGGACGGTAAGTCTCACGCTACAAAACCTCTTCACTTCTGCATTTGGCATTACAGGATATTCCATATGATGTGTTCATTCTTTCCTGACTCTTTCTTCTGAGGTGGATATGAGAGACATATTACTGTCAGCTCTGAGGTGTAGTGGGATATTTCCACATAGGTTATCTAATAGACACTGCACAAGAACAATTTTCAGACACTATTTTATTTCACTTCACAAAACAGGAGCTCAGAAATAAAAAGCCCTTTAAACAGTTGACATGCTCTTGATTTACCCAGCTAAGCTGAGATAGTCTACAAAAAATATATAGCCATTGCAGTCACAATGGATTGTATAAATGCACCAGAGCAGGCTTTCACATAGGTAGTTTGAGGGCTGCTACCAGTGTAGTCATGGCAGGCTTGAATTCACTGGAGGCCATTAACCTCAGGCATTATAGCTTGTGCTGAGCTTTGTATCATCTCAGTGTGGTACAGCACACCTCTGAGCAAATTACTTGAAAGCTAACTCAGATATTTCTACACAAGGCTCAGTCGCACTTGTGACTGAGTGCAGACAGTCCCAGAGCTAAAGCCTTCCATGTGCAAATGAGTTTGTGGAAATAAATCTAAACAACAGTGAATCAGAAATCTTTCATCTGGAAACTTCCCATTGGAACTCCAAGCCTACAGTGCAAAGTTACTTTGTACTTATGTCAACTTTGAAAATATACAAATAAATGCTTTAGTTCTTCGTATGTCCATCAAACTACTTTTTTGCCCTGAGCTCTCCATTCTTCTTTTAAATCTTTCCATTTCAAGTCACGACAAGCACCTCACTGCAAGGCATCTCTTTCTGTAGTCTTCCTTCCTCTGATGCAACAGAGCAATGGGTAGTATTTGGGGAAATTGAATTGATTGCTTTTCTTATGACATGAAAAGTTCCAGGCACCTACTTCTTTTCTTATCACAAAGAAATGCTCACTGAGGTGAGCAAATGGAAAGGCAAAGGCTCTCAGCCTCACTGGGAGCAGGTAGCAGAGATGCTTCTCACACCTGATTCCGAAAAACTGCTCGGTTGCTTCACATTAACGAAGAGAGAGCTCTGTGCTTCTGATCAGCATGTGAGCTGCATAATGTGTGCACAGGTCTGGGACTCTCCTGGATGCGGTTAAATAAAAGATGGTGTTCCATCTCTAGTCAACAAATCTGCACTCCAGCATAGGGACAGTCAGATTCCTCCTGAGTAATCTTAATAATGTTTTACAAAGTCACTGTAGCCAACTCATCTAAGAGACCACATGGAACCACAAAGTAAAAAATGTTCACTGAGAAGAGAAGGCAAGAGGGAAGATCTACTTAATGAAAAAAAAAAAATAAAAAAAAAATATTGAAATGTTGTCCACCAGTCTATGTTTCTATTTTCAGTCAGAATGAACTGCTTCATTCTGATCAGCATACTCATCTCAAAACATTTATTTTTAAAAAATTACAATTAGTACTTTGTTCCTTTCTCTCTAGATATTTTTTACTTTGTTCCTTCTCTGTGATTATGATCTTGTGTTACAGAATTTAATGGAAGCTCAGTCAGTACAATCTCAAATACAGGGCTTGGTCAATATTTCTCTCTGTGGCCACAGAGAGGTCTCAGAATTAATTTTAACTCCTTTTTTGTCCCTCTGAGCCTTGGACATACATTTTATTTCACAGCTCTTCCAGCTTTTCCTTTAATGTCTCCATAATGTTCCTTGCTTTACTGTCATAATGCATATGCAAGACTTGAAGAAAAAGAACAGTTTGGATGGTTAATATTACTGAGCAGACATTGATTTATGGCTGTTAGGGAATTATACACCAAATGATACATTGGACACAGATGAACAATGGGATTTAGACAAATGGGATGGCTCACGCATAGGGACAAATGACAGCAGAAATGGTCAGATGATATAGATGGCAGCCTGCAACTGGTCAGAGACACACAGACCCATATGGTTACCACAGCTCGCACAAGTAAAATAAAATTTTCCTTTTACTTTCAAATCTTTCCCCCTTTTTACCTCCTTATAGTTCAACTCATTTCCATACAATCTGTGCAGAATATTACTATGAAATTAATTCCTCTCTCCTGTCTCTCAGCTTCAATGCTCCCATCAGCTGATCTGTTACATGTTTAGCTCAATTTCCTATCCCTCCCCTTCACACATCCCCTCTCCGTTTAGGAACCTCCTATGTGGTCTCCCACATCCTGAGTACCAGAAAGGATCTGTCTTGTAACTGCAAGACAACCTTAAGGCACATCTTGGGTGTCTTCTACCAGCATTTTTTTTCAGCTATCAGTTCTTCCTATATATAAAATGGCTGAAAGATTGGGAGAGGGAATAAGAACTCTTCACCAGCCTAGAAAATAAGCATCTTACAAACTGACTGGCTTACCTTTTTTGTCAATACCAAACTAGTTCTTTGATGCAGGATGCTCACTATATTGCTGTCAGGAGCATCACATGGCTTTCACATAGGCTCAGAGTTCTACTGACATAAAGCGTGTTGCAGGGTCATGGCAGCTGGTCTTTTTCTGGTTTCTACCACCAATATTCATGTTGAGTAGAAGTCTTCTACAGAGTCATTCAAATGAGACTATATCCACACTGAGGAGTTTATTGGCCTGAATTGAGTCTGTCCCTAATTACTTGTAAGTTTGATAAGTTGAAGGTTTTTGGGGTTTTGCTTTTTTTTTTTTTAAAAAAAAAAAAAAAGAAAAAGTTAAAATCTGATTTAGACAGATTCTGTGTGCTGCACACAAAACACACCTCAGAAGTGTGACAAAAGCAAAATTCTCAGGGGTATGGAGTCAAAGAATTGTAAAATTCTCCCAGATGCTTATTTTTAGGATGGCTTCTGTAACCAGGACTGACCAAAGGCTTTTAACACCTCAGACTGCTCCATCTGATGGGATATCACTGTCTGGAAAGGATAATTGCTGCAGTCTGAAACTTATGTGGAGTGGCTAAATTTTCATTTTAGTTTGGCATGGGGGAGAGTATTTGCATGTGTTTATGTACAAGCAACAGGCTATATTCACATCTGACAAAAAATGAGTTTTTACATATGCTCCTTGTTTGGCCCCATGCATGTAATTTGCATATATCTCTTCAACAACTGCTTTAAATTGCAGTGTGAGTTTATAGCAGCATTCCAGACATATTGTTAGTTATTTTATTTATTATTTAGGGATAATTCTTTATTAGACACAGTAAACAGCACAAGAAGAAACAACAACCCTGATAAGACAGTTTTATAGCCTAAGATGAAAACATAAAGAGAGCACCCATTGGGAATGTAGTCATTAGAGGCAGCCTAACATAATGAGTATTGATCTAGTAAATTTTAATCCTAGTTTTTTCCTGACTAACTATGCTGGTTTAAGGAAAGCATTTAGCCTCTTCTTAGCTATATTTCCCCAAGTACAAAAGCAAGGGAGATAACCCATAATTGTGTTTCCAGGATGCAGGAAGAATGAAATTCAGCTAGTTGCAGGTAAGCCCAGTTGTTTCCATGCAGACCTAGGCTTTGGAGACACAGAAACACAGAGGTAGGTGTTATTAGCTTTCAGGGAAAAGCATCATACTGCTACTGTGCTTCCCTGGACAGCTCACTGTTTGCTACAACCAAAAAAATCTCAGCCCCATGACAAGCGGAAGGAGTTGCAGTGTCTGATGCTTTGGTGTGTAACACGCAGACCCTTGTGGAGGAACCCTAAGGAGCTCATATAGTCCGTGGTAGAGCATGATGTTTCAGCACAGTGTGGTATCACTTGCAGAGAGCAAATAATTTGCAACAGGATCTTTGGGAGCCCTCCTGAAACCCTGCTTCTCAGCAAGGTTGAGGTACCTCATTCAGGATCAGCTGCTCAGATCGTTCTCCACCAAGTCAACACATACAATCTTACTTTGAAAAATCAGTCAAGAATTTTAGTCTTTCCTTCTAAAACACAGCCAGTTTTACAGCTAATAACAAACATTGAGAGATTTCATGCAGAAAGAGTCCTTTCTAGCAGCTTCTATGCCTGACTCTGAAGGGATGTAAACTTGCACCTCCTAGGGTACAGGACTGTCGGTTTCTTGGAAAGTGGGGTGGAATATCCCTCACTCTCTCCTGTTCAGAGGAGATGGGATTCATCCTAAAGTGCAGCTATGATTACTTTTAAAAATATTTAATACATGTGTATAGCCTACTGAACCCAGCAAGTTGTGCAGCAAAGCACGTAGGATACAATATTTGAAGAAAGCGAGAAAGCGCATTCACACACATTTGTATCCTAGTGATCAGGACAATTATCAGGAAGAGTGAGAGAAGTGCAGTTGTCAATCCCTGTCCTTACAACATTTCCTGTAACAGTTAAATCAGCTGCCCCTAAGGGGTAATGTCTACAACTGTCACTTCTGTGCATCACAACAAAATGGTCAAGAGTAAAGGCTCTCCCCTCTCAGACAAGTAGCTACACCACAAGGTTGAAAAGCCATGTTCTTCTTGTATTTACTCCCTGGCTTAGTGAAGTTTTAATTTTTTGCTGCAAAATGGGCCACTTAGAATCATTTATAGTCATTTGGATGAGATACTGAACCCTTTAAGCTGAGGGGAAACTGGACTAAAAATCTTCTGTATATTGTAGAGGAAGGCAGGCCACCCATAGACACTGTATTGTGTCTGTGGGGTTTTCTAAGTGATCACAGATCCACCTGAGAGTAATCCCTTTTCTGTGGAATATAAGGCAGGCTCTGAGATACCTGGTCCCTAGGGGGAGATGGGCATGGAACAGTGCATCATAGGAGAACCTGGATTTGCCTTAGGAGTGAGGTAGGTGCTAAGTAAGACAGCCTGGGGTAGTTCTGGGCACACTCAGGAGCTGAACTGAGAGAATGTGAGAATCTTTAAAATAAAACCGTAATGCACTGCTAGCATTACATAGCAGGTGGATCAGGGATTTCCAGGGCTTTTTGTTTGTTTGTCTATGGACTTATATTCTATCTAAGTCCTGTTTTGAAAGCTTCCTTCTTTTACTGGCTCATGAAACCTTTATACTTCCACCCTTCCCAGCCACCAACATGTAGCTGAGGCATAAGGAGAGTAGTCAGTGTGTCTTCACGCCCTTGCAATACCCGAGGATTGCTGGTAGCTAGAACAGTTCAGAGAGGCACTAGGCTGCTCTATTTATTCTTTATAAATGAATACTTAACAAATGATACTTCTCTCTCATAAACTGTACTGCTCTGATCTTGCATAGTTTCTAGAATCAGAACGTTTATATTTCTCTAAATTTTGAATTTTGACCATGGATTTGGTGTTTATGACATCGGCAGGTCACTGTTTATGTCAGACATTGTGCACCCTTAATCTTAGAGCTGTCAGAACGTCTACCACCCTGTCTGCATTGTTTGGGGTGCTCTTCTCTGCAGACTGTTTAAATCACTCATTTCTGTAAAAGGCTGTGAAATGCATATTTGGAAGCTGAACCATCAAACATACATTTTCTGATGACTTAATCAGAGATTTATATTCATATTTCCAGAGGGGATAAAAGAGAACATTAATTTCTCTAATAAAACTGCATATTTTTATGTATACATATTCCTAGTTAGTATAACACCATATGTAATAGACTTACAGTTTATAAATGTGTATATTTATAGCAAATTCAGTGTACATGTTTTTATATATTCTATATATAAATTGCATATTTTCTAAGACAGCCAAAATACAAGATACTTAATGAATGACTCCAGGGCATTGGCTTCAACTACATAGAAAATTTAAATCTAAACACAACACTGAATGTGATAAAAACAATACAATTGAATTAGAACATGATCAAAACAACAGTGTCTCCTGCTTTGGTAGCAAAGGTCTTTGGCTCTGCATTGACATAAGTTTTTCATAAATTCCTTTGGCAGTTTATGCAGCAGCAGACCAATATTCCAAGACAACAGCCAAATCCGTTGATATCTCTTAATTAAATCATTGGTTCTGATATAGGCAACACACCAATATGATACAAATCACTGTGTCTAATCTTTTAAATATAAAAGAAGAGTAGGGACAAATCCTCAGCTTGGATGCCAAGCAGCATTGATTAGCCTGTGCTTTACACTGCGGTATGCTCACAGCCTTTCTGACTTGCTTTGGAAGGAACTGGCTGCAGGAAGCTTGGAATGTGATCCAGGAAATAAGTAAACAGCTAAGCAACGTAGATAATCAGGAGGGCTGTTTAAGCTTGCTGTCTGGCCTCATTTGTCTGGAAGCCTAGACATAACCTAACTGTCCATGCAACTCTCCTAGTCTACTCCTGTCTGAGAAAGGACCTGAAATTAAAGGCAGAGGGAAAGGACAAGTTCCATAGCCATCTTTACCAGCAGTTTTAAAAGAAACACAGTTAAAGGATCCTTGCATAACTGCAGTTAAAAAGTTGCTGCATGAAAATGTGCATAGCTAGGGCGGGGGCTGAACATCATTTCCTTGGCTACATTTTTGTAGTTGAATAACAATAAAACAAAACCAAACAAACTCAGTATCCTGTGGGTAAGGATCCTTGTACAGCATCTAACTGTGTCCCTGATGTGTGTACACAGCTTCATCTGAAAACAGCGTAAAGTTGTAGATGCGCTTCAAGGCAGAAAATAAATCAGAAGCTTAACTCCCTAATAATGGATGCTTGCACATCTCAAGCAACCTATATTTAGGGAGTGCAATGGCCTGGCCATGTCAAAAAACTGTCCAGGCTGACTCCCTTCTCCCACAACGAACCTTCAGCCCATGCCTTGCAACATGAATGCACCAATAGCGTGCACTTCATTACTACCTGCTGTCATGTCTGAATGGGATTTGAGTCTCCATTGGAGACAGCTCTTTAAGCCTTTGAACTGGCTGGAAAATAGCCCAGTGCAGGATAGTCACTGCATCTGGCTTCATGGCCAGTAGCTGTTAGCAACTGAAGTCTGGCTTTGGGAAGGTTGTTAACCACTGGAGAACTAATCACTGCAGTCCCACAGCCTATCTTAAGTATGTTTTTCAACTTTTATATGTATTTACAGGTTGCTTTTCCAACATGTATTTACTGTGAAGTGTCATGTCTAGATTTAGATCAACTTCTGCAGATATTTCCTCTTCTTAGCATGTACATAGAAGCTGGTTTTATTTATATAGCATGATGCCATTAATTTCACTCTTAAATGTCATTCGGTGGTTTCTGTTCATGCTTTCTAAAGTATTTCATTACTTGTCAATTCAGGGGCCAAATAAGTAAGCAATGAGCTTGAACATATGGGGAAAACTGACCCTTGCTGCCAAGGAGTTAAAGTATTAAAGTGCATAAGCCATCTCCTGTAACAGTTGTCAAGCTAATTTTCAGTAAATTAATTAGTCTGTGTGTTTATTATTCAGATATAAACCCACTGACTTGGCATGAAAATGACATTACACCGCTGTAATCGCAGATTAATCTTTTATAACTACAGTCACTACACCCACAAACTGCATCCTTCTAACAAGACTTCTCTGAGTTCAGAAACAGCAGCTTTTGGGCAAGTAAATTCACACTGCATTGCACCATCCAGTGCTGAGGGAAATGTTAATGGGCACTGTTGTTCCATGCCTCCATGCAACTCCATAAGAATCAGAATATTTTTTAGCAAATAATGACTTAATGGAAAAGAATGCACGTAAAACATTGAATGAAATTCAATACAAAAGAAAATCAGTGTCACCTTCATTGCAGATGATTTCTATAGCAAAAGATAAATGCCCCTTCTCTCCACCCAGTACATGGCAGCCAGTCTACTATGTAAAGTATCTGTCATAAAGGACATTGTAGTGCCTGTAGACAAATAGTTTTCTCTATATGATAATTTCTAGCTTATGTTTAGATTTTAAGTGGTTTTAGAAGATAAAAGTGTTAAAAAATTGAAATAATTTAGTAACCTTTGAAAGTCAACAGCTACTAGGAAATTTTAAATTCAGGCTGACTTTCCATTAGCCCCAAGTCTCATGTTGTGATTAAGTTGTAGATTGAGCCCTCGTATCATGACATTGCACACAGTGCTCTTGAGGGAGCCTGAGATGAGTATACATTAATGTAAGATACTTCTTCACTATCCCTGGTTTCTACCAGTGAGAAAGCATATTCTTGTCTAGTTTTGTAACACAGGTGCCCCATGCTGTTATTTCTGGTTTTGTTGAGGAAAGCAAAGTAAGCAGTGGAGAAAGTAAAATATATTGCTCTGATTTGTTCTTGTTGTTTTTTATAATTAAAAAATATATATAACATTAATACTAATCAGGTAAAAAATACATCATGCAGGTTTCACTTTTATTACTTTGCAGAAACCACGTTCAACTGATGTTATAATTGAAGAAGAAACTCATAGGACCACGAGCATATGTTTGCTGTCAACAGAAAGACTCTCAGGGACTTCAATTAGTATTAGATTGCAGTCTTCATATTTACATTTAAAAGTATTCCCCTCTGTGTCCTTACGCCTATTCAAATTAAATAGTAAGATGAAAAAAGTATGCATTAAGTATCTGACAGACAGTGATTAAAGAAAGGCAATTCTGAGAGCTGTCACTCTGGCACTTCTCTCTGGCTGTGCAGCAGGGGGACAGTCCCTCTCAGTGCCTGGTCATTTTGTACCCAATCACTTGATGTCTCAAGAAGAACCAGAAATCTGTTCCTCTGCTTTCAAATGATTGTATGAGACAGAAAGATACAAAAAAGAAAGGATCTTTCAGTATGCAGTACTTCTGAAAAAAACACCACAGCTCAAACAAAAAATAGAAGGCAAAAAAACCTGTTGCTAATATCTAAATATTTATATATTCACCTGTTGTTCTTCCACTATCTTCCTGAATTTTCTAATTCGCAAGAGCAAGTTATGGAAAAGCAGTAACTAAGGATTAAATGCCTTATCTGGATAAAACACCTTGTTCCAGTAAGTAGCATTTTCCTTTCTCTTTAGAATGCATAGCCTTTATTCCACAAATTAATCAAATAGCTGCTGTTTTCCAGTAATTCAGGCTACTCATAAAAGTGTATTTAATTATTGTATAATCAGTGGCATAAGATAAATGGGTTCTAGACAGTTGCCTTTTCATGAAATCAGGCTTTTCTGACACTTTAAAATGCCTACAGTGGACTCAGAGAAAGTTGTGTAACTACTCTAAAGCAGAAAAAGCTAGACAAATGCACAAGTAGTGGCCCAACTATCTTGATCGACAACATCTTTTGTGAAACACAGGAAACAAATATTAACTCCAGACTGCATGCAAAGCCAGATAGCAGATCCCTAGTTTGATCCATTTTTCCTGAAGACCTTTTATACTTACAAATCCTTGTCTTAAAACACAAAAAATATTATGAACTAGGTAATCATTCAACATTTCATACATACATCCATCTATGTGATTTAGAGTATAAGTACTGTATAATAGCCCATATCCCAGAAAAGATCTCAAACAGATCAATGAATGTTAGAAATTGAAACAATTTGTATTATGGTCACAGTAAAGACTCAGTACAAAAAAACCTTTATAATACCTAACTCCATGCAAGATAAATTTATTTTTTGATCTCTTTGCAGACGCACTTCTTATTCTTTGAAAGGAAAAAATATATAATATAGAACAATAAGTATTTTCAATTTTTTAAAAAAGTTAACAAGACAGGCAACTAGAACATGGGTGTGCCTCATATTAACTAATAAAAATGGTTGTCAGCTGACAAGGATTTGACTGGTGATGTGAAGTTCAAAACTGCATGACTTGACTCTCTATTTCTGAACTCTGGAATACAAAATACCTTTCAAAAGAAAATAGCAAAGAACAAGAAAACCTTTCAGATCCCTCACCAGAAGACAGAGCTCCGGGAGAGCTCAGAGATGTGGAGTTATGAAAAAGCACTGGAAATTTGTTTATCAGTTCAAACTGTTGCAAAGTACCATCCTGTTCTGGAAAGTGGCTTAATAAAAAAAACCAAACCAAACCAAAACAAAACAAAAACACAACAAAATTAAGAATGGCAGATTCTTTTCTATTAAGGGTTCATAGGTGTCATCAGGCAGCAGTTTTCCTTTGGGAACACAAACAAACCATGGGACTTAAGGGCAGCAGTGTCTGCCAAACAGCTCAGCATGTACCATACAACATCATGCACACCATACCTGCTCTGCCTGCTTGAACATCAAGGCAGCAAATCTGTGAATCTGTCTCCTGGTTTTTTACAAAATGGTTTTAGACACGTACTGGGGAACAATAAAGAGCTGTCTATAAGTTGTCCCATGTACAGGGACTGCTACTATTCCTGGTTTTATCTGAGATAAAAGAGATTAAGTAGAAGTCTTTTAGTGTCTCTCCCATATAAAGGGCAGGAATAAGTTCTTAATGACTGCTACCTTGCTCAGTTCCGGCAATTTCTGCCTTAATTTGCATTCTCTAAAACTTCGCAAACACTTGTGCAAATGCACAAAATGAATGTGACAGCTAATGCAATGTTACTTACTACAAGCTAATGTGGATTCCAGGAACTCAATAAGGACTTTGAAAACTATTCTGAAATTAAAGCTTAAGACTTTCCTGGCTAGAACTTTTCTAACATCAGCTTTCAAACCTTTGGATCTGAAAGTTATACTAGGTTCCTCCTCATTCAGGCATAGGAAGCAGTCAAAAAAGGCCCTTTGTTCCAAATCTTTTAATTTGCACATGTGGAACAGAGAGAAGAAGCTGATCTTTGACCTGAATTTAATTAAACACTTTTCTCATTGACATGCAAGCTTCTTCTTTTCTAACAGTTCATTCACTGGCTAAGGAATTTTTTTTTCTGGTCATTATCAACTTTCACAGAACTGTCAACAAGGTTCAATACAGGAGAACATGCATTTCGATGACTAAAGCCAATAGATACCAGTGTAAATGTACATTGGCATCAGATTTGTGAAGGAAGGAAGCATTTTATCAGTTTTCACTGTAAAACCACATTCTGAGCTTTAAATCAGCATAGAAAAGCCACTTTTGGTGGATTTATAGGGCTCTCCAGAAATGTTAAATATTTGCAATGAAAACTTCTCTCCCAACTTTCATTTAAAACCACAAGACATTCTGTGCTCACTTCCATAGGGATTTACAGAACTGCAGCAAAGAAAACTTGCTGTGAATCGCAATGGTTGCAAAACAAGCCTCCAGTCCACAGACTTCTTTGTGCTGGAATGGTGGTGGTGACTCTCTACAACTCAGACCAGATTTTGGAAGAAAAAGGCAGAATCATGGAAGTGACAAATAGGATATATTTTTTATATTTTGTAGGAATCCTGAGAAATTGGTTCTTATCATTCAGTCAACATTCACAAGATAAAATCCTCTATGTGCACACCTTGGTTCCTATATCCCTATTTTGGGATAGAAGGTTTTACTTCTTTCAAGTCAAATGAAATCATAGACCTTTTCTTGAGACACTGCTATAAAGAACACAACAGCTCAGCACAGGAGTGTTAAAAATATTGTCTTCATGGTTTTAAAAATTTCAGGAACAAGTCATGTCAGTTGATTTTAGTGTGGAACCTGGAATCCTATTTATTATGTGGGGTTCATAAGGTCTCCAGAAGCAACCTCTGACAGCTAAATATTATTGTCGTGTGAAAAGAGGGTTTTCAAGCTCTGGACCCTTATTATAACACCTACACTGCTCTCCTAGTCTCTCCATGGATCAACTGATCTCTATGACACTATCACATTGGAAAATTGAAGTTATTGAAAAGATGATCAGAACACAGAGGTAAAACCCTCAAACCAAAACATAATGAATTAATTAATCCGAAGTCTGAAAAAAACTTACCTTTAAAATTTGGTCTGATTCTAGCATCATACCCCGATGTCCTTCCCATCAATTTGTCCAAAAAATCTGAAGGAGACAGGGTCTGTGAGGGGGATTTTCCAGATCTTGAATCATGTTCTTTACAGAAAGTCGTCCTAAATAAATTATTAGCCACCATTAGCTAATATTTAGCTTGTATTGTATTCAAGTCATGGAGAAATTATAGCACTAAATAAAAATATCTCAATTAAGTGAATCTAACAATATTTTTACAGAAAAATATAGTCTAGTTTTCATCTGAAGCCTTTATTCTAGAAATAAAAATGAGCTTAAGGTAGTATGTATGGACACAATTTGCTATTCAGAAAAAAAAAAGCTCAGCTTTAGAAAGGAATTAATTACAGATTTAAGACTTTAAAAGATTCAATTTACTCTTCATCTTAATGTGTAGAGCAATCTTATAGACACTTTGATATCCTATTTAGTATCATTGCTTTAATTACATATATGCTGTTAAAACTATATGTTAGCACTGGTTTAAGATGGTCTTAAACTTCCAAACAATAGCTGACAAGATTCACTGAGCAACACTGAAAAATTTTGGTTTTGTTAATGTTGGGGAGGATATAAATGCAAAGAAATGTATTTTACAGATGCTACCCAACAAAGATTTAAATCATGATAGTGACTGTCTGGATTCTTCCCCAACACTGCAAAAAGGGTTCCAGAGTCAGTCACATCTGATCTTAGGGATTTTTTACCAATGAACATTAAGCAATAAAATTTATCGGTATTATCACCAGATGGTATTTATATGCAAGCTCTTGGAATACATCTCTTTTCAGGATTTTAGAGGAAACTTCTGGTACCATATCATACATTCAACACTCTGTGTACATAGCATATTATATATTGCAAGCACATTACAGATTGCAGAGAAATAGAATTTAGGAGCTTCTCATGGTTGTTCCCTAGGGAAAAAGAAACTAGAATTAAATGGTTATATCTGTTGTGTAAAAGCACAGATTTCATCGTAAAGCATTTTCTTGATTCTTAAATAACCAATTTCATTGTGTTTATGTTTCCACATAATCTTTGAGCTATACTAAAAGTAATTCTACGACTGTGTTTTCTATATATTTGCCCAAAAGAAACTACTCAGTTTCAGGAGTGTTTCATGGCATCTATACACAAGAATAAACAAATTAGATATACCTGTGAGCATCTGAAATGAGAAGTAAATATCAGACCCTTTATGCCTTTACAAATGCACTAGAATTCTTAAAAGGCAAGGTGATAGTAAATTCTCGTGGTATGATTCCCCGCGGTTTTTTCAGGTTCCAATTACTGGGGACAGTTGCTTCTTTTTGCTTTTGTCAATGACATGGTACCATTACAAAATATCTCTAATTTTTAATAAAGTAATAGATTATATTCACCACTTAAATACTAAAACCATTCAGTTAGGATAATAAAAACTAGAAAATCAATCCAGTGCACTTATTTGGGATGTTTCTGTACAAATTACTTCTGTTTTCATTCAGAGCCCACTAGTTATGAGTTGCATTGTGATCCCACCAGACTCACGAATATAAATGCTATTTCACTTTGTCACTGTATATATACCTCATTGCTCGTATAAAAACACTTTATATGTGTACATGTAGATACAGAGCAGTGTACAGTATAATAATGAATCTCAGCTAAAATGGTGTTTTGGTTAATAAGGAAGGCTGACTTGTTTGCTCTGCACCGCAAATAGTCAATAGCTGAAGCAAAAGCTCATTAAATGTTAAATAAAAATTTAACAATCATATGTGCTAGTATTTTAAATGAGCACAATACTGGTCTGATCCAGGGTTTTTGCAAAATCAGAGGGCTGGTTCTGTAATTTCAGTTAACTACATCCCTGACAAAACCGGTTCAATCATTTCCAAAGCCTGAAGAGGAGGGAACCAAAGCAACTTCCTAAACAACCTCCAGTGGGAGCAGAGAATTAGCATTTTGGAAGAAAACCTGAAGAAAATGTTTTTAGCTATATTGATACTCAGTGAAAAATCATGTCTTTGAATCACAGAAACAGAAAATAGATCACCCAAACTTGAGATTATTATTTTTTGTGTTTGTTACCAAGCAACGAGTCTCCGAGTGTAAAAGGGATAGCCTATATAGAACGAACATTAAATACTCTCAAATATAGCAAACAAACTAGGTTAATGTGACGTAGTATCTTTATAGTTATGATTTCCACAACCTTTTGACAAATATCATCACATAGCGTTGTATCACCTACCTGAAGTGGTTTGTCTCTAAGAAAAATGCAAACAAGGTTGTCAAAATTTTCACTAGCTGCCGGTTCATTCCTCCTGCTTTCTGTGATGATTTGGAAAATATCCCAGAAACGATTCCAGAGAGATGCAGGGGAAAAGTAAGCTGGTGCTGCCTAGATTCCCAAATTCAGCAATAATTTATTTTTCTTGACAATCAGGAAGAGAAGGTTTGGATCTCTACAAACTGGGGGTAAAAAAGAAGTGCCAGTCCTTGGAATCATGGTCAGGTCAAGCCTAGGCTCATCTCCAGCAGCCAGCACAAAAGAGACAAAGCATCAGACCTGGTCGTTCCCCCGCCTCGCTTTTGGTGATGGAGGACAAAAAAAAAAAAAAAAAAAAAAAAGAAAGAAAGAAAGAAAGAAAGAAAAAAGAAAGGGAAAGAAGAGGAAACCCAACTATGTGAGGAGCATCATGCAAAAGGGAATAGCGCTGAGAGCAGTTCTGTTGCCGGTATGTTTTATTCCCCTTTTGCTTTGAAAATTAGTATTTATGAACGGTGGTGGGGCTACTGGGCCGGTCTGCTTTTCCCCTCTTTGGGCAGGGAGGCGTCGGCGCTGCCGGGGAGGGATGGAGGGAGGGAGGGAGGGAGGGAAGGATGGATGGATGGAGGGGTGGAGGGAGGGCCGGGGGGGCCGGCGCGGGCGGGGGCCGCGGGGAACCCCGGCGCCTGTGCCGGAATGAGGCCGGCGGGCGCGCGCCGCGCCGGGCGTTCAGCGCTCGGACAGCTCCGCGCCCGCGCTGCGCATGCGCCTGGCGGCGGCGGGGGCGGCCGCGGGAGGCTCTGGCCGCGCCAGCGCGCCCGGGGGGTGCCCGGGGGGTGCCCGGGGGGTGCCCGGGGGGTGCCCGAGGGGCACCCGTGGGGCGGGTGGGGGTGTGTGTGTCTGTGTCCGTGTGTGTGTGTCTGTGGGGTGTGATTGCGGGGGCTGGGGGGGCGCGTATGTGCGTGGCAGGCGTGCGGGGTGTTTCCGCGAGTGGGAATGTGCGGGTGTGTTTGCTTGGGGGTGCTTCGGGGGGGGGGGGGGTGTCTGAGCGGGGTGGTGTGTGGGTGTGTGTGTGGGTGTGTGTGTGAGGGGGTGTCTCTGTGTGTTGGGACGCGGTGGGGGGGTGTATCTGCGTGGTGTGTTTGTGAGTGGGGGAGTCGCTGCGTGGGGGCAATGTGAGGGGCTGTCTGTGTGCGATGTCCCTGGCAGGACGCCATGTCACGGCCCTCAGGAACAGGTGCCGCCTTCCCCGGGTGTCTGTGGTGAGGCAGGGGGGCAGCCCTCCCACACCGTGCTGGGGAGAGGGAGGAAGGAGCCCCCGCACCCCGTCCCCTGCACCCCGTGGCTGAGGGATGAGTGTGGAGAAGGTCGGCCCCAGCCAGAGCAGCTGGCTGCTTTCTTGGGAGGGACTCCATAAAGGCCCGGGTGGGTGCAAGGAGGAGGAATAAAGAGCCATCTGCGGGGAGTTTGTGGAGAAACCAAAGGGGGAAGATTGCGTAGGTTCCATTTCCAGTTGGTTTTATTTCTTTTCTCTATAGCGTAGAGAAGATAATGACAGGCAGTTTACAGGAGATGTTTCCATCTCCAGACCCCAACACGTTGGAAGGAGATACTTCTCTTTTTATACATGCAGAGTTGAAACAGGGGATATAATTACCCAAACCCAGACAGACAGCCAGTGACGGAGCAGGGGTGAGGCCCAGCTTTGCCATTCTCCAAAGTCCCAGTCCTGTGCCTTTCTCCCAATGCTTCCCACAACTTCACTTGCTCAGTTACAGGTCCTCATGTTAATCTCAAGATGTAACTGAGGAACCACATCATTCAAGAGGAGGAAAAGAATAACTTGCCCCTCTGAAGCACATACAGTGATTGATGGAAACTCTGCTCAACATGCTACAATCCTTGAAGCATTTTGGTAATGTGGCTTTAAATGGGCAGCCAGGGAATCTCATCTTGCAATGTTCAGAGAATATAAAATGCTTTTTCTGCTACCACCATGGATTTCCTTCTCTCCCAACCCTGGTTACTCGCTGGTTCTGTGAACTCTGAAACACCCTGAGAAGAACCTGGATGTCCCCACCAGTTCAATTGGTTCCCATTAGAAAATCCTAAATTTTGTGTAAATCTGAATGAAATCTGGAAACCAATTTCTGCAATGAAGTTGTCTTTTTACCCATCTTGCACCCCCAAAATGCTGTTCTTTCTTCAGTTTTAGGTCCAGCTGTATTCTCCTGCCACAGAACCAGTCCATATGAACACTGTTTCACTTCCACAAAAGTATTTACATTCACATATATTTCTCATATTGCCAAGTAAAAAACCTACCACTTCATGGCAGATACACTTACCGTGTTTGCAGTTAGATTCAAAAATTGTTTCTGAAAGGAATTGTTCTGTTCCTGCGTTAGCAAGACGTCAAAGCCACTTACCATTTGTTAAATGATTGGGGTTTTTTAATTTAATACTGTAGGACATATCTGGAAAAAAATCTACCTTACTAGCTATTCATAGGTGCAAATGCTAGATAATACAACATCTTATGCGCAAAAGATTGAAATAACTAGAAAAAGCAGTCCAAACATGCAACTGTAAGTTAAATCCCTATTGCCTTGCCTGCCAAGTCTTTGTCAGTAGCATAACTGCAGGTCCAGCAGAAGAAAGGCCACAGAGTTTGTTTATATTAAAACTATTGTTGTTTAACAGTATGCATTGAGGGTTGATGCTGAATCGCTGCACTGTAATGTCCTCTAACATCTGCAGAAGATAGGTCCTCCTACTAAGATGTTAAAGAAGAGAGGCTGTGTTATGTCTTACTGCAATGTCTCATTCTGAGAAATAAAGCTCACAAAGCTGCATCTGGAAATAATGGAACAGTTTTGAGTCAACGAAGTCCTACTTTTCAAAATTTGTGCCTGCTCCCATCTAGATAGCACTGCTATATATTTTTACCTTGGGTTAAGATAAATGGAGAAATTGGAAAGCGACAGTTTCTATCAGCTGCAGGAAAATCTGTGTCTCTTTAACCTACACTGCCACCTGCTTAAAAGTGTGGGGAATCTCAGGACTGTTTGCAGAGTTTCTAATGCAGAAATCACTGAATTCGGCAGGTGTCTTTCCAGGGAGGCTGTTAACAAGGATTTTGTGACATGACATGCTTGACATGCTTTCAAAGACCTATAAATGTTCATTACCTTTTTTGGGGGAAGAAAGTAACAACATTTCTGTAAGTTTTCTAAATAGAGGAAACCTACTTGAAAGTCTGCTTTCCAATATTTAGCTGCTAGCAGCCATTTTCTGTGCTTCATGGCTATTTGAAATGCTAAATAACTATATCCTTAAGCTAAATAAAAGTTGCAGGAAGTTATTAAAAATAACATGCCCTTAATTGTGTTTGGGATGGTAAAAACATGGTGAGAGATGTAATAACGAAAATTTTGAGTATCTACTCCATCATTCCCCTCCAAATGCCTTGAGGCTTCAGTGACATGTTGCTCAGCATGGTGGCTAGATGGAAGTGCCAAGAAAAACTTAATTGTTAAGGGCTGAAAATAGTGCATTGCTGATACAAATTTAAGTCACTCGAATAGCTCTCCTCTCGAAACTCTGAGGGCTCAAAGCAACCATTTTCTGTAATCAGAGAGTTCTAGGTCAAGCTCCCATCTCTATTTGGGGGCGATGGACAACAGTGCATCCTCTACCACTTGTCAATGAATTAACACATGCATGAAAAAATTCTCACTTTCATTCTTCTCACCCTCATTAAAAAAAAAAAAAAAAAAAGAAGTTGTTTCTAGTTGCTCTGAGTACTGTAAAACCTAAGTCGTTATTCATCCACAATTAAACAGTCAATGAAACACACACATGATGTTGAGGGGTGATTCATGGCTCTGCAGACAAGGGGGAACCATTTAGAAGCACTGGAAGGCCTGGATCTACACGGGGCTCTTCCCGGTGTCGCCTTCCTGTGACAGAGTCAGAGCTGTGAGGAGGACAACCATTGGTGTGCAGCAGTTTCTGGATGAGCTGTGTACAGTCAGTTGCACAGATGTAAGTCTTTCCAGTGTCACTCATTTGTTATCTCCCACAACACATCTCTGATAGCAGGAGTGCAGTAAATGAATGGGAGTCACAGACTCCCACCCGGGATGGGATGAGGAGGCTTGTAGTAAAATGGCACGGGGATGTGAAGGAAGATGAGAGGGGAATGCTGCTCTTCTGGTAAAGAGGCTAAATAACACATCCCTGCTGTTCCCCAGGCACCAAAGGTTCATATGGTGCTAAATATGGTGGATTATTTCAAGTATGAATTCAGTAATTTCTGTGTTCCACCTGAGTTTCTTAACTAACTACTGGACAGAAAATAGACAGAATCCACTCCGTTTCCATGTAAATGGCTTTATAATAGTTAGTTGATGGTACATGATTTATGTTTGTTTGCACTGTGTATGTATTTTTAGAAATCTAAGAATTGGAAGAATGGAAGAATTAAGGTCATACCACTTTCTCAAATTACGATAAATAAGTGATACAGAAGCACACTCCTGAGGAAACAAAATGCATCACTTCAGATATGAAATTAGTGTCTATAAGAAGAGAAAATACAATATAACTTTCAAAATGGTGTGTCAGATTATCATTAATTGTTGGATGTTTGTTAACAATGTCAAGTGTATTTCATTATACTGCCAAATAGAAATGAACAAAGAGTACAGTTTGTGTAAAATGTCCAATGATAGTGAAGGTAAAAAAGCCAAAGAAAAACCTGAAGGTAATCTAACATGACTGCATGAGCTACGGATAAGAAAACAAATGGCCTGGTTTTTGAACTGTACCATAACAAATTGTGTAAAGGATCAAAAAATGTAAACGTCTTGTTGCTCTTCAATTTTGAGAACTGTGTTAATAACAAGGATCTTTCAGTGACTGACAGTGACAGCCTTAGTTACGGTAGGACCAGAAAATAGCTAGTTTTTCAGCTGTCCAGTATGAAAACAGATTATGTATTTCAAACATTTTTATATCTGACATTAACAGATATAACAAAGCATTTGTTAATACAACTCCATTTTGCATATATTCAAAATATTTTCACATCCCTCTTTTTGCATATTAGTTCCCTGTGTATCTCGAAACTTGAAAAAAACAATAGAAAGTACTATTGTTTTCTATTATGTAGTTTTTCCTTTTAAATAACAATAAGCACAGCTGGAAAAAGAACATAGTAATTTTATCTTGAATTGTATTATGTACGGTAATTTTTTTTTGAGTTTACTTCCTATATCTGAATTTTGTTTTCTGAAAGTTTGAATATATATACTACATATATAATAATTTATAATATATGCATGTACCTGTCTTTGTACTACAAAGAACCTTATAATATCATTTCCGGGTGTAATCTTTTTACACTGCAAAGATAGGAAATAAAGCATACACTAGATCTTATTTGAAAATCTGTTCTCCATTTAAGTTCTGATTGTTTTACACTCTCATTATGTAGGCTGTTACTTCAGTTTTACCAGTTGACTCAAGTGGGTTCAGCTATTGATTTCTGGCATTACCATCAGATTCCTGGTTTTCCCAAGAACTTCCTAGCCACAAGGCCTCTTTGGATGATTGATAACTCTTTACTCCTCCTGTGGTACCAGTGAAGCCATTACAGAATAGGGGAGTATTTAATGCAAATAAAATTAAAATATCTGGCATTTGAAATAAGATAATGTCGGAAATAAGGGAAAAATATGAATATGAAGTCATATGTACTTCAACCTATCCAGATCTCCTTGTGGAGTAGGAGGAGAAAGAGAAGTTAAAATGAGCTACTCATTCAGTCCTCAACCTTCAGTCCCAGTATGTGGTTCATACTGGGAGGGGCTGGCAGACACACAAGCAGGAGAAAAAATAGTAGTCAGAAACATCATAAAATTGTTCTTATCCCTCCTTTCATATTGCCACCTGGCAATTTAGATATGAATCTGTATCATTCACAGCACTTAGGTGTCATTTATGACTTAAATTCCTTAAGACAACATATATTATATATCACGAACTTCAAGAAAGTTTCTGAAGAGCACCCTTCCTCCAAAGGCAGCCTCTAGTCATGATAAAAAAAAAAATCAGTCTTAAACTTTAAACTGGTGCCTTGCTTTTTAAGTCTTCTCTTGTGAAAGCAGAACCTCCTTACTTGGAAATAGTGGCTGGCTTAGCGGAAGGGACCCCAGTAGCCAGGAGTGGTTCCAGACCCGTTCCAGCAGTGGATTTATTCCTCTCTGCACTGTGCTTCTTCAGTTTATGATGACCAGGAGGCAGAGCAGGTGGCATGAATTGACAAGGGGCTGTCCATTGCCCACTTCTGTCTAGAATCCAGGAAGAGGGCAAACAGCAAATAACCCTGTTTACTTCTGCACGTTTAACACCCATAGTTGAATGAGTTGTGAGATAAATTCTTGTTCCTTCGTATGTGCATGGGCTTTGAATCACCACCCCTACATCATCATTGCTACAGGAAAACAGATTAAAATGCTTGATTTAATCTCACTTGAATGGAACCATCATCGGTTACAATTTCTAAAAAATACATAAAATGCAAATTGAGATTACTAAGTGCAGTCACTCAAAAGATAAATCAGTGATGTGAACTAAGTTATGTTTGTGTTTTCTGCATATGAACCTGTACTCAACAAATTCATTGTAAATATATGCTCTTACCCATGTCCTTCATTTACTTTGTCTGAGATAACCACAGCTATGAAAGACGAGGTTTTTGTGGGAAATCAACAGGTCATTCATTTCCTAGAATTTGGTAGCTGAACTCAGTGTCTGACCAACATTCATTCAGCTTTAGTATTTCTATTTTTTTAAGTTCTGACAGTAACAGCAGCAAGAAAGAATTATACAAAAGATTTCTCTAATCTATGTCTGGTAGGATGACTGAGAAAGAGTTTTGTTATGTTCACACAATGGAAGTGAACACTTTACTATCACTTGTTATCACACTAACATAACAAGTGAACACTTGCTTCCGATTACATATATATATATATATATACACACATGAAAATTCTGTCACGCTTCTGGATTTCATTTGCAGTAATTATTTTGTTCCAGATGTTATGTATCAACCCCATGAACAAAATACCTTACTTCTACTGTAGATTAGAGACTTTGGCAGACAGCAGAACTGTATAGTAACGATGACTAATGCTACGCATCGTAATGAATTTAATCATGTCTTCCCTTAATGCTTGTAAGCTGAACTTGATTGTGTTCTGATGGTATTATTTTGTAAATTTTGTTCTTTGATATTTAATCAAGTATGCATTTTTCCTGGCTTGCAACAAAACAATTTTTACCCGATTTAATGCTTAGCAAGCTTATTCAAAATAACATTTTTAAATAGCCTTTACAATAGGGCATCTGATCTAGCCATAAGGACGCTAAGATACGGAGTGGTGTAGTCAGATATGTAGAATGAAGAAAAGCTGTAAAGCTTAATTTATTTATAAATGGATTACAAGAGTTTCTTTAAACTGATCTTTTAATTTTATATGCCTGGTGAAGAGCATGATAAAAACAATCATAGTACAAAATATAGATGATTTAGATAATTATGTGCATTCTGCTTGTGCTGGTTCTACCTTAACAGCATTAGCCATCCCCTAACAAATCCAAAATGCAGATACATACTGATTTTCAGTACTAGTAACAAATGTAAAAAAACAAAAAACAAAACAAAACAAAACAAAAAACCAAACCAAAACAGAGTAGGAAGTGGAAATTACTTTGTCCCAGATGATATTTGGACATTTACCTGTGGCGTTTGCACTACAAAGTTCTTTAGTCATGGAACAACATGCTGTCCCTATAGCACGGAGTATGTAATAAGGTATGAGCATCATAAAACAAATACTGGTGTGTGGTCTAAATAGTCCATTTTGTGATTTTCTGCAACACAAGAGTGTCTCTTACTTCTATTTTTTCTCTCTAACATTTACTAGAGAGGAGTATCAAGAGCAAACAAGTGAGTGTGTGGGTGCATAAACACTTCCCCCCTATCTTTTCCACAGTCCCAGCTACTGGGAGGGAAAGTGCTTTTTCTACTTCATCTGACAACCCCTCTGGTTTCTGTGGTGCAGCATAGAGAGGGAGGGATCTCAGTTTCTGCATTCCAGTGACTCACTGCTAGCTCTGCAGCTGCCTGGTAGCAGGCAGAATTTGGGTATTCCTGTGATAAGGAGTCTATTAAACTTCAAAAGCAGAGGAAAGACATGAAGATGTGTTGACTCCAGACTCACAGGCTACATGTTATTGGTATGCACATTCATAATCAGTTTTCTCTATGAATAGAGATACCTGCAAGGTGTGCTCTAAGTCATTAGTAATATTAGAGCTATGATTGTTTCTTAACTTTAGAGAATCTGTTTGCCTATGACAGTAATACATGCTGTGGCAGGGCTGGGTTCTTGGGATCTAGAGGAATTAAAATGCTGCTCAGTTATGTCTCAGTCACCTGTAAGGCTGTCTGAGATCCAAACATGAATGGTGTTCCAGAAAGGGAGATTTATTTGTAAATTTATTGGGCAACATTTACTTGCTATGTGATTTTATATAAAAGACTTCCTCGGATTCTTCCTAGCCTACACTGAATAATAGATAGCACCAGAAAAATTGCATAAAACAGTATTTAAGACTTGCTGAAGAAAATTGTATTATTCAAGAAGTGGTATACAATTAAAGGCCATAACGTAATGCATTTTTCATTATGGGGTAAAATGAAGATCGCCCATATATCTCCTGACTGGAATGCTTAACCATGCAGGTTTACATTCTCTCACCTTGCATTTTGTATGACATTTTTCTTAATCCAATGTTTAAATGATCTTCTTACATCTGGTGATATTCACTGACAAAACCAGTACGGAGAGATAATCTAAAGAAAAATGTATAACAAAACATATCTTTTAGGTAAACACTTTTCTCTTTGGAAAGTAATTAAGCAACAAGTTTCTATTAAGTAATTTACCTATATTATTGCTGCTGCTCTGACAGGAATTTGATTAATGCTTATTAACTCACCGCATTGAACAGTTGCCTATAGAATGGTTTTAATAAGTTTTTATGAAGAGTTACCAACTTAAAATTTTGTTCCCTCCCATTGCATGTACATAATTACTGTCGACACTGATGTGAGTTACACATTCATTACACAGTACGTACTGGGAGGACAAAAAGACTCCTATGGAGAATGTGGATCTGTTCATATCTATCTCTCAATTGTTTACACTCTAGGGAGTAAGTAAAGGTCATTCTCCCAGGCTTTTCTCCTTTCCTGCCAAAGTATGAGCCAAATTAAAGTCAATTGGAGTTTCATTGGTGCTTTCAGACATTATAAGTGTTCAGATTGTTAAATAGGTTTGCTTTGAAGCTCTTACAAACAAAAATAAGGCTGCTTTGTTTGCAAATAAATTCAGTAATATCTTATGACAAGGTTTCAGTTATCTGCACATATTATATATTTTAGTTAGGTAGTTAGTGAGTCCTCTAAAATCATCTGGGTAAGGGTGTATCTTCAAAACAACAACACCTCAGAATCTGCTATTCATAAAGGAATATATTTTGGCAAAATTGGAGTGTTCAGCTTTTGCTGCCTCAGTAATCATTAGTATACAACAAGAGACAAGAAAAAAAAAAAAAAACAAAACAAAACCAAAACCTCCCTAACAACTTAATCTTAAAATACTAAGATTGTCTTGCAGTTGATGATATCTGTATTAAAAAAGACAGAGCAGTACTGATTTTTTTTGAATGAAAGATATTAACCACATAGTAATTAAAGTTGTGGTGTTGTAGAATTAACCCTGATAGCAAGCTAAGGACTGACACCGATGAAGAAAGATAGCCTTCAAGTTTATTTAAGCAAATACAGATTCAGGAGTAATCAGCACCCAAAGCATAGCTACAGACTCTTAGTGATATACTTAGTCTGTTTCCATGGTCCCATTAGAGACACAGGGACCCTGAACTGCCAGCATCATCAGTTTTTGTCCTTTTCTCTTAAACTTGAGGTCTCCCAAGCTAAAACATTCAAATTTTTGTCTAATGTTGAGTGCCTCAGACATATGAATTGTATAGGACTTTAAAATCACGGGAAAACATTTTTAGAATAAAATAAACCAAACCCTATAAATTACAGTTTTGTTACTGACCCTGAGAAGGCGGCACCCTTAAAAAATTACCCAGCCTGGATCATTTCCTTTTATTTTTTTGAGAAATTCTCCCTATAGCATGAATAAAAAAGTTCCAGTACAGTGCCAGATGCCCTCCAAATTTGATCTGGCAAAACAGGATGCAGAAAAACTTTGAAGCCTGTGAAGCTTTAACTGAGACTCTGAAAGCAGCAAGTTATCACCTAGGAAAAGGCAGCAACTATCTTACATCCTTTAACCTCTCTGTTGGTGCAAGCCAAGGCAGCTCTCACACCTGGCTGACAGATCTGATGTTTCAAAAGTTTGTTGGCATTTCTAACTCTGCTCTCTTGGATGCCAACCAAAAATTAGTTCGGAGCAGAGTCAAGAAAATGAATATTTTGACTATAAATGTAGAGGAAATACCACCATCACAGCAAGTGTGTAGTTCTTACATAGTATCTCCTTAAAGAGATCTTGAAGGAGATGATGATGCATGTGTCTATTTTCCCAGTATTTAAGCTAAGAATTACAATTCACCTGCATTTGAACTCCACGAGTACATGAAGACAGCCTTCTAGAAAACCTTCAGATAACTCGTTAGCATCAGCCTGCCTTACCCTCTCCCACCTAAGCCATTACAAACTGTGAATTCCAGCTGTGTCACATGAACCCCTATTCACTCCAAGATGTAGAAAACTCAAGCAAAGGTGTATGTATTTTTCAGACAGCTGCTGTCTTGGAGTTGTGGAACTGGAAATCCACAGTACGTATTAAGAAAGCAATTTGTGTCTTCGTGTGTTTTGGTTAACTCTCTATTCCTTCTTTCTCTTTTAAGAAAATTTTGTTAGGATGCTGAGGTCTTCCTTGTGGCACTATGATTGTTTGGAATCTTTTAATGTGGGGATATCCTCTGGTATCAGTAGTGGGGATGACACAAACTAACTGGAACATTGGAAAAAAAAAAAAAAAAGAATCACCAAATTAAGATAAATGATAAGCAGTGCATAATTAATGAATTCTTTTCCCTATTGTGTTTAACCTAGAAGGATATTCAAATGTGCTTCAAGCCAAACTAAAGTGTAATATACTGTACCAAGTCCTGCTAGTAAGTAGGTAAGTTGCTTGCAGACTTTTAAAATTATTTATCTAGTGGACCCAACTTGTCCCTGTAGAATAACACTGAAGATGTTTCTATGAATTATTCATACAACCTGATTTTAGTATTTGAAGGCTTATAGCATATCATTTATACTGCTTTTTGTAAATTAGCGGTGCAGAGAATTTAAATTATTTGTTTTATGTATACTCTGACCACATTCTTCTGTTACATTGCTACCTAATTTCAATGCTGAAAATGGAAACTACCCTCAGTTCACAAGGGAAGATTTACACAGTTAAATTCACTTATATATTCCATATTCAGGTCATGAATATTGGTCTATATCAATGTTGCTTTTTTTTTTTTTTTACAGAAACACTGCAAGGAATGTATTTTATATTTACTTATTTTTGGTTTTTAAATCTAAATTCTCTGATCTGCATCACTGATTTCTACATATCTTCATACAGAATTCATATCGATATCAAGAGGAATTGTGACTATTTAAGACTTGATTTACCTCCTAATACAATCAAAACAAGTCTGTTCTGACTTCAATTAGAACCCATCTTCATTGGAAAAAGTTGAATAAATATGCAGAGAAAGGAAAGGGAGAATTCAGACCTTTGCATCCTTTTTAATTATAATTGCTTTTGAAGGAACTTTTTAGAAATGTAAAAATTATATCTCTCTGAATAAAAATGCTAGTCTTTTCCATTTAGCAAACATCAATCTTTTTGTCCTGTATTTTCTTTAGTGCTGTCTTCCTTCGTTTTCCTTTATTGTGAAGGAACATTATTCATGATGTCTCTGATCCTTCACAACAAATTCACAGAGCAGTCTAGCCTCTTCCTCATTATTTATTTGCTTTCATTTTTTAATGGAATAGGTCCTAAAAGTAACTTCCCACTTAGTTATATGCTAAACACTGGTTCAGTCCCACAAAAAGCACTGCTTCCTAAAATACCCTTCACAGGAAAGATCACCCAATTCCTACATGGCTGTGAACTTCATCTAAGGCTTCCTGCTGCATTACAAAATTCAGGATATTAGTGAAACCCTTTCTGAGTCACTACATGATCTCAACAAGTGGCAAATATCTGTGATCAGAAATGCCCCTTTTCCCAACACAGAGCTACAAGACACTTCTTAGGATGACTCCCCAGTGCAGACAAACCTAGACTTATTCTAAAAGAAAAATAACATAAAATTAAGATGGTGTTCAAGATAGAAGGGAGCAATCTTATTTGTATAAATAAGGTAGTAGCATTTATATGTGGGATGCTGTGTGCATCTGGGTAAAGATCTGTAAGTATTATCCAGATTATGTCATCACTAAATCTGATAAACACAATCAGACCGAAGAGCAATGCTTCTGGGTCATCAATGCAATACTTCTTCGATAGAAATCTTGTTTCAGGGCAGCTGCCTGGGAACACAGAAATCCAAACCTGTTGCGTCCAACTACTTTGAGAGTTACTGAGGACCATTCTGATACCAGTGCTGACTGGACTTTGAAAGTTCACATAGAGTTATTTCAGAATAATATTTCCCAATTAGCCATTTCTTCCTGAAGAAATTCTAAATCTGTATGATAGAAGCAGCGTTTTGCTTTTCAAACCATATGTCTTTTCACTCACAAGACCAAATGAGTATCTGTTCTTTCTTTCCCCTTTTCATCCATACCTACATTCAGACCTTCACAGTCCAAAATACACAAGGTGGTAGAGGATATTACTGGGAACACTCAATGCAGATGTGCAGCTGGCTGTCTCTACATCCATCAGCTTTGTTAAAACGCATGAAGAGAAGAAGCTGAGGACCCCATCTCCATTCAGTGGCCAGATTAAGAAGGTTCCCAGATACACACAGTAGATCAAGATCATCAATCCTGGAAAGAAGGCACATCTGACTGTCCCATAATAATTCTTATGGATCTTCACTGTTGATTCACATTTTCAGAGTCTCTTTTCTAGCACTGTTTTGAAAAGTTAAATATAGTCTGATAACCACATATGTGGGAAACAAAACCAAGCATAAAAAGAATAATGCCTTTTCTATCATTCCAGTTATTCAAAAGCATCAAAAAAGCATCCAGGCATTCGCAACACACATTTGCATGATGCAAACCTTTCATATGTGACTTGAAAATGATATGATATAACATTATAGCCATGCTCAACGGAAGCATCTGATCCCTGAAATGGGACAGCCTCAATGTCTGCTCTGACCATACTGGCAATGCCTGGGTGCTCCATTATCAGCTCGTCAGAGCCCACACCAGTCTGTTGGTGCTGGAGGGCTGTCACCTGTGCAGGTTGTTCAGGACCATGAAGCATCCCCAGTCTTCAGCCTCACGTGATTCCATGGGAATCTATCATAAAACTTAGAGCCTATGGCTAAAGAAAAAGTAAAGGAAAATTTCTGATTTAGAGATTAATAGTTTTATTTCACTTTGCAGACAGCTTCCTGATTTTCATGATCCCACTTGTGATTTTATACTTAACCACAGCAGTGATATCCTGTTTAATTCACCTGGTGGAAGTGATTAAATATGTCCCCTTTATCTCCATATCAAAATGTTACATATAGTCTTGACTGACTGATGGGCCAGCTACAGAAATTTCTTTTTGAATTCCTCTCTAACCTGTGTGAGGAAGACACCTGAGTCACTGGGAACACCAGTGACTGAAGCATCATGGTCACCCAAGTCAGTTACCTGACTCAGTCACCCAAACTAACAATGAAATGTGGGTCTAAGTTTCCATGGAAATGAGACAAATGAGGTGAAAATGTATATATACCACCAGGTGGATTCCAGATTTGTTGAATCTTCTGTAGAGTTATAAAAATAAAATGAGCTTAATCAAATTTTTATTCATACTTTTTTTTACACAAACTGACATTTACCGCAAATATTTTGGAGGTATTTGCCACTTCATATTTGTTCAGTTCCACATCACCTTATAAAATGTCTCTGAGAATTGGAGGAGAGGATTAATACCACCTTCAGAGCAGGAGGTGGTAAGATTCCTCATGAACCATTGAAGCTAATGAAATAAGTTTTAGATGAGTGATTATTAAGAACAGCATTATTTTTCCTAATTGATAAATCTTATTTGCAATTTAAAGTTTTAGCCCTCATTAATCTAAAGCAAAACAACAAGATACTTCTAAAGTTACATGTAAAGTCTGTTTTCAGCTAGACATCTCAGTGATACTTGCAATACTTTTAAAAAGGGAAGGGCTATACTAGTAATACAGCTTGTCAAGAACTGTTCCATCCATCAGACCTTTTTTTGGAGTTCCTTATCATATCTCTAGAACAATGAAGTGAACCTCATGTCCTTTGCACCTGTTTTTCACTAAAATATAGTAGGAAACACACATGCAACAGGAAAAAGTTAATCATCAACATCTGACTATGTAAGAGAGATAAATTAGCAGGCATATATTATGGTTAATGGAAGATGTTAATGGAATTTCCACACTGAAAACAAATGAAATTTTTAATCTAATGTTTAAAAAAATACATAGAAGTATGTATACTACTTTAAAAAGTGTCACAATATTTATATATTAAGTTTTGTTTCTCTAATATTGAACAGGTTTTTAAATGAGACCAGATATATTGCTTTTTTATTTTTATTTTCTACCAGATGAATCCACATATTTACTCAACTTATGACTTTGCCAGACTCTCATTTTCAAAGCACTAGAACAGAAAACAGTTCAAATACTGTTCTCTATTAATAAGTGGAATCAAGCAGTGAAATCACAAGGGAGAAAATGACTGGCTTGCTGAGACGTTTCAGACCATTCCCTGTCTGCAGACTAGTCTCCTGCAATGTCCCATCTAAGGTCTTCCTTGCATTGGGTGATCAGCTTCACCTCCTGCCTCCTGGGCTCTCTGCTGCCCTGTTTTTTCTCTCCTGCCTCCCCAGCTGCAGCTTTCAGTAGTCTTCCCAGTAACAACCTCTGGCTCACTCTGCCCATGCATATATCTCAGAGTCAGCTACCATATGGTCTTCCTATTACCTGGACTCTGAAGTGATCTAGTGGCTGGATACTTAATATTGCAGGAAAAATGAATTACTACATACAAAAATTACTGATCATACAAAAGGATTGAAACAGCCAACATTCAATGGGAAAAAAGAAAAAAAAAAAAAAAAGGATAAAAATATCTGTACCAGATTTTGGATCAGACAGCTTGAAATGATCAGTAAAGTTATTTCTGTGTACAAAGAAAATAAACCTCCATAGTGTAAACTGAACTATAGCTGTAAAAGCTAAGAATTTTCTTATTTGATGCTAAGTCCTGGAAGTTATTTTATCCACATTGCTGCTACAGGTATTCAAAAGTACCAACATTGGGACATATGTGTTCAAACTAAAATTTTACTTTGCTTTTATACTCAACAAGAGACAGCAAGAACTTTGTAATCTATGTCCCTTTGTATTAATGACTATGATGTAATAGTCCACAACCCACTGGTGTCTGTGAAATGGTCAAAAAAAATGTGTTTTCAGTTAAAAGTTTGAAACAAAGAGTGCCCAGTGGTCCATGAAAAGTTGAGAAAGTTGGCAATAATACAGTCAAGGACGCTGAGGATCACTGTTATAGACAGCTCATGAGATGAATGGGAGGCTTTGCTTTTGCCTCACAGTTCAGTAGTATGTGCACCATACCAGCACTCACGTCATTTGATGGCTTTCCTACTCTAACACAGATTCCTTGATCTGTATACCTTAAAAACAGCATGTGCCTAAATGTAATATCGTGTGTCATATCTCATTTCACTTAATAGTCACATTTTGTCCTTCAGTTCTTTAAATGAACAATAGCTCTGCATCTTTCAGACCAGAATTCATTAGATGTGCCCCATTCTTCCATAGATCTCTTGCAGACTGACCTCGGTATTCCCACTGGTCTCAGTTTTCCTCATGGAGGAAAGCATAAAATATCTACTGATGGAATTGAAGGCAAATATTTCACTGATTTTTACCATAGTGTGAGGTAGAAAGAACTAAAAAAAGGTTTCTATGAGGCATCACTATTTTACCTAATCTGAAGTGATCCATTCTGGACTTAGTATTCCTGAGGCATTCCTAGAAGCATTCATTTAAGTAATGGTTTTTTGTTGATAGGGAAGGCAGCATTTCAAGGCCTCCTTGTTATTTCTAGATGTCCCTCAGAATCTGGCTGTTAACAACTGTATTTGGTTGCAGAGAACAAAGAATAAAAATTGCAGCGTTAAAAGTACTGTAGTGAATAAGGAAATCCAACCACGTACAGGAACTGTGCTCTTTTTTTTCTTATTCCTTTGCAACGAGTAGAAATTTTAATGTAGCCTGCTGTTCTTTGTGATAACAGATGACAAAACAACATCCAGTGTTTGCAATAATTAACTGAAAATACATGCTAAGATATTATTACTTGGCTGTGAGTATCCATTGCTTCTCTTTCAGAAAAGGTCATATATTTCCCTAGGACAGGAAAGTCCATGTTCCTTTGAAATACAGCCCTTGAGTACCACAGCATTTCAGCCAGTGGTCTTCTATAATTTCTGTTTGCTGCTGCAGAGAGCTGTATCTCACCAAAAGACATAATAATAGCAATGTGATAATTGAAAAATGTTTGAGAACTTAGAGTGAGGATCACACTTTAAAATGATTACAGGTGAAGTTGAGTCAGTAATATTATTCTGTATTTAAAATGGTAAAATTATATTATGATCTACATAGCTAAAACACTTCAAATAATCTCCGTTCTGCTCAACACTGGGAAGGGCTCACCTATAGGACTGGTTCCAGGCTGGGGCTTTGTTTTTCTGAGATCCATTGGTTCATTAGAGAAGGTTCAAAAGAAATAACAAGAATGATCAGAGGTCTAGATGTCCTGTAGACTGAAGAAATCTAGGTTGCTTAATCTAGGGAAAAAGAGCCCAAGGTGATGTACAGCTGTCTTCAGCTACAGAAAAGGGAGCTGTAAAACAAATGATTAATGAAGTTGTCTTTGTCAGCATTTGGTTTAGGGCAAAATACAATGGGCTTAAATTATATCAAAGGAGATTTAGATTTGATGTCAAGAAAAAGTTCCTAATAGTAAGAACAGGTGAATGCTGGAATGGATTTCTGTGAGGCTGTAGAAGTGTCCAGGCACAGAGAATATTCCCAGTACTTCAGTCCTGAGAAACAGGAACAGGTGACATTGCACTGGGAGAGGAGGTACTAAGTGGCCTCCTGAGGTCTTGTGCAGTACAGTTTTCTATACTTTTTACGTTATAAAAATACATCTGTGGAATCAAAGAGTAATATACTTTGTAAGAGATCTCAAAGGTCATCTGGTCCTATCCACCTGCTCAAACAATGCCAATTTATGTTGCAATTGCCCTGTTTGGTCAGGTTGCACAGGCCCCTCAAGAACCTGTTTTCTATTGCTTGAAGAGGAAAGTATCCCTTGTGGTTTGTATGGTCTGTTTTAAAATCAGTATTCTATCTCCTACTGTTTTCATCCTGAATTCTTAATAACTCAAAACTTTGTCTATCCTTGTGTACCTGCCCTCCCATCAAGAGGGCAGTTTTCTTCACAGTCCATGCACATGGATGCTAATGTAAATGCATCTTCAGATTCCTGTATCTAGAGAAACAGCAATTGACACTATTGCATATGGAGGTAGGAAATTTATCAAAGCCCTGTCAAGAGGGTAGTTTGAAACCAGTGATGTGTGGAAGCAGTGTCTGAAATCAATGTACTTTTGGATAATTATTTTTCTGAAATCTCACAATGTTTGTATCTTTAAACCAAAAGTTTTAAAGGCCAGAATTCCAAGAAGCAGCTCCAGCGACCAGTGAACTGTTTTTCCCAGAAGCATCAATCGCTTGGTTAACAGGAAAGACTGAGAAGACAGCCATCCTGCTGAGTTTCAAATACTGCTCAGCTCTACGAACACCAGACAGAAAGCACTCCAGGAACTCCTCTCCTAGTTTCCCCTATTCAAAGTGTTAAATGTCATGACAGTGAACAGAGATAATATAGGTTTCATTTTAGCTGTATAACTTTCCTCCACAAACGCAAAAACTGTAACTAATAATTTCACTGACCTAAATGGTCAACTAAGACTGGAGCTTGGAACTTCAGAGCACAATAATACGCACAACTGCCATCCAGCAACCAAAAGGATTCCTTAGAGCCTTCCCATTCGTTTTCAATAATCTCTGTAATGTAAATATGAAGAACATCACTGAAAGCAAATGTTCAGCTATGGGGTTTTTCAAATTTGCAAGGAGAGCATGGAGTATATGAGAATTATTTCTAGTTAGGTGACACATTTATGTGTTATTTATGTGTTGAAGATTAGTTGGGTTAGGAATTGAAATTTGGCATCTTAACTGTCACCTTAAGAAACATAATGTCCTGATTTTCAATATAAAAGCAAGTCACCATTGCCTTCACTGCAATTTCCAGGCAATTCGCATTTTTGGGACTCCATTTAAACCAAGTTAGTTCAGCAACCCATTTGTCCTAGATAGTGCCCAGGCAATAGCCTTTGTTCTTAAAAGAGATCTGGCAGCAAACACCACTACACATTGTCTTGAAGTCTTCATCATTACATTTGGGTGTAGGCAAGATCAATGTCAGTTAGGAATGATGAAAGGTGAAAACTTTCTCCTTGTTCTTTGGGAAAGGGATTGTACTTCCTGTCCTTTGAGTCTTTGATGATATTCTTAATGCATACAGATTTATGTAATCTGATATTTTCTTCCTTTGCCCCATAGAAACAAACAAATAAATATATAAATTAAATATTGGGTTATTATGGAATTTTCAGTTTCCTAATCTAATGTGTATTCTTGAAATAGCTCTTCAAAGTATCCTACCATTAATACTGTACCTTTTACAGAATTATAATCTAGTCCCAAAGAGACAGAATCAATTTGAATGTACTTATTTTTAATTTGCAGAACACTGAATTTGTGAAGATCAGTGTTGGTATTTTTAACGAACTGGAGTTATGCCAGCACTACTGCTACTAAAAGTTTTTTCCTAATTACAATGTTGAACACGGTTAATTTCATACCAGTCATGAGGTTTTACAATAGGTTGTAATATACTGTGAACCTACACTTCCACATTATATCAGAATCAGAAGTGATAATTGCATTGTATCATCCTACAGTAATGGTCCAATTAACCTATCATACCCTGCTATAGTAGATCCCGTTTTGATGCAGTAGCTTTGTGTAGTAAAAAAAAAAAAAAAAAAAAAAAAAAAGATTAGGTTCACTCTAATCATTAAAGAAGTAGATAATTCCCCACTTCCTATGTCAGAGACAGCATTAAGTCCTAAATGAAATTACTATTTTTCTCCTACAACCTGGGTTGTCCAAGGAACGGTACCTTGGTATATTCTGGGATATCACCAACAAAGGTCTATCTGCCATGAAGATGAAGTAATTAAGCAGAAGATTCTTGGTGGCAGCCTTCCTCTATTAGTCTAAGGTTCATACTGAAGAAAGCATCTTGGGTTTCTACAGCTGCTACAAACATCTTGATTTTGGGTCCCAGCTTCTTCTCCTGAAAACTAATTTCCATAGACCAATTTCTTGGCATTTTCACATTTTCTCACAATGTGTTTTCCTTTTGGGATTTCTGAATTGCACTTACATTTCAAATTAATTTACGCTAACATAAACTCTTGTTTACATTTCAAATTAATTTACGCTAACATAAACTTCTTGTGCCAGAAGCTTACAGAGAATCATGTGCAACGTGGCTCCAATCAGGGTGCCCATTCCTCAGTGCTCTCACATTTATTATGGCTACACCTAAATGAGTGGTTTTTAAGCATGTCTCTTACATAAAATTATCTTGACTTTTACTCAGGAACCTGGTCCTACATCCATGTTAGTGTTCCTCTAGGTAAACAGAAGAGGAAGGACTTTGGAATAGCTTTTCTGGTGGATAATCATAGAATGAGAGAGCCAGAACAATTCAGTTCATAAGGAAAATGGTTTTGAATTTATATAAAGCCATTTCATACTGAGGAAGTCATGACAGACAAACATCCATACAGTGTGGCACAAGAGTAGTGAGGAAAAGGAGTGGTGACCTTAGTGTCTTTTCTGTGATTTTGCCTCCTCAGTCTAATTCACGGTTAAACTTAAAGCTATCCTGCTGTACTTGCACTATTACAACTATTATAACTGTTACATTATAACCTACCCCTGTCTCCATGAGTGGGACGGGTTCAAGGAAAGACTTCAGAAGCATTGACTCTTTCGAAAAGGGAGCTGCAGGAAGGAATTCATCCTTCTGTCAGTGGGAGACTGTGGATTGCTTTCACTGAAACCAGCTTTTGAAATGGTTCTTGATATAAATGTGGATCTTCTGGACTTAGTTGAGGGTGAGGTTTTTTTCTCTTTTCAGTCCAGAAACTTAGTAGAACTGTAGGAACTGAAACTTAGTTGCCATAAAAAAGGGTGAGAAATCATTAGGGTAACATGAGGACTTCTACAGAGGTAGAATAATGAAAAATGAAAGTGACATGCACTGGAACTATTTTGGGGAAGAGTTAACAGCTAAGACAGAATTAAACAAGAAATATTTAAGAATTAAGGTTGACTCAAAAGCAGGCAAATTAAGCTGTGTACTAAAAAAGAGAGTTAAAAGACAAAAAATTTAGCATTTTTGCTTTACAAATGCATAATGCCTTGAAATGTGGAAAAATGTTTTCTACAATACAGAGATGATAAACTTGTTTTTCTTATTAGTGTCACTAAACAGTATCTAAACTCAAGTTTGCAGAGTATAATTGGTAGATTTTCATTTATGCCAGTTTCTTGTTTCCTTCACATTTCTGTTCCTGTTACCAGCAGAAAGAAGTGTTAATTAACCTTAGCAGCAAAACAGTGTAAGACCATGTTCTGAATGCAGAATGTCTTCTGACAAGAGACTGCAATCTGCAGTAAATTGTAAGTAATGCTGGCCTGTCAATTAAACAGGAGAAGATAGGAAAAGAGGGCAGAAGATCTTCATATTGTTTTCTTGAACTGAAAAGATCAACAACTCAGTCAGTCAGAAATAATTGTCTGCATTACTGCCTGCAATTACTTTTAATGGGACTGTGATAATATCTCTACGCTGTGCCTATACAGAACTTGTGAGCCAGACAGATGAAACAGTGTTTGCTTGGCTTTTTGAAAGAGACGAATCAAGAAGAGATGTCACTGCAAAATTGTAGATGTTTCAGAAAGAAATGCACAAAACAATAGAAACAAGCACAACAAAATTCTGAAATGGGCCAGACTTATTCAGATTATTAGGTTTGGATAACAACAGCAACACTGTGCATGGGCTGGCCACATAAAACTAAATTAATCGAAGACACTTCTGGTAATTGTTTTCTTTGTAATCATAAACGTTCTTCTGCTACTGAGCAGCTACCCAAATTCCAGGAAAGGAGACATCACACAAAAGAAGTGCTGCCTTTCCATGGAGGGGAAATTTCAATCGCAGTCAAAAATGTTTGATAAAGTGGATGAAAACTGACAAAGACCTGCATGTTTCTTGCCTGTTGTTTTCTTAGGAGAAATGGTTTGTACTTTGACCTTGTTTTTTTTTTTTTTAGGAAAACAGATTTTTCTTGATCTCCTTATAGTTTTTCAAATTCTTTTCTTACCTCCTTACATTTTTATGTGCTTATCATAAGTAGTCAATGTTTGCTTGTTTGTCAGCTGCTCTTACAAAGTTCATAGCAGTCAGAAAATGGAAAAATAACATTTCTAGAAATATGGTTCCAAAATTTCAATTATTTTCAATATGTGGAATCAAAAATGGCTGGGGCATGTGAGGATATTTTTATTTGTGTGTTTTTCTGGCATAAATAAGCATTTAATTATAAGTTTGTTAATTTACCAAATCAAATACACAATAATTAAAATTTAACAGCAAGCTATAAAAGATGATAAGCACCATAGGCCTCCTTAGTTTTCTAATAATGAAAGTTTCACATACGCAAACAAAAGTTTATTAAAAAACGCCTGCACAAAAGGGTACAATTGTGGATGGCATACTTCTCTCTGAATTAAATGAAAATATCATAATGAATTTCAATGGATTTACAAATTTTTTTTCCTGTGCTCTTTTCTTCTTTATTCTACTGAGGTCTTTTTTCTTAAAGAATCTACTGCTTGATGTCCAAGTCATCTCACAATTTTGCTAATAAATGATAAAAAATGTTTTTTTGTTCCATTAATGGGAAGAATTTCAGTTCTGAACCTGAAAATTATTAGTCTCAGTTTTATAGAGACATGTTACTACAAGAAATTTAAAAGAATCCCATTTACTGACCAATGATGTGCTCAGAATTGAGTTCTTTCAGTCCTTCTAGCACACTTTAAGGAACATATTTCACTCCTGTGGGAAAGATGTTCAGTGTAAACACAATTTGCATAACATTCGTGCACTGAATTTAAGATTTCTACTAAGAAAAAAAATCCAGTACCCCTTATGCTGCTTCACTACTGCCAAAAACAAACTTTGCTTTTTGTTATCAAGGCCCTACCTCCAGGTTCATATTAGAAGTATGAAGAGAAACTCTTTGCCATACATTAACTGCAAATAAATGCCTTCTGGCACTCATACAACCACCTCAATAGCTTACCTTTCAGAAACAATTTGCTCACGCATTTTGCAGGAGCAAGGAAGCATGAAATGACTTCTCCCTAGCATCATAGCAATGTCAGGAGAGTTCACAGATTGTGCTAGATCTATCATTTGTATTTCTAATTTAAGCAGCTGAATTCCAACAGCATCAACTCTTTCCCAGAAATTATTTCTAATTGCCTGCAAACACTTGTGTTTTTTTCTCCCTCTTAACACAAAGGTGGACATTCTGTTTAATATCATTTCCAAGTTGCAAGTACTGATCTGTTTCTCCAGTCACTAGGATGCCATCCAAATAATACTGTGTAGCATCTGCTACACTGCATTTGGAAAAATACAGTGCTGCCGTCCTGCATCCCAAGGCAACAAGTTACACTGGAATAATCCTTTTAATAACTGATGGCACGGCAGGGTGACCAGCCAGCACCACCTTCTGGTAAACCGGGACCAAACTCGGTGAGCCCCTGTCCTGTGACGCACAGACTGAAGGAGGCATTGATCCATGTCTGAGGAAAGATTAATTGCTACTTTATAATCCTCATGAACTGGTACACAGCCATCTGTTTTCACTACAGTACACGTATAACAGGGAAGATTATCCCTTCATTTTTTACCTTCCTGCACTGCTGTTTCACAGACACTCTTCTTTTGGAAGCTTTTTGGGTGCTTTTGTATGGATTGTGGAACACTCTGCTTTTGGACTTGATTTGAGACTTGACTTTTGGACTCAGCACTGTTAACAGAACCTGTTCCTAAAATGAGCATAGACATTTGCTCAATGAGTAGATCCCTACTCACCAATCACACTCCCCTCTCTCAACTTCTGAGTCTAGTTTGTATAGCAGATGACCAGAAAACTCCAGATCCCCACCTACTGTTATTGCCTAATGCCCCTGTACCTGCTGTCAGTCCCTAGCAGCTGACAGACCGGCACAGGAGGGTATCTGAGGGACCCAGTCTAACAGTCAGATATGTGACCCCAGCTTTATCCAGGTATACAGCTCTGCTGAACCCCACGGGGTTGTACCGACTGCAGTGGTAGCACCAATCTGCCAAAGCACACTGAAGATGCATAGATTTGTCCAGTACCTTTAGGCATGAAAATGCTAATACTGCATTTTGTGTCCTACTTTATTGCTACTAACTGAACAAGAATGACCAATGTTGAAATGAAAAGCATGAATAACACATTTCTTTAGAGAATTGAAAAGCAGCAGTTGCATCAAAGAATCAAGTATCACAAGTACTGAGGTTTTCTTAAACTGAAAATCCCAGATGGTGTGGCAAACTCTTTGGCAAATATGCCTTTGCTCTGGCTAACTGAGAAACTGATGAATTATCAGATGTTTAATGATATTCCTATTTTCAAACCACATTTCTAATGTTTTTTAGGGTCATAACAGACTGTGCTATTCTTTTTGGTTACAACAGTAAGGTATTGTTTGGTTTGCTACACCTAGAAGTCTAGTAAACTCTATTAATAAAAACCATCTCTAGCATTGAAAAATAACATCAGACTTTCAGAGTTTCTCATCATGTCCAGATATTTTATTTTCAAGTTAGCTGATCCCACCCTACAGAGATGACATTTACTTACAATTAACTTAAAAAAACAGAAGGTAAAAAGGAACACAAATCAGCTAAGTCTTCAACTTGTGTGTGCTTTAGATAAAGAGAAGACGTACACAATCCATGCAATCTGATAATTACAGCAAAATATAAACATACAAATACACAAATACTAGAACAAACATTGCCTACTTAATACAAAATAAAATGAAAAGTAATACAAAATTAGGAGAGGTAACTTGGGAAAACAATTTCAAAAGGCTTTAACAACTCAATTTCAGCATACTTGGTTACTAGTACTGCATTTATTTGATGGCCACAGATGCAAGTAGCAGCAGTCAGAAGCGAATTGCAACAGGTTAGGCCAACTTTTACAAATTTTTAGAGGACAAGAAAGAAGGATCCTTTAGCACAAACTATCCTCTATCCTGACCTTTGTACTTTTGATACTCTCTCTTCATGTTGTTGTTGTTGCAACTATTAACTTAGGTCTGCAAAAATTCATTCTTACAGGAAATGTCACTGTTTTTCATGATCTAAATCTGAACATTGGTGAAACTTGTCCTGCAGTGACATCTGATGCTAGATGTCTCTATCATACTGCCATAGCACCCGATGGCAGACTCAGGATCTTCCTGTTCACCATCAGTTAGTTCAGTCCTTGAGGCATCTATATCAACTACCTGAAACCCCGACCTGTGCTACCACCCCTTATATTGATGTACTCTGCAGGGCCTTCGTGAGATGATTTGACTCTTTTTCCTGTGGTAGCACCCTTGCACAGACGTGATAGCTCATGGCAGAGATTGGAAGGGGGAACATGAGCTTCTTCCAGCTTCACCCTGAAGAAGAACCATGCTATTTTTCAGTCATAGTATAAACCATGTATTTTTATACAATGACACCAGAGGACAAGAGAAGACCATGCATAATCACACCCCAAATCAACAGGTCACCACTGAGGGCCCGATGCACTGTGCACTACGCTATGACATAAAATACAATGAAATTTTATAAATCCTGCTACAGGGAAAAAAGATTCAATCTGAGTTACTTCTAGAATGTCTTTACTCTTTCTAATTGTTTTATTGGAAACTTATCCCATTCTCTATACAGCTTAACAGTAAACTTCCTTTCCTTTTCTCAGGACAAGAAAAATTGTTCACACAAAGATAGCAAATGCTTAAGACAGTCAAGCTTGAAATACATGTCAGCAGGTTTGAGCAGGAGACCAGAGCTAGGAAACTACTGAAACTATGTGTGCAGGGAAAAGCTTTTAAGGTTACACAAGCTTAGGATAAAGTATTGGTCACAGTAGTCAATTTTACCCCTTTCTCTTCAGGGATCTGGACTTCCACTTCTACCGTACACAGGAGAAAATAGCTATCTATACATTTTACTTGTTACCAGCAAATTCCTGTAAAACAACACTGTCTCCATGCCATATAGGTAAGTACTCTGGCTTACTCTTCTCTGAACTAGATACTTGTCTATTAAGCAACATGAGCAGTGCACATCTACCCCAGCTCATTTTCAGCTGAATCATGGAACAGCTTGCATCCCTACACCTAAGCTTTCTGCCCCACAAAAAAAGAACAGACTTATCCATATCATCTGTTAGGAATGGTCCATGGCCCATGCTGTTCGCAAAGCCACCTCTGGACTTGCATGAAGAGCTCTTATTAACCACTAAAATTGTACCAGAGAATGTGCTAATAATTCCAGAGGACTAGGGTCTGCTTACCTGCGCCATGCATGGATGTGGTGTCCGCTTAATAGGCAACATGCCCTACCATGGACATAGCCAAATGGACCCCAAGATCATGAAGTCCAGCTGCTGTCAGAATACAGCAATTGTGTCTTACAGGGCTCTTATTAAACTCATTAGTCTCTGTTTTAAAACTAGTGTGGGTATTTCTCCCTCTAATGCTGAAATGGCCAGAGACCTGAAACAGAAAAACTGTTGTCTTCTCAAAGTGAGCATATTTTAAAGTTTCAACACTCTACAATTTATGACCAGGTAGCTCTTTAAGGTGGAGAATTTAAATGACAAAGTCTGAAAACAAGCCTACAGCTAGCCCATGGAGGGAAGGCATGTTCTTCTTTTCAATTCTGTTTTCCCAGCCAGCAGTATTTTGTGGCTTCTGGGCTCCAACAAAACTGTGGTATCTAAACCTCTTTCTTCCACCATCTCTGAGTCCTGTTTGTGAGTCTGTACCTTGGCAGAAAGCAGCCATGTGCTTCTCTCTTGTAGTCTTTCCCTGTGCCGCAGACACCCTGCTCGCCCTGCCTCCTCCTCCAACCCACCTGCCACACCATGGCTCCAAAAGTTTCCTCTGACAGAGTCAGCCCACCAGTACTCAGGGTAGAGCGAACATCCTCTCCTCTGCAAGAGCTCTACCAGCCAGCATAGGACAACTAAGCAGTCTTCCACCCTGCTGCCCAGCCATGTGCTCTTTAAGAAAATACATAATAAAGTACTAACAGAGTAAACAACCATAGCCTCTGTTGCATACCTCTGTGTTTCATCTGCAAGGCTGCTCCAGAACCTCACTGCTTTACTAATTAATTTTGTTCTACTGATCAGCCCAAGGTTAATTCTTGATCGATTCACATCCACTTGGTTTTGTGCCAATATTATGTACCAGGTAGTTCATAAGGGCCAGACACTGGACAAAACTAATTTCCTGGAGTCTCACATTGTCATGAAAAACTCTGGATGCTGAGGAACAATTGCAATGGTTCCTGGCCATTTTCTAACCAATCTCTCTGAACTGAAGAGGATCTCATTTTTTGGTGAGGTCTTCCAAATCTGTCATTGGCAGAGCAACTTTAGGGCCCACAAGCAGCAGTCAGGTGCTAGGCATCAGCCTATGAGCTATGGCAAAGCCCCTGCAGAGGGGCGCCTATGGAGGAAAGGCCAACAACCTGGTCTCGGAACTCCACAGTGTGGATCTACAGATATTTACCAGCTTGGACCTGTTTATGCGTAATTCAGTACCCTGTTAATGCAACCTTCCTTGTGCTGTTAGACTGGGGAAGAAGTGGTGAACATGCCCTCCACTTCCATTGCTGAGCTATTTCCACACTGCATTGCCCACTGACTCTGCAATGCCCTAGATGGCTGCAAGCAGCAACAAGAACCACCTTGTCTCTCTACAAGACCAAGCAGGAAGAGGTGACAAAACCAAATGGTTCATCCTTCCATCTCTTCAGATTAACTGGATAACTGACTCATCACCAGATAACACAGTTAAGTGTTGATGCCATTTAGCAAATGTGGTGAGAGCTGGGGGGGATTAATTTAAGAATTTCTACATGAAATAGGAACAGACCTGTCCATAATGATCTGCTAAAAGAAGAAATGGCATTGAAAATCCTTTCTCATGTCTTTGCTTGCTGTCATAAACCAACGCACAATAAAAGGCATTCAGAGTCAGCTTTTAAATGATTTTAAGCATTATTGCATATTGCCTTAAAGATACCTTAGTATGACATGCCATAAATTTGCTGCCCATGACATTTATTTTCATTCCTACAACATGACAGCTTGCCACGGTGTCTGTAGTGCGATTCAAGAATGGAATAAAGTGCAAACAAATGTTAATGTGCCATATGCAAACAACATTTAAATTTGTTGTTGGCAACATAATTCAATGCATTATTCAAGAAACTTCCAGTCATGACCCATATAAAAAATGTCAGTCTGCAGTGAAGTACTTGCACATACATGAAAAGAAAAATTTTTGCAGACTTTTTAAAATTAGCTTTGTTTGGGTTATGCTTAAACTTTTTTACTTATTGCTACTGACACTGGAATACACCTTCTGATCTCTTGACAAAACCTGCCTTTATTTATAAAGCATTCAAACATATACTTCATACTGTGAACACGATGGACTTCATTCACTATAGTAATTTAAGGACCAGAACGTTAATTTCACTTTTAATTTCAGAACTCTACATCAGAATAGAGAAAAATTAGCTCAAAAAGAGGGAGACCTACAGTAAGTTTAGCCACAATCCATGTAATCACTTTAGCTTAAAAGGACTTTTTGTCCAGGAAATATCACCTAAACCAACACACTACTGTAAGATGTCTCACTTCTGATGAAAGTCCATTCCAGAGAAAAACTTGTTGCAACTGCAAAATATGTCTTGAAATAGAATAAAAACCTGATATATTAGTATAGCCAGCAGAATATATGCTCTTAAATGCTTTCTAATAAAACTGAAGCAATTAATTCTGAAAACCTCAAATAACAATATAAATCATAGTCCACAGTATTCAACACAGTGAATGTTAAACTAACAAGGCAGGTTCCTGGGGAAATTGTGGGTGAGGATGTTCCAGCAGTTGTAGCTTTCTTTTCAGGTCAAGCAGCAACAGAGAGGTCCCCAGAATGCTTGTCCTGTCTCTCCTCTGGCAATGAGGGTATCACCACACTGCTAATATGTGTTCTGCTAACTGTTACTGTTGTAATACACCGCACTGGTCAGATACCTACTTTCTAATGTTGTCAAAACAACATCAAAAGATTTCAGACTTGTCAAGACAGAAGGTATATGTTAACATTTTTCCCAATTGGTTTTGATGACACCACAACTATATATAGTGTGTGTATGTGTCCTATGAGCTTGTATATATTCATGTGTGTTTGTCCAGGAAACTTTCAACCAAGGTTTTTCAATTAGCAATAACTGGACATAATTACCTCTCTTTGGTCAGATTCTTCTAATGCTGTTTTGTTCTACCTTAAAACAAATGCAGCCAGAACCTTAGTCCCATAAATACTCATCACAGGTGTCTGTATAATGTTTATTCCTAACTGCCTATGCTTAGGTGTTACTTACTCACCAATGTTGTGGCATTATAAATTAGTCTTTAAAATCTGACAAGTTTTGTATGGTCCAGATGGGTTTTGTTTGTACTATGGTTGAACTCTAATTACACTTTAAGGTTTTTTCACTATACTGGTTTCACTAATGTGATAATTTTTTTATTTTTTTTTTTTTTTTAGGAAAAAGATGGTGAATCGGTATACAGTATTACCATTCCAGGTAAAAGCACAACATCTTAACAAACATACAATCCTCAGTTTTTAAGTCTATGGCTGATGAACCCATTTGCATGAATAAGGTCAGCAGAGCTGGACACAAGATGACCTGCATTTATTGATTAAGGAACCTTATGCAAGAGAGATCCTCATAGCTGAATGGTCATCAGATCATTACTGCTTGATGCTTACCATCAAGTAATCTTAACTTTGCTTTTTTTGTTGCCCAGAGAGACAACACAGATCTAAGCACTGTGAAGGAGCAGATGTGAGAACAGAAAGGGGGTTCAGACCCCAGTTCCAACACTTGATGGAAGGAGAATCTGGGAAGCTGCACAGGCAACAGATGCTGCCACCTTCCCAATGACAGTGAGCCCACGACAACTGCATCAGACTGGAAAAAGTCTCAAAAAACAAAACCCTTGGGTCATTGCAAGTGAAATTCTTCCAGTCCTTGGAGAAAAAAGTTAAGAAGCTAAGATTGCATATGACTTAAGGACTCATATTACTAGGAAAGTTTTGGAACATTCAGCAACTGAAAATTATCAACAAAATACCGCTTCTTTTCAGCAGAGCACTCTGAGAGAGAGGAGGTAGATAGCCTCTGGGTACAGAGGCTGGCATGAATAGAAGAGATTTAAACTCGGGAATGAAAGAGGAAGTTGGTAGGTAGTGGTGTAATCACCATACTTGGTCCTAATATGCAGCAAAGAAAAATTCAGTTCAAATGACAGCAACAAAAGAACATCAAATCCCAGAGGCTGTACATCCTGAAGAAAGAAACTATTAGTAGTGGTTAGAAATGTAGTCAAATGTGCAATTTTCCCAGACAGCTACACATAAAATCTTGTACCTCATCCACACAAATGCTGGGGTAAAATCAGTAAGGAATACTTCCTAGGGGTGGCTGCTCTTTGCCTTACCCCTTTTCCTGTTCACACCAATATCACTTACACAACACACAGGGTTGCCTTGCTTGAAACACACAGTAACACTGGGAGTGTTGTGCCATACATTTCTCGGGGCTTTCATTCTCACGTTTATGTCACCACCAGTACAACACCTCTTTGCCCAGTGGGCAGCTCCCTGTGCTGTGCCCTTGGGGGCCCCCACGCAACCAGATCCCCGCTAGCTACCGGTGTGACACTGCAGCCCTACCTGATCCCTTCTGTGAGCAGCTGCACTGCACATCACTCGGCTTTCAGGCTACTGAGCAAAGGCTTGAACAAGCTTTAGATAGAGTAGCCTTTGAAGCCTTGTGCAGGGATTGGAGGGAGTGTCAGTGAAAGGAAGTAAGTGTGATCTCTTTCAGTTTCCCTTGGGCATCAGGCCAGAACATGCATTAGTCTTAAAACGTCTTCTATTAATTTGTACAATTGCAGCTCATAATGATCACATGGTGCTTTAAGTACATTGTTCTTGAGATGCCCTAAAGCAACACACATGTTCTAGCATAATCGGTACCTTTAAAGGAGTTTCAAGAGCATGTGGTGTATTGGCTCTCTATTGTTCCAGTTAAACAGTTAGGAACAGATAGCTGAAGCTTGAAGGAGTTCTTTATTGTCTTTCACCGAAGCAATGTACATCACATCTCATCATTTATATTCTAGCAACAGTCACAGAGCACAAATGCCTTTGATGCCTGTAACTCCCAAGTTTATTAAAACAGGTGAAGAATAAAAAACGATTACCCAAATCACAACTTAGATACCTAGACACCATGAGAAATCTTTTATCACATGATATATCATTTTTCAAAGTGATCCAAGACCCCTGCACACGTGAACCATGCCTGTTCTGTGGTCTCCCAGTCTTTGGGAAGGCGCCTCAAACAATCATTTGGACTTTCATTTGCATGGTGTGGTAAGAAAAGTAGGGTGACTGGATAGTCCTCTGTCATTATGCAAAGAGAGGTGATATTTCCTGTTCAGTGGGTAGCATCCTTTCCATTTGTCTCTCATGGAGCTCACCTCGAGATCTTGGGAGCTGAAGGCATGGGAAGCGATTTCTCTCTCCACAGGTAGGTGAGCAGGCAAGTCACTTCACCTCCTCAGATGTGACCCACATGGACTTGAAGACAAGTGACCTGGATCCCATTCTCGCTGGCCATGTTCATGTTTTGTTCAGACCTTGTACTTCGGGCAAGTGATGTTGCTTGTTTGTTTTTAACACAGCCTACTGATTTTTTCTGGGGTTCCATTGAACTTGTCTTTGAACCAACTTTTTGTGCACACACTTTTATCTTCTGTTTCTTCCTACAGGATATATGAACTGGTGAATTGATCAAGGATCAAAGTGACACCTGATTTTTCTGATTGGGCACAGAAAAAGACACTTGAAAGACTCACCTTTTCACCAGAATAAAAGCAGGAAACAACCTTTTGGTTAATGAAGCTGGGGAAATGATTAATAGAATCGATGAAAGCAGTGGAAAGTTATTTCCATGGACAACTGTCTCTTTGCACCACTTCTCATGAAACATTTCAATACACTTATTTTTGTGGCCATGAAAAAAAAGGTGCATGTCCAAAGCTTCCTGCTGAAATTAGAGGATTTGTTGTAGAGAGGGAAAAAAATATCTCTGCTTCTCACTTGCTTAGTTCAAGTCAACTCTTTTGAAAAGCCTATTTTTGGATTTCTGATTAAAGCCTCCCTAAAGTTCTTAATCAGTCTGAATCTTTCTTTCTTGTTGAGTTGCAATTACTGTTCTCCTTATTTAAAAGAAATATATTTAAAATTACTCCACCATTTCCGATAAAAAGAATCTGAGGTTTTGGAGATCAAACACCTGAAGTGAAATCCTGCCTCTCTCCAAGTTGGTAGGAATTCTACTGAGGTAAAAAAGTTTTCATAAACAGGGGAATGAACAAGGGTAATTTGAAACTCACCCCTCAAAGAGATCCAGAGGAGCCCTCTTCTGAGCCTGCTTTTCAGTCTTCAGCTTCAGGAACAAAGGCTGACACCCTTAGACACAGAGTATCTCAAGTGTCTTTAAGTGAACATGATGGGAAGAGAGATTACCTTCTGAATGTTGTGTCTGAACATAGGCAGGTATTTGTTATTCCCGTTCTAAGTAGTCTGGGATTTCAGATAGCACACTTTAGTCTTACTTGGTTCAATTTTTGTTACTTAAACCAAAATTGTTGCAAAACAACCTACCATAAAAATTCCTTCATCCTATTTCTGTATCTCATTATCACTCCTGTTTACCTCTCTTTTCCCTTCTGAGGAAGATGATGCATTTTATTTCCATTAAATCTGAACAATAACTCAACCTGCAATGATGACACAAAGCTAGCAAGTGATTTCTGAATCCTATTCTCAATAACATACACAATGGAAAGGTCTCTAGTAGCTGTAAAGGTGATTCATCTGGCAGTCAGAGGACTGGACTGCCACTCTTTCCAAGCTGATTCCTATTTAAATACAAAATGCTTTCTAAACAAAATTCAATACAAACCTTAACAGAAAGCTAAAAATGGTGTGCTTATGGTAGTTCTTCCATTTCCTTTCCAGCATCCTCTGGGGTTTTGGCCCTTGGTTTCATGATGTTGTCACGCTGTATTAATTAATTTTCAGTCTTTGAAGGAGAAAGTTTGTCATCAGTGTCAATCAAAAGGTAATTTGAGCTGTTGTGCTCTGCCTCTTTAAAATATATCCCATCAAATATACGCAGTCCAGCACCATTTTTTCTTATAAATTTCCTGAATTTCCTCTACCACTCATGAATACTTTTAAACATCTCAAATTATCTTATATTTGGTAATGACTATGAGCTTCCCCTTTTGGAGATACTCCAACAATGAGATCCTAAATCTAATTTGGGTTTCTTGCCTTGTCCAAGAATATTGTAAATAATCAGTTTCTTCTCATGGGAAATCAGCTTAAAAGGAGCAACTGCAGAGAAGTTTATTTCAGACATGTAGGAAGGTGTTCTGCAGAAAGAAAACAGTAACCTCACTTTTCTCTTATCTGGAAGGTAGTGGAGTTTGCAATGCATGAATAAAGTGCTTGTGAAGGCTCAGCCAACCGAACTGGTCTTCTCTCCTTCACAGTTATGGCTGTGTCTGAGGGAAACCAGGTCAGATCCCTCAGTTCCTCTGGCAGGTGAGCAACTTGTTCCATCCTTTTTCTGTTTGTTTGAAAATCAAATGGAATGATTTTCAGAGAGGAAGCTGGTCATGTGTGCATTAATCATAGCCATTTGTGGGGGAATCTCCTCTGAGGCCATACAAGGAAAGGTAAAAAAAGCACCTGCTTCAGGAAGCAAGCCCTGAGGGAGATACTGCAAACACAAGTCAAGGCAAACAGTTGCCTTGCTGCTGAATGTAGCCTGAGAGAGAACTTGCTGTAACACACACCAGCAGTGCGATGTGGGGGAAGCTACATAAGGCAAGATTTTTCAGAATATTTCAGCACATAAAGATGTAGTCAGGGGCCACTGGGATTTTCAAAAGCATTGGAGCAACTCAGGACCTTTACACCCGCTTAGTGGAAATCCCTATCTGGTTCTTATGGTGCTTCAGAGCTTACAAATCTGGCTGACCCTCTAAGCATTACATACCCACAAATTGCTAGAGCTAAGTGTGAAAGAGATGGTCCTAGAACCCTTCCTTAGATGCAGAGCCAAGTTAACAGCCCCAATTGCAGCAGCAGCAAGGCAGCTCTCTCAACCAGGTGCCTTCTCTGAGCCCATTACCACAAGCTTTGTATGTTGTGGCAGGTGAGGGGACAGGTTGAGAGGATTTGAAGATGTACTATCAGTCCCTGCAGGGTGTGAGGGGAGGGCATAGCACCAGAAGAAATGCAGGTCTTGAGTAGGCATCAGCAACTTGCAAGTTAAAAATTGAAGCTAAATTAAAATGGAAAACTCAATATACCTCTCTAGGCTCAAGAGGTCTGTGTATCCTACTCTTTCATACATCACACACAAGCATAGTCACGTATCTTCTAACACCCAGCAGAGCATACCTAAGTTGTGACAGCCTCATTTTTTATCACCTGCACATAATTTTTCCATTCACTCTTCCATATTTCTATTAGGTCACTCTTGCTCACCTTCATTTTACCCTTTGTCTTCCAAACATGGGTTTTTGTCAGTACCTTAAAACAGCCAGAAGACCCTAAGTTTAGAATTATGTAGTGAATAGTATTAATGTTAGGGGCTGGTAAAATGTTGGCTCAAAATATGTTCCCTGGGAGCAAGAAGAGGTCTATTCTCTGTCATCATTATAACTGACAGCTACTCTCACCTCAAAACTCTTGACTACTGAGAGGGATACCACCACATTATGTCCTGTAGAATCCCTTTTCACCGACCACAATGGAGCATCCCGCAGCACTTCTGGGAAACTTCAGAGATCCAGTTTTCACTTGGGCCTCAAAATACCTTTAATCCATCACAGCTGAAGTCTGAAACTCAGAGCAAGTCAGGAAATGTCCCAAGCATTCTCATTTTTAAGAGAATTTCACGTGTTTCTTAGTTTTTTCTTTTTTCCTTTTCTTCAGGAAATGTGTTTGAAAGTGCCCTTGTAATTGTGCATGGCCACATGTAACCACTGTTTCAAGATTCCTGTGTTTTCATATTACCATTAATCAATGCAACACATATTAACTAAGTACTTCATTCTGCTCTTGCATGATTTATTAGGTCTTCCTTCATTAATGTGTTTGATCAGAAAACTAATTAAACAATGAACTGTGGCAGCAACATATACTTTGCATCAATTATTAAAGGGATGTTTCTAGGAATAAAAATGTGGTAATGAATACTTGAGTTACCATGGGTTACATTTTATTTCAAATTATCTGAACTGTTATTAGCACTAATCCTTGGCTTTCCCATTTATGAGCAAACTAGATACAACGGTGTTAAAGACAAGCATACTAAGTTTATTTCCAACTCTGATACTTTAAATACCAGCAAATGAGGAGTGTGTTCCTAGACCTGAATTACTGTACAGGTATGTACTATATATTAACATCTTCTTTTCCGAATCAATGTAAGGCCTCCTTGGTCGTCTTCATTACCAGTTACCGAGTATACTCATAGTATATATGGAATTTGCTATGTTGAACACTGAAGATATTACTAATCTCTCCATTAATAAAGCAAGATTTAGCTCCCCTACATAGAATTTTAACCTAACAAATTTCAAAGCTGTTTGCTTACTTGTTCTTCAACATGCATTCTGCCTGCACCATTGTGGTTTATTTTCCCATGTTTTTTTCAGCCTGGTTTATGCCAGTCAGATTAACCATACTGTTAGTTATTCAGATCTTAAAGACAGCAGAGCTGTCTACCTGCCTGAGACTCATTCCACTCACATTCCACCCTCAAATACTGACAATTATGCTCACAGGGCACAGTCCATATTTGTTTCCCTCACAGTTATTTCTGAGGAGAGTGTCTCACATATTTGTGTAGTGGAAGAACAAAAAAAAATTATTAACCATCTCTTGCCTCTAAAGAAGGAAGCATTCAGTATCATGTTTCAATAAATGCCACACTGATATTTAAAGCTTCCCCTCTCTATCATAATTGCAGATTGAGACAATAATTCGCAACCACTTTATTTCATAAGCTTGATAGATTCCTCAAACCTAGGACCCAGATTGTTTTGAGAAATACTGCACCCCTAGACCCATGCATTCATACTGGCCTTATTAAAATGTAGAATTTCAAGAAGCATTTTCCTCTTTATTTCCTGTTCATTGCACTCTAGCTTCAGCCTCCTGCACCATCATAAAGTACTTGGAGTGAATCTCCTCAGTGACGGTTTCAGATATTGCTCAGATCATCTCCCAGATGTGGCTGGCCATGAGCTGATTAGCTTCTCAACCAGCAGGACATTTAGAGGAATACATTTCTGTAATGGGTTTTAGCTTGTGCCAGGGAAAGTGAGTATTTTCATGAGCGGGAGTTTACCACCTTTCCTGAAATCAGCTTACAGCATACCACTGACATCTGACTTATGAAAGTCACGCTCGCTTCCATCTGGATGAGATAGGAAGTTATCTACCTGCACCTATCCTTCACTTCTAGATGACAACCACACATTATGCAAATCCCTGCACTTATATGGAGAACAAAGATGAGCAGTAAGAAATAAGTTTTCATAATCGGTGTACGTTCTTACAAGTTCTCTGTTCCTGAACAGACCTCCACCTTCCCCACTGCATGCAGCTGAGTGTAGTAATGATCCTCGGATAAATAACCACTTACTGTCTTACCAGTCTCTACTTTCCTTTCTTAAATTGGTGTCTTGCTAACAGAAAGGTGCATTTGTCTTCTTTCTGCTTTATGAAGAAGCCAGTGCACACATAGCCCACACATACATAAAAGTCCATACCTGCTTCTGTAGGTGCTAAGAAGAATTGGGCTGTCATTTTGAATAAAGGAAGAATTTTGAATTGAAATTGGTTTGAAATTCACTGATTTATTTCAGTGCTACCCCTACAACTGTTAAACTTTTTCCCATTATGATTTTACATATATGTATATTTTACACATATTTGCAGTATCACATGAAAATTTTAACAAGCTGCAGTCAATAACACCACTCAGTCTAATTTTCGTTACACTAGAAACAGGTTTTTATACAGGATTCTCTAACAGATTTCACTGGATTAAACTACAGAGTGCAAATACCAGGATGTTTGAGAGCATTCTCATGTTATACTATAACATGTTTAATATTTAAGTTATACACTGCCAGATAAAGACACTGTTTCAGATAGAAAAAATCACTTTAATCAACTTAAATCAGAGAATCCTCAACCTGTGGCATGGTAAATATATTACAAAAGATTTCCAGGCTGACCAGAGCTTCATACAGCCTCACAGCTCCCTGATTTTGCATACTGTAGGAGTTATCATTAATTGTGATAAAGATAAAAGGACACTTTTATATGGGGGAGGAACCAACCCCCAAAAACTCTAACCTTTCTGCATGCAAAACACACAGTCCTTTTACTCAAGCAAAGATAATTTAAGGACAGCCTTAGACTTTATCTGAAATAAAGACTTAAATGGCAAGCTGCTGTGAAAAATTAACTCTGATAAGTAGGCAGATATGTCTCTACCTGACCCGAAGCACTCTCACTTATTTCACCTTCCCCATGATCTGGTGTGATGCTAACTAGCCCTCTTCTTCTACGTTATCAGCTCCCAACCTCAGGCCAAGCTTTCAGGCTCTCACACTGTTTGAACACCGTTGGCATCATACTTCAAAAAGTTGCCTTCTGTTATCTCAAGCATTTTGTAAAAGTCCAATCGTGGATGTTTTTCCCAAGTGGGTGCTGTAAACGGAATGCTTTGTTTTATCATGTGCCAGTTTAGCTACAGCATGCACTCCCTGTGCAGCTCTCAGAAAGGGATTTTAGCTTGTTGTACACTTTAGAGCTCATTCAGAGCTCAGAGGCCACAGATCTGCTCACTTTACTACAGCACGTGTTTCTGTTAGGGGCAAAGCTGGTTTCCCCTTTAGGTGACATTTATGTATTTACTGAATGTCAGTGTTGCCTTTACTGTAATTCAAGGCTTGGACCTTCAGAGCCAAAGCAATTTCCCATTGTCCTGACATTGTCTAACCTTATTGAACTGTTAAAGCTTACAAAGTGTTTCTAGCTACCTTGGGACATGGTAGAACGAGGTGAAGAGTGTTTCAAGGGAAATACTAATGCTGAATATTTAGTGCCCTTTTTAGGATTTGGCAACAAATTCCAAAGCTACAGATGGATTGACGAATGACATTATATGGAAAAAATTAGTCACTTCAGAGAAGACCATACGTAGAGGTCAGATTGTAGCAGAATGCTTCTACCATGTCAGTTGCCTCAGAATGTCTGCTCCAGAAGATTTTGTCCATGGAAGCGTTTGTCTTCAGGTTGTTTTATCTCAGTAGATTTTTGTCCTAGATTTTGTATCTCTGCCAGTATTCAGGCTGACTATGCAAGAGCTGAGCACCCAAAGCCACCAGAAGCGATAATTTTTATCCTTTCTTTGTCCCAAAGAAAAGTCTCCAATTTGCTGATAGAAAACCACAAGTGGAATGTTGAAAAACTGAAGAAAATTGAAGCTGTTTGGCTGGATAAACAGAGGAAATAGGAGTTTTAAGACCCATTCATTATGAAGAGTGGTTGGAGAGAAACCTTAAAATGAAAGAGCAGAAGCTGCTAGTTTGCTAGGCATTGCTTTCAGACAACTACTTGATAAGTCTGTTCTTTTCCCACAGCGTTTGCCAAGGGGATTTTAAACTATGGTGCTTCTGCCAATGATAACTCATCTCCTCACCCATAGGGGAGGCTACTTGGTGTCTCTCTAGGTATGCAATATCCCTCCAGGGTGACAAATTATCTGTGCAGCTGAAGAGCCATGGATCTCAAAGATCTCCTATACCCTTCCTCTGCTATATGTAGCAGGAAAAAAAGGAAGTGTCCACACGCTGTTTACTGCTTACTTGTGAGGCTAATTGCTCATCTCTGAAGACAGGCAGCTCAAAATTACAGTAGACTTGTTGCTTCTCAGAGTTACTCATGTAGCATCCAGGCTCCCAATTTGCATCAGGGTGGCAGAGCAAATGACTGTACTTTTTTCCCCCCTTTGATACAAAGTACTGTTTGTGCACAAAGACAGCCAGCCTTCTGTCACTACACAGAAGACATCCAGGCTCACTTAAAACCAAATGAAGCACCCAATTTTACATGGAACAGTTGTTTACAGGAACATGAAGATCCTATAGATATAACCCAGCTGTCATAGGTTGATATTTCAGCCTTCAAAGAGCTCTTCTTCCTTCTATATTGAGCCACTGTTATTGTGAAATCCCACGTTGGGAAGTTTTAGATGAATTGCTTATGCCTTTATAATGTCCCTTTAGTTCCCACACCCTTGTGTACTACAGGAGGGAAAAATTGTACTGGTTTGGGCGTTTAATTAGGGTTTTGTAAAAGGATTGAAAAAATAATGTTCTTCAAGAGCAGCATTTTCTCACACACTAAATTATCCTGAAGCATTTGTACTGCAAACATGACTCTAATTAGACTTCGCAGTTTTCAAGTCATTACCTCTCCGTCAACTACTCAAGAATCATTGAAGGTGAAAGGCAGAGGTATCTGGGCAGTGCCTGTGTTCTTGAGCCCAGACTTGATCCCATCCTTCTCACCATGGTGCAATCAAAAGTAACGTATGCTTTTGTCTCTCAAGTAAAAGCGCCAGGTTTCATTCCAATGAACAGTGTCAACACTCAACCAAGATTTTCTCATGCAGACCATTTTGTCAGCCATTTTTCAAAATTGAAAATAAATTATGAAAACAAAACTCAGAAGTGAGTGTTATAGAGAGACCTATTAGACCACAAGTAAACTCAGAAAACCAACCAAACCCCGCTTCCCTGTCAATTCTGTGCACTTCTGTAAAATGCTCAGAGGGTTGAGTATCCTAAAACACATATAAGTAAAATATGTATAATGCCATCACACAGTTGTTGGAATTATTTAGAGAAGAGTGAATGAAAGACCAAACTAAAGAGGACATGTTCTAGGCTGTAGAAAATGAAGCATGAAGAATTTTAGGTAGGTATACACTGCAGGAAGAAATATGGCCCCCGAGAACTGTTCTTTCACCCTGCTGTTAATTTCTGAGGCTGACAACACCAAAAAGATGCTTGTGTATTTTTCTGGACCTGGTAGGTCTGACTGGAGTACCATCTCTCCTGTCTGGTCCTAGGCAGGGTGATCACTTTTCTGTCCAGATTTACTGGCTACACATGAAACAACAGAGAGGATCAATGAACTGCACTTGCTAGCACCAGCAGCTGAGAAGAGAGCCATAGGGAAGACAGATATTTTGTCAGGAGTTGTTTTAGGTCTAGGTAAGATAACACGTGAATGCAGAGTGCCTGTGACTGAAAGGGATGCAGCCACCTGGCATAGCATGTGAGGGCAGGATCCGTGCTCCTCATCATCATCATCAGCTGGTTGTATGCTTCCGCAGCCGTACATGCAGCTGTGGCATGCCAGATGAGCACAGGCTGCTCACCTAGAAGACTGCAATGCAAAAGTTAAAAATTAATCTGCAAATTGCATGAAGCAAAAATGTTTCTTTCATGTTTCCATCAAATGGGCTCTGATGAGTAATAGTTGAAAGGACAAGCCTGCTAAAATAGGCAACTGATCCCAAGTTTACTACTTAAAATGTTTGAACGTATGCCTCCTTTTAGATTTTTTTCTCTCATTTTTCAAATAATTTGTATCACACAAACCTCTCAGTATTTACTTTCTAAGTGCAGTCTAATTTTTCTTGAGTATACAGAAGGGTATGGCTTTGTCTCTGTTATAGTATTTCACTGAGTTTGACTGACTAAAAAATTTCAGAGAAAATGTAGAGTTTGAAAGCATTTGGCTAATTTATAGGGTCTTTCTGCACACTTTTTTCACACTTTAAGGAAAAACGCCGTTTATCTAAAATTTGCTTAGACAATTAACTTCAGTTATACTCACCAGATACTTCTAATAGGTCACCAGGTTCTTCTAATATCTACTCTAAATATTCTTTAAAATCTCAAACGCAGAGAATTAATTGCGAACATTCAAGGCATCTCTTCACATTTGGTGTTCAGGAAATCTGTATTTCCTCTGAGTGTTGTACTGCAGATACATTCTTCAAAGAAAGGAAGGAGTCCTTACAGTCACAGGTGCTTATGGTATTGTCAGTTCTACGAGGTTAAGTGCTGAAGTCTGAACATAAGCAGTAGCAGGAAAAAATTAAAAAATGGAATATTTTCCTTGCTACTTTCATTGTTTGTACTTCTACAATCCTCACAGCCCCTCATAAATTATTCTTTTTGGTTCTCTGTCCATTCCTTTTGTAACTATACTACAGTTACTATAACTAAAGCTACTTTTATAACTCACTGAAGAGCAATGCAAACACAAATTAAATATAAAAGTTTCCAATGAAATGCAAGAATTTCTTGTGCAGGCTACTGCCAAAGGTAATTCTGAAGGCGCTCTTGTCAGTAAATGCTTCATAGCATAATAAAATGAAATCATTTAAGGCAGGCAGTCACAGGCTGTAAAGAATATCACATATAACACAAGGACATTTAAAGAGGCTTCAGAAGTTCTGTAAGTGCAACCTGTATCTAAGTGAAGGCATTATGTCTCAAACTTGCATCTGTACGTTTTAATATTTTGCTTCAATGTGACATTAACTCTCTTTGGCATCTTTCGAAATCATAAATCCATGCAAATCAAAAGTTAAGTATTGTCAAGATAAATAAAAGTGTAGTGATGTGTCTGAAAGGACTCTTAAGGTCTTTGATTCCTTTTATAAACTCTGTCATCAAGTTGAGGAGAGGTTGGCATGATTTTCCTGCTTCTGATGGAGATAGCTCAGTGCTGAATACTGCCAGAACTGAAGCTGCAGGGATGGGAAATGCACTGCTGTGTTTACTGCAGTAGTTAGCTCAGTGTATATCATTCTTCCACCCTAGTCATCTCAGCTGCTTTACATTATTTTAATATGAGAACTTCTGCATGAGACAACAGGAAAAGGGATGAAAAACCAAAGGAGGATATATCTTCATAAAGTCACCACCGTCTCGATTTCCCCTCTACCAAGTAACTACCTTGTAACACTCAACAGGCTCAGAATTTCCTCCCTTGCTACTGTTTAGCGATAAGGTGAAGGAGCTTGCTGCAGAACTGGAACTGCTACCTGCTATTCAGCCTGCAGGATTTCCCCTGTCAGCAGATCAAAAATCTAGATTCAGAATTGTAACTGTTCCTTCATTGAAATGCCAACTTTTTAATTTCAGTTTTTTTCTATAAAAAGGTGGGATATCTAAAGGAAATATCTTCATAAAGAGAAAAAAAAAAAAATAACACAGAGAGAGAAGGGATTAATAATCAGCTCCAAAGTCAGGCTCTTGCTCTAAGTGTGATGTGCTGTGGGAAGAAAGCTGCCTTCTTACTTATATGTAAAATATTTCATAAACTTTTCATGCTATACTGACAATTAGTACAATTAATAATGACGCACTGGTGAGTCTACTGCTTTTAATGGCTTAAAGAGTTTGTATCTTCATTCATGTGCCACTGTACTCAAGGGACACCAAACAGATTTGTGTCAGACCATTAAGTACCGTTGATTTTAAATGTAGATGAAAAAGAACTGAGTCCTGCTCTGAGATAAAAAGTTCTAGGGTCTTGAGACACAGAGTTTTCTCTCTTGAATGGACCCCCTCATGGTATTAAAAAGGATGGAGAAGAACACAGTTGTGCACACACGCACATACACCTATACAACTGCATGCATATTTTCTTCTGAATATGAGACCTAAAGAGAGAGGTAAATCCAAGTAAGAGAGTGAATGAGAGTTTCCATCCTTGGAGATATTTAAAAATCATCTGGACATAGTGTTGGACAACCAGCTCTAGGTGTCTCTGCTTGAGCAGAAGCTTTGGACCAGACTATCTCCAGAGGTCCCTTCCTACCTCAGACATCCTGTGACTCTGTGATTGTGTGAATTCTACATCTAGGAATTCTAACAGTAAAAAACAAAAACAAAACCAACCAACCAACCAAACAAACAAAAAAAAACCAAACAAAAAAACCACTAAGCCCTACTCTGATGAAATACAAGGTAAAAATCAAATTTTGTTTCCTCCCTAGCAGTATTATTAGTTCAGAAGCATTAAGAAGAACAAATGTGGCACACAGAAAAAGTCTGTCTCTCCATTCATCCGTCCATCTGGAAAGTGCTCTGACAGCACTTGTCTCAGAACATGGAAGGGAATATAGGGATATCAAGAAGATGACTCTTTTGTGCCGTTTTTCCTGTTTGAGCCCCCAGGTTACGATCTATCTGTAGCCACAATTCAATGCCTTTGTTTTCTTTCTGCTCTGTTTTTGTGCAAGCGGGAATTGAGTCCTTTGTCCCACTCTGAAATGTCAGCCTTCCCGAAGCTACTGTTCAAATCAGAGGAGACTGATGACTGTCAGTCACTGCCTTCAGTTATGCCTTATTTTGATGCCATAATTGTCTTATGAAATGTTAAGGTCTACAGTGCAGAAGTAGAACTATTATTGTTCAAGAGCATCTACGTATCTTCAAGTGAGTTTAAAATGTACTCAGTATCTGTCCACACCTTCAATAACCAAAAGTTCAACTGGCAACTTATCAACTACAAGAAGAAAAGAATATGAAACTGAAATAGGAAGATCCTCTGAGAGTGGTCTTGTAAATATCATGAAGTTTGTGTCATACAGCCATTAGAGCTGAAGGCTATATAAAATTTAAGTGAACTCACCTGTAAACTAGGACTTTGTTAGCATGTCTCTTAGGCATAAGTACTAAATATTCATGCTTTACTGCCCCCCAAAAGAAAGGAAAAAAAGCATCTGCAGGAAAAGCAGATGAGCAAAAATAAGCAAAGGGCAGAATGGCACACCAGTGATGCAGACAGCTGGTTGTGTTAAGGCATCACAGAGAAAAAGGTCATGAGTGAGAACAAGGTCCCCCGGCCCCATTACCAAACTCAGCCTTATGCATCAGCATTTCAGAAATAAGTTGTCTGCTTTGTCGTGCTTATGGAACCTAAAGGTTAGACACTAATCAAGACTGAGTAACAGAATTGGCTGTTTGAATACAGTCTGTAGGGATGGCCAAGCCTACCAGAGCTGTGATTCATCAACTTCGATACCCTATTTCCAAGGGCGGTGAGTGCCACATGTTTCAGAGAATGCTACAAAACCAGACTGTCATGGACAATTAAGGAAATTACTTCTTCATGGAGAGAATCATCTTTCAGACTGTGGGTCTTAATCAACAGAACCGAGGACTTATCAGTGAAACCAGTCCCTTGCTATTTTAAGTAACCGCATCTTGTAATGCCCTTCAGAAAATGATCAGAAAGAATTGGTTAAGCCCTGAAGTGTGAAAGTTTATCTCATTGCTCTAACTGAATCTGTCTCCAGTGTAACTATGATACATCTACACATATCTTTTTCTGCCTTAAATTCCTCATATCACTAATGTTTTATGACAAAATGCAGCATAGGCTGCAACCATCTTGTATTTGTTGTCAGGCTTTAATTTTGCAGCCTTTCAAAGCAGCAAGAGTGGAGTTCAGCTCAGGTTCAGGCACCAAATGTAGATGCTGTAGATGCCTTAAATTTGAGGGGTGAGCTTCTACTGATCCCAACAGAGAAGTGAAACATGAGCAAAATAAAATGTAAAGTAATGGGAAGAAGAGAAGCTGTATTCCAGGGACACATTTTGAACCTGGTCTAAGCCAAGACATTTGATTTCAGGATTCAGAAAGGCCAAATCCACCCACAGTGTCGAGATACCTCAGTTGGGGGTAACTCATAAATCCACTGCAACCTGTTTACTTCTAATCCTTCTCAAACACTAAACAGTTGTTTCAACCACCTTTCAGTGGGCTTTTCTCAGATTGGCATTTCGGAACATAGTGAAGTGTTTCTTGAATATTGTGGCATTCATTAATATGCCACAATATTTTCCAGGCATTACATACAGATGCAAACATGCTGTTGGTGTACCTGAGCACAGGACTCAGAGGACCTGGATGATGTTTAAGCTGTGGGTGGGTCCTTATTTGAAGGGCTGCCGCTCCTGTAAAGTTCAGCAACATTTCTGTTAGCAACTCAGATAACCAAAGAAGAGACATTTAGCTTCTAATGAAAACTCTGCTTATTGGAAACACTTAAAAGTTTAAAATTAGGAAATTATACCTTATTTCTAATGCATGTGCTTGATGTGAGTTATTTTATATTAAATGCTTGACAGCTTTAAGACTGAAAACTCTTCACAGAACTTTTCTTGATTTATAAGTCTCAGAGTTATGAAACTAATGATTACTGAGGCCTGAAATGCTTATTTTTAAGTTTTTCTATTTATTCAAAGAGAACTGTTAGACAATCTCGTAAACACTCAGAGAACTCATTTGATTACAATCAGTTTATTTTAGAAATCTTTGCACTGAGTATTTTGAAAGTAATAAGTCATTAAAAAAAAAAAAAAGAGGTTAGAGAATAAGCTAGAAGCCATAATTAAAACTCTGAATGTAAATTCTTACCTTCCCTAGTGTGTATGTGTGCCCTATTGTAAGAGTCGGTCAGAAAATCAGCATTGTCTCAACATTGTCATCAGGGACATGGACAGTGAGGTACCCGACAACGGCCTGTTTGGAGCGCAGATGCCAATCCCAGTAGTGGAATGCGGTGTGAAGGTTCCTGAATACAGAACTGTGTAGTACAGAGAGTGCTGTCCTGTTCTTTGGTACCTGGACCTGGCCAGAGCCGTTAGAGATAACTGCATAGCTACTGTCAAAAAGATGGATCGCAACTGTTGCCATAACATCAGTGAAGAAATCATGAACTTTAGAGGAACTTTGCTTCATTATAATACCAAAACACACCTCCTGGTCGAATGCTACCCACCTCCAAGACTGACCACACCTCGGACACTCCCCCCTGCACATGTGTGATAGCCTCACTCTAGAAAGGCAGAGATATGATAATTGAATTCTGAGAAGGGCAGAGACCCATGAGGCAGAGGTGGAGCAAGGTGTGTTATTAAGCATAAAAAGAAGACTTCTGGACAACAAAAACTGGAAGCTTCCCCACCAAGGATCACAATAATCGACGACGCAGCATCAGCTGGACCTAGGACCATTAGGACATCTTGAGATCAGTGGTGGTAGCTATAACCTCTCTTCTTCCTCTCTCTAAACTTAACTTTACTTTTCTCCTTTCTTTCACCCATCTCTAAATATCACATGCCACTTCACGGGCAACACAATAAAGTTTTACTGTTTGATTACTGCTATCCCCTTGGTCATCTTAATTTTGTACTTTCGAGATCGTAGCAAACGAACCATCACAAGTCCACTGAGTGGACCATGACACCTATACAACCTCATAATTTTCCTCAGAAGGGAATCCCTTGAATAGTACATTATAGTGATGAGAGAGGTTTTAAAAGGTGAGTGGATGGAGGGACTGGTGAGAAGAAGAGAGTAACAAGCTGTGTTGCAGGTCTGGAGTTTAAAAAGGTGATGAGTGTATTGATCTGCATGGGTGTGTGGTGTTGAAAGTTATTGATGAAATTGTTTTCAGTGCCCAATGGGGTTTTGACAAAATAAATGTCTCCCACTTAGTCGAGAAATAACAGCAATACTGAACTGACTTGGAAATACCATTCTTGTTCAGAGAAGTTGTACTTCAGTCGTCTCCTGTCCTAGTTCTTCCCTACTGGCTACCTTCACTGGCTCAACTTCATCTTCAGGTCATCAACACCGATCATAAAAAAGGCCCTTCTCTCCCCAGAAACGTGACTATTGCCTCTGGTTATATATATTATAACTAGAAGAGTCATCTACAGAGGAATGGAAATGTAAGGTAACTGCACTTCAGCCTCCATGAGACATCATGGAATTACTTTCAATTTGAGGAGCTAGGAGCTCTTAGAATATTTAAATTTCTGCTTGAAAAAACATCAGCACATTAAAATCCATTTTATTTTGGCAACGGCTTGAAATGTGTATCAATACTAACAGAAGCAATTTGTATAGACAAACATTAGACAAGTGCACTAGTCACTCAGCTTTCCAAGTGCACTTTTTCAACACAAGCAATGGAACAAGGTGTGGCTCTAAATTACTAAAAGCAGTGATTAATGAACACTCGTCCGAAGAACAGAGCTATAGCTATTGCATCTATTTGCTGTGTTACGGCTATGTGTTGTAATAACACATATTTCTAATAGTGCTGCCTCTAAGTAGCGTCACACCAGACAAGAAGAAACAAATTTTTCTGTCATTCACACTCAGTCACCATAAGCCCATGTACATCCAGGGACCTAGACAGATTTAGTCAAAGGGCTGAAGAGAGCATCCTCACAACCAGCAGATAGGCATTGCACGGCTACTGCTGGAGCTGGGCTGTGAGCTTACACTTCTTTCACAGCTACAACATGCCACAGTCACTAGCAAGCTCTGCTGAGTTACACTCCTCCAGAAGCACAAAGCAGCCATTAGTCATAAATAACTAGATAGGCTTGCAGTTGTTTGGCATCCCCAGAATGATGTGAAGACATGGGAATCAGCCCCAGCAAGTTACATTTCTCACATTGTAACAATGAGTATAATCACTTTATCTGTATTTGCTTACCAAAGATCACATTTCTTGCTCTTTGTTGAAGAAAAGCACCCTGAAGAAAATACACAGGCCCAGCTGGGGGCCCAGGAGCACCACTCAGTTATTATGAAAAATCCACGAGATGCACCTGGCTGCTCTAGCAAGTTTCTGATGGCTTCTTAACAACAGAGCAAAGCAAGAGCCAACAGAGAGACTGAACCCTCTAAAGAAAGGCTCTTCCATTCCTATGCATTACATACAAAATTGAGGAGAGGAAGTGATACAAGATTTTTTTTCCCTCTCAATCATGGTCCAGTCCCAAACTGACACAGCGGAGTTTTAAAGCCATTTCTGTTTACAAGCCCTGAAGATTTAGCGCCTACAGCAATGAAAAGGACATATATAATAAAAGATATATAATAAAAGTAACGAGGATGTCATAGCTGTAATATCTGTCTGTTCCTCCAGAAGCTGGGCAATTTTCTCAGCACCGAAACATCAAACTTGCAACCTCAGTTCATGACAACCTTATGATCTCTTGGTTCATAAACCTGCCACTATGGCTTACTTCCATAAATTCAGATTGAAATTGCTTTAGTGCAATCATATCTGGTCTATTAACTCACAAATTGTCTTGATCCTTGAAGATGGCAGCAGTTACATGTCCTCATCATAGAACAGTAACGTAAAAACATCCTCCCTCTTCTTGCACACAGAATCTGTAACCTACTGCACGGTATCTGATATGAACTTTGCAGCAGAGGGAAGGAAATCTGTGTTTGGTCTGTTTGGTAAATATACCCAGAGCTCAGAGCATGACTGAGCCATAGGGACAGGTTTATAAGTCAACAGATTGTGAGGTTTCAGGGAGCAGAGGTGCCAAGTCTGGTGATTAACTGATGAGAAAATTGCTTATAGAGAAAGAATTTAAATTTGCTTTAACTGAATGTTTGAACAAGTAAGTTTCTTTTTCCATAAATGTTAACAACAGGAAAAAAACAAAACAAAACAAATAAAAAACCCCCCACATATATCTACAGAAAGGGAAGTCAAAAAAGATTACGAGAGGTTTTCTCTGAAATTACAAGAACTAAAAGCCCTCTCAGTAAATACTCTTCTAAGTTTATTTTCTTCAGTAGTTACCCAAGAGCTTTTTGAAGGTACACAGTAGGCAAATAGGACAAATAAAGGAGTTTACATACACCTACACCAACCATTCAGCAACAATAACACAGAAGAAATCAAGCCATTATTCTCTTTCTGTATTTTTAAATGCAATATTCACAATAACAAAGAGCAAGAGAGAATGACAAGTACAACATGGAAAATGAGATTAAAAGATTCACCACAAGTAATACAAGAATACCAGGAAAAATGTAAAAAGGCTTTCTTCATCACAGTTTCCAGAAGAGAGACAGAACTGGCCTACACTCCCTCCTCCACTGATTCCTGTTGCTTGCTCCTGGTATAACTTCTTTCCTGTGTATACCATGCATAAAGAGAAATAAACCCCTCCTCTTGCTCACAGGCCTGCAGACATTTTTGCAGTTGGTTCAACACAGAGAAGAAATAGGAGGTTTTTGTCCTGTTAACATGCTAGCTTGCTTTCCTGCCCACTCCTCTCCCAGCAGGTGATTGAAGCCAGGCTGCTCTCCTGTCGCAAAGGATGGCACACAAGCACTAGCACACAAAAACCTCCTCTGCACCCTCACACAAAAACCTCTCACACCCACTTCTTGAGGGTACCCACTCGAGTGGTTCAGGGCTTGCCAGGCTGCCTTCCAGCAGGCTGGGAGAGAGCTTCACTGGGACCTATGGACATAGAAGCAGAAAGACAAAGCTCAAAGCACCAACACAGAATAAACCTTACTAGGGCAGCTCATCCAGCTAGCAGACCAGGTATTTCAAAGGATAAGAAATGACAAAGCTGTTCACAGGAAAACAATCATTAAAAAGCTACAGACAGATATTAGAAGGTGAGATGCATTCTTTGTGGACCATTCTGTATGCCTTTTAAGAATAATATCATGTGCTTGCAGCTTTTCAAAAATGGAAAATAGGACTTGTCAGAAGTTCACTCATTCATTTTTCCATGGTCACTTTGTTTTCTTGACTGAGAATCTGACAGTGGTGTCTGACATATAATGTCCTTCCTTTTATGTCTTGGAGATTTTTTTTTTTTTTATAAACAACTTTTAAAAAAAACCCTTTTTTTTTGTTTGTTTGCTGAAGTCCCCCCAAAATACTGGGCTTAAAGCTACACTGCAATCAAATTCAAGAAAGACATCATGGATAACATCACTACACCTTTAGGGACATCTATTGACATAGCAGTCACATCAGCTGAAGACAGAAGTGATAAACTATGTCGTGGCTAAATTAAACTGAAACAATCTTTGCATTATTTAGAATACGGGTTCTCTTCTTTAGTCATATGTTCTTCTTTCCCAAAGCTTTATACCAAAATACACATCAAAGACAAGAGCCTGTGATAATGGATATCCAGAGTGATACTTGTCAGCACTCACTAGTGTTTATCTAGCATCTCCCAGTTGCTTCTTCCTGACTGTATTCATTACCCACCTTCAAAGCATTTCCATAGACTTCCCTTCTCAGCAGGATCTAAGAGGTATTACGTAGCCTCCACTGTGCACTGGCAAAATCTGCTCAGGACTATTTTCACCGATTTGTACAAGCAGCTCTGCTTCATATATTTCTTCAACAGTTTTGAAACTTAAGCAGTAACTTTGGTTTATTCAGCATATGCTCATAATGAGTTCCCGCCTGGATCTTTTTTTCCCTCTCATTTCCAAGTGGAAAATAGTCATTCAGAGACAGTCTTTGTTCTAATTTAAGAACCAGGCTCTTCCAAATCACCTGGAGGAATCACACTGAGTCCAAATGAGCCTGACTTGAAGGAGAAGACCTTCCAGTATTCTTTCAACTCCTCGCCAACTTTCTTCTGCATTCTTGATTGTTCAAATGTGAATATTGACTGATTAACACCAGTGCACCAGGGCTCAGTTCCCAGGTCATCAGCGAGATACTAAACCTCCATGTGACACCCCAAACTTTCGCAGCCAGTCAGCCTTCCATCACATGGTTAGACCAGCCGTCCTCACATAGGTGAAGGCTCATACAACTACATTGTTGTTCATGTCATTTTGAACCTGTAAATCTGCTTGGCCAGCTGTGGAAAGCTAACACTAAACTTCTCCCAGGAAGCATTTACTTATGTGAGATGGGTTGCAGAGCAAAGTGCCTTGCTGCAGAACAAGGGCTGCTATCTCACCTGTGATGGAAAAGGACATTGCTGTGAGATTTTGCATGACTGAAGTGTGTGCAGTGCAGCAAGGCTCTTGGAATAAAAGATTTTGAAGAATTAATCAGGTTGTTTTGAGGCCTGTTGATGGCAAAGGATTTGTCTCGAGGCTACTCATGTCTGACGCTGTTTTTGCTAGTGCTGAAACTATTCACATGGAAAGCAGTATTTTGCCCAGTGTAAGTAACTCACAAAGACAACCAAGACCAGGGTATCTCAGGCTGAATTCCCCACACTCCTCCCGCCTTCTTTGAATAAATGAACTTCCTTACAGTCTGACAGACGAGGGAGATTAATTCAGAATGTGTGTGCACAGTACACCTGGCAGACACGATAAAGCCTGGCTCAAAGAGCTAAGATGAAACAAAGGCATAAATAATACCGGAGAAGGATTTACAAAAGGACAAAATATGGGCAGCCATTTAGAGGTGACAGTAATTACTTAAGTAAATGTCAAAACTCTTCAAAGAAACAAGGGGGAAAATATTCATGAATATTTAAGGCTGAAACATATGAGCATGTTGATTTGCCATTTGGAAGGGTGTATTCCTGTCTTATCTTCCCTGTGATAACTACAGGAATGGATATTAAAATCTGTTGCAGGACAAACTCAATGTTTAAGGGCCGATTGATTCCTAGATGTATTGAAACCAATGGTTTTTTAATTCACTTAGGGCACCTAAAAAAGGTTTATTCTATTCCTGTGCCTAGCCACAAGAACGAAAACAAGCAAATAACAGGAAGAACTCTAGATACCTGTAAATATGTAGAGGCACTTTCCCTGGTATAATCAGCATCTACTGACCACAGTGGGAAGAAATAAGTTCACAGGACCCCCTTTTAATCTTTTTCTCTCATGTCCATCCCAGCTTCCACCACCAGAGGCAGAGGAACTGACAGGTGATCATACAGCTAGCAACGATGCCCTGCCAAAGATGGGGAGAAGTGCAGTGCTGCTCTGCACTTCCCTCACCATTAAATATGCTTTCTGCAGAGTTCCCTACTACCCAACTATCACTACCTGACTGTGCATGTGGGCATACATCAAGAACACACTAAGCAGCTGCAACAGAAGAGTTTACAAAGACTGAAGAGTATCTCCAAAAATATGCATTAGCTGTCAAGATTGGATGGAAAAACTTTATAAAGTCAAGTGATGGTAAATAAAAAGGAAGATGAAATACTGTATATTGAATTCTGTACTCAAGAGATGCAAATACATCTGTTATAACTATCTCCTTAAAATGGTGGGCTCTGGGATGTCTGTTATAGGAGAAAAAACCTGAATTTATCATAGAAAATTCCATGAAAACTTTACTTCAGTACCTACTAAAACAACAAGTCAGTGTCAGAATTAATTAGGAAAGGAATAGAAAAAGGAAGGGGAAAAAAAAAAAAAAAAAAAAGAGAACATTATTATGCCCCTGTGTAATGCATGGTTTGCTTGGTGCAGTCTTGGTCCTTGTATCTCAAAAGTGATAAATATAACGGAAGAAGGGCAAGAGGAGTGATGAGAAATGAGCAATGTCTTCTGCATGAAGAATGACTTTGCAAGGTACTTCTCTTCAGCATAGTAAAGGGATGGCTGAGGGAAATGTGCTAGAGATCTACACAGTCATGGCAGGAGAATAAGGCTTCCCTGGAAACCTGCTTTTGGCTGACACTGGAAACAGTTTATGGGTTAGGAAGCTTGAATGCAATTTAATTCAGTCAGCCTAACATTTTACATAGAATGTAGCAGCTATGCAAGTTACAGAGCTTAATGCTGCACAAGAGAATTTTGTTTTTCTGCCCATTTGATTAATTCATATTTAAGCCATAAAGAAATCCACTCTACCTGAATCCAGAGACCCACATGTAGAAGAAAAAAGGAAAGGCATCTTATACCACAGCTAACTCAATCTCTGAGGCCATCCTTGACTGGTATAAATGACATAATCCTCAGTACTCTCTCATTTGTGCTGAAGACAAAAGCAGCAGCCTCACAGATCCACAGTTAGAAGATAATTTCATCACACTGCTTCTTGTTGAATTGTACCAAGCACATACATATCTCCAATATGTCATGTCTCAAATAAAGGCCATCAGGAGATGACCTTTAAATCCAGAAAGTGGTTTAGATTCCTTTATACTGCAGACATTTTAAAAATATAATAAAGACAATGCTGACCACAGAGGTATCCAGCTAGTTTAATTTAATGCATTGGTTTGTGTCACTTGCCACTTTTGCCTAGACTAAAATTAGTCAGTGAGCTAGCATGCACTCACTTGACACATCTTTAATGTTCCTGGAAAATGCTGAACAGCAGGACATAGGCTACTTGCAGTTAGCCAGAAGGTCCCTTCTTTATTCTCACATCTGTCTACTCTGGGTTTGATATCAAGAGAAATCATTTAAGTTATTCCATGTCGGAGAAAGAGCCTATTTTAAATAAAGGTAACTGGGAGAACTCAATTTGATGACAATTGAATACTATTAAATCCTATAACCTGCAACATAGGGCAAAGAAACAAAGAATCTTTCACTCTGAAAAACAAATATATTTTTATTCTAAATTATCACCAACAATGAAGGAAACCATGGTTAATTAACATCAGTAAATGTGGTGTTAGTTTAGGAAGTTACTCACTCCAGTCAAATCCAGCAAGCCTACATTTTTTATATAAATTGGAAATACAAATTCTTCTACAGAAAGGAAATGAATGGCATAGAAAAACCCTGATAACAGGCATTAAGATATTTGTCTGTACAAGTTATTTACTCTAGTGTAATGAACTGTATCCCAGTGACATACAGAGGAACTCAGTGCTGGAAGGGGTGACCTGATCACCAATGACAAGGACAGTTTTCCTCAAGTGTCAACAATCATTAAGTACAAAAGGGATCACAGAACATCTGCTGCCCCTAATGTCTTTATTGACACAACATCCCCACCAGCCTGTATTAATTTGAAAGCCTTCTGACTCCTTGGCTATCTTCCAAGTTATCATTATGAGGAAGAGATGTTATTCTTTGAAACAGTAACAGGCTAGTAAAAAGCATAGGAATAGGGACAGTCTGAGCACAGAAGAAACCAGTAACTTTGAAAACCAAATGTTTTCCTTTTCTCATTTAAAGAAGTCCAGATTTGCAAATGAGATAGCAAGCGCTTTCAGGAATGAGAATTAAAGTCTAGCTCACATCCATCATAGAAGGACCAGAGGACCAACTGCCAGCTCTGTGCATGGCACTGTCTGCTGCTTCCATCTCCAGCATAATTCACTATGCTTTGTGACAGCAAGATCAAGCAGAGGATGGATTATTCCAGTGATGCTGGGTGAATGGTGGCTTGGATCTGAGATATCCATAGTCCCAGGTTTTTCCTCCTTCTTTTCCTTATGGCTTTATTTCCAGAAAAGAATAATCCATTAGCCTCATAGCCAAATGAGAATACTTGTTTTCTTGCATAGGTAAATGCTGCTTAACCACTTTCAGACAGGAGCATTCCTTATTTCCTTAAACTAATGCAAAATCTGACCTCTTTACTGTATGGTTCCAGTCTGTATCTCAGGGCTGTTTGTATCACTAGTTATCTTTCATCTTCATTCAGAATCCTCAATCACAACAGGGGGAAAAAAAAAATGTAGACACACACCCCCACCCCACCCCCCACCCCAATCCAATGTGAAGGACTCTTAGGAAACATGTTAACATTGTCTGGAATCACAGAGAATCACTAAATTTCTTCTTTGTGTCCCTGGGCTCTTTTCAGCCTAGAAGCTAAGCTTTTCTAAAAAAAAAAACCAAAAAAAAAAAACCACACCACCAAAACAAAACAGAAAAAAACAAACCAAAACCCAACAACCAAACAAAACCAAAAACCAAACACAAAACCCAACCCAACCAGAAGAGATATATTCATTCAGTGAATTGAGTGTGCAGATGCTAAGCACAACTCTCAGAGGAACTGGAGTTCCCAGGAGACAGGTTTACATGGAGGTACTAGGGCTATTAGGGCCTTGCTTAGTTCTGTAAGTCCTTCTAAGCTTCTGCTTCTCTAGCAACAAAACCAAGTATTGTTCCACAACTCCAGGAAGTTTTCTGCACGCTTAGAGCCACACTGAGCTGAAGCAGTGTCCTCCTTCACAGCAAAGGTCTCTCATGCCTTCTGTTACCAGCTATTATCATTGTAAGTCCAAGTGTGCATTTGTGTTTTCTACTAAGTACCCAGCCATTTTGTTCCAGGAAATTAATTACTGCTACCTTGTCTTCTCTGCTATAAATTGTATTCTCTAGCATGCTCTTCATGCATGTATATGAACATGGGTAGTTTTTGTCCATGTTTTTCATATTCAATGAAAGATAGGCATATTACTAACATTCTGCATATATGGGGTCAGCTCCTTTCACCATAGAGTCTTAGAGGGACTAAATACTTCTACAGAGCTTCTGCAGACTACTGTGAAGACTCTATCAGCTGTAGTAGTTTAAGAGGCTATTGAATGGGCTTACTAAATTTAGAGCATTAACACCTAGTTATTCCATACTACTTCATTTTACCTTTTCAGTACAGGGCAGAACGAGGATCCTCCAGGCTGAAAAGCAGCACATTAATTCCACCTATCGCTATTTGGAGTAATAGCACTGTCACCACATTCAAAAGGAATTTAATTCTTCAGCTATGTGAGATTACCATTCCTTTCACTCAACTGTCTCAGGCTGTATAGTCACCTCTGAAGAACATATCCAACTTCATTTGATAAGAACTTCTTGTGCTTTTTCCTCTGCATGTAGAGCCATGTTCCAAGACATCCAGCTCTATAGGTCCCAAGGGCAACCGGTCTGAGGAAACACCAGCCTCAGCTTCTTTAACACCTGGCGCTAATAAGAATTCTAGTGTTGTTTATTTTTTACCCTTCGCCTCACAATCACTTTTAAATGGCAAATTTATGATAACTTACTTTTTCCATAGAACATATTACAGACTTCCAATAGATGATCCATTTTACATTTATATATATATATATATATATATATATTTATTTTGCTTCTCTCTCAAAAAGTGAAACTTGGTACTTTAACAAGATTCATCTACTTTTAAAATCATTTTCACTCATCAGAATTTAATGAGCTTTTCTGCTCTCTGATCTATATATTGATTCCACCAAGTTCTACAGCTTTGTTCACTTTTGCTTTTTCTCCCCCATGCTTCATAGTAGCAATTAAAAAGGTATAAATCAGTGTTTGTCTGAAATAGGAATGTATTAATATTTTTTATAATATGATGAAGCAGAAGAAAGTCTTGCATTTGCCATAACAAGCTGTCTTGTAATTTACACCATACTTGAGAAGCTCTTGTAGTGCAAATACTATTCGTGTATTTGCATAATACCTACCACAGTCACAGACTTGATGCATGCTGTGAGTAAAGAAAAGACATTCATGTCTTCCATGCTGACTGTGAAGGTACAGGATAGAAAGATATCTTGCTAGTTTTTGCATTAAGAATTAATCTACATTACAAAAAGCTCACATTCAGACTCTTCCCATCCAGGTTAAAAACTCTGTGCTCATTTACAAGGACTGGTGAAACCTGAGCCTTCTGGATCTATTCGGCTTCCAGATATGTAAACTTTTCAGCTGTGACCCATTATGATGTCTGCTGCAGAACTGTGAGCTGCAGAGTGCAAGTATGGGCCATCTCCAGTGCCCACCCAGATGGCAGCACTCACTGAAATGGCAGCTCATGGCTATTGACTGCATGTTTAGGTGGTGCCCATAATTTCCCTAGTCTTTTGTGACTCAGAGCTGTTACGATGTGTAGGTACAGTCTCAAACGAATTCATTCATGTATTCTGGCCCCAGAAGGATGAGGCAAGCTCCTTGCACAGGTTCCTCAGAGGTTTCCAATTCCTCTGAGACAAGTTTATAGACAGGACGAAATAGTGTCTGTCTCTCCCAGGGTCTGTGATCCTCTTCAGCCAGAAATGCTGGGGCTCAAATGGAGATCAGTATCGATCACAGCAGAAGACATCGCAAGAAAACCAAGTGGGATACTTCACTTGCCCTCTGTGGTCTAACATCTAACGTCTTTCTCAGTCCTAATGACAGGGGTGTTGCTCTCACAAGGATGAACTCATGTGGTCAGTGAAGGGCAGAACCGCACAGCTATTAATGGGTGGAGGGGCTTCTCAAAACAACTGCCCACCTCAAGGACAGTTCAGTCCTGAATCTCAAGAATGATGGACAACTGAACCCCAAAGGATGAAACTGGAAACTCAGTTCAGCATTCTGATAGATATTCAAAATCACAGACATAAAAAGATTATTCTGGCACACTACTACTTACCCCTACCATCACCTCTGGTAACCTCTCACTTCCACCAGTGATAACTACTTACTTTTATTTTTGTTGCATCACAGTGACAAAAAAAAATACTAAGTTTTCTTTCCCTTGCTAATATCTCTCTCTGCTCCAAAGGACTCAGTCATCTTTTTCTCTAAATTTTGTACAGATTAACATAATTAAATTCTATTGTTTCCAGTTTGCTTTTAGCGTGAAGTATGATGCTGCTCCTCCTTCAGAGCTCAAGCAGGGCTGGGAGTTTCTGCAGATTCAGCTGGAAAAAAAAAATATATATATACTACCCATCTCCTCAAATTTTGCCTCCATAAAGTCCTGAAAGTCTTTCAGTAACATCATATTGACATGGCTGACCCTTTACCTGACTTCTCTGGTTCCATCTCTGAGTACCTTCTTGCAGCGGGCGGAGCAGCCAATTCAATGTGAACGATAGAGCAAGCTTCAACTTTATTGAAAGAAATCACACCTTATATAAGCACTCTACAATAATCATGCATACTACTCACAAATATATTGGATATATGTAAAAGGCTACATTATAATATCCCAGCCCCCCGCAGCACTTCAGGCATGTCACAACATCTCCCTTCTTCTGGCCTGCCTTCTTTCCCAAGGTTGTTTTCCATCATACTCAAGGCCATTGTGTGCCTCAGTTTCTCTCTTTGTTAACATAACAGTCCTTTGTTAGCATAACTGTACCCTGGGTTTTTTCCTTTGTTTACCTCAGATGGCTGCAATCAGCTCCTACAGAGACCCATGGCCTTGCTCTCTGCAAGCCGTTCTCCAACACCTTCTCTTCTTGGCTATTTCACGTTGTTACAAGCATATCAAAATACAGTGCAGAAAGCTCATGTTGACAAAAGCAATGGCAGGGGTTAAAGCAGTTTCTAAGATGGGTGTTCTAAGGTGAGAGCTGTTTAAGAAGGGGGAAAAAAAAAAAAAAAAAATTTGAAGAATTTGTCCTGCAGCACCCCACATAAAAATTCCCAGAAAGGTTCAGCTATATGTATCACTCAGGAACCGGGGATACACGCCACAAGCACCGATTCTGCAGAACAGTGTGTCAGATGTTGCGTGGATACAGATAGGCTGTCTCCATACACATTGCAACAGCAAGGGGGATAGGCAGGGAATATGTCATATGACAAAATTTAAGGTTATTCAAGAGAAGAATAGATATATAACTATACAAGTACCACCTAAGATATGGTTGCCCAGGCAGTCCCGAAAATCGCAAGACTTTTGTTCCAAGTGAACAGAACACATAAGTGTGTGCGGCTGTTGGTAACAGTGGCGCTCATTACTATGGAACTAATTTGTCTTTCAGTAGTTGTGACAAAAAAAGTAATAAGGAAAGGATGTTAAAAACCTGTGAATGCAGGTGTTAAATCAAACAATGGAATTAAAAATTACTATAGATCTGTATTTAATACAAATTTGTAGTGACAGGCCGAATACTGTTATCTATCCCTAAGGCTTGTCCTGGTGTCTGTCATACATCTGAAGGCACAAGTAGAAGTGAGGAAACCAGAAATGTTTTCACTGTAGTTGAGGCTGGTACATTGTGCATCGGGTCTGCTGAATGCTGTCAGATGTCTTAGTAGGGGATGAATGGGGTACATTTTCAAAACCACTACCCTTGGCAAACTGTTTGAAAAGCTAAGTTTACACAGTCAAAGCTGCCTGAAGCGTAGTAGCAGATGGCATTACAGACAGATGCTAGCAAAAAAATGTTATTTTCTGCAAACATACATAAGCACTGAAAAGCTGTTTAGATGAAAAGGTTACTCCCTCATGTACTAGTTGCTAGCTGCTTTTTCACAGAGTCACAAATTTAAACTTTTCTTTTTCCTTGACAAATGGATAAAACAAAATAAAACTATGTTTTAATTTCTACACTCTAAAGAGGTATTAAGAGAGAAAAATAAACTTGGTTTTGAGTTCCATCTTAATTTTTTTTAATTTTTTTTTTTTTTAAACTTAAAGCATTGTATTAGGAAGAAACACTGCTTTTCCATGTTTAGGAGTGCAAGCTTATGCCTTTGTTGAAGACTGTCAAGTATGTGAACATGAACAGAACATTGCAGAATATTTCTCATTCTAGGTAACATCCCCATCTGCTATAGAACTTTAATTACATGTAGAGCTGTTCATTGTTTATCTCTTGAAACAAATCTTGCAATTAAAATAAAAATATTCCACAGAATTAAACTCAGAATGCCCTCAACCAAAAGTACGAAATTTCTTTTTTGAAAGTTGAAACATTTCAAAGGTGGCATGTAATACATATATGATGTTAATGTGGTGTGTATTTCACACTTACTATTAACATATAGCATACAAAACTGTATACTTTGTTTCATTGAAAATGAATTTGAAACATTTATTTTCAAAACTTTATAATGAAATCCCTGTGAAATACTCTTGATTTAACAATCTCCATTTTCTAATGGAAGATGGTTCCATAGAGTTGTCTGCTGGAAAAGATGAATACTTCATTGTAGTAATGTCATGGTTATTTTTCACAGCCTTATCTAAAGACTTTTATTCTTCTCCTCATTTCCCCTCTTCCCTCCAAAACAGGCCCCACCCCACCCCCCTCCTCCCCCCAAACCAAGAAGAGAATGTACAGAAGGAAATTAAATAAACCTGTGCTGATATCTTACCTCTGTTCAGGCAGCAGATGATTTTTAAAAGTAATTCCTCCTATGAAATATATCTCTGACCTTCAGAGGAAGTCCCTGCTGTTTTTAACAGCCGTGCCTTTAAGTACATCTATAACCGGAGAGTAGAATGTTTAGGGGGAAACACATGAAAACCTGGACCTCTCACTTTTAGGGTCTTGAGGAAGCAAGCTTTTCCTTCTTTCTGTCACTATGTAAGCAATCAGTTAATGGCTAAAGGTTGTTCAGTGACAAAGAAACATCACACAAGTTTTACTTTGTTTTTCAAGCTTGCCATTATAAAACAGAATGGTGAAAATACTATGCCAAGTTCTTTCAGTGGGTTGCTGATTTTAAAGTACTACAGTTGAGTTTCCATGAATAAAGTAGGCAATTTAATTTTAAAATGTATTAATTTTCTAGTCACAGTAAGTAGGAGAGAGAAAGTAAAAACTTCAAACAAACTTAATACACTGTTAGGAAAGACAGAGGATAATAGTGTTTCTCATTAGTGAAAGGTATCACCATTTAGGGAATTAAGGTTTTTAATAAAGAAAAAAAATAGGTCTGACCTTCACATTCATCTACTCTATTGGTATATTTTCTTATTTTTCTTGTAAATACCTCTGCAAAAAGAATTATCTATGGCAATTTCAAAATATACGGGGAGTTTTAAATGGTCATTCCATCAATCAGTGCCTCTTATTCTGTTAGAAATCAACATGCGATAAACTGGCCTCAAATCTTTCATGGGTAAAAATCACTAAGCAATGGTCAAGAGGAATCAATATCAGTACAATTAAGCAGAGAAATGCATGAGATCTACTCATGCTGGGAGAGAAGCAAGCCTTCTGGTTAATATGTGAAGGATGATTCAGAAATAAAGAAGACATTTTTAGACCAAGTGACTTATGCATGTTAAAAGTACAGTTCTTGGAAAGAGCTATGAATTAAATGACAAACAACCATAAATTCCGTATTAAAATATCAACATGTATTTTTGTTAATTTATCTTAAGATACATAGCAGCATATCAGAAGCAGGTATTTTAAGGTACATACTTTAGCAACTCTATGGCAGATGTTTGCTTTTCATAAACCAAGAGTATGGCTTATATTTAAATAAAGCAGACGTGCCTCATACCTGACTAATTATACTACAAAGCAAAACCAGCATGCTCCTCTGCACAGAATTACCAAAGACATCATCCTCGAACTTGATCTGGCTACTTAATAATGTTCATTATTTGGGAACAGTTCCCACAGCAGTCTATTAAGGACATTTCCAAACCACCTTGTCCTAGATTGGGAAGGAAAATTAGCACATGTTCAAATAAAAATTGCAACACCGTCTTCTGTTCCCAGAGGAAAAATGAAACAAACACACTTGAATTTTCTTGTACATGACATGAGAATACAATATAAATATGAACAAATAAGGAAACAGCTTCATTGCCCCTGAACTGTTCTGTAATGAACAGTTCCTTCAACTGGTTCTATCAAATAGAGAACGTCAGCATAACCAGGCTGCCGCTGGCTGTGACAGTGTGAAGATTAGAAGGAATAGTAGAGAAAAACATGTTTAAATGGATTTTTATGAATAAAGATGATTAATTTACTTCATCAGTTTTTGTAACACAGTTTACTTGCTTTCAGGGAACATGTCTATGAGCAATCTTCACTTCAAGCATTCCTTCTTGAAGTGCAAAAGAACACCTAGAGCCAACGTATGTCCACACAAGTGCTTACTCATAAAGTATCCATGCCTTCATGCTCTCAAACTTCGTCTCCTCCAGATCATGACTCATGTAGGGCAAGAGGCAAGTTTTGAGAGTAAATGTGGTAGGAACAACTCATTTGCTGAAAGGCACACTCATAAAATGCTATGTATAACATGATGAGTTTTCATATTAGCAGCTATGGCAGAGATATGGGACATCTTCTCCAAACTACAAAACACATTTTATGAATGCATATATGTGAACCTCCCTTCTCTCCTCTCTGCCCTGTCCTTACAACCACAGGGTATTCAACTGAGAAGTGATGTAGGCAGAAATCGTCCAAATAGAAAACATAGAACATCTGGTGCCAATTAAGCTTCCCTTGTCCCACTTGGACTACAAATTTCTATCTAAAAGCGTACAGATAGATCTCCTGTAGGATCCATGGCTTATCTGCAGCCTTATGTATGTCTCAGATGTCCCAAGGCATCTCAGGTATACTGGACACTGATGCATAAACACCTGAATACTACCTTGTGATTTGCATGGTAAAATTCTCAAGAGTAATGTAAGAATGCTTTCTTGCAGGTACATCACCTTCAGGTTTTGATTTCTCTCACCAACTGGTTCATACTTTCACCTATATCAGTGCTCCTTGGCTAGGAGGAAAAAAAAAAAGGTTAATGGTGATACACATCCTCCATTTCTAAGTCTTTTGTGAAAAGAATTTCTAGAATAGACGGGAGAAGTCTCAGCACAGCTATTTCTAAATCACACACCCAGCTACAATTGTGTCAAAGGACTGCCATCCTGCACCTAAGTATTGTCAGAATACAGAAACACCCTAGATGGAATTCCTTTCTTTTAAGGCAAAAGAGCAGTATTTCCCATATTATGATGCTGGTTGTGACCAGAAACAGCACTGGCAGCTTTCAGGAGGAGTCAAAACCAAATAACAGCATCTTGAATTATGGAAAAAATGTTACAAAAGAGGGAATATATAACTGAAAGTTGCCTGATATATATCTATATATCTAAACAGATACCTAGAAACATGAAAAAAAAACCAATGCTTGTATTAATGTTGGAAGTAGCACAAGGAAAACTGCATTAAAGAAGTGTCCCAGAATTTACTCCTAGAACCTTGCTCTTTGCAGAATTACTGCTTGCTGATAGGACAGTTTTGTGTTGGATCCTCTTTCCTCTAGATTTGGCTGTTAAAGAGAGAATTAATTTATTTAGGAATTTTAATCAATGGTAAGTAAAAGTATAAATAAACGATAGCCTAGAGTTCACAAAACAGGATAGTATTTTTTCAGATAAAAAACTTACTCAACAAACCAGTAAAAGATTTTTTCTTTAACTTGAATAAACATTTAAACTGCATTTATATAAAATATAAGCTCTCGTGGTAATTCTAATGTACAAACCTACCTGTATACCCCAATGACCAAAACTGTTAAAGAAGTGACACATTTTGTTTACTGTAGGACTAATTTTCCAGGTTGCATTTGCACTGTATCCTTCCTGCAATGGTGAATTATGAAAGTGTTAACTCAGTATTTTTAAATTAATTTGGTCACGTCAAGTAGCAATGTGAATACAGATAAAATTAATCAAGTATCCATTCTAGTGGCAGCTTATCCAGACAGATAGAGTTCATTGCTATATGTTTTTGTTGAATGTGCATCCTATGATTTCATCAGAGTCACGTCAGCTTTAAAATTTGGAGTATGTCCTAGCTTCAAGCTACCAGCATCAGAGCTCTCTTTCATCCTCCTTCATGTTGCTTTGACAATTTTATTACATCATCTGCTTCAGATTTGTTTGGTATCAGTAGGAAGAAATCATCAATTCCTTCTTTAGTGGTTAATTCGAAAGAGAAATGGAATATACAAGTAGATAAATGTGACTGTTGATGAGTCTCTAAAGTTCTCTAAAAATACGATGTTTGCTTAACTTTTGGCTGAGGAAAAAATCCCATATTTGCTTATAATATTTTAGTTACCTCTTTAAACTTCTCTGTCAATAAGCCAACCTCTCATTTGAAAAAAATTGTTTGGAAGGTCCACTTATGTATAGGTTTGACACCAACTCCGTATTAGACTTTCCTGCCAGCACTGGGAGGAAGATATCTTCTTGCCTGTTAATTGAAAAGATGGCTTAGAATTTTGGGCATTTTTTTCTCCAACAGTAGGGTGTGTACAACAGTTATCACAGTAACCAGAGACTTTGGTGAGCAGTACCAAAAAAAAAGTAATTTGGAATAAAACCTTGGCGCAACTCTTATAGACCCGTGTAGTAAATGCAAGTGACTCATACTAAACAGTCTGAAGGTAGCTGCTTAAAAATATGAATGAGAGGTCATTTTTCTTTCTGGTATCAGGCCATCAGAAAATACAGCAACACCCATCTGACTAGGGACTGGACCAGATGTAGCCTGACCCTTCACACTGTGACTTTACAAAGCAGTTATGAAAAACTACACATGTAACATGGCAGAGAAAACTCACTGCAGCAACAACACGGTTTGGATTCAGTGAGAAGAATGCTGATAATACACTGATGTTTACAGTTGTTGCTGAGAGATCAAGGTATCTCCAACTCCCCATGTCCTGTCCATGCATACGTGTAGAAGAAGCTGTGAGGGGGCACAGCCAGAGCACTGGACCCAAGTTATCCAACAGAATATTCCACATCTTATTATGTTATGCTCAGCAAATAAAGTAGGGGCAGCCAGGAAACAGTGGGGTTCTCTATTGCTTCCAGAATTGTAACTGCAGGATCTTGGGTTTTTTTTGATAGCTTGCCAGGAACAGCAGGGTATCAGTTGGCAGGTGGATAGCAATCACATTGTGCATTATCCTTTTGTACTTTCTATTATCATTATTATTTTTTTATAATTACTAAACTGTTTTTTATCACTAACTACAAGTATCCCTTTACCCTTCCAATTTATTTCCCCATCCCCAGGGCTAGGAGAGGGTGAGAGAGAAGCTGTGTGGTGCTTGGCTGCCAGCCAAGTTCAAGCCACGACAGGGGTGTATTGGATACTGAGGATGTATTGGATAGTGAGGGCACCTGAGCATGATATAAATGGTGTTGAATAAGAGGTGGAGATAGTACTGGGTTTGGCGGGTATGGAGGTAATGTTCTCCATAGCAGCCTGCACGGTGCTATGCTTTAGATTGGTGACCCAACCAGTGTTGATAGCACACAGCGTTTTAGCTGTTGATGAGCAGTGCTTGCACAGCATCAAAGCCTTTTCTTTTTTCCACCCTGGCCCCAGTGTGAGCAGGCTGGGGAGGGGTTACAGCCAGGACAGCTGACCTGACCTGACTGAAAGTATATCCCATACTATATGACATCATGCTTAACAACAAGTTTTGGGGAAAGATGTATCTTGCCATGCTTAAATAAATGTCATGAACTGGGAGGGAGGAGCTACAAGATTCTTGTTTTCGTGTGTGGTGTTGAAGGTGCAGCATACTGAAGAAAGGTTTTCAACACTCTGCCTACTGACATGAAACTGCACTGGATAACAAAAACCAGATTCAGTAACACCATCTGCAAGCATTCAAAACCCATTTGAGTCAGCCACAATGCCATCGGGTCACAAGCTACACATGATTTCCTCTGGATAAACCACTGTTTGAGCAACCTTGTAAAGCTGTTCTTTGTAATTTGGGACAAAACCTAACCACCCTGAAGAATGCAATCTGTTCAAGCATCCCCAAGAAAGCACAGAAAGACATCTCTCCCCATCTGTGTGGGCTGCTGCCCTTCAAAGGTAATGCACAGAACATGTTAGAAGGCACCAAGGGGTGCCTGGAGAGGGGTGGTCTGCCGCCTCTTTGGGAAAGCAGGCACAGAAGGAAAAACACATGCAGCCTGTCCCTGCTAGGTCCAGCTGGGAAATCTTCGGTGGCTTCTTTCCCTCCCTAGACTTCTCCCTGCCCCAGGCTTCTTGTTTTCTCTAGCCAAGAGAGAAAACAAGGCTTTCTCTTTTCTCCCTCCAGACAAGTATCACCACTATCCTAGACCTGGCAATCATTCTCTGAGTGAGTTTTTAGTAAGAACATTTACATTCAAAAATAAAAGTTTCACCAGTTAAAAAATCTACGAATTCATGGAAGGATTTCCACTCAGATCTTGTCTCTCTCACTGTGTTTCCCGTCTATGCAAGGACTGCATTGACAAGAGCCCTTCACAGCTGGCCTTGCTATTGTATCATCTCTCCACAGATGCTGCTGAAGAGCATCAGAAGTGTAGCAATGGAGCTGTGGTGAGAGCAAACCTACCTCATTCTTCCGTCCTTTGCATGGGCTAAAATGTGACAAAAACAAAGAGCAACATCTTTTTTTCAGTTGCATCTGGTCATCCTTTCCACTGAGCAAGCAAATTAGATCACTGAACCTAAAACAAGTTGTTGCTGAAGACCAAGTTTCAGGCCATGTACAACAGAAAATGCAGTGTTTTTTTGATTTAGGGCAATGAGGAAGTTTGGTAGGGAATTTATCAGAGATAGGAACAAGGCATTAATAGCAAGGGAAAACCAGGTATAGGACACAGTGTAAAGGGGACCAGTGTCACCTCATCAGTATATGCAATTAAACTCTCCATTCGAAAAGCATTGCAAAAGACAAAACACCAACTAGCAAGACATTGGCAACATATCTTCTAAAAACTGATGTTTAAAAATAGTTCAACTCCAAATTTAGCTGGCTGTTGTTGCAATGCTGAGAAGAAGCATAAAACCGTGAAGGTGATGAAGAACTGAAAAGTCTAGTGTCAGTAGAGCCAGTTGCAAGAAAAAATATATAATGCTGATCAGTCACCTTTCTCAGTCAGAAAAAGACTTCCAGGCCAAACTGGTATTCTCTGGGCATGATTTACCCATCTCATTTGTGTCACTGGGTGCTGACCCTGTTTTCTCAGAATAGTTCCTCCTGTTGAGCTGGCCACTCATATCCTTATCTCGGACACATGAAAATACCTTGTTATACACTTGTTAAAATCTGCTAGCACAGTTTCCACAAGGCTTATCTCGTATTGTAATCAGGCATAGCTCTCATCTTGCACAACTGCTTTTCGACATTGACATTATTGTAATAGGAAAATAGGTGCAGAAGTGAGCCTCATCTCAAAAGTTATTATGTTACTAGCATTCAAACCCCTAGACAGTCCCTACAATTTTTTAGAGTTCATGTCAATCAGAATGAAAGGTTTTTACTTACTGCTGTTAAAAACTGTTTTGGTTAATTCTTATATACTATTGATTTTATCACAGCTACACATTTGCTACAGAGCTAACAGAGCACAGGACTCTACATCTTGGTGAACTTTCTCCCTAAGAATGTAGTCTACCTCTTATGGATTGTTTTAGCAAATCAGATACTGCTCTCCTGATTTTGTCACTTCAGCCTAACATCTTTTTTTCTTTAACTGTCTGTGTTTAACATGCCTGTGCTAGATTCTGTAAACCAGCACTGCCAATTTCATCCCTTGTCAGGCTGGATCATGACCTCTCTTGACTGCTCTCTGGTCCTGAAACAGGATTTATGGCTGAGATTACAATTTAGGATATTTATCCCCAACTTGACTCTATTGTCATTTCTCAGGAATAATTTTCTTCCCACTGTGTTTATAAGCCTGAAATGAAGTTGAGGACTTTCAGGCCACCAAACAAATTTAAATGTAATTGTTTCATGAAATAGAGCTGCTCTCTTGAGAAAACACTGGTAGAAATCCTGCCTGTGATATTAAACAAGGATTTGGATTCAGGAGCATGACTGCAATATTATCTCAGTGTTAAAATTGTTAGGTAAAGGAGGAAAATTTACACTGCCTTCAGAGCCCATCTACATAGCATAAGAAGAGTCAGACTATTTGTTAGACAATGTAAACCCTTATTCCAGCAGCTCTTTTTGAAATGCTCCATTTCCTATTTGATATTTTTTACTGAAATTCCCTAGAATTCATCACAACTGCTTTGTCACTATAACTCCGGGCTCTACCACAGAATGAGCTCAGCACTGACTGCAGGAATCACAGGTGTGAAGGTGCTCCTCAGCTCCACATTTCTAGTCCTTCATTAAAGCACAGACACCTGTAGCTCTCCTTGGGATGTCCACTTACTTACACAGACATGGTTATCACAGAGCTGACCTTAGCAAAAGTTTCCAGAGGACTGTGCCTTACCCCATTCATCCTTCAGTCCAATGCTGGCAAGCCTAGCAACTACTCCTAGATCACAGACCACATCTCCCATGAAGACAGACACCTGCCCCTGTGAAGTGAGAGAGGCCCAAGCACAGAATTGGTCAGATGCAAGTGTATGAAGAAAATTAACTCAATCCCAGCCAAAACCAGTGCATAGGTCTTTAGCAGTGATAATCACAAGGACATATCCTGGTTAGCAAGCATTCTCCTCATAAAACTATGCTTAGTTTGGTACCTCATTTTTGATTTTCTGTCATTTTTTTGTATCTAAGCTGGAACTCCAGGAGGGAGATGTCAATGTTTCCTGAATTTTCAGGGGGACTGCCTGCCTAACTCAGTGATATTGAACAATCCATTTTTAACCATCTTTGTTTATAAATGTTTTCAAGCCTCAACATCTCCTTAATCTACATATTTTCCCTGATAAACACTACCACACCTCAGTTAAGTATAGATGAATAAAAGGTATAGCTAATTATTTAGCACAAGCACATGCTGCAACATCTTAGGGTAAGTAATTCACAGAGCCGATCATGTGTCAGGATAATGTTATGCGAATCTCTAGCTTTTCACGTAAGAAGTTATTCTAATACAGCAGTTAGTTACATCCATGGGATACCTGGAAATTTGCTAGACTAATCTCTGACAGACATGGTATAAACTGCATAAAAATAAGACATGATTTCCAAGTGGGTGACAGAGTTGTGGCAGAACATGAACTGGCAGCAAACTTATATATGAATGCAGAGCTAGCTCAAAAATGCCAATGATAAACATCCCCTGAAACTGGTTGTGGGACACTCAACAAGGAATAAGACACAAGCTACATTTAATCTTATTTTTATTTTTTTCTTTTATCTACTGTCTAGAACTTAGCAGCATTTTTCTGCAGAAGCCATGTATTCATGTGAGGCCAAATTATAGCTTATAGCATCTGTATCTCCACCCTCAGACTGTTTATTCTGACTTTTTAAAACAACTAGAGGGACCACAGAGAGAAACAAAGGCTGTTGGGATGAATGTTGCAGATGCAACTGTAGATGATATCCACGTATCTAGAGGACTCCTGTCACTCTTAGCTTTGCCAGAGAATGCTCTCTGTAAATTCCTGATATCAATCTTCATGGAGAGGGAGAAAAAAACTAAGTATTTGAGCTTCAAAATATTTCTCCACCTTCCTCCTACTGGTTCTCTGATAGCATCTACAGTCATTGCCATTTCAGATCCAGCCTGCTGCTCTGACTTTTCTTATGGTCACATGCTTTTTCTGTCTGAAGTCCCAAACAATTCCTGTATAACATTATTTACTGTGAGAGAAAAATCCACCTGATACCTTTTCTGATACACCCTGGATATGTCTCAGCTGTCTTGCAATCTGTACTATTTGACAAGTGTATACCAGGTCAAATGACCCCTGGAAAGGGCAGAGGATGAGAAAAATGTGCTGTTACAGCTCTATCTGAAAACAACCTGCCAGCTCTGGCAAGTGGAGGGCAGACTCATTATCCTCAAAATTGGATTCACATGCTATCTTCTGCCCTTCTCCATTAGCATCAAGAAAATTCCCTGGTTTTGGCTCAGGAATCAGCCATCCAAATGGAGACAGCCCATTTCAGTATAGGAGGAAGAAAGGTGGCCCTAGTACTTATTATCTGAATGAAAGTACAACTATTTAAGCATGATATATAGGCCACTGATCATGAATTACAGTTTAACCACATCTGGCAGGATAAATCACACTACCCAGTTCTGCAGAAACCTGTTTCTTAGTTAATATTTTTCTGTGAGGTGGTCCCTTGCAAATTCTGATTAAATGTAAGAGTTGCCACTTTAAATACGCTACAGTATCTTTTGCAGAGAAAATACCTTCCACTCTTCCTCATCAGCAGTGTTAATCATAATTATTGTGTTAAAAGCAAGATTCGTTCCATATTAAGATTTGCTTAACAAGCTTCCTGACCTTCAATATTTTACTTCACATCATTCAGTATTATACATACACACAAAAGCACACAAGAAAAAAAACTTTGCATGCTTTCTTTCCACTTGATTTTGCATAAAGAAGTGCAAAACTCAAATAAAGATTTTTCTTTACCATTCTTTTCTTATTTCTGAGACATAATCTGCTGCCTTCTCCAAATTTTTTTATGCCTTCCCAGAGGACTGAGAAACTGGTCCATGGAGTTTTCTCAAGCCTTGAGTGTCTGGAAGGTGTTGAGTTAATTAAGAGTCAAGAAAAACAGACAAGGGAAAGAGTTTTAAGCAATCTGGCTGAAAATCCATGCACTCTTTATCACTACACAGTGCTTTTGTGCTTCTTATGATACAAACTTGTGAACTCTTCAGTTATCCTTAGAGTCCTCTGGGTAAAAGAGAGCACAGTGTCTGTATTTCTACTGGGAAACTGGAAGACAAATAATTTCAAAGAAAATAATAAACCAAAAATATTCCAAGCTTTATCTAAACAAATAAACAAAAAGGAGACCTAAACACAGTGTCCATTTAAACCTTGTTAAAATTTGAAATATTTGAAATAAACTGCACTTGCAAAGATTTTCCTTGTGGTATACACCCATAGCAGCCTTCAACTGCAAAACCAGCCTCCAAGCTCTTAAAAAGGGTCTTTTATCCATACTCCCCTGAGGGTAGAAATGAGAGGGGTAGGAGCCCAAGTGTACCCAGCCTCCTGAAGACATGGTAACCCAACAGCCAGGTGGCCTGTAGCCCAGGCATGTGATGAATAGGAAGCAGAGGCATCAGAAATCACAGGAAAGAATCACTCTTCTCGTTCAGTGGCTTGCCTAGATTTGTTCTGGCAAGAAATGGACACATGTACCAATAAGTGAGGTTGTTGTCTGACCAGAAAACCTTGTTACTGCCTCCAAAATTCACTGTTGGCTGATCTGGTCCAAAGCCTGATGTGACTGTCCTCCCAGCTGAACACTGTGGGGAAGGGCTGTGCACCATTCATCTCTCAATCTTATGAGTATCGTTCCTTTCTTCCTCCAAAATAAGTAATGCTGCTGAAAGGGTTACTTACAGAGAGCTCAAGTATTGTTTTAGACAATATATGCTATGGTTGACTACATATACATGGCCTCCAGCAGAAAAACTTTCAGGAAAATTACAAGGAGAAAAACTATGAGACACATTTCTTTCTTTGACTAATGAAGTAAGCACCCTGACAGGAGAGCTGTGTGCTATATTTATTCCAGCAGTGCTGAGTTATCTTCTTTAATACACAAGGCACAGGGGAAGGCAGATAGCAGATAATGCTGGAAATGGTAATAGGATGTGGAGTCAAATGACAGCTGAGCTTGCAGTGCGTGTTCTTCCTGGATCAGACCGGACCCCGTCAGGGGTCTGCCTGACAGGGACACGGACATGGAGAGTCATCAGCTACTCTCAAACTGTAGCAAGTTGAGAAGAGACACATAATCAGAGCCAGCTTAAGCTTTTCAGAAAGATATGAAGTCCTGTTTCTGCACTGCATTGCAAATCATCCTCTATCTCAAAGTATAAGCACTCTCTGCTCCATGGGATATCTGCTGGTTTGTATTCACCTGGTACTTCAAGGGCTAGGACACCAAGGCAGTGGAGAACAGAGTCACAGGGCCCTTGACAGGAGCACTGTCTGCTTCTCTAATCCTTCAAGGCTTTCTTGGACAGACAAGCACCGTGGCTGCCTTCCCAGGCATGCTGAAGCTGTACTCCTGCAACACAGAGGAAATGGGTTCCCCTGCCTCGCCATGTCTGCACTTGAAATAAGTAGTAGGATGTAGCAGAAATATTCTAGCAAAAATTGTGCCTGAAAGGGAAGAAAAGTAGAAGGCAAGTGGCTTTCCTGCTGCTCAGATAATAGTGCATCAGGTCTGTATTGATGGTGGCCCTGAGGACCAGAAGAAGCAGGGAAGCAGGTCAGGGAAGGCTTGATGTCTTCTTCATACTGGAAAATGTGTGCACAATAACCAAGGGTGAGCCAGGCGCCTTATGTGCTGGCTGCCTCAGCCCAAAAAACAGTCTCTATGTGGGGTCATTACATCTGTGCCTATGGATACTACAAGCTACCAGCAGCCAGAACAGTGGTACACTGGGTGAATAGGAGTGGAGAATCAAATGGTCTTTAACAGTATAACAGTCTAAATAGTTATACATTAGTCAGCATACCTTTTGCTGCGTCAAGAGGTTGGAATTTTTTCCACAGATAATTCCTTGAAAAGCAAAATCATCCAAGCTCCAAAATTATCTCATGTCAAAAAGAAATTGGATTATTTTTGAGAACAACGCTGCACCAGCAACTGGGTAGTCTAGGAGGGTAACCTAATACTTGCTTTTCCCAGCAGTTTTATTTTCAGCTGGTCTTCAGACACAGGCTAATAGGAAATGGTTTCTCTTCAGGAACAGTGAATGTCTTAAGGGGCTTTTGAATCCTCCAACACCTCCCTCCTCTCCAAAACTCAACTGAGTTGCTGACCCCCAACAGCTGCTCCACAGAGACAGCGTATGAACCATTGCACACCATCCTGCCATTTTTCCAGGCATTCCCTTCATCTATCATATACTGCCTCACCACCTAAATCTGTAAATGTCCTTGCTGTTTTCAAGGTCAGCTTTTATTCTACAGTGTTATTTCTGAGAAGTGTTTGTTTCATTTTCAAACAAAAGTCTTATTTCAGGAAGGTACACAATCTTACAGAGAAGGTGGATTTATTTATCACTGAAGAGATACGCGTTAAACCTTTTTACATTACTTATAGCCAGGAAGATAGATTATTGTGGCTGTAAGAGAAGAACAACTCTACTGAAAGAAAATGAAGCTCCAGCTAATTTGTTCTAGGCTACTAAGAAAGCCAAGGAAGCAATCCTCAGTGCATCATAAGACAAATTCCTCCCATTTATTTACAATATAATTCCTCTGTTGTACATGCTTTCAAAAGCATGTACACGCTTTGTTGTACAAAGAAATGCTATGGACAATGTCACAACAGCATATCTTGTATGATGTTCCTAATGATTTAATTTTCTGAGAGCATCAACATTTTTTTAAGAGCACTTATCCTGATGTGTTTCCTTCAGATTTATAGTTCCAGTCTATGGCTAAAACGTGCAGGATCCATCCAAGGTCCACAACTCTGTTCTCACTCTGATTTATGAGGTGTCCCTAAGCAATTCTAGCAGAAGGACCAGGTGAAACCATACTTCCCAACTGGTTACATGCAGAGCTGACTGAGGTTTTTTGATAAATGCTTCTTCCGATCTTTTGTCTGAACAGATTTGCCCATCCTCGGTGTAAGTGAAAACAGACAACCCTTATCTAAGGTTTCTGAGTTTGGAAAATAGGTTGTTTATGAGAGAAAGTTCTCCTTGTGGTGATTGGAAATGGAAATTGCTGACATGCTCACAGTGTGCAAACTTACTGGAAGCCTCACAGCATAATCTAGATCTCTCTTCCAAACATAAACTCCTGTTGCAATTATTCAGACAGCATGTCTGCACGATTGTAGAGAGACAGAGAGAGAATAAAAAATAAACCTTAAAAGAACACTAATCTGTAAATTATGGAGATCGATATTTGCATTTGAGAAGTAGAGTGGCCTGCTTATGATAAAACCTGTCTTCCATCATCTTTCCAAAGAAATTGGATTGCATGTGACTGCACCCCCTGCTGCACTGTGCCATGACTTACACAGGAGCACTGATGTGATTCTACTGATCTCTGAAGTTCCTGATACCTCTGTGATTTTCTTTATAGGTTTCTAAATCTATAAAATGATCTCTACATGGAACTGCACAAACTTGTTTTCAGGCTGAAGTGAGAGTCAGAAAAAGAAAATGGCAGGAAAGCTGACTCTGAAGGGTGCTAAATGCACCCAGCTTCTCATAGGGTCCAACTGTTCTTTAAAGATACTTTAAAGAGAGTGTAAAAGTAGCTGCCCTCACTTTAAAGGTGCATTCAAATCCATCGGCATTAGTATAGAGGAGACTGAGGCCCATATGCCTTAATAAACATTGAAGTACCCATTACCTCCCAGACAGCCCTTAGCCATTTGTATAGTTGATCCCATAAAGCAAGTACCCTGTTGGATCACTTTGAGGGACAGGCAGCTTTTTCTCAACATACTGCAGATGACTTGGTTCTCTTGTTCAGCAGTGTTTTGTCTGAGGAGGGTAGGACCAGAAGCTTTATATTCATGGAGCAGAAATGCCTTTCAGAAATACATAAAGCATGAAAACAAGGCATATCCATTCAAATCTGTATTAAAGATTTGCTTATTCAGATTAGATTTTCACAGTTTAGAACTCAATCCTTTTAAATGTCTATTTTAACATGATTGATTGACTGCTCCAGGCATCTGACAGATAACTGAATTCATAAGTTATTATTTTTATTCCCATGTTTTAACTAAAGAATGATGAATAACAACTAGCAAATTTCATGTCTGTGGACAAATATGCACCTTCACATTAAATCTGTATGAATCCATCTATTCCACAAATGCTACACAAACAAAACCATACTCTCTGATTGTTTACAAATACAAAGTTGCAAAACATAATCAAGCCTGGCAGCTATCAAGCATTTAAAGTGAAGTTAGTATAAACTCTATTTTAAGTTTATAAATATAGTAGAAAGTGCCAAAAGTTGGAAACTAACCATAGTCAGTGGCTTTATCAGTCTTAGTTCAGAAAAAAGATATGCTAACATATGCTTAGCTTGAGGCTTACTGACCTCTGGACCATAGTCAGCTGTACAAAACAAAATTTTTGAATATTCCCTTTTCATCTCTTCTAAATAAAGCAGGCTTAGGAGCAATTATATCAATATTTTACAACATTCAACAGGAAAATATGGGAGAGAAGAGACAGTCTAGACACCAGCTGCTACTCGGAAAGGTTTTCTTCTCTACAAGGTTTCTATATAACCTTTGATAAAATTGTAGTTTGTGTTTTGTATGATCCCAGCTCCTTACATCTTTCTTACAGTAACACAATAATAACTGAATTACTTGGTTTTGCTCTTTTCTGAAAACACAAATGTTCTACTATGTCATTTCAAAACATCGCAGTATTGCCCTTCGTAAGCAACCTTTCCTGCTTTGATGACAATCATGGATTTTACTTTCTAGCACAATTGTTGTTGCACCACATACAGTGACAACTTGTTATTCCTGGCTCAAGGGACATTATCTTCTTTTTTTGGTCTTCTAATCCACCACTGCTGCACTCCTGAAAGGAGAAAGAAAGCAAGAATTTCCTATTGTTCCACAGCTTTCAATCACTGCATGGAATAAAACCACAAGAACAAAAAATGTGTATGGAGTAAAAATTATGTTATACAATGTTATATATTGAAATCACGTATTTATATTTTTATACTGAATTTTATGGAGTTATGGGGGAATCAGCCAATATAAAAAAGATAGATTCATAATTTCAGACATCTTAATGTCAAAAGACTCAGTATGGTTAACTGCATAAGGTGAAGCATGCAATCATTACTACATAGAATTAATGCCTAAAGTAATCTTCAATAAATCATTCCTGAGGGCTTTATTCTCTTATATGCAAGAATAAGCAGGCCGACTCCATATTCTTTTTCTATACCGAAATTACTCAGAAGCTTTGGATTTATTTCACATCCTGTTGTATGGAAGCGAATCAACACAGACCTCCTGCAAGGCACAGGATTGTTCTCTGCACCTTAGCCTTAGTGGAAGGTGAGAAAATATGCTTCCTGAACTTGGGCATCCCAAACAAGGGCACAACAGCAGCATGTGTGAATTTCATCTCCTTGGCTGCATGACATATTCCTATGGATTTCTTCACAGGTGACAGCAACCAGAAAAGCCTTCAGCCCAGTAAACTCTTCCTCCTGTCCATTCTTCTGATATGCTTTTAGACCAGAGGCAGTATAGAGAATGACAGAGATATGTAGGACTGTATTACCTGTGAGAATGAAAGCTCTTTTATCTTGTCAGAAAGAAAAAAAAAAAAAAAAAAAAAAAAAGCGTAGTAGGGGGAACCAAGTGCTGGTGCAAAATGCTTCTTTACACACTTTCCTCCTTTAGCATGGCTTTTCTACTCCCACTTGGGAACTTCACAAACACCTCTCTCAGCAGCTGGCAATTTCCACTGGTGGGAGTTGCACAGTTAGAAGTATTTGTGCTGTTGAGCAAAGGTTTCAAGTAGACAAACCTTCTCATCTAGAGTCTGGACATAGGATGGAGCTGAGCTATGAGGCCCTCTGTCTTTAAATCATTCTTTGATCAATAAATCTCAGTGTCTCAAGGACAGCTTTCAGATCACAGAGGTAGTAGAGGTGTACAGAGATTTCAATTACCTTTTGTGTGTGGAGTCAATAAGACCAAGTCCGTGTTTCAAGAATTTTGAAGAATGTCTTGCTCCTCCTTCTAGGGCCACTAAGATGCTACCCTTCAAGTAGTAGTCTCTGAAGTTTTGAAAAAAAATGTATTTGTGGCTAATCATGGCTGGACATGTGTCTTCAGCTTCATTATGTTCTTATGTAAGGATTTTGATGGCAGAACAGCAGGAAAACTCTGCATCCTTGCAATTCTTCAAAAAGCAGTGAAAGACAGAGGCTCATTGAATACAGAGCTTTGAAGAATCATGGTTGCTGCAGCATAACTTTTTTTGCAGATACTCTTGAGCATATATCCTGTTGTAGACATTCCCAAAGAAAGACGAGACAAAAGACTACCCATGGTTTCTGCTGGACACTGGTTATTTTATTGCCCTCCTAAACTTGGCACCTGACCCAGTACCTAATTCCAGTTCCTAACGTTTTATAAAGATTAGTGACTTACACCATGTCACTGCTTTGAAGGTTTCTGACTTGGCATGTTTTTGATAGCAGAAGAAAATGACCTCTGAATTCTGCTTCAGTCAGCCTTGTCTCGATGGAGAGTTACACTCTTAGATGCTTTTCAATCTATACTGATATTGTTTGGGATGAGACAATGACCTTTAGGAAACCCATCTACAGCTGAATGTGCAAGAAGTGACAGCCTGAAATGGTATGTTCTTGTCAGGGTAATAAAGCCAAGCTCCAAAAAAGATCTAATAAATGCAGATTCCTCTTCTTTCAGTGGAGACTGTAATTTCAGGGAAAAGGCAAGCAGGTTTACAAAAACAAATCAATCGATTTGTTTATAGGGAGTGATGAGAACACGTTGGAAGTGAATTTCAGGTGTGCTCTGTTACAGCTGAGAATAATGCACGGGTTAAAGGGTCAGTCATGGTGCCTGCAGATCAGGTATAGTCCTGGCTACTTGTTGGGTTTCAGAAAGAGAGTTCAGGGTGAAAGGACACAATCACCATTCTTGGAAATGTTCAAAAAGATAACCCATAAGACATGAGAAGACTGAGTAGTTAAAATTGTAATTCTCCTTTGGAAAATTTTCAATACCAGTGATTAAAAGAAGACTGAGTATAACTGCACCATATAAGATTTCTGAGACTATGTCAAGATAAATAAACGATGAGGGTGTCTTTACTCAGAGATTTTACAGTGATGGTCTGGAGGAAGCCCACATGTTATATGGCTGCATTTGGTAATTGCTTCCGTTTGAAGAACTTGTATTCCTGGCAGAGCTTTTCCTGGTCTGCAACATAGTTTTCTGGACTTGTGAGAAGTACTTGCTCACCCATCAGCCATCATGGCTTTAGGTCTGCATATGTCCCTGATATTAACAGACAGTGTGTGGGTATATTGATAGCTGCTTGGAAGTTGAATATCTGATATATATATATCAGTCAGCCAACACTACCTCAAGTCAGCATAAGAGTAGTTTTCCCTTTTTGATTCTAGAAACTATCCTGGGAATTGGGGAATTCATTGGAGAGACTGGTCTCTGTTTCACTGAAGGAAAAATCAAACCCATGACTCAGGATTTAGGCTCCCTCCAGAGGAGAAATTCAGACATTTCTTTTAATCCCTGATAACATAAACCTGTCATAGGGGATTCCTACAAAGCATGGACTCTTCATGATTGGTCACAGACCACCTGTATAGCAGTTGCTGACATGTTGGAAATGAGGGGAATAAGAAGAATTTTGCAAATATCTGTGCTACAAATCATGATGATGATGATGATGACACAATGGCACCTATTTTTCAAAATCTTCTTTATGTGTTTTGTTGAATGTAGCATGTGAATCCTGCCCAAATAACTCTTACAGGCAGATAAAGAGGGGAACTGAAGAGAGGCTGTGATGCAAGCACAGAAACTGGAAGGGAGTATTTCTGGCTATCCATGAACTTGCAATGGACTCTTACCATGGCCCAAGCATCCTGCTTGTTTGTGCTTCTGTTGATAGCACAGCCTGTAAAATGTTGCCCAGACATACTAAAATAATGACAATGAGAAATTTAATAATTCCAAAGGCACATCTGCTTGAAAAATTCTAGAATGATGACTTATTTGTAATATCAAGTAAAGTACAGATCTTTTGTCTAACTGTCATCTCAAAATGACAATGAACTAAACCCTTGGTAATGGGTTCATTTATCCAGCCCAGTTAAATTCCAATTTATCTTTCTAATTTGCATTACAGCATCACAGAAGGAGCAGTTCTTAGGGTTCAGCGTGTTGCTGTGAATTATTCAATGTGAAGCTGCCAAAGCTTTTTGTATCAGATTCATAGTATATGTTTGGCACAATTCTGTATTCATTATTGCCAGAAACAACAGGATATAGGAATTAATTAGATTAATTAAAATCAATTTGTATAAATTAAAGATGACCTTTGTTCTCCTTCATAATTTTGGTAAATGCTTTGCCTATGGCTGACAGAAACCCAAATATTAATGTATGTTTTTTCTCTCACACAGGAATTCACACTTATTACTTAGTTATACTCACAGAATCCTACAATAATAATGGATTTTCTCAGATTATTTGCTAGTACTATATAGTGTAGTATCTGGGGCTGATGTTCTGCCACAGATCATATTCCTATAAATAGCTCATGCAAAGAATCATGCTTACACCCAAGGGGGTGCTTGGTAAGGGAAGAGTCCCCCTAGCTGTTGTAATCCGACATTTCTCAAGCCTGCAGTACGTTAATTTCAGGAGAGAGAAAGATCTAAAGAGAAATTCAGCATCTCGAGCTTTCTTCTGATTACACTTATACCATATAATATCTATATTTTCTGACTATGAGGCCTCAAATCACTTGAAAAATAACCAGCTTCCATAGAAGATAATGAAATCCTGCTGATTTTATACTTGTAAAACAGAGCGTGTTTTGGCACACAACTGTTTTATGTAGCTTTTAAACGGGATTTTCTCAGATTATTTTCTAAAATGTATATAGTGTAGTGCTTATTCTTACAATCGGTATTTTTAGTGGAAATGATGTCCTGTGTCAAATTCCATCACATCAGAATTTGCATTATATGCAGAATATCCACTCTGGAATATATTCTCAGATCTTCCATCAGCCTGTGAGGGGCTTGAAAAAAATCTCAGCTTCACAGTACGTCTGTTTCTCCATCTCTTAAACTGATTCATACTCCTCTTTCTTTGCCATTTTGTCACTAGCCATGACAAGCAGCCAAGACTCACCATTGCAACTACAGAAAAGCTCTGGTTGGCAACAATTTTTGGGGGGACAGACATAGTCCAATTTTTTTTTTTTTTTTCATTTTGATCCCAAATACTCAGTTTATAAGCATTGGAAATAAGATATGGTAGATGCCCATTAAAGCATGTTGTTGATACTATAGTCTCAATACAGTTACCAGCTTTCTGACCCTGTGGAAGTTTCTTGTGTTGGTGACAGAACACATACAATGTCTTGCTCTGTAAGTCTCAATTGAGGAGAACTTCAACAAAATTCTATAAAGTCCTGTTTTGAAATTCTAATCCCCAGTGCAATGACCGAAATCAGATTTTTGCAAAAGACTATTTGGTAGTGTTGTGTAATACATGATTTCATATATAAAAATAATATTTTTTTATGACATAGAGAAGATGTCATTCAGGAAACAGTGTCTGACTCAATATATAGAATGTGCTCTTTCTATTGCTTAGTCTTATAAACAATACTTTTAGTGGAAATTATGTCCTGTGTCAAATTTCAGCACATCAGAGTTTTCATTATTTGTGGAATATCCACTCTGGAATATATTTATTTCTCTGGAATCTCTCCATATTGCAACTGACAAGGTAAAGAACAAGTTCAAGCACAAGCTGAATCACACATATCTTAAGCAGATGATTTACATGTACAATATTTTGAGAGATGGATAAACTGAGATCTGTGAGGTTCCTCTGGATTATGAAATATTTCATATGGTAGCTACTTTCCCCGAAAAGTAGTATTTTAGTTATTGCAGCCTACTTTTTTTCCCACACGCTGTGCCATTAACACATATTTTCCTTTCACTCGGTGTCTTAAATGTAGACCAAGAAGAAGAATGACTGATATATTGTACTTTCTGTCCACTAAATGTATGAATGCATTTGCAAGCATATCTGTATGCACAGGAGTGTAGAGCATAAAGACCCCTCTATTTCAGATTGACTGGAGAGCTAAAAAGGAAAGAAATCCTACTTACCTGCTTACCCTGTACGTACACTCTGTTGGTTTAAATGAGCTGCAACATCTCACAGCAGCTGAACCAAACTGAACCCATCCCCCATCAGTGGCTCATCATCAAGGGGAGCAGAGAGAGAGCCAGTATCAGGTCTGTGCTGGGGAGCCGGTTCATCCCCTCAGAGATGCCAAGGGCCATCTGCAGGGCTCCCTGGGGCAGAGCCAGCCCGAAAGAACACTGGGATCTCGAGAAGATGATCTTTCTTTCACTCCAAAACACGGTGGTATTGCAAAGCATGTTTGCAGCCTTCAGTATGCAAAACCCTCTAATAAGTATACATTTAAATAAAATGAGCACAGGCATTTGTACACATGCTAGGCCTGCTGTCTGGCTTTTCCAGCCTGAGTGACAGTGACAGCATCTGTGCAGAACTGTAGTAGAGATATCAAGCCCTGAGGGCCAGAGTGCTTAGTCCTGCTGAGCTCTTTTGTTCTTCAGTTTCTGTGGTCTATAAGAAATCAACAGACTCAAATTTTCACTCCCTTTCACCTTGTCATGCCCCTCTTTCATTTGCTGAAGGAAACCAGATGTATCCAGCCTCTTATGGATCAAGAAAGCAAGCCTTTAGAAGCCTGCCCCCTACAAGATCTGTTTGTTCATGCTTTTCCTTGGTCTTGTGCCATGACAGCAGTGTCTTCTCCGGGTGCCTTCCCTCCCTCAATGACTTCTATCCTACCATGCCTTGCCTCTCCATCTGCTCCAGCAAATGGCAAAACTCACCAGGTTTTTCCCAAAGCCATTTTTCTGAAGTCAGTATTCCACTTCCAGGCCTCTTCTTCTGCCTTCTCACAAATATCCACAGTTTGCTGTGCCTATTTGATTCAGGGACAAACACACAATCCCTTGCTTGGAAGTATGCACAAATGCTTTCCGTGACGATTGGTGATCTACCAGAAGGCATCCTACAATAGCAGCTTTTGCCACAGCATAATCAACCCATCTTGAACATGAAATGCAACATGGAATGGAGTGGGATACAGTGCTATCAGTAAGTATTAAAATACTTTACTTGATTGTGTAAAATGTAGCACGGAAAAATGAAATACTGAATTGAAAATTAGCTGCAGCCACAGCTGAGAGAATTTGCAATATAATTCTAACTGTGTCTTCAAAGAAAAAAGACTTAAGGTACCATCATACTGACAAGACAATGTCACTGTCTCTGAAAAGGGATGATTTGGGACTTTCTTAAATTAGCTCTTGTGTGTATCACTAGCACCAGCCCTTTGTTTTTCAGCTTACATTTTGCACTCCTGCATAGCTAAGGATCTCCTTTCTGTGAGTTTTAGATTCTCAGTCTGTCTTGACTGCTCTTCATTCACTTGTGAGCATCACTAATAAAACACTCAGTAAGCTGCCTGTTTTGTGTGTCAGGGAATAGCTAGGTTCTTTTAATCCTGTTGACAGGCACTTACCTGTCTTTTTACCAGAGTACCTGGAATGCTTTGTAACACAGAAAAGAGACTTTTAAAAACAAACAAACAAACAAACAATACTGAAAAGACCAGTCCAAAGGGAAGGGCTAGGAAAATGAATTATGTTTAAGCAGTTGATAGTATTCAGAAATATTCCCTAACTCAGGACTGTCAGAGTTGTGAATACAAGCTGTTGGAAAACAAAGAATAGGCTGGAGAGTTCATTGTCTCAGTTCCCAGAAATTTTAAGCTCAGGCATGTACTGAAATGGTGAATCTTTATACTTCATATTGAATGCACACATGGATCTGACTGGACCAAATGGTGTCCACTTCAGTTATGCAACTAGTCCAGTTAAATTCCACTGGGATACTGCCCAAAACATCAAGATGTGCCAGGCCGAGCCTTCTGTTACAAAAAAACCCTACAGAAGCAGAAATAACAAAGTCAGGCCCAGCATTTACCGACTAGTGCAGACTCATCTCATGCAGTATGTTCTTGATCAGAATTATAGATACATGACACAGCTAGAAAATAATTGATTCATTATTTTAATGGTAAATTAAGGCAAATTAGACTCTGAAGAGGTTAGAGAGCCATAAATTATATCTGCCAGAGTGAAAGCAAATAATACTTAGCATTAAATCAAATGTACTCTTGAGGCTTCACTTGTGAGCCCTTGCTCTTACAGAATGTCTTAACTTAGTTGCATAAAAGACCACCACCTTCTGTAGGATTTCATTTTAAACTAAAATTATTTTAATTTTAAAATTGAAGAAATGTGTTCAAATCTAGTATATTGCTATATTTAGTGCTACTAATATTAACTGCTATTAATAAAGTGCATGGTATCTGCTAGAGCCAGCAATTAATTTCTTAGCCATACATATCTCTCCTGTGGCTCATGCCAAAACCCCACATCAGTCTGCCACCACAGCCTGCCATTCAGCTGATAGCAGTGCCTCCACAATCTGTTCACTCTTCATTTAGTGCATGGGGTTGGATGTGACCACAGCCAAATCAAGAGCATTTATGCTTATTCCAGGACCTCAGGCCCATACGGAGTGCAGAAGTCACTAAGGCAGACTAGGCCATCAAAAGCAGCTCTGATGATAGTAGTGTGTTCAAGTGGCCATGGATGCATCCTGGCCCAAGCTTCCTGCCAACAGAATTAAATTTTGGGCTGACATAGGCCAGTGAGCATAGAGCAGATCCAGCAGATATCACTAGGCCAGGGAAGGCTAATACAACGCATTGTAGTACCAGGAGTCACCAGCACAGACATACAGGTTGTCTCTTCTCAAGGCCACTGGGCAAGATTTAGGGGAGGGCTGGCAGCACCTTCTGGATGATGAGTGCCAAGATTCCTGGCCCAGAATTAAGGTCATTTGTCCTTAGGAGAGGAGAGACATAGGTAACATCAACCTTGATGTCATCCTATGAAAGCTCACTCCAGTATCTGCAGGAATTTTTTCACTGACTTCAACAGCAGCTGAGAGTCACCCCTGCTTCTGTCAAAGAAAACTGAAACTTTGATCTGATTATTGAGAAACTCTAATGAAAGATAAGTAATTCTGAGTCTCAAAACTCTTAATATGTTAATTTCCCATTGATTCCTTGATAAATCAGTAAAGTCAAAAACCCTCAGTAACCCTCCCCTTTTAATTATCAGACAGTGACATAATGAATTAAGTCTATTGACTTACAGTAGGGGGTTGCATAATGGAAGTGCCCTTGGAAATGCATGCTTTTGTACCCTTCATGTTTCCCCATTGTAATTCCATAGATTTATACATCATCAATGTGCTATTTTGGGCTAATATATTGCAAGGACATTGGGGTGGTGACAGTTTATCAATGACTTTTTGTCCTCCTTTTTTTCATTAGTGCTATTTAAAAAGGCACGCTATTTCTGTCAGGAGCTTCCTATAAATGTAATGGATTTTACAGTATAACCATAATAGTGCAGTATTATGCTTGTCCCTTCCTTGTATTAATTATGATCATATTTGCATCCAGGATGCAACCTTATCTGAATGCAATGAAAATTACGATCTTTGAAGGAGAAAGGCTCTAACACAACAATTGTTAGAGCTGTCCCTGGAGGTAACGTGACACTATTGCAAGTGCTGCCTAAGGGCCAGAGCAACACCTTTCTTAATCCACACAAATATATCTCAAACAATGTTTCTCTGGAAATGGAAAATCTGCATTGTAATGTAGATTTGGGGGTTAGTCTAATTGCTCTTTTTTTCACCTGTGCTTTACCTCATTGGCATTCAGTCAGTATTATGTATGACCATAAGCAGGTTCACCTCACCGTATTTTCTTTTTAAAATCAGTCAAAATAGGCAATAATCCATTTTTCATACATATTACTTTTGCTAAGAGAGATTTAACAGTTCCTTCTTTGTCCAGAATCTACCTGAAACAGCCTAATATTTTTCATCTACCTACTTCACCTGTGACAGATAAATAAGCTTTTGATTTTTCCTGGGCTCCTAAATCAGCAACACTAATTCTCAAATGCTCCAGCTCTGAGAAGAACTGGAAAGGCACTTAAGTTAATTCTTAAAACCCACTTAGTGAGATTAAAAGTATGGCTTATGTCCATTTCAAGAAAGAAATCATTATCTCCATCTTCAAGGCCAGATAACTGTGTTTGCTTGTAAATAGTCAAAATTAACAGACTATTTCTCGTTTAAAACACATGTATAAGAGCCTTGTTAAATCTTGATCTTTGAGTCATATGTGTACCAGAAGAGCAGGGTGCTGCCTGGAAATGTCACTGTCCATGATGCTAACAGCCGAAATAAGCAAATCAGAAGTTCACTGACTTCAAAAGTATGTAACTTCAATATTTTTTTCTGTTTCATAAAAGAGAGGTGCATAGGCTATGCAAAACTTCAAAGCATTCAGTCCTTCTGCAATCTTTGCCCTGGAAAACGAAAAGCCAAAAGAAAATCTGCAAAAAATCCAAAAAGTACAGAGTTTCCTTCTCCGGAGATTTATTTTTTTCTTCACCAGGATATATTTTGGAAAGGGGCATTTTTAGAGGATTTAAGTACTTTTCTTCTTGATACTGTATGCCAGGTAGAAGTTATCAGGTAAGACAATGACTTATGGTGTGGATGATAGATAGTCACAAAGATCCTTACAAAATAAAGCTGCCAGATCTCCTGGGGCCGTCGGAGTCAATGTGTAAAATGAAAAAGTGCAGGTTTGTCTTGATTTTCCAGGTGAACCCATTCAATGGTATTAGAAAGGTACCTCGTAAATCAACAGCTAGAAACAGTCCTTATAACAGCAGAATTCCCACCATGAGCACACCACTAGCTGCAGTGAGAACCAAGAGGACCTCTCAGTGTGCTTTACTAACCCATGTTTTCCGCCAGTGGATTTACAGGTAACATGGTCTTGCTGCAGCATCATTTGGGGTTTCTCCATTCTGCACAGGTAAGACAGGGGAAGAAGGGTAAAATGGTGTTGACACTTCATCAAATAATTATGTACTGCAATGTTTACAGTTAAAAACAGGGCAAATTCTGAGAGAAAATATTAGCAATATGTCCAGTGATACTGCTTTGTGTCACGTGAAGATCATCCCCCTACAGCTTTCTGATTTCCAAGAGCAAACAGTGATGCATCAACTGTCAGGGCCCTGAGGGCACCAATAGGGCCTGAGTACCTGCTCCCCACCACCACCATCACCACCACCACCACCCCCCTTCACAGGATCAGGAGTCCCATTTCTACCCAGCCTGGGGCCATCCATCCCTGCTTCAGTGATGCTGCAGCAGTGCCAGTCCCTTGGGGAGTCAGCAGTCCTCATTGCCCTCTCAGAGTTGGCAAGAATTAGATCCCTAAGATGTAGGTGTGTCTGCTGTGTGCTGGACACCCTTCCATCAGAGCAGTTTCCCTGAAATGGCACCTCTGTTTTGCCATTCTCATTGTGAACCAACAGAAAATGCTCAGCTGGTAAGGATCTCTAGTACTCTGATGTACCTTTATAAGCCCCACACTGTGGCTATTAAACCTGAGGGACAGACCCTGAGGACACAAATTCAGTGGCTTCATAATATCACTGGAGTTTTCCAGCTGCTTTTCAAACATGTTTTCATTAAGTATCCATTCATAAGTTCATCATTTAATGAAAGAAAACAGTCAAATGGGGAAAAAAGTTTCAGAGAATTGAATATATATAATTTGATATTATTTGCTTATCTGTCTACTGATAGATATAACTTTTTTCAGTCATTTTTAAGAAAAAAATCTCATTTTCTCATGTGTGCGTACAAAGACACACACAAAGAAATATGCCAGCGGAGGCAAGTGCACTCAGATTTTCTTTTCCAAATAACAAACCAGGCTGCTTGAGGCTTTCCAAATTCAGTTAGATGCCCTTTGCATTGCACAGCTTCCCGGACCCATCTGTACAAGCTTCTGTCACACAGCCATCCTTAAAGTGCAAGTATTAAAATTTAAACTAGGTTGTTTGCAAAATAGTTCCAAGACTGTCCCTTTGTGGAAGTACTGGTTTGCAGAACATCTGTTGCCTTCAATTGTCAATACAGAGCCATTTGTTTCATCTCAAAGCAATGGCATTTCCCTGTGCTATAACCATGCTCCCATGAATCAAAGGAATTATGTTAAGACCATTCAACCATTATTGATCTTTTATCTGGGGACTCTGTCTTCCTCTGATCACATATTTATCAGCATTAATTTTGGCTTGATTTGTAATAGCATGTTCTCTGTGATGATTTTCACTAAATAGGAAGACACTCAGAATCTGAATGGGTAGAATGGCTCAGTGTGGATTTATCAGTGGTTTTGGCTTCATTTCTGTATGTCCAAGTTGATCCATTGTGTTGAAAAAGCAAATAACTAGTAACTGTGTCAGCTTCCCTTTGTCTAGCTTGAATTCCTCTGAAAAGGAGTTTCATCAAGCAACTCCAGCCTGGCCCATAGTGATTTACTCCTGTTTTTCTTAAGACTTGACCTTTTTTTACTCTTTCAGCTTTTGTTGGTGTTAGTCAGAATTCAGTATAAACCCAGATAAGGTTTATATTAAGTATTACTTAAGTTTCATCACTGCAAAGACAAGGCAGGCTAAGGGTCAGATGTGAAAACATGATTCAAATGCATCATTACTGAGATGTTTTATTTATGGAATTTCTTTTTCTTATCTATGTCATCTCCAGAAAGAAGCAGGATTACTGAAGATGTCTGAAAAGCATGAAATTAAGGGCTTGATTTTTTCTCAGACAAGTTTGTAGAGAAAGTGTCACATTGGTCCATTCTGACTTAGCAGACTCTCATGTAATAGATCACCAGGATGCAAAGCAGTGAGAGTTCAAGTAAATCCCATCTTGCAGTGGTGTCCTCAATAAAATTCTTACTGTAAAAGCTACTTCCACTTCTAAATTCAAAACATCAGGACAAAAAATATGTAAAGATATACAACATTGGTAAAACAACAGAAACGTTTCTAATTCATGTGATGTTCTCAAACTCTGTGCATCATATAAAGATCAGCAGAGAAACTCCTAATCATCATTTTAAAGAAAGTTTTACATTTTAGTTTAGAAATTTGTTGGAGTGAATAACTAAACATATTATATGTCAGGAAATTCCCTCTAGCTTCTGAGAGGCATTAGTATACTTTGCTTTTTACCCTTTGCAGGGAATGCTTTACATTCAGGGAATAATGAATCAGTTAAAGAATCAATTTACAAGAAGCATTGGAGAGTCTGGGGAATTCCTCCTGACAGATTGCACAGGCTGAGGCTGGATATCCTATTTCTAATGAGGTATGGCCACAACATCTTAAAAGACAGATGGTAGTGTGAACTAGCCAGTTAATTTTGGACACTCAGAAGACAAGTCATTGGAACATGTTTATGGTAGAGATGCCTGCAATTAAATGACATGAGGACAATGGAGGGATCTTGACCTTGCCTGTCTCCAACAACAACATTTTAAAATTAAAATAGAAATAGTTTTTTTTAACAGGAGCTTTGAGAAATTCATTTTCAAAATTAAAGCTGAGCAACATTAAGCATTATATTAAACTACTGCCTTACATTTTGATTGTTCCCATCAAGAATGACATGAGAGACATTAAATTGGGATGTGTATAATAGACCTTTCTGAGTCATATACACAAAGGCAAGCTGCTTTGAAATACTTTATTGGAATATCAAAACTTTGTATAAATTATTAAACTAATAGTATATGTCTGCTGAAGAGAATTTATAATTCTTTAAAACTTCATTGGAGAATCAGGTGTTTATTCAACACTTGTAGATGGATGCAACATCTGCATGTGTGTTCTCATAGGCAGGTTCAGCTCTCCAGCTCTCTTTCCACAAAAATCACAGCCAGCTGTTCTTCTTCCACTACAAACCAGTTGCTTAAGGTCCCCAGTGAACTTAGATTGCATGAGAACACCATGCTATTGTGCTGAAAGGAGGTACTGAATTAGGCATTTAAGACATGCTAATAGATTGTGCATATGTAACTTTTAGCTTTTCACAGACCTAGACCGTTAAATGCACAAAAATGGTATCAAGGCAGTGGTCACATGATTAGAATCATGAAATAAGGGCCTTTAAAAATTACAGTTCCAGTGATTACATTAGTTTGAAGGATTCTTACTGCTGTAGAATTTTCTGCTCACTTGACTTCACAATGGAAATGCTAGTAATCATCATTCATTTCAGCTGCCCCAGTCATTTCACCTGAAGCACAGAAATCCTTCTGCTTGTTCTCTCATGCACATATCAGACTGCAGAGGCGGTGAAAGGAGTGCTGTGTGACTCCACCAGTAAAGGAGAAGAAATAGGATACCTGGAAGGAAACCTAAGTTGCTTCTTGTTAGGAACAATGCTCAAAATATGTAAAACTTGCAAGAAAAGCAGCCCAGGAAGGGGATTTTTAATAGTTGTGTGTAAACTACTATTTCATAATTAATAAGGTAATTTTTCACTTAGGAAAGTAAAAGCAGGAAGACTGCTATTTCATGCATAAATTTCTTGAAACACGTTTTTCAGTGAGAAAAACTATCAAAGCCATCTCACTCTTGTGGCCAGTATCCATCTTGAAAAATCAGCAAGAAAATCAGTGTGAAAAAACACTATCTGGATTCTTTGCTTGACAGTACCTCCATTTTTACAAACTCTAGATTCAGGAAAGAAACCCATTAGTAAATACCATTTTCCAGAGAGAATAGATGAGTCCAAGGGAGATGACATGCAAAGCAGATTCCCACTTTGTGTAGCATGTTTAGTGTTTGGCTACAAATGCAGTCTTCACAGAGACTACACAGAAAACATCTCACATGGATGTGAGAAGGGTTGAGGGTGCAACATAATGAATATTGGAGCATTCATCCTTCCTGAAAAGCAGCCACTCTCTGACTGCCTGCGAAATGATTTAGCTTTTGCACTATTTTTGCAGGGCAGCACCTTGCAGACATCACACAGGTCAGCATTTACCAGATGCGGTGTAGCACAAGTACACTGGGATCAGTGAGCTCCTGAAAACCGTCAGGGAACCTCCCAAGGCACAGACTGCGGTTCTGGGCATGTTCAAACCAATTAATTAATGAAGCTGAGAGGTGCAAAGTTTTAACATTTCAGAATTCTGAAAACAAAATGACCGACAGCTCTTTCACTCCTGTTTATCTATTCAAAAAGTTAAATTTTTGTTTCTAATGTCCAAAAAGTCAGTGACTTTCTTCACCAAGCTTTATTTTTCAGCTGAGAGCCAGTGGAAGAGGTGCAAACTGAATTAACAGCTAGTAGGAGGAAGGAACTGTCTTCATGTTATAATTATTTGGATTTGTAGCTATAAAGGCCTTTCCAAGAGAATAAAAGGTAACTTAATTTATGATATTATGATGAAAATGGGGGAAGAAAGTGATAACTTGTTCAGTTTTCAGACTTCTACTGGCAATTTTATTTTGTTGTAAATGTATCTCCTTCCTACATCTGGCTCAGAAACTAGCTCATTAAGTACTCAGAATTGCTGTAGGGTAGAGAAACCTGTAGGTTATGAAGAAAGAAGCCCTTGTGGATTTCTGTTGTTGCCAGGAATAACAAAGCTAGAAAAATAGATCTCTTGGGCTAGGGTTAAGGTTGAGAAAGTATTCCCTTCTAGGTATAAATACGAGGTTGCTTTACTCTTAAAAATCACAAATATATGTTGATTTCTGAGTAATTACGACAAAAGGTCATCAGTAATCCGTAGGAAAGTTATCTAATATTCTACACTGTAGCTACACTGTAAAATATTTTACACTGTATCTACAAGTAGCATTACTGATGCTCCATCTGTTCAGCAAGTTCACATAGAAAGATTTACACAAATTGAACAAGATAACCACCTTCAGTACCCTATAGCAATCTATAAATCCAGAAACTGGCTTTATATGTGTGTGGTTTGAGTGGGTGGGGGTGGGTTTTTTCCTTCCCCAGTATTCATCCTTAACCTTAAAGGCCATTGTCAAGTGTCTTGAATTTTTTGCTCTCTGTAGGAGATGTTAAAGCTGACTTCAGGGTTACTGCTTTAAACACTTCAGTCTGGAAAATATCTCATTTTCTCATCTCCTAATATTTCCTCTCCTTTCCATTAATGAAGTGCATACTGATTTTTAACTAACAGAAGCACCTTTGCTGGACTGAGCAACAGGGTTTCCAGACAGCTAATGATTACTTGGATTTTCCCCAGAACATTATTTAAAATTGAATTCTTCTTGTCATAATGGAAATTCCTTAAAAGTTTATCCTCATAGATAAAATGATTTGATTAATAAAAAAATAAAATACATGGTGATTAAAAAACCAAGCCAATAGCCAAGGAAATTAGCTGGGTAGGTAGCAAAGTTAAAAATCTACTGAAGTGCAGTTGGGCCTCATTCAGAAGAAAGAAATTTGACCCAAGAGAAGTCAGTTGGGAATATAGCAAGCCACCACTAGCAATGTGCAGGAAAAAAGATAGAGCAACGAGGGAATGTGGAGAATAATTGCTGGATGTAACACAAATCTGATTAATTTTTAGCTATTACAGAAGTGAGAAGTCATGAGCGAATTAGTAAATCCCAAGACAAGTAAAAACTAAAAAGAATCAACAGTGGAAATAAACTAAAAGAATTCTCCGAATAATCCTTTCCTGTCATTTCACAAAAAAGTTACACCCTCACTGATCCAGGATCAGAAATTTCAAGTGGTGACTATAGGCCAGGAACAGAGACTCAAGATAAAGAGAAGTACAAGAAGAGAATCTGGAACAAACTGGCAAACTGAACAGCAACAGCTCACTAGGACTGGCTAGTACCTATCCAACAACTCTGCAGGTGCTGAAGACAGAAGGGATTTAACAGCTAATAAAATATGCAATCTCTGGTTAAAATGAGCAGCTATATTGGAGGCCTGAAGGGTAGCAAATGTTCTAGGACTAAAAAAAGTAGTAGGGATCTGGGGAATTACAGATCGCAGTACTTTATTTCACTATCAGTTAATCTTGTCAAAACAATAATTAAAAATAGCCTTTAAAAAAAATAGTCTTCTAAATCACCTCAAGGAATACGATAGGATCAATATATGGTAGAACCCCATGTCTTTAATATGCATAAAATCATTGAGAGAAGATGAGAATGGTGAGGCAGGCAAATTTGCAGATGGCAGAAAATTATTTCATTTGGCAAGACAAGAGAAGGTTGTAAGGTGTTCTCTAGGGACCTCATAAAGATGTGTTAGTGAGAAGCATAATGTCTAAAAATCAGTACTGGATGATATCCAGGAGCAACAATTGAAAGGAACAGCTTAAACTATTCAGTTACTCTGAGCAAATTGCTGACCCAAATTGGTTCTGGAGCCAAGAAATCAACAGCATTCTTTTTATTTAGTGAAAGTTTGCATACACTGTGAAAGATCTATGAGGTTTATAAGATCTTATGGTTTAAAGTATAGAACAATCATTAACCAACAGGAGCTACAAAGCAGTAATATTTGCAGCAAGTCTTCATCTCTCTTCAGGAAGGGCAGGCTGGAGGATCCAGGTAACTAACTAAAGGCTGATCATCCTCACCTCAGTCCCTCAGAAAGTGATGGAGCAAACTGTTGTCATCAGTGGTGCAAAGTCCAGCTGGCAGCCAGTAACCAGCAGCATCCCTCAGGGCTGGACACTGGAGCCCATGTTGTTTAATGTCTTCATTACCAGTCCGATGGCAGGAGAGAGTGCATTCTTAGCAAGTCTGCAGGCAAGACTGAATCAGGAAGAATGGCCAGTATGCCAGAAGGCAGGGTTGCTTCTCAGAGAGACCAGGACAGGCTGGAGAAATGAGCAAACAGGAACCTCATGAAGTTTAACAAAAATTTATGCAAGATCTGGGCTGAAATAACCCCATGCAACCATGCAACAATACAGACTGGGAAGAGACTCTCTGGGAGGCAGCTCTCTAGAAATGCACGTGCAGGTCTTAGTAGGCAACAAGCCAGACGAGACAGCAGTATGACCTAGCAACAAGGTCTTGAATATACTAGACAAAAGTGTGGCCAGCAGGTCAAGGGAGATGAATATTTCCCTCTGTTGAGCACTGGTGAGACACATCTGAGGTGCTATGTCCAGTTCTAGGTTCCCAGTGCAAGAAAGACATGGGCATACTGGAACAGGTCCAGCAAAGGGCCACCAAGCTGACCAGGGACTGGAGCACATGATGTAGAAGGACAGACTGAAAGAGCTGTCTTTGTTCATCCTGGAGGGAGACCTGGATTGCTGCCTACATCTACCTGATCAGAATATGCAGAGAAGGTAGAGCCACACTCTTCTCAGGTGCACAGCATTAGGGAAAAAGGCAGTGGACACAACTTAGAAGATGGGAAATTCCAAGTAGATATAAGGCAAAATATTTTTACCATAAGAGTGGTCGGTTACTGGAACAGGTGATCAGAGTGGTTGTGAGATCTCCATCCTTGGAGATGTTCAAGATTTGACTAGACATGTCCCTGAGCAACCTTATCTAAACAGACAGCCTTTGAGCAATGAATTGGATTAGATGACCTCCAGAGGTCTCTTACAACCTAAATTATTATGTTTCTGTGATTCTAACTGCTTTCAAAACTGTTCACCACTAGTCATGAACCTTCCTTTGAAGCATCTGATACCCAGCTGTGTAAGAGATGGTGTACCAGCTACTTTACACCTCTTTAGATCCCACAGCCTGTTCTAATTGAGTGAGTAGTGCAGGGCACAGAGGCATGCTAACAGTCTGCCTACATGCAGAGGCAGGCAAGGCATGCAAGGTGCCTGTGACTGAGCATGAAAGAGTCCATGTGGAGCAGCACACTGACAGTAAGATGGCTTTAAAGCTTACCTCAAAAGATAGTAAAGACTTAGCTTTAAGGCATTTTCTGTCTAATCCCATATGGCTGTTCCTGTCTGTTTACCAGAAAAACTCTTCTAGAGGGATTTTTAAACAAACAACAAGATAGGTTGAAATACGGGAAAAGAAATAACCAGGCATAAAGAACTTCAGACATTCAGCATTTTGTCCAGATATCATTTGATGGCCCTTCTTTGATGAAGCTGCTTTTCTTATAGTATCTCAATTGAAAGTGTATTCATCCTATTATTGAAAAGTCACATGTACATTCTCAAAAGTATGGAGGGTAAAAGGGAGAAATATCTGAACTCATTAGCAATTTAAAATATATATATATTAACAACTTCTTTGAAGATGATGTCTCTAATTGTTGTACTGGCGTTTCAATTACGATACAGTTGCGCCAATCTGGAGAGGCAATTTAGAGCTTTAACATGAATTCCTAATTACCTGGTAATGTTTCCTTATACTTTTATGAGTTAATTTCCACTGATATGCAACTGTTTGCCTGTATTGTTGCCTGTGGTAACACAAATCAAAATGTTCCTCTGTCTAAGAATACAGGGTAATAATTGTTCTGAAGAGTGAAAATTATTATAGTTTATTTTGCACGGAATGTCAGTTAGAGGAATAATGAACTTGATGAAGGACTATAGCAAAGAGTAGCAATATTGACAAGGTGTTAGTATAGATTCGAACAAGACAGACACATCTTCCAGTTTGGTGCAAGAAATGCTGCTCCATTGTTTGAAATCTTCCATAACTAGATGAAAGAGTCAACAGCATGTTACAGGTTATATTAGAATAGAAAACATCGCAATCACTAATAAAATGGAGGGAGAAGGAATCAAAAAGGAAGAAAACAGAAAAATGAGGTCAGGTTTTAAATATGTAGACTGATGCCTGTGAAGGGAATAATTCAAAACATAGAAATTCACTGGAGTGGAATATTTTAATACATGTAGAATTGAAAATATTTTAACTTGTGCCTGAAGATCAAAACAGATATCTGCTTGAAGTGCAATATTGCTGTATAAAACACTGTGATTGTGGGGAGTGATAGGCTTGTAACACATGCCAAGGAGATGATATCTTCTGTTTATCACAATGGCAAACATCAGCTACTACACTGCATACGTATCCAAACAACGCTGCAGAAGAAAAATATCTGAGAAGGATTTTTGAGAAAAGAGAGGGAGATTATTTGGATGCTTCTATTAGGTGAAAATCTGCTGAGAGCACATTAACATGTTTTATAAACCCTTCCTTGTCTTTGTAACTGGAAGACATGAGGACAAACTAGGAGCCATGAAAATCTGTATTTCAGGTAGGGCTACACAGCTAGGTGTGTTTAAAATTAGCACCCTTCTCTCTTTCTCAGACCTTTAACAATCACAAAATTAAACCTGCACTCCCCATGTATTCACATTTTTAGTTTGTGAACAAATATTTCTTAAGCATATATTCCATCTAATATGAGACAACCTATCAATGAACTTTCTCCCTTCCACCATCTTTCCAAAAGCCCCAATTGTTTTAATGCTATTGTCTATAAACATGTAAGAGAGTTTGAGAGAACTATGTTTTTCTCAGTCTTAAGATGAGAAGGGTAAGAGATGGATCTTATTACTGTCTTCAAGCAGCTAATGGGGGGCTAGAGAAAAGACAGAGCCATACTCTTCTTGAAGATGCATAGTGAAAAAGATAAGAGGCAAAGACATCTGTTGCAACAACTAGAATACTGATTAGATGATAGAAAAAAGTCATCTTCTTGCAGAAGGGGTAGACAAACTCTAGAACAGGTTCTTCTGCAAAGGCTGTGAGAACTCTTTCTTGAAGATATTCAGAACTTGACTGGTGAAACCCTTGAGCAATGTGATCTAACCTGTACCTGACTTCAGTGTAGGCACTGTTTTGAGCAGGACCTCTAGAGACGTCCATTCCATCCTAAATTACTCCATGATTCTAACAAACATCTGGAGGAGAAACCCACATACCTGATATCCTTCATAAGACAATAGTGTTTACAGGGTGAAAGTGAGTGACATATGTGGGAGCAGACATGGCACCAGATCGGCAGACAAGTACATCAACTGCTGCATCTCATTGCCAGACTCTGCCTTTGCCACAGGTTTTTCATTCAGAGTGGGATTCTGTATTTCTGTCATGGTGATGGCAACAGGATTTGAAAAGTGATAATCAAAAGCTAAACTATCTCCACAGGGAAAGAGGAGTACTCCTCTTGCTGTCTGTCTTCAGGTTTATTTTCTTATTTTTAATAAGAGCTTCTTAACTTAGAAAAAAAATAGTTTATTTGAGAAATGTATGATCTGTTTTCTCAATGAGGACTTCCTATAACTGCTTGCAGCTTACTTAAGAATATTCATTTCTTACACTTCCTTTTTTCTCCTGATAACCTTCTGATTTGCAGGGGCTCAGCTGCAATAAGTTCTTATTAATAAGATTCACAATGCACATCTGAGATACTTTCCCTGATTTGAAGCAGCTTATAGCAGTAGCACCAGCAAATTTTACTCACATGTTGTAATTCTAATATACAATCATAAAATTAGCCTCTCCTGCCAAATGGCAAGGGCTCTGCCCAGTATCAAGTTGAATTCAACACAATGCTAAAAAGGAATTTCCAGGAAAATGCTCCAAAACCCGCATGGTTATAGATGTATTAATAAAGCAGCAAGTGTTCCATACAAAAGTGGATTTAACAAAGAGTAAGTAAAAGCTCACAACTCCTTTAGCCACCACATTCAAGGACAAGTTATACCACTCACAAACATAAATGCAAACCCCATTATTAAAATAAGGGCGAGGTTGGTTCAGAAGCCCATGAGGATATTTGTGTTATACGGGAAGTGAACTACAGGGATAGCATGGGCTTAAAACAGTAATTAAAGTGACTTCTATGCCATTTTTCTGACACAGTAGGGGTTTTGGTTCTGTTCTTTTTTATCTTGTGCGGCTAGAGCAGCTAAATCACTTGTTTTTCCCACCACCACAGCAGATACATCAGAATTTTGCAGTGGTTCCCTGTTGAACCCAGCCTCCCACTCCCACAGGGGGAAGACCGGGGCTTGGAAACCCCAGGCACATCTGACAAGGGCTTGTGGTCACAGGAAAGGGAGAGGAAGCTCTGCTGTCACTCCTCTATTGCTGGAAACCACTGGATATTAGAGATGATGGAAAATAGGAGCCAAGCACAGACATTTCATGCCACACCTCCTGACACGGCATTGGGTGCCCACACATCCCTGGACAACCATCTTGGCAGTCTCAGCTGCACCTTGTAACTGTGCTGTGCCAGCCAGGGACAAGGGGGAAAGACAGTCACAAGGCATGACTCTTTTTTCCACATGGCAGCATCTCAGCACAAACTACAGAAGCAGCAGAGGTAATCGAGAGCTGAAGAGGAAAGAGGGTGCAAAGTGAATGGAATCAGGAGGGTAGCAAGCTTAAGAAGTGGGACAGCAGTGTGAGATGAAGGATCTGATTACTAGAAGAAGACAACTGCTGCATCAGAGGGATGCACTGGGTCAGGAAGGCTGTGAGATCAACAGAAATACCAAGCTGGAGGTGCCCACCATGAGGAAAAAGCAAGTTTTGATGGCAGCTGTGGATGATGGCTCAATGTGTCAGACCTCAAGGGTTGCTGTGTAAGCAATGGTCCGCTGACTGCTCTGAGAAGCTCGAAAAGGAGAAACTAAAGCAGCACCAAAGTAAGACACAAGAATGAGGAAGAGTAAGTGTGGCTTTTGTTAGAGCAGTGTGAAGTATTCACCATCTGATATAACTTCTCCAAGTGAGCAGCCTGATGTATTTCTTTTTACCCAACCAGGACACAACCAGCCACTCTTGCCACTGTCCATGAAAACTAACTTAAAAAAAACCATTAATCTATCAATGTTATAACAAACAAATGGCAAGATGAAACATTGAAAAAGGATTGTGATAAAAGACTTCATTAAGTGCATTCACAAATTTGCTGATGTTTCTCTACTTCTTGTACACACAGCTGAAGCACTCTGGCCTCAAAGCAGTCAGAGACCTGCAATACAAGTCTCTGTACAGAAAAATACTACATTAGCAGGAATCTGCAAGAAACTATTTTATCTTCTTCCACACACCTAAAGTACCAGTGAAAAGCCCTGGGAATCCTGTAGGCAACCCATGGATGAAAGAAAGGAGTCTAGTTATACTTTCATTACTCATGCTGTGAATTGTGTAAGACTACTTCTTCCTGTGTCATACAACAGGGTTGTTCCTCGGCCACTCTGCCAGATTAATTGGCTTATCAGCTGTGAATCAGGGACTCACAAACAGTTTCTTGGACTTATTTTTTCTTTTCAGTGCTCCCCACAAACTGCTGCATCTGCATGCAGCTGGGACAGGGTGGGAAAGGTACCCTCCAGCTAACAGAGGAGAACACAAGTGGCCTGTTTGGTTCCTATAGAAATCAGAAGGAATAATGATACTGACTCCAACGGGCCTTTAATTATCAGGAAAAGAAGGCTTTTGAAGAGATAATTACTGCTACAGGTCTCAGAGTGTTATTTACTTACCCATAATGGTAATCATAGCCCCTACGCACCATTTCATTTTTCCATTCTACAGTATATATCAAACACTTTGCAGAACTGTGAGCACAGGAACAAAACACAAACAAGTGTAAGGAGGTCTAATTAGTGAGCTGATGTCTCAGTCACTCACCAGGCTGATCATTATCAGACTCAGTAATTTCCCTGGTTATTCTATTGCGTTTTCCAAAAGGAAAAAAAAAAAAAAATGGACACAGTGTCCTCATAACAAGGGACAGATTCTGCCGCACTTACTCTTACTGAATAATATCATGTCCCACAAGATTTTCATACAAGTCAACCGAGAAAAGGGATTTGACATTTCTTACAAGTAACAGGAGCTTCAGTAAAACACATGCCTGGCAAAGTATAACACAGTGTGAGCAGGGGTGGAAGAATAAATCCAGCATAAATCCAAATTGTTTATTGACCTCTTTTTCACATGACAGCAGTGATCTCAATGGCCACCTAGATGTGTGCTATGCAAATTTAGAAGTATCAGTGTGAGAACACCAGGTCATAATTGCAACCTGTCATAATACCTGATATGCACAAAAGTACTGGTGTATCTCACTGAAGTGGTGGCATGACATATCACCATTTATAAGGTCATTTCAATAGCTGCATGTCCAGTTTGGCTTTGTGAGTAAAACTGTGACCTCTTTCACAACATTTTTACATCCTTCTTAAAGAAAAAGAAACATTTTTCAAGTTCTAAATAATTATTGGACTGGAGAAAACTGGACTATCAAAGTAAGGTGTTTCTTCCTCCCAATCAATTCCCTAATTCGGTCTTATTCACCAGTTCAGAAAGATCTTGAATATCCTGCTTCCATACTGAAGATAATTTCCTTGGCATAGCAAACAGACCATTCAGAAGACTCATTACAAAGAGGCTCTCCGAGCAGCAGAGCCTGTAGCCTCACACAGAATCTCAATTCCTTTTTTAATCACAAATAACTGAAAACCTTCCAGGCAACAACTTTCAAACGTTTTCTCTTTAGGTATTCCCTCAACTGGAAACGTTAATCTCGAAACTCATATGTTTCTATTTTTAACATCTTCTGGAAGGTTGGTTTGGGTTTTTTTTTTGTGGGAGCTTCTGAAATAACACCATCTTTTTACCAATTAATCTTCAAAATTGTTTTCCCAAAGAGTGTCTTTTTAGATTTCTTGCTGTTGTCAGTTTCATTGTAACAATATCCTGATTTTAATCTTCAACTATGCCTTCTTTCTGAGGTGATGCTTCAGGTTATATCACTAACCTTTTCAATAGATATGAGAGTCAGAGGTAGGAAAATGCAGGTGCTGAGTCTTTCCCTTTTTTCCTGACATTCTGACAGCAGATGAATTCAGATTGCTTCTTTTCCTTTAGGGGCTGCTTGGGATACTTAGAAATTCTTCCAGGTATCAAGGACTAGACCGTATAAAATGCAAACCCTTTCTGATTCCCCTTTGGAACCAACCTGAGGCTACTTAGGTGCGTGCAGAGCTCACCCCCTGAGAAAATACAGCAAGATAGAGGTATGAGAGGTCACACTCTCTATGAGGAAATCCCACTCAAACTGTCTAGCTTGTCAAAGATACCTTTATCATCCCCACATGTTTATACCTCTGCTGCTAAATAAGAATGCCACCTGATGGATCTGGGTAGGGCTATTTGGTGTTGAGGTGAATTTAGACTAGAGGCACGTGACTAAATAACATTCCTAAAATCCTCAAGACCCCACAACATTGGGTTGTAAGAAATAGGGTCAAAATTGCAAGAAGTAAAGCAGAGATCCAACTCCAGTCCTCAATACTTGATAGTCAACACTTCTAAGAGGTACTAAGTCTGCAAAACCAGATCGTATTCTGCGTGACAAGAAGTGGAAATTTAGCTCTTTTCTGTTCTTTTTAGTAACTCTGGTTGTTGTAGAACATTTATCCACGGCCTGAGTCATGTATATACAAATCACACAGAGACTGTCCCAGCTACTGACAGCTCAAAGTCTAGGACAACGCAAGGGTAAAGACAGATTCCTTTCTGTTGATGAAAAGGCAAAGGCACACCACTTAATGCAGTTTAAACTGCTCGGCACCAAACAGCCTGACTGCAAAATATAGGCCATCCATGGTATGAACCTGCACTGTCAGAGTGGAGCTTCTCTCTTTACAGGAGATTTTTAAAAAATATATTAACTGTCAGATGACAACTCTTTTCTCTGTTGAAGGTGCTAACGAAACTAGCCCAGAAACTACCCCTAAGCACAGCTCAGCTCCTGCTATCACGTAGTGGGACTGACACCTTACCACTAGTCAAGACACTATAGAGCAGTGAGTTTTCCAGAACACCAGCTCAAAATGTTACTGGCATTTAAAATTCTACACTAATTAAAAGACCTGTTTTTTCTAACTTTCTGCAATAGTAGTCTGGTTTTCCCACTGACATTTCATGGGAATGGATGGAGTCCTTCTCAACAGTCAGGGTACCTCGCACCACCCTTTTCAGGGGCTCATGAGTATGGTTTTTGCACTAGTTTCCTCGATAGGATCAGTGTCTCAATGGCTGTTTGACATCAGAGCTGATAAAAGTTGCAAAATGATGTTACAATATTGCCAGGGCTAATTTGCATGTGCGAAGGCTTGAGAATATGTCTGGATTCAGATGAATGGAAAGGTTTCTACAGCATCAATCTAGCACAAAAATCTACTTAGCTTTAACACAGCTAAGAGTTCTAGCAGAGTGGTATGGGGGCCTAAAAAAAAAAGTCAAAGGTAATAGGTAAGTGTTCACACAGCTGCTGAGTTTTTACTGACTTCTACCAATGAGGCACCATAAGTTCCTCTCTTACAATGATAATTTCAAGCAGAAACAGACAAACCCCACACCCTCCACAAACTTAAAACACCTATACTAATATGCAGACATATAAGGCAATAGCCCACAGACCTAAAGAAATTTATTTTTCCTTATCTCTGCATATGTTTCTTACTGGGCTGCATGGATCAGAAGAACATCTGATCAGAGGAATATCTGATGCAAATGGTGCCTGCAAGAGGGCTAGAGCATTTCCCTTTGAAAGGAAAACAACATTCTACATTTGGAAGTGAGTCATTTCAGTATTAACACCATTATTTACACATATCCTCTAAAGACGTGTTTCTTGATACCTGACTTCTGTCAGAAAAGCTGATTTGCACAGTTTTACGCACCCTCAGTTCCCAAATACACTGCGAAGGTACAAGTTTATACATTATTCTTACTGAAGCAAATGGCTAAAGATATATCACTTAAGGGAAAAAAAACCAAAAATTCCCATTCCGGGGGTCTCTGTTTAGCCAAAGTTTTCACACCTCTGTCTGAAAGCTGGGTAGATTAACTGGTTTAATTAAGCTTTTAAAGGGACAATGTCTGACAAAATAATTTTCTTCTTTCTGAAGAATTCATTCCCACTTTATGACCTGGGAAATCCTGATGTATGCTCAGAATTCATACCTGGTTAGCTTTATTTCTGTTTGGTTTTGTCCTGCCACACAGTCTTATGCCTCATAGTCTTGCACTGTAAAAGACAATTAATTTCAAATCCATACCACTGGTAACACCAGCATTAGTTGAAATGTAATTTCATTGCAATTTAAAGCTTAATATCACCCAAAGTTTGCTTTCCTGTGATGGAGTTGTAATGAATTATGCCCATTAATTAAAAAAACGGGCATAATGTTTTCCATCTGGGAGTCCATAGCATTGCAAATCTGCTTCCCCAAAGTCCTCATACCCTGCATAAGATAAACTGTGTCTATGAGAGTCAGCACAGCTTTGGGCATAAATAGGATAAGTGCCGTTCAGACAGAGACAAAGGAATATAACGAATTTTTTATTTTTCTTTATCAACTTCTCAGGGAACAGTGGTTTTTAACCTTGCCAGATTCCAGATGCAAGTTGTTCTGAGTTCTCCAGTGCAGCCCTCCACTCTGCAGCACAGGTATAAATTCGTGCTGAGGGCAGAACATACCAAGGCCATGGGTTTTGCTGAATGCCTGAATGGCTATATGACACCAGACACTTAAAAGCGTTTGAAGATTGACAGCCTCTTCACAGTGATGGCGCTCCATTTGTATGGAAGGAGACCTAGCAGCCATGTTACCGGTTATTACACTTTGAAGAAGATACTCTGTTTTCTTTTGTTTTGACTGAAGTTCTCTACTATACTAATGATGGTTTAGGTCTTGCTGATACCATAACATTATTAAACTTCTCTAGTCAAACTCACTGCTGGTGTGGATGTGCTAAACCAGATTTTTTGCTGTTTGAGAATGCATTTATCTATATGTTATGAAAAAGAAATTTATATGCTTTTTTCTATTATTTTTCCATGAAAATCAAGTCTACATTTTCTGACATTTCTCTCATCTGCAAAGCAAAGGCATTTTCAGGGTATCAGTGATGTCTAAGGTTTTGTAAGAGTGAGGTTTTGACAGCTGACCTCTTAGTAACAGTCCCTGCCTCTCCAGACAGACACTTTCGTGCTTAAAGGCGTTAATGTTTATGCTTAGAAAACTAACATGTATACTGACCCACGGCAGCTGACTGATACTCCAACCCACAGGTGTTACATTTAAGGCCCAGTGAGTTTTGAGAATGGCAAGGAAATTCTTCCCATCTGGCTATGAAGAGAGAGAATTCACACACAAGGGCTTGCAAACTGATGCTTTCAAGAAAAAAAAAAAAAAAAAAGTAAAATTCAACCTAGATAACTATCAACTGCAGGACCCCTCCACCTACTATGAGAACAGATCTCCCAAGAGAGTCATCAGCATAGAAGCACTTTAATGTTTTACTGCATTCATATATTTTTGCATTAATACATTCCAAAAGTATTTTGAATGACTATTCCAGTTCCTTGTGCCCTTGGTGGATCTGTCTGACATTTAAAACTCATTCTCTGTTGAGGATGCACACAGATTCAATGTATTACATAATGAATATGAAAGGCAATAATGCCTAAACATATCCCTACAGTGTCTTTATCCTCAAAAGGAAGATTCAGATCAATGTAAGGCAAGGTGGAAAATGTTTGCATAACAGTAAGTGACAAAAAACTTTCTCTTTCTCTTTAAATAATTTGACAATAGATGAAACTAATACTTGGGAGAGGTTTTCTGTTATTTACAGCAATCATTTGGGACTTTTTTTAGATCAAAACAAATTGATTTGGACACTAATTGTTGATACTGGAAAGCATGAAAATAGCCTTTTCTTGGTTGATTTCCATAATGCTCCACTGAGTGAAAGTGTTAACACAACACAGGCAGGGAACACAGAAAATATTAGTAATGTTCTGCCAGAGTTTTCATTCAAAAGAGCCCCAGTCTGAGTCAACTTTTAGTTTAGATCAAAATAATATAACTAGGTGAAAAAGTAACAAGAAGAAACCGCTGAAAGGACTAACCATTATTCTTATCAGCCTCTTTGCACAGTCGTGTCATCTGTCATTGTATCTTTGCAAATGTCAGTATTTTCAAGGTCCTTCAACAGGTCTTCATAGGCAGAAACTGTTTTCATTATGTTGAATAATTTATACTGTCACCTCTTCATTCATGTCATTTTCCTGATCATTTATAAAAAAGTTGAGTGGCACAGATCAGAGTGGGACCTCATGCTCAACCTTTCTTTCTGCACTGAAAACAATCCATTTATTTCTTTTGTTGTTTTCTGGCTTTTAAGCAGCTCATGAGAGCATTCATGAGAGCACCTTCCTTTTTCACTCTCTGATAGTTTCATTTCTTTAAGAGCCTCTACTGACAGACAGTTCATGTACACTAGATAGACCAGACCTTCCTCTGTTGCACCTCTTGAGCCTTTCAAAACTCTAAAGACTTTTTAAGGTAATACTTTCTTTTACAAAATTCTAATAGAGTCATCATCATTTAGTAATATTTATTTGTGTGTTCATTCATTTCATTATTTGCTATTATTTTTACCAATCTGACAGATACCTTCTTTTCTACGTAGTTCTCTAGAACATCCTTAAACCCAGTCTAAATAAGTTAGTAACATTTTTGTGCCTTCATATTTGCCTGGTACTGAGGTTCTTTTGACTAGAGGTAACATACTGTTATCCATTCCAATACAGCAATTGTCTGTCTGAACTCCTTTCAAAGACCTGAGTAAGCATCATCTTGTCCAAAAAAAGTCTTAAGATTTTTGACAATTGATTTTAAAGTATATTCCATTGATGTCTTAGTTTTCAGTGAGTTCTTCAAACTCTTGTCCCATTAATGATTATAACCAATTTAGGAATATTAATAACAATTTTTGTATAACAAACTCCGATGCATGACATTTTTTTTGCTCTAGTCTTATTGTCCTTGAGTAATCTTTCTACGCTTAAGCCAGCTATCAGCACCATGGACTCTGGCAGGCTTCCTGCTTCCGATATCTTTTTAAAGTCATCTTTTTATGGCTAGTTTAAATGCTTTTAGCAATTTTCTCATCAAAATCTTTCTTGGCTTGCCTTGCTATGACTTAACTTTTAACTTCCCGGAGTTTATGTCTATTTCTACTTTCCTCATTTAAAGATGTCTTCTTATTTTCAAGACCCTCTTGTTTTATCTTCTTTTAGCATGGCATTTTTCCTGTTTGAAGATACTCTTCAAATCCTTTCTGATTTATGATACACTTACTCTGAACCTAAAACATTGATTTGTGATGCTCATTAACTCTGACACAAAAAATTAGTCTGAATCTTCAGTCTCCATGCTGTCTGCAATATTTTTATGCTTTTAGCCACATCTTAGTTAATCATCTTCTCACTTTTGGGTGGCTTTACTATCATGCCAATTTGGGGTTTTTTTCACTTACTAAGGTATTGAATCTGATGACGCTGTTATAGGTGGCTGATAATTATATCTTAAGCCAGTCCCTGTACATTGTCCAAGATTAAATCAGGAGTGGCTTTTCTACAGGCGGGACAATGTCCTCTAAGGAGTATATCTATTTAGTGGTGTTTGAATCCTTAACCGGTGTATCATGGTGATATAACTTTCCTGACTCTAAAACAGACCAGGGAAGTTAAAACATTTTCTTCTTTGCCCCAGCCTACTGACAAGGTCTCCCAGGCATATGGGGAAAAATGTCATACCCCTTCTGGGAAATCAGCACATTGGAGTGCCTCTCTGAAGTGCTGTACAGTATTACCCACAGCATGGGGAACAGAGGGAGGATATGGAGGTCTGTGTGCAGTTGCAGGGTTACAGTCTTATCAGCATGTGGTGGGATAGCTGACACAACTGGAGTCCTTCAGATAACTGGAAAAAACCTCACTTTTGAAGACCCTGGTATCTTCTGAAGTGATATAGGGTGGCACAAACAATCCAGAAGATTTCTGGAGTGCATTGATGACAACATCCCAACACAGGTGTTCAGGAAGCCAAGGAAGATACCCTCCTGGACCTCATACTTAGAAATGAAAAAGCCGGTCAGGGATGTGAAGGTCAGGAGCAGCCTTGCCTGCAGTAACCATGAGGTAGCAGATTTCAGGATCCTGCGGGGAGGAAACAAGGCAAAAAGAAGGATCACAATCCTGGTTCAGAGATGTGCTTGAAGAATCCCATAGGATGCAGCCCTGAAATAAGAGAGGTCCAGGAGAGTTGGTTGATTCTCAAGGATCACATCCAAGCTCAAGAACGGTCCTTCCCGACAAGCAGAGTAATCAAGCAAAGGTGGCAGGAGGCCTGCATGGATGAAGAATGAGCTCCTGATTAAACTCAAACATAAACAGGATATGCACAGGAGGTGGAAAGAGCAACAAGTGACCCAGGAGAAGCATAGAGACACTGTCCAAGCATCCAAGGGATGGGATTAGGAAATCCAAAGCCCAGCTGGAGGTGAATCTGGTGATGAATGTGAAGGGCAACGAGAAGGGTTTCTACAGGTACATGAGTAGAAAAAGGAAAACGAAAGAAAGTATGTGACTGCTGCTGAATGGGGCAGCAGCCCTGCTGACAAATAGCACAGAAAGATTGCGGTACTCAGTGTTTTATTTGCCTCAGCCTTTCCTGGTAAGACAGGCCTTTAGAAACAGATTCCAAACTCCTGAGACCAGTGGGAAAGTCTAGAGCAAGGAAAATTTGCCCTTGGTAGAGGAGGGTCAGGTTAAGGAACATTGGACGTACACAAGCCAATGGGACCCAATGGGATACACCCATGAGCGGCAAGGTAGCCTGCTCGGTGGCATTGCGAGATCATGCTCAATTTTCTTCAAAAGGTGGCACAAATTGCCCTGATAGACTGTACCATCTCTGTCCTTGGGGCTTTTAAAGACTCAGCTGGACAAAGGCCTGTGCGATTTGGTCTGACACTAAAGGTGAACCTACTTTAGGATAGAGACCTTCTGAAATCCCTTCCCATCTGGATGACTCTGTAGTAAGTAGCATCCCATGGTTGCTGACTCTCCAGTCACTGGCACCACTGGTAACATGGGCTGTCATTCACACGGCTGTCATGTTCTGCTCTGCCTGTTTAGATGTGGAATTTCCACCCAGAGGAATCCCATGGTACAACTTGCTATATCATCTTGTTTAATTTGCATTGTCTGATACTTTCTGTAATTTCTTTACCCTCTTTCCCAGTGGAAATATCTACTCTATCATTCCTATAGAATTTGTGTACTGCTAATAGTGTCCTTCTGAAATTCTGCCTTCCACCTACTTTCTAAGTTGTCTACAAAGTCATTTTTTTTAATTCAGACATCCTATTTCACTCATTTTAACTTTCAGATTTACAGTCCAAGTCTGTTGCCTAAAAAAAAAAAAAAAAATAAAGCCATGTTTAGGCTCTAAAAATTGGTCTGTGTATTTCAAAAGTGTCAAAATACCTCACAGATGTGCATGGGAGCTGCTGACTCTGCTAATGAAAACAAATTCTTCAGGCACTTAAATATGGACTTTAAGCATTCATGTCTGGCAGAATAAAGAAAATCAGACAGAAAATGAACAGAGCTTTTGGGCACATCGTTTTGCAGAGAATACCACTCTTCAAAGTAATCTAGAAACGTGGCACACCGTGGGCAATAAGGAGATGGGCTTTATAAAACATATGACTCAAAAATAGATCCCACAAGTCTGGGTTATAAGACTTTATGAAACCTTGCTGAGTATCTAGCTTTTAAAATGGATGTGCAGCATTGCCTTTCCACAAACAGGTTTCCTCATATAGAAGCGATAAGATTATTAGGTAGTCAATAATTACATAGCATTTAAATATTTCTATAAAGGAAAAAATTCCTTTTTTTCACCTTGAAAACACACGCATAGTTGTAACTATTGTTTACAATTTGATATACATTTCTATAATATATTTTTGACAACAGTACTTGTTCATATAAAACTGGACTTTTTTAGCACAAACCTAATACTGTAATACAGTTACCAAAAAAAAAGAAGAAAATATTTTAATGTCAATTTAGCAGTATCAGATTATGCATGTGCCTGTAGGTAAAGTTTGAGTATATGGGCTCCAGGAAAATATGATTATAAGACTGATCAATATATTATTCCAATAACCAATCTAACCAGATATTTCTGGTGCCTGGCATAAAGCAAACATAATTATTTTGACCAAGACATTTTTTGTTGTTGCATGAATTCCTTGTACCATACCGTGTGTTTTCTGAGAAATACTTAGTGTGGGAATTCCAGTGTCCTGTGATTTTTGTCTTTGCTTTTGTCTTTGCTTATTTGTTCTCACACAGTGAGTAGAAAAATGCAGACTCACAGGAACTAATGAGGTAATTTGTAAACCCGTCAGCAAAAGACATGAGAATTAATCTTAGTGGTGGTCTGGTGAAAGGGGAGATGAGGATTACAAGAGCCTCGTTTTACCACTGCATCAAAATCCATATTTCTACATCAAGTCAGGCTTTTACTTGCATGGGCAAATCTCAGAGCTTGACATTCCTGCTCTGCAGGAATACATGATCACCAGCCAACATCCATCCACAGGAGGTCTGAAATAACACTTGAATTCCCTCTTCCCCTAAATCCCACAGGAAACTTCCACTTTTGCACAGCATATTTCCTTCTTTGTGCCTCTCTGCCAGTAGTGCTACACAGGGTATAAACTCTGTAACAGATGTGATATTCCATCTCCAGCCCTCCTATTCTTTACATGAATGTCTGCTTGGGGCCCCCGTAAAGGAGACTTCTCAAGGATGAAATTGTGCCAAACCCCATAAGGGCTCTTTATTGCCATATTACTTTTATTCTATATGATTCTTAGCAACAAAAACATGTTTTTGAGAATGTATTAAGTGACAAAGCAGGACTTTATTCCTAATGTTTTGTGTATTTTATTTTCTTAAGAGGAACCGAGGAGAGCAGTCCATCATGCAACTTCGTGTTTGTGAGTTTTATTCTGCAGGGAAGTGAGAGGGATCTTCTACATCTGTTGTTATTCTTTGTTTTTCATGGGGGAGCAAGAAGTCTTACTGGCTTTATTGTTGCTCTATTTTTCCTACTCACATTCTCAGGAGAGACATCTGGGGCGAAGGCTATGAAAATGTTTGGAAGCAGCAACACCATGAAAGGCAAGGGAGGTGGTTTTATAATAACCCATGAGGACAGCTTCCCAATGGGAAAACAATCTTTGGAGGGGAAATTACTATATGAAACTTAGATGGTCAGGATGCTTCAATAATTCCTGTCTTACTTGTGTTACAAGTTTCCAGGTAATGCATAAGATATTATGAATAAGACCAATCTGTTTCAGTGTTCTATTACTTGTCATGTTTTATCAATATCTGGTTACATGGTTCTATGCTGTGGCTGATCTCCACTGGCTATCTGATGACTCATCAATGCTGTGCCAAGCAAAGGGCCATTGGGATAGCAATAACTTTTTGCCTTGCAGTGGCCAGCCAGAAGTGAGTTCTGTTTGAACTTTGCTTGACAGAGATGCTCAGATCCTTTTTGTCTCATGGTACAACCACCATCTCTTCTAAGGCATGCTCACCAGAGACAGATGAGACTTCAGGAATTCTTACAAGTTTGAATGACACACATACTGTATACTTGAGTTGACTGGTTTATTAACAGCTCTTGGAAGAATCTTTAAATCCCACATCCTATGTCATAGTCTTGTTTTCTCAGTTTCTTGAAATTGCCATAATAATGACAAAAAAAAAAAAATCTTTTTGATTTAATAAGACACTTCACTTCTGTTTATACCTTGAAGAGGAGAAAGCTGAAGGGTTGATCTCTTGTCCTGTAAAGACTAAGTACATAGGTTATGACTGAGGTAAGAATAGATCTTGTTAAGAAAATAAAATATACTATCACAGTACAAGATTTTTAAGTGTAAAAAAGGAAGCATTGGTTACATATAAATTACCTTTAGTACTGTTTTAAGGGCAGAATCCAGAAGAAAGCAGCAAAAGCCTTCAGAAATCTAGAAAACATTATCTTCAAGAAAGAACTGAACAAACTCAGGTTCCTCGGCACTAGGAAGAGAAAGTTGAACAAGGTGTATGAGAAAATGTAAAAGTATATGAAAATCTGGGGCAAAGAAGAAAGAAGTAAACTGTTTCCTAAATGAATAGTCAGTAAGACAAGACACAGCTTAAACTGATGCATAGAGGAGTCTGGGCAGACATGAGGAAAAATGAGAGAAGCAAGGTTAATTAAACACTGGGATGTACGATTGGATGGATAAATGGTATCTATCCCCATCATTAGAGAGTTTCAAGAGCAGGTTAGATAAACAGTGCTCAAGAATAATACATCTTGATCCTGCCTTACATGGGGCTGATAGACTAGATGAGATCTTAAGGCACCTCCTGACCTTTCAGTTGTATAATATATGTATTTTTGGCTTTAGCAACTGAAAATAGTTGAGCATTTTTTAGTAGAACACACTACTTGAGCTGTTTTAAGCTGATGAAAAATATCTTAAGATGTCTTTCCCCCCAGACAAGTTATTTAATTAATGCTGCATTCTTGCATATTGTTATTTTGGTCACATTTAACCATCTCATTGTTTTTTGAGGGTCAGGTTACTTTTAAGTAAGGCCTAATTTTCCATTCATTAGCAAAGCTTTTAGAAACCATTTTGTATAAAATTCTGGCAGTAAAACCACAAACTTCATTTAGGAATTACAGGAACCTGTCTGCAGCTTTTTTATCTGTAATTTCACTTATAAGACATTTTCAGAGACCTTAGGAGTTCTGTTTTTCACCCTGAAGAAGTCATCCAAGGGCAATGGGATAAAAGTTACCACCAAAGTGTCCTGTTAATTAGCTGCCACCTTGTTTAGAGACAAGGTGTGGTTTAGCTTCTTTACTTATCCTGATCATTATCTCTCTCTTTGGCTTGTAAAACCATAGGATAATGATTTCTTTTGTATGATGGTGATAATTGTCCAGCAGGAGCAAGTCTGAGACCATCAATTAATTTCCCAAAAGCCATCTATTACTTAATCACAATGACTTAAATACTGGGATTCAGCTACAATATTCATACTGCACTGTGCTGTCTGGAGTCTTTATCAGGCAATGTTTGCATTATTTGTATATAAAATTCTGTGTATCATGTATCATACTTCTATAAACACTTTAAACATGGGCAAATATTGTAGACCAGTATCTGTTAGATTTCTTTTTGATATGCTTTTGAAAGTGTATTGCATGGCAGATTGTGAGTAAAAATTTTTGAAGACAGGGATACTTACATTCTCTGGAGATGAATTTGCAAACAGAAGCTTACATAAATATGTAGGCATACTGGAAACTTACACACCCATCTTGAAAGCCCTTTGTGGATTTAATGAGTCGTTGAACAAAGGAGCAGATATAACATATGTGATTTGGATTATCAGTGACATAGCACACATTAATAACAAGGCTGAGAGTCACAGCAATTTATTCAAAGGCAACTCAGAGCTCGAGTAAGTCCTGTGGCAAAGACCAGTTCCAGATTATTCTTAAATAGAAGAGAGTGAGCAGATCACAATCATTGTCCTGTGAAAAAAGTTTGTCAAACTCTCTTACTGCAGTTCTTCTTTTCATCTACCCTCATTCTCTTGTATCTCAATTCCCTTAGCCACAGCAAGGCTCCCCATTGTCTCCAGTGCATGGAGCCAAATGGAGACACTGGTTGCTATAGCTTAAATGGAACTCATCCATCATATGTGAGAAAAGACAAAGCTGAGAAGAAGCTTAAAGCTTACATTGCCTGATTATGAGAATAGAATTTGGATTAAGGTCCGCAACATCTACAAAAGAAAAAGCTAAAAGCAAGAAAGAAAATACACTGGATTTTAGAAAACAAGTAGTCATACAAAATGATCAAAAAGAATGATAATTTAGTGATATAAGTGGAAATTGTACATAAGAGATATTTACAACTCATTCCAGTACAGTCAATATAATGAATAGCAATTAAAACATTCTCATCAATCAAATGCAACAATTAACAATGATACAGTAAGAGAGGCAAAAAAAAGTCAAAAACATTATGTATGTAAAGCAGTATTTATAAAACCTAATTAGGTAACAATACGGAATACCACAGTAAAAATCTTTGTAAAAAAACCTTTGTAAAAAAAGTACAGCCACATTAAAACCTTATAAACAGAAAATAAACAAATAAAACCAAAAAAAAAACAACACACAAACAAACAAAACCAAAAAAAAAAAAAAAGCCAAAAACCACCAAACATTGCATAAGACCTGGTGTATTCACATATGCAATCCCATTTCAATACATGGAAATACTTATGTGAGTAAAACCCCTTATATCAGCCTTAAAATAGTAGTATTTTGGGGAGTATACTCTGGGCTTTCTAACCCACCATATTTTAAGTTGTTTCATCTGCTCATTCAGCTCCATCAGTATTAGCAGCCTTTGGAACATCAGCTGATGTGTTGTAGTATCACTTGTCCACAATTTCTGTGTTCTTCTATTGCAAGCAGGGGAGTTGCTGAGCTGAGGTGGTCCTATGGTGGATGCCCAGAGCCACCAGGAATGGTCACCCTGCCCCCAGGGTGCAGCTGCTACTACCTGCCTGCCAGCACCCTGGGGACTGACTGCCTTGATAGCTTTGCATATATCAGCCTGTTCCAGGTTTGGGAGACAGGTACCCAAGCAGAGAGGTTGCTAAAGACACTGGCCTCTAACTTGGGCGTGAAAGATACCCAAGGAACTTCTGCCTCTGCCCCTGAGAGCTTCTGCTGGTTCTTGCGAGCTGTCATTCTGTCTGCACTACACTCAGCCAGCCTCTCTCTGGCAGGGTGTGCAGGCTTGGACCCTTTCTCTAGCACAAGTGTAGAGACCTCATCTGATGTCCTCATGCTGTCAGTGTGGACTTTTTGCCATTGTATACCCTGCTTGACATCATTTTCCCACCTCCTCAAGGACTCCCTTGTGAGGAAAGGTGTGAAAATGGGGCAGGATGACCTTCCTTCTAACAAAAGCTTCAATTCTACATGCCTCAGGCTTTCACTGCCTGATTGGCTGAGACTGACATTCAGGAACATAAGGGACCACTGAAGCAGTGCACACTGACAGCACCATATGTAAAGAAAGAATTATTAATGTGTAGGGTGGAGTTTTGGGGATGGGTAAATTTATTTCTCCTTTCTTATAGTTCTGTATGCTTTATTTTCTCAGCCCTCTGTCTTTCCAGCTGTCCTTTGCCTCCTGGCTGCTGTCACAATTATCACTGTGCCCATTCTGTGTACCTGTCAGTATCTTCTCCCTCTGCCCACTTTCCTCCAACCTTCACAAAAACATCTGATCCATCTTAAAGACGTCTAACCCTAAAGTTCCTGTCCTAAGCACTGAAATTGTCTTTTCTCATCTTCCCTCTCCTGCATGATGTTGCTATCTTTTCAACCCATGAGACCATTTGACTGCATGAAAAGATTGTCTTTGATCTTTAGGTCTTGAGTAGATATGTGTAATATAAATTGCAGTGACATTTAAATGAGTGTCCAAATACATTTATGAGGAACCAAAACAGGAAGCAGAATCTACACTTTCTTATATGAGAAGATCACATCAGATTATCTGAAGAAAAAAAATAGCTGAAGAAATGTTCCCCAGAGCTTTCACTATGATAAGGTCAGTGAAAGTCAGCAAAGATCAGCAATCCAGAGGAGAAATCTCTGGGGAAGAGTGAGAAAATCCTCTTGTGATGAGAGGTCACTCTCTACCTCTGAGCAATGAGACATATTCTGCATCTAAGAACGGGTGAGACCACACCAACACTGGGGGATTCACATGGAAACCAAGTCCTTCCAATGTGCCGTGTGTCATGTCCCAGATACAGTCCTATGCAACAGAGAGGTCATGAGGGAGAAAAGCTTTATAAAGACAGAAATGTGCTGATGGTGGGCAAAAATGTTCAAAGGAGATACAGCACAGGAGAAACAATACACTGATATCTTCTCCACTGTTAACCTGTAGATGATTCTTTGAGGGCCAGTCTACCTACCCTAGATTAGACCAGGGTACTTCTATCTCACTTTTCACCCTCTTATCAATAATCAAAACAAATGTGCAAGCTTCTACTGTCTTTTCAGTATGTATTATCCCTGAGATTTGAGTCATGGAGTGGTTGTAGAGCAATCACTGTCACAGTAATGGAAGTTCCTTTCAGAGACAACCAGGACAGACTCTCCAAAGGCCAGCTGTCTTTTCAGCCCCATCACTCCTTTCCCACAGCACTGCATACCCAACTGGCTACCAGCAGGCAGCAAACATTCTCCAGCTTTTGATTCCTTGAGACTGAGGGTCAATGTGAGCCCCACTGAGCCAGCAGGTGTAATTTCTGACTCCCTCTCACTGCTCAGAGTCATCAGGGAGCAGAGAAAGTGGCACAATGAAAAAATTGCTGCCAGCATCTACCGTGAAGTCCACTAGTCACTTGTTTATCACCTGCAATTTGTTTGCAGTTATGTAGGACATCACATCCACTCTTGTAGGCAAACTACCCAATCCCTTTTCACCTTTTTCTAGCACTCTTTTAGTACTCTTACCTCACTTTTTGTTCTTTTGAGGACACTTGCCTCACCTGTCTTGATGAAGAGTGGAGAAAAAGGTGATGAACAGAACTCACAGTGTAGAGATTTATGGTGCTTCCTCTCCTTCCTGCCATTACTCTGTGTGGGTAAAATCAATGATACTTTCTCACTTGGCAGAATCACCTCACACGTGATATACAGAAAATATTGGCTCAGTGTATGTGATCTGAACTCTAAGAACTTCATTTCTTTCCCATTGCTCCTTTGCATCGCAGCTAACTTTTCCTTAACTGCTTGACATTGTGCAGTTACAGTCAGCGTAATTGTTCTCAGGCTGTATTTACCTTTGAAGGTCAGTACTAACTATCCCACCACCAATCTTCCATTTCAGAAGGCCTGCAAAGGCCTTGTATGTCTTCTCTATATTTTTTCCAGTCAGTCCAGAAAAAGGGATCACTTTAATCTTTCAAGGGGGGCATTCTGTCATTCATATAAAGAAAATGGTCTTTCCAATATACTGGGCAAAATTTATTTCCCATCTTCACACTTGACAATTATACCTGTGTTAAGAAAAAAGCAAACATAAAATTATCTAAGATTCAATAACATTAGGTCAGCTATAAATATATGGGAAATATACAGTTAACATCCCTGTCACCATAACATCACAACATTGTAGTGACAGATTTCTGGGACTGCTCAGCCTGCAGAAGAAAACTTTTAGGGGGATCTTATCAATGTGTATAAATATCTGGTAGGAGGGAATGAAGAAGAGCGAGCCAGATTCTCCTCAGTGGTCCCCAGTGACAGGTCAAGAGGCCATAGACACAAACTGAAGACACATAAATTGCATCTGAACACCAGAAACCACTTCTTTACCATGAAGGTGGTCGAACACTGAAATAGGTTGCCCAGACAGGTCATGGTGTCACCATCTTTGAAGATATTAAAAACCCAAATGAATGCAGTCCTGAGCAATTTGCTGCAGCTGACCCTACCTGAGTAAAGGTTTGGACAAAACAATCTCCAGAGGTGCCCTTCCAGCCTCAAAGAATCTGTAATCTATGATTCTTCATCTGAAAATGTCTGAAATTCCTCTTTTTTGATATCTTGCCAAGAAAAAATAAGTGATGTTCCCACATCACATGATTACTACTTACAGAATTTCTCCCCCTAAGAAGCCATAAGGATCTAACACCAAGAGAGCTTGTTTTCAAGGCTGTCATCTTGTAAGTAATTAAACATCTTTGTTTTGTATGAAAGACTACATTCATTCAATCTGGAGTTTACTTTAAGAAGTTTACTCCATACTTCATAACTAAATCACTACCTTAGCAATTCCAGCCTCACACTAAAGGTAATGTTGCTTTTCTTGAGTGCCATGAGATCTGGCTCTGGGAGTTCACAAACAACATCTGCACACTAACTAAAATTACAGGAGGCAAAAATTACTTGCTAATTTTCTCACTTGCATGCACTCCCAGATCAAACCATCCAAGTGGACAAAGAGGATATGGTCCATCCCCTCCAGTTGTTGGCTGCTGCATCTCACCATCAGATAGCATGTCAGAAAGTCCATGCAATGATCAGAAGAGAGATTGTGGTGAAGCTAGGTTCCCATAATGGGGTATTCTGCATAGATTTTAATGAGCTGTCTAGGTTAAACATCTTAATATATTAACTCCAGTCTCTGGACACCTCATGCTCCCAGTAATAGCTCTGCAGGAGGTCCACATGTTTCTACTATGGCCTATCATCCGTTCTCCAGGAGATGTCCTTCATGGTCTGTTTGAAGTCACCTCAAGCTCTGCTGGTAGCTGCAGGTCCTACCTGTTACTGTGTCCACATGTTCTCTTTTCACTACCATGCGATTGATACCTGAAGCTTACATGATGCTTAATAGAAAGGGGAAGGCAGGGGAGAGGCAAAAAACTCTCTGAGTTTGAGTACAGAAATGTTCTGCCGAAAATTAGGTTTTTTCTGTTACCTTAGGTTAACATAAAGACATAAACAAATACAGAAGGAAGCATGTGTTATCTGCAGTCGACCTAACATGTGCTAAGTGTACATAGGGATATGCTTTTTAACTATTTCACATTTTTATCTAGGCTTAGTGACCTCCAGATTAACTAGGTGTGGGATTTTTAGGTGTGGGATCTGAAGCCATTGTTACTATCAGCATGTGAGAAAAAAGACAAAGCACTGTGATCTGAAAAAATTTTAAAACTTTACTTGAGTATAAAGGGAAAGAGAAAAACAACAAGAAGACTTAACTTTGAATAACATTTTTGTAATACCACAGAAAGTAAGAGGCAGGTGATATTGTTTGCTATTAAGTATTATGCAAAGTAATCTCATTTGCATTACCTACACTAATTTCATGTTGTTTCTTCAAACTTGGCCTTCAGTGCCATCCGCAAAGCCTGCCAAAATTATTAGGGATAGATTCATGCTAAGAGATTTGAAGGCACTTCTCATCCAGAAAGTCTGTGTGCCTTATCTCTACCTTTAATGCCTTACTCATTCCCTGGGAGAAAAGCAAAGTGCAGAGGACGCTGGCAGTCTTCCAGCACGGATGTCTGAGGGACTATGGTTGCGCTAGGTGCCCACAGAGCCACTTGCTCTCTCGACATTATCTGTGAATCTTTCCTTGACTTCAGTGGCTTGACTTTGGCTCACTCTTTTAACTACTGCTAAAAACCACTTCAGATAATTACAACTAGTACAGTTCAGGACAAAGTTTTAGTATAGTTTGAACTCATGGGAAACAGGATTGGTTCATAAGTCCTCCTTAGCAAGATATAGTCACTACAACACCAGTTATCAAATGTAAAATCAGTGATCTTTATCTGCAGCCATTTTACAAGCCTGAAAAGTTCACTGTGACGGGACAACCAGCTAATACTGCAGATGAGCCTTTAAGAAATTTATTTAGGAACTACTGTGATATTAGCAAGTTATAAAGCAGCCAAAGGCAGTAGTATTTGGATTCAAAAATGCATAAAACCATTACTTTCTCTGTTGATATGAAGAACAATCACTTAATATACCAACCTACTCGCTTTTCATCTGTCTCCCGCTTTCACCAGAGCTCACAGAGATTTGCAGATCTCTACTTTCTTATGCGACCACCTTCTCCATGAAATCAAGTACTTAACTGCCCCCTCCATATGAAAATATGTTAGGGCAGAGAAGCAAATTCTTAGGTACTTCTTTTTAATAGAATCTCAAAAAATACAATTTTTAATTCACCTTTATGATTAGGTATTTTTTTAGCTCAGACATCATTAACAACTCCTTCATGCAATTTTTCTAAATATACCCACTGTCCCAACTAGTATTTTACATTATCCTTTTCTTGAAATCTGGGTTTAAATTAAATGGCTGCAAATTCATGTGTTTATAGATGAAGAAAATGCAAAGAAAAAACTTCTAAATTTGCCATTGAGTCACATGAAATAGAGCCTGCTGCCAGGGCAGTGGAAATGCATGGCACTCTGGGTTACAAGCAAGCCTCTATGTGAGGTGAATATTGACAGAAGGACTATACCTCTCAGACAAAGCTATTACATCAAATCCCAATATCTTCACTTTTCACGGTAAGGGAGATTAAGAGTTGACATTTCAAGACCAAGTCAGAGAACCTACTGATTAAACACTAATCCAAACTGTTCCTTCTCTGCTATCATCAAGGAGAGAAAGCTATATTAAAGGAGAGTATAATTCTGTTGATTGATTTGCTGAGTCCTTGCATATTTCTCAAGATTATGACATTACAGTTTGCAGTGAAACATGGAAGTCTAGTTTTGGTTTGTTCCAACATGAGAACAGAAAATACTAGATACTCTATTCTAGCGATAGCTAGTTAGCTTAGTATGTGTACATCACTTATGCTCTCAGAAGTTTTAGTCTTCAAATATGCCATGCCTTCACAGATGTGTTAAAGGAAATGTTGAAAAGAGATTTTTAACCACTGTTAGGCTGATTAAACTAGTAATATTAAGATCTCTTCTTTTCTTAAATATAGGATGCTTACCCTGATGTAAGAGTACCTTCTGGTAGATGAATTGGTACCCCTAGTTGATTCACCTGTAGCACAGCTCTGTAACTATTATGGTCATCATTCTAGTAACATTAGCCTATGGATTAATTGTGCATATAGTAACATTTGAAGATTGGATGCTAAAATGACTCTTTGGCTTCACATTCATCATACACAAAGTTTAGAACTTTCTCATTTTTTTTTTTCCATTAAATGCATTTGTCTGTTCTACTCTGTTTTAAGAGAGAAATCCAGATTTGTGGCAAAATAGATGTTACTTTGGAGCAGGGCTGTCCCTTGCACTGACATTGGCCAGAATCTTACACAGTTTGGACACTTGGAATATGTGGGAGACATCAGCCTGTCAGCCTTGCACAGTCTCTGAGAAACAGCTAGTCTTTGATGAAAAACAGTCCTTGGAAGAAAGATAAGAAACTGCTGAGATGTGCCAAGGTGGCTGAACTGTGGAAAAGTACTAAACTGTGAGGTTACTGCCACGTGAACAGCGCGTGAACAAGAAGGTGATTGGTCTGCACAGTGCGTGTTAGAGTGGTCTTACACTGATAGGATTAAAGGTTGATAGCTGTCTGATTGCTGATTTGTTAACTATGAAGTAAGAACATTACCGACAGCATGTGAGAGCATAATTATGTACCATTGTAACAATAAACTCTCTTTTTCCTTCTGCACTTTTCAGAGAGAAGTGCCACAGGAATAGATTAATTACTATAAAACTAAGCAGACATGAGAAAAATGCCAACTCAAGATATCTGAAAGTCCTTTGCAGTCCTTTGTAGAGTATAATTCCCTCACAGGAAACTCTTTCATGTGATTTCATTCAACTCATTGCACTTATGTTCTACCAAGAAAAGATGATCTCAGCTAAAACCGGAAACCATGTCAATATTGAGATGTCTGACATATTATCCCTGAAGACAATGTTCATGATTTCTTATTGCAACTCTACTGATGGAGCAATTGCCAAAGAGTAGGGACTTGGCTGAGCTTCCTTCTTAGCCCTAGAGTGTTTACATCTAAATCACCTACATTTCTATTGAGTATGCTAAGCACTGGGCTTTAAGAATGTCAGGAAAGGGATGTAAAAGTACATACACACACCCCACTAACCCTCTCTTGCTCCTGGTTGTTTTTTTTCTTTTCATTTTACATGAACAAAACAGGAATTCACCAGTCCAGAGAGTGAGAAAAGAACATGTGCACATAAACTGCACACACCACTTTTTAGAACACTTCAGTTGTGTGCTTGTGTGTTTATTTTACTATAAAAAATTAATGAATAAATTCCTGAAAGAATTTTCAGGCTAAGAATTGAGGCCACATTTAAATCCCTTCCAGGCAAAGTCCATGATCACAAGGCTTCACAGATTTGCTTCTGTTGACATTTTCTCACTGGTGAGCATGAAGCTACTCCATGCTGAGTGGCTCATCAGCAGGATCTGCCTGGGGTAGTGAAGCAATGAGAGGGCCCTTTCTCAGTTCTTGAGTTACTTGTGGCTGGATTTTATTTCCCCTCTCCGAAGACTCAAGACAACATTGAACACAACATTCTTGTATACTGGACAAGTGCTCCAATCACCTTATCCAACAGCTTTGCCTTAAAAGTGGATGGAAGTGTGCTGCAGTGTACCAAAGCACAGGACTGCTGGGCATGACAGAAGGATCCTCAGACCCCATTTGGACCAGCAGCAGGAGGCAAGAAGGGATTTACCTAGGGCACCTGCACTGGCATCAAGTCCCTTTGTGTGAAGAAGTGAGTAAAGTCCCTAGCTCCAACAAGGACACCTACATGGAGACATCTAAATTCAGGAAATTAAGTATTTGGAAATGGAATCTCACCCTTCCTGTAAAATGCTGTAATCTTCAGTGTAACTTTTTTAGATGGTTTCATAAGAGGGGAATTAAATTCTCCACCTCCCAATGATGCTACAGAGCCCCTTCTCTATTACCAAATTCTACCGTTCTCTGTGGAGAAGGGAAGAAGGTACACTGCAACTGATGCTATCCCCATTAGATCTTGCTACTTCTTGCAAAATGTCATAAAGACTATACCCATAAGTGTCAAGTCCCTGAGGGGGAAATAGCTCTGTCTGCAAAATCTCTTTAAGCTGTTCCTGCCTTGCTCTCTCGTTCCCACCTATGCACCACTGCTTGACGTAATTTATACAAGCCCCACTAATGATTGCACTGACATATCCAAGGCAGTTACAAACTGCTGCAGAAATCAGAAACTGGAAGGATCACCTCTTAAACAGGTTTTTCTAAAGACTATGTTTTAATGCAGGCCTCTGCACTGGGACCTCAGGTTTCTTAGTGAGCTGCAAATGAGATTGCCCCTGTGGCATGTCTGGTCCCTTGAACTCTTTCCAGACCACAGCTGGTTTGGAAAGAGTGACACTGGTGACTCTGCTTCTACACCAGTGTGGGGTTTTACCCACAAGGTCTCCTATCTGAGCAGTGACCAAATGCAATTTTTGTTTCAGCTGTGTGATACTATGAGATCAGTGTCTGAGGCAGCATGTCTGACAGGGAATCTCTGGGCTGAGGAAAAAGGCTAGATGTGATGTGGACTTTTTTATTATTCATATCTGTCACTTTAATCTCACTCTGTGATTGAATGTCTTGTTTTCTCCAACTGATTCAAGATTTCTGCTTTTGCCTTGCAAGACATTCCACTGGAGCCACAGATAAGGTGCAAGACAGGCATGCTGATTATCAGCTGTTCCCCCAGATAACAGAAGACATGCTAGCAGCACAGAAAATGTAACATTTTTTGGCTGCCTTACATTTCAAAAAATAGGAACAACTTTTCCTATTAATGAAATGTTTTCTGAAAGGGCATTCTGTTTTTGAAGAGAACAAAGCCATACCCTGTGTTATCCAGTGCATGATATGAACCAAAGTTACATATATATTCTGCAGTTCACAGTGAGGTGTGTTGCTTCATCCTATAGAGAGGGGGTTTTAGATTGTTTTCTTACAGTGCCTTCCAACACGAGGCAAGGCAAAGATAAGAGATACATTAAATGAATACATAAAATGTACTTCAGTTAAAAAAAAAAAAAACACAACATCTAGGCATATGCTCTGCCGACAAAGAGCATCTCTGAAAGAACTACTTGTTTAGGGCTCAGCTTAAGATCACTTTGGAATAGGTATAATATTCCTGTATGGTGATTAAAGAGAGCTGGAATTTATAACTACGTTAAATCTTAGAGGTTAGCAGACAGTATATGAAAGAACTTTAGAAAGAGGAAGACTCATTTGTGTCTACTTCAGTGTGTTAACTTTCTCAGCTGCTCACTTCCTAACTGTATATAAGGTGTCTTAAAGACAGTTTAATTCAAGAAATGTGCATGAGTGTGGATATATATATGTGTGTTGGGATTCTAGAGGGCTTTCTGCGAGAGAATGGCCATGTGAGCAATCCTGCCTGAGAACAAGACTGATAAGAGCCTCAACTGAGCAAGAATGCAATATGGATGTGACCCTGAATGAGGGGGGAGAAACTCGACAAGACAAACAACCCCCAGAAGGGGTTAGGACGGAAGAGGAAGTTACCCAAGGCAGGAAGCCTGGCCAGGCTGATGTGGCACTTGTTATCCAGTCATAAGAAGGTTTAAAGCGCGGGCTAAGTTAACTGTCCAATCTTGAGAACTTGTACTGCATGTTACTCACGTGTGCAGGAGAACATTAAAAAAGGGCTTTCTTAGTTGTAATAAATGGGCATTGCTTGATCACATTGGTCGTGTGCGTGCTCAGCTCTCCCGCATATGTGTGTATATATATATATAAATCTTCAAATCTGCAGCTGTGTCTGTTTTGTGCCACTTTCATTGGCCACAGAGAAGCCAAGAAGGGCCATGGCTGAATGGTACCTTTAGAGGGGCTAGCATTTCCCAGCTGAGCACTAACAGGAACCACTTCTGTCTTGTCCCTTTCCCTACATGTAAAGGCTCTTCTTAATCCATCCATTTGATTAAACAGAAGGGGAATGCAAGCTCATCAAATATATCTGTAACATATGTCAGTGCAGCTCTACTGACTTCTGAGAAATTGCATCTCTTTCCACTAAAGGTAGATTTGGCATGCAGGTTTGCCCAGAGTACCTCTTCCTTCATAATTTCATTCCACTTAATCAGACGTGTGGGTTGAGAAGTACAGGAGAAACATTAAACAGTTCTCAAAGGTGTAGAGAAAGAAGTACCAAGTGTGCTAAAGCTATTCTGTTTTCTCTCATCCCCCAGATGCTTTAGTTGTCACCCACCCTCCCAGACTGAGTATGCAGTGAGCATAGCTACAAACAGCTCAAGTGGACAGGTCAGAAAGGACACCTGAACATTAAGACTGATCATGACATCTCTAGCAGTACTGCCTGAGTTTGTAGCTTTCAACCCCTTTCTCTGGAAAATGTCTATGAAGGGAGAACCCCCCCATTCCCAGGAATTATATTTCCTACAACAGGAATTGCCCACATTGGATGACCATTGTTTTTTTCTAAAACATTTACAACTTTTCTTCCTCCAACAAAAGGGCATCTTTCAACCCAGCAATAATCAGTACTGTATTCTTTATAGTTTAAAAGCTGCATTTTTCAGGGAATGAGGAAAAGGCAAGAGGAGAAATAGGACATACTGCCGATTTTCTGATGAGCCATATTTGTAATGTACTCTATAGGATCCTGCTACTCTAGGCAGCCGCTCAGGATTAAAGAGTTGCAGATGTCACCTTTAATTGCCATATCATAAAACAGTTTTTAAAGAACTGAACATTAAGGGATTTAAATCTCTTTAGTGCTCCTGGATGGCAATCTCTCAAGGTTCATATTGAGGCCAGACCCTTATAATAAATAGAATGTAGGAAAAAAAGGCAATAAGGTAAATTAATGACATGTATTGTAGAAAAGGTTTGAAACAGCTGAAATAAGATCTCTGTGAGTTTTGAGTTTCCAAATATGCCACAACAGTAAGTGGGAGCAAGGAGAGAAAATTTCTATTCCACCAGCACACTGAGGTAAAGTCATTTATTTCTCTCCAAGGAAAAGATTTTATATAATTCAGTACAGGTAGATGCACATATGTGAAATCAAACCTACACAAGGAAGGAGCCAATCTAGCAATCAGATTTGCACAGACTGAGGTAAAGAAATATGAAAACCATGGTATTGTTGTACCAAAAAGAAAGTTACTCCTGAGTATATGAGAGTATTAGCAGCAGAGGCATAGGCAATGTTTCAAAGGCACTCAGGTACACACTGCAATGTGAGTTAGCTGGAGAAATGTGGTAGCTGTCTTCTCCCAAATATCCTTAATAACCATGCACTTTCCAGAAGTCTGTGGGTATCTAAGAAATGTGCAAAGAGATAAGTATGCTATCAGAAAAAAACAGTAATTTTACCTAACTCCAGCATTTTCCTACCAAGTTCTTTGTAAGGTAAAAAGAAGACCCAAGATGCTTATGTAATTGAGTTTGCTTAATATGCAGGTGTTTGAAAGCAATAAAAAATTGTTATGTAGGCACTATGTATCATTAATGAACAGTTTCAAATAATGAAAAGCTGTGTCAAAAATATCCACCCACAAACTTAACAACACATACACATCTGAAAAGAGGTGCAACTTTGACTTCAGTGCATCAGGTCTGACAGGAGGAAGTCCTTTTGATAGCACATTTTTACTGCTGTCACAGAATCAAATAGTCTCTTGTCTGAATATTTTTTCTTGGTATCCAGGATAGAGGCCTATTATACAAATCCATGTTTATTTTATTAAATGCTAACACAGGTGATAATGCTGTTGTTTATTAAGATTTACTTTAATAGCTTTTTTCTAGGTTTTGGTGTCTGACCTAAGTTGATCTTCATTAACTTGCAACTATTACTGTTATAGCTTGTACCTGAGTGCATGTGTTTCTAAGTACCCTTGTAAATTTGCATGGTACATAAGTACCAAGAATTTTCCATAATGAATGCTAGTGCTTGGAGTAGCAAGTTCATTCTTAGTCATATAAAACATTTTTCATCATTTCATTTGAATTATTCCAAGGATTTAATAGCCTTTTTCTGCTTACATTATAAGGCTAAACAAGTATGTCACTTGTAAATACTGTAATTTTTCTGCGCCAAATCTCTGTCATAGCTGATCACCTCTTTGTAGTTTTGGAAACGTCAGATTCAGAAAGAAAATTAACCCAATTTCACTTTACTTACACAAAAACTAGAATCAATAAGTTGCTCTCAGTATCCTATAGCCAGAGAAATCCCTAATGTTTCCTTTTCACAGACCCTTTCTCAATTTTGAAAATCATTGTCCATAGAATAACTACTTCTGTATTTAAGGAAGTCCATCTGTTGGGTATTAAATTATTTAACTGGCTCCTTTTCTTGGACTAAGTTTGTATTTAGTAGTTTTCCAGGAGCAGCACCTGTTCATTTAGACAATCTATATCTGGGTGTGATAAGGACTCTAATGCTCTATAATGATCAGATCAAGGTTGAATCAATACTTTATACACTGAATCAATATTTTAAAGTTAGACTCAAACTACAAGAAATCAAGCTGTGGACTTCTGCCCTGCTCTTCACAACATCTGAATGAATGATAGGATAAATGGATTAGATACAAGTTCTAAGAAAAAAAAAAGAAAAAAAAAAAACAAGTAAAGGAAATCACAGCAAATGGGGATGATTTAAAGGCTTTGCCTTCTGACTATGTGTTGTAGTATGTTTACTTCAGCAGTCTAGGCATGTACCCAATTTACAGCTGAAAATTATTATTTCTTACTCAAAATGAATAGAAACAAAAGAAGACCTTTGAAGGCAACTTGTATGGAAAACAGCCAAATACAAAACTTCAGGACCTTGATCTTGTAAAAGAAAGCTTGAGAGACTGGAAACACTTGAAAAGCAACCTTGGGAAAGTTTTGAAACTTCCATAAACAAGAAAAAATTCTTGACTGCCTGATCAGATAGAATCATCATGGCATCAGAAAGCTCATCAACCCAGTATGAGGAGGAGCCTGGACATTAAGGCTAGGAAAAAGGGGGACTACATGGAAAAAAAATGCATTTTAATACATGCATAGAGAAAAGGAGGAGGAAATGACCAAGTGCAGGGATAGCATAGAGAGGACTGAATATATCTGAGATTCTGCCAAGCACAAAATCAGAAACTGATAGGCGACTTTGGAGAGTTGAGCTTTATTAGCCCACCAGACATGAAAATAGGTATGGCTGAATGTAAAGAGAAAAGCATCATCTTAACTGAAACAAAAACTTAGAGTCCTCTCTAATGTTTCCCTATATAATCACTGCTAAGCTGTCTTTGAACAACCCTAAAATCCTGCTTGCTTTTTGGTTAGCCTTACAAGAGACTAAAGTACACATAGTCCCACAAAATATTTCAAGCCAAAACTGATTACCAGGGTGCATCAAGGATCTGAAGCAAAGGACAGGAAAATATATGTACCAAATGAGAGGCCATAAACAAGTTATAAAGGCAGGTGATGCCCAGGGCTTTGAGACAAAGGCCAGTCCTCAACTACAGACCTTCTAAATAGTAATTACACATGCTATTGCCTTGCATGGACTACTGCACTCAGTAGCTCAGGAGCATGGGCAGGCTATACCTGTGTTCACCTCAGCCCTCTAATTACTAACAAACCTTGGCAGGGGAGACCCTAGGAGAAGAGAAATTAGCCTTAAGCCAATAACAAATGAAAACCCTTTTGTGCAAATGCATTTGCCATGCTGGGGTGCACCAAGATTCTCTTCCAAGTAAATAAATGGTACCATTTAAACCCTAGTCTTCTTATTTCATTAAAACCGTCTAATGGGAGAAGGGAAAGTCTGATCTATTTCCCATTAATTGACTTGCATAGGCCCATAATATGACTTAAGTGCATATAAGGGCATGGGTTCTCTTGATTCTGGCCCTGAACCTTCAGCTTGAACAGGGTGTTACAGGTACGTCATCTGAGATCAAAAGACAAGAGCTGTGATCATACAGACCATACTGTGAGTGGTTTGCATCCTTCATGCATGCATACACAGCCATACTGTGCCCTGGACCTTCTGATTTCATAAGACTACACTGTCCAGGCCCCTCCCACTGCTGCTGAGACCTTTCAGTTCTAACTCAGACTGTTTGATCCATGCAAATCATCTTCATAAATTTAGCAATCCCAAGTCACCAACAGAAATCTGCATGGTATCGTCTCAAGCCTGCTCCCACTGCAAACAGATGCAATCGCAAAGCCCCAAGATCTGAAGGCAGCACTTATGTCCAGGTTATTTTTTTTCATTTTTACTTAGGACCAGCTTGATGTCCTTACTGGAATCCCAGACATCACACTTTGTAAGGGGATGCAACGTGTTCTGGAAAATAATAGGTGCAGCACTGCCTTCTCCTTGACAGGAGTCTAGGTAACAGGTGAAGGTCACTGGCTGCAGTGTTTCCTGGCCTTGCTCCATCATCAGTCTCACAAGAGCCCTCCAAAGGCATTGATGTGGCATTCTTGTTTGCTCTGTGGTGAGTAGAAACAGCTCTGTCTGCAATTAGAAATATCCCGAGGCCCTCAGGATGTTTTTCTTCAAGTCACTCTTCCAAAAAGCAGATCTTCAGACAATAAGCCTCTGTAAGAGAAGAGCCATGTCGTTTCAGACGAATTTCTGTCTCCTAACTAAGTACCATAGCAGTACTCTTAGGATCAGGGAATATTTGTGTGTTTGTTCAGTATCTGCCATAATGATTGTCTCCAAAGTACAAATACTATCATGTACAATAATACTATCTGATCTTTCACTGAGAGGAAAACTATTTACTCACTGAATTACTTAGGTGGCAAAGTAGCATTTCAAAAGTCACAGAGCCATTTATTCACAGTCTTTAAGGATCTGTAATTCGGAGTGTGTGAGACACAAAAATATCTTAAATGGAACCTGCCTTCCAGAAAGAGATGTCTGTTTGACTCAAAAAGTCATGCTGAGACTCATAAAAAAAGGCATACACAGCTCAGTGCAGAACTCCTTTCCTGTCAGTAAGTCTGACATAAAGGTTATGTCAGAACATACCTTTCCTATGCTGGGTTAAAACAAACAGCCTGGATCTGTGCTCTGTGTATCAGCCCCAGATGCCAATTCAATATTGCAACGTTTTAAGCTTCCTTCACAAAGGCACTGTGTGTGGGGCTCTGCTAATGCCTCAGAAGTTTAGCATGCACCAGGTTGTTGCAGAAGGGCAGCTGTTCAGTAAAGAGCCCAGGACATACAGTAGAGGAACAAGGAATCTTAGCAGAAGTGCTCTGAAATAACATACATGCACAGTTAACAAGCTTTACAAAGCTTCTGCAAAAAACAGATACAGATACTGCTTGCATGAACTCTGGAGAAGATGCTCTGAAGGTATTATAGTGGTCCTGACTGGAAGACCATTGTACATAAATGAGTTAGCGATCCACATGGCAGTTAACCTGAGCAGGTCCAGGTCCACACTGTACTGTGCTGCACTGTTCTGCTTCCTTCAGAAAGTGGTGTGCTGCACAAATCTCTTGGCTGTAGGATAAACTCAGCCAGCTTGCTGTCATAGAGGCACCTGCAGGCAGCTTCCACTTGGTACCAGGGATTATACCACCAACCTGACCTTGACTTTATCTAAAAGTACAGCAAGAAGTTCCCAAGTCTGACAGTAGAAATGATGACTAGAATTGTTTCGTTGTAAGAAAATTCTGTAATGGCTCAAATGACCAAAATAGGACAACCTCTTTCACAGACAAGTTCTGCACTGCATGCTGCAGATGGATCAGAGGTCCCTTCAGTGCTGCACAAACCGAAGTATCTAAAGGTATGTACGATTAGCTACACTATTCTCCCCTTACAGCATTAGTGCTAATAAATAGCATTTTAAAAGACACCTTATGGAGTCTGAGTGCCTTTCTTACCAGGTTCATAATGGACCAGCACCCCCTGGTGCAAAACAGATACACTTAAGAGTCCAGGACAGGGCTGTTAAACAGTTGTGATCTCCCCCCCAAAATAGGATACCTACCTCATTTTAAAAGACCCAGAACAGTTAAGGTCTGCCTTTGCTAACTGCAAGCTATATATGAGAACAGTAATGCATGGGAGACTTCACACGGGTCTTCAAGATAGGATTCCTCTTCTCTATATTCAGCCGTCTAAAAATTAGTCATATCACCGTAAGCCAATGTTTAGGTTCCTTATACATTCAGTAAAGAGAAAGAGGTGATTCAGGATAGCAATCCATCCCTTTTTAAGATAACTATCTGGAAAAGACAAGATTAAGCTTCCTCTGCAGATACACTTAAGAGTGTCCATAGGAGCCAAGCCTGATCTTCAGCCAGCTTAAACTTCATACCTATTATGGGTTTAAAGTCAAGTGAGATTATTTGTATTGCCAGTTGGTACTGAAAGGGAAGTCAGAACAGGTTGGCAGCAAAGTGTTTGTAATGTATTGAAGACAAGATCTGTTGAAGCCATCTGTTTTGTTATATTAAAAAAAAAAAAAGGGGGGGGGGGGGGAATTCTGAAAAATACGTATGTCCATCTGGTTCTGTTGCATCCATTTGCTTTGCTATACCCTCAGTTTGCTCCACACAATTTTTGCAGGAGTTTCTTCAGGTTGTAATGAGCGATCCATCTGTTGACACCAGACCAGAGATGTATTGCTCTGTCAGTGACTATTACAACCCGCCTCTTCTTTATGGCCGCTAGTGCTCTCTGTATGCTTGCAGGTGGTTTGTTGTGACCTCAAGAACTAATTATGAATAGGTGACATGCAATTGATCTATCTCCTGAGAACAGCCTTAACTTCATCGGTGCAATCGGGACAGCAGGGTATTCTGTAAGGAGCAGGCTGCATGAGAAAAGGCTGCTATAAAGCAATTGCAGACAGAGTTGAAGATAAAGGAGTAGAAAACTACAAAAGAATTCTGGTGTTGTGAATGCAACAGGAATGTATTTGCATAGATTACATTTGCTACTATGTCATATTTTTGATGTGAGTCTCAAGTTTATGCTCCATCTCAAATTTTTTTTGAGTTCAGAGTGTAGGTGCACCCCTGCGGAAGCACACACAGAGGGCTACAGAGATGGAAAGAAGGGTCCTGGCACAGACCTTTGGAGGTTTTATATACACAGAGTCCCTTGGCTTGGACCTGGAACTCAAGCACCACTACATGAAGCTATATATGTGTATGTGTGTGTGTGTGTATATACACACACGAATATATAATGGTCCTGGTAAAAAAAATAGTCATTTTTTACTATTTCTGTGATATTGTAGGTATGCTTTAAATGCTTTTCTCCTATAGTTTAGTGACTGAGTTGCCTACCCACAGTTTTATACTATTTGGCCAACTCCAAATATAGAGCTATGCACACACAAAGATAAACACACAGATTATTTCAGTCTCCTATTTAAATAAACTGTTGAATCTAAGAACTCAAGGGGAAATTGTTGGATTAGGATTGTCTATTTCCCTAACTTTAAGTACTTATAGATGCTTTCTCTAACCTACCATTTTAGATCAGAATTTTTTAGTGATGTTCAAATGACATTCAACCTTGTTTCTTCTTTTCTCCAGTACTTCCTTCTTGATTTTAAGAAAATAAATGATAGGAAAGTGGTGTTAAGTGTATAAATATGTGTAAAGGGGAAAAGTGAACTTCAGAAAAGCTCAAGATTATTCATTGAAGATGTAGGTGTAATATTAATTTCCTTGCACCTCCACCTTCCTTTCAGTTTCTGCAGGCTAGAAGTGGATCTGATCCTTAGCCTGAGATATAAAAGAAAGAGAGTGAGTTGGCCTATGGGGATGACCCATAGACTAAGGGAATGATATCTGTGTGTATATATCAAGACAGGAAAGCTGGTGATTAAATGGGATGTATTGCAAAGTATGGGACCTGGCCATGACATAAATGGTGTAGAATAAGGGGTGGATATTGTTCTAGTTTCAGCTGGGATAGAGTTAATTTTCTTCCCAGTAGCTGGTATGATGCTGTATTTTGAATTTAGCATGAGAATAATGTTGATAACACAGTGATGTTTTAGTTGTTACTAAGCAGTGGTCAAGAACTCTTCAGCTTCTCATACTCCCCTGCCAGTGAGTAGGCTGGGGGTCACAAGAAGCTGGGAGGGAACACAGCCAGGACAGCTGACCCAAACTCTCCAAAGGGATATTCCATACCATATATCATGCTCAGTATATAAACTAGGGGGAAAGCTGGCCAGAGGCTACTGATCGAGAACTGACTGGGCATCGTTTGGTGGGTGGTAAGCAATCACATTTTACATTACTTGTTTTGCATATTCTACTTCCTTTATCATCATCATCATTATTATTATTATTGTTGTTGTTGCAATTGTTATTATTATTTTCCCTTCCTTTTCTGTCCTGTTAAACTATCTTTATCTCCACCCACAAATTTTACTTTTTTTTCCCGATTCTCTTCTCCATCCCACTGGGGGGGTACGGGCAGTAAGCAAATGGCTATGTGGTGTTTAGCTGTCTGCTGAGTTAAACTACAAAAGGGTATGAAAGCAATGGACCCAACAGATTTTTATTAAAAATCTTCTGATTACAACACTATGTTTACCACAGATTATTTCTCTGGAAACTAAGCAGGCTCAGCAGCCTAACACTTAAACCTTCCTCTGTGATGCCAGGACAGCCTTCATTGATGAGCCAGAATCAGAAAGAAGGAGTTAATCCTCCAGAAGGGAAAAGAGAAATATGGTGAAAATACTAATTTTAGTTAGGAAGTTAGAAAAAAAAAAAAAAAAGAATATTGGTCAGAACAAAGAATTAGGAAAAAAGTATAGCTAGACTTAAGACCTTCCCTGAAATACTGACAGTCAAGTAAAAAAAGCAATCACAGAGATTTGCAGACCAGAAAATCCCAGGATCATGCTCACTCAAGGAGGCAGGTTTTTAATTGATCACCTACATTCATAACACAGTTGAATGTATTGTAGAAGAAAAAAAAAGATTGTACCCAGCTCCTCCAGTAGCAGACAACCAAAGAATACAAGGCCTGTTGGATGTCCCTAACTGAGCCTTTCAGGAGCCATGTCAGCAGCACTGTCCTGGGTCCCTGGTCCCCTACCCCAGCCACTGAGGACCTCAAGGCTGCCGCACTGCCCACTGTCCTGGCTCTATGACAGCACCCGAGCTGCCTTGTCCCATGCTCAAGGTGCTCTGGCATGTACTGAGCTCACCAGCACAACACAGGGGCAGCCCCCAGGGCTCCCTGCTTGGAGCACTCCTGCCAGCTGGGACAGCAACCTGTCCCTGGGGTGGCCCCTAGCACTCCCCAGCACCCAGTTTGGTCATACTCTTCCTGGCAGCTCAAACACATTCATGGCAGAGGTTACAGTGATACAGAACTAGGATTCACAATACCATCTACAATGCCATTTGCAGCAGCATTTATTTTGTATTTAGAGACATTTTATTTTATACCCACATCTGGAAAAAAAAATAGCTTCCATATTCAAGGTCAAAAGTGTGTCTCAGAAAGGGCTCATCCCTTCATGTAGCAGTCCCAAAAGGCATACAATTAATTTTGCCATTTTTTCTGTAACATGCCATTTTGTAGTTCAACAGACTGTTGAACTGTTTGCAGCCTTTAAAACCTATTTGGTTGCTATGGTTACCAGCTCTTCAAAATATCACTACCAGATTAAAAAAACCCACATGTGAGGTCTGATGATACTGCCATGATTTTGCCTGATTTCACAAGAAAATTTTTCTACATTTAGGACCTTGAGAGACAAAGGGTGGTATAAGACAAGAGTAAAATGGTGAAAGGATGTTTCCCCTGTGCCTCACAGCTTTAAACTATTAATCACTCTAACAAACTGATTGGAACACAAAACCACTGAAAAGCATAGCAACTTCAGAATAGCATGATGCTCAACATGTATATTTGTAGCAGATATACTTTTAATATAAATACAGTATTAGCATTCAGATCTTCAGGTGGTCTACAACTGGTTAATGTTAGTGGGGACAGTGTGAACTTCATCAGCTAAAGACCTTTCCACAGATATGTACAATTTTACAAGTTTTGCCTACCTTTTTATCAATGTGTATTAATTGCATCATTTAACGTTACACTAAAGATGATATTTACTACAGGCATTAAACTCTACTGCGGAAAGCACAGATATAAGATCATCCAAGTGCTTTCATTCCTCACCACCTTGATTAAGGTGAATTCCAGGAAGTCCACAGAAAGCAATGACTCTATAAGATGGAAGCCAAAAGCTAGACACTCAAATGGTAAGTATCTGCATAATTCCTTCAAACCACATAATTTACTCTAGCTGAAGTTTTGGCCCTGAGACCACTGTCCCAGCAATCTTAATACTGAGTTTTCTCCTGAATACTGAAGTGAATTATGACATCAACTTAATTAAAGGTGATAGAATTTTTTTAAATCTCAGTTATTAGGTTGTTCCAGATAAAGGTGTTCACATGCTTTGAATCAAAGAAACAAGGACATCCAGTTGCTCAAAGGACAATAGTATACACTACTGAGTGATATTAAAAATGGTATGTTATTAAAACTAATTTGAAACATACAATGTAGCATAAGTGTATTTTCTTTTATATCTAGCATTTAATTTTCAGATTAAGTACTAGCTACCAAATGGGCTTATTACATTTCTAATGAATAAACAACTTAATAGGACAGTCAGGTGATTAGACCCTGTCAGCATGGACTTATGAAAGGCAGGTCCTTCTTGACTAACCTGATCTCCTTCTATGACAAGGTGACCCGTTTAGTGGATGAGGGAAAGACTGTGGATATTGTCTACCTAGTAAAGCCTTTGACACCATTTCCCACAGCATTCTCCTAGAGAAACTGGCTACTCATGGCCTGAATGGGTGTACTCTTAACTGGGTAAAAAATCTGGCTGGATGGCCGGGCCCAAAGAGCTGTGGTGAATGGAGTTGGTGGCTGGTCACAGGTGGTGTTCTCCAGGGCTCAGTACTGGGGCCAGTTCTGTTTGATATCTCTATCAATGATCTGGATGAAGGGCCAAGTGCACCATCAGTAAGTCTGCAGATGACATCAACTTGGGCAGAAGTACTGATCTGCTTGAGAGTAGGAAGGGTCTACAGAGGGATTTGGACAAACTGGATCAATAGGCTATGTCCAATTGTATGAGGAGCAACAAGGCTCAGTGCCAGGTCCTGCACTTGGGTCACAACAACCCCATGCAATGCTACAGGCTTGGGGAAGAGTGGCTGGAAAGCTGTCTAGTAGAAAAGGATCTGGGGATGTTGGTCAACAGATGACTGAATATGAGCCAGCAGTGTGCCCAGGTGGCTGAGAAGGCCAATGGCATCCTGGCTTGTATCAGAAATATTGTGGCCAGCAGGACTAGGGAAGTGATTGTCCCCCCTGTATTCAGCCCTGATGAGGCTGCATCTCAAATACTGTGTTCAGTTTTAGGTGCCTTACTGCAAGAAACACATTGAGGGGCTGGAGCATGTCCAAAGACTGGCAATGAAACTGGTGAAGGGTCTAGAGCACAAGCCTTGTGAGGAGCATCTGAAGGAACTGGGGTTGTTTAGCCTGGAGAAAATGAGTCTCGGGGAGACCTTATGGCTCTCTGCAACACTGTAAAATGAGGTTGTAGCAAGGTGGGTGTCGGTCTCTTCTCCCAAGTAACAAGCAATAGAATAAGAGGATATGGCCTCAAGTTGCACCAGGGAAGGTTTAGATTAGATATTAGGAAAAATATCTTCATGATTGTCAAGGACTGGAAAATGGTTGTCAAACATCAAAACAGGCTGCCCAGGGAAGTGGTGGAGTCACCATGCCTATTGGTATTTAAAAGATATGTAGATGTGGTACTTAGGGACATGGTTTGTGGTGGACTTGCAAGTGTCAGGTTAATGGTTGGACTCAGTGATCTTAAAGGTCTTTTCCAACCTAAATGATTCTATGAGTCTTAATTTCAAACCATCAGCATGGAAGTTTGCTTTTTTATGTCCCTAGACTGAGTTACATTACCCAATCAGAAGTGCCCCAGATGTAAGGGAATCCATACATCGGAAGATGGAAGTCAGGCAGTTATGGAAAGTTGAACAACAAAGTGTTCCCTCATATTACACAACAAGACTTGAGAAACCAATAGACCATCTATAAAAAAACCCGTGTACTTTACTAAATGTGAAATAGTGAAGTTTTTTCGTTCTTAACATCAAACCAGTCAGCATTCCTTCACTCAACAACTATTTCCAGCATACATAGGAATTCAAAAGCTGGCAATGAAGGCAAATGCGTCATTTTTCTACAGATGGGACATTAAAGAAATGCTGCTCGAACAGGGCCAATAATCGAGTCTCACAGAAGACTAAGATGGAATAATGCAGTTGTTCCAGTACTGTCCTGCATGGGTGAATATAGACATAAACCTGTCAGTCTCCTTTCTAACTTTTTAAGAAAACATGGGTGCCCAGCTGTGAACATTTGCGTGGAATATCAAGTAATTGGAAAGAGGAAGGATCAACAGAGACAGATAAAGCCGTAGCTTAACCAACATGATCATTGCAAACTCATATGCTGTTTTATACCCTCACAATTACCTGATCATGCGCAAATCTTTTCACATGACTGATTTTGCAATGAAAAACTAGATAGAAGTTTAGTTTGACCAAAACACTTCCTTTACAAGACCTTACTATTTATTAGTACACTGCTTTCAAATTTAGTGTTAAAATTAAGCTTGGAAGGGAGCAATTATCATTTTATTACCACTGTATTTATAAAAGAATAATCAGATCCATGTTGCATCACCTTGACTCCATATCCCTATGATATATCTCCAGTTTACATCAAGAGACCTTCTCATAAAACAAATTATTAGCAGTGGTTTGATTTCCAAATAAAATTCAAAACCTAGCCTGCATGTCACCCAATATTGTTCATCAATATTTACATAAAATGTTTTAATCTGATGTCACCAAAACCTATTCTATTTAAGCTTGTTTTTTGAAGTGTTAAAGATGTTGGCTTGGCTAGTTGGAACAATTGACTCAAAGATGAATTTTTTAATGCCAATAAATATTCTTTCTCTAAGTGTTCTCCTGGGTAATGTGATGTTCATTTCAATATTGATTTATTTCTGTACAGTTCAACTCTACAGTTATTTGCTATTTGAATTGTCATACTGCTGCAGCACTCCAGTTATTGGCCATAACACCACTGACTAAAGACTGAACAAACAGGACACAAACCTGTCAAGTGGCCCAGAGAAAATTAGTTTGCCTTTAGTCACAGGTAAGTAGAATGGATCACTGAACATTCAAAAGGGGGTACGAAAGAAAGAAGACAGGATTTTAATCTGCACAAAAGAAAATCTGTTTCTCTGTCTGTGTCTTCTTACACTGGCGATGAGTTTGTTCTCTGTCAAAATTATCCAAAGACAATGCATGCACATAGGGACATAAAACAGCTATCAGAAACCCAGAGGAGGCTAAAGAAATTGTCTCCCCAAAAAACATGATTAGAGAGTCAAGAGAGAAGCTCAGAGAGGACAGAGTCCCTGGGGAAGGGCAAGAATTCAGGTAGAAAAGCCTGATTAAACATGCTGGAGATGCCTGATAATCTGAAAAAAATAAACCCACTAGTCTGGGTCTGAGGTGCAGCTGCAGCCATCAAAGTCCTTGGTGAGAGAAGTTTTAGAGATGTATCAGGGATGGAGGAGAGATTGGAGATGGGATGAAGTCAGAAGAGAGTTTAGAGTACCAATGAGTTTAGGAACAGATAGAAAGGAAGGTCTGGAAAGGGATTAGAAAATATGGAGTACTGACATGTCCTCTGTATTGTGAAATTCTCTGATGTGGTCCTTGTTCTTCAAGAACACTGTCACAATAGTCTCTGAGCTAATAATATTCACATATGATTCAGAAAACACTCCCTCCATTTATGATTTGCCCTTTAAGGGAAAAAAAAAAAAAAAAAAAAGACTGCATGATTGCACACAAAGATTTACTTCACAGAAATGTAGATTACATGTTATCTTTCAGCTCCAGAAGAAGGTAATAGTTTACTGAAGGTGCTTTTTGGGTGTCCATACTAAAGAATATAATTCATTCTTACATCTTCTGCTGCTTAAAAGCAGCAGGTGGACTACAGGTATTTATTGTCTGCTTGCTTTCTTGAAGTTCAAAGAGCCATTAAATTTCACTGGGAAAAAAAAAAAAAAAAAAAAAAAAAGATTGTTACAGAACTTTATGTATCAGACTTTGCCAGTAATATCTCACTGGGTTCAAACCCCACCTTGGGGCTAGCTGGAAATGTCCTTTTTCCTATCATCACTCTCAAGTGCCCTCAAGTACCAACAAGTCCCTTGTTTTGTTTTACATCATCTGATCCTTTTCAAGGGAAAGAATTTAGTGCATTTACAATTCTAACATTTAGGCCTACAAATATGAGACTTGATCATCAGACTGCAATTCATTGCAGTTCCCATGATTCCTGAAGGATGTATAGCTGCCTAATGCACCTAAAAGAGCTTATAAATTATGTTTAGAGATATAATTGCCCATGTTAGAGCTAATGTCTCATCAGCGTATTCAGAAACAAAAGGAGAAAGCAAAACCTTCCTCTGCTTTTCCATTTCTGACACCAGAGGTCAAACTTCAAGTTCAGATGTTGAGTTAGTGCTGAACTGCAATCATGCCAATCACCCGTGAAGCTCAATGTGGACAGGAGATGTGGGATTTGACTGAGACAGTCACCTTAAGTGCCTTTTATAATCAACACAGAGAAAGAGCCACTTAAGTGTGATTCACCTTATATGGAAGAAGAAGTCTAAAATAAGTCAGATGAGTCATGCCCCAGAAATGCCTATTTCTCACCAAAGACTTTGACAGGAGCTGTGGAGGGCTACCTTAGATTTAGTTAACTACATTTCTGAGGTCTAAAGTTAGGTAAGCTGAATCTCATCAGATGCGTCTGTACTGCTGCCTACTAACTCTGAGGAGAAAGGCATGAAATGAACACAAGTAGTTTCATTAACAGTGAGAAAATGATGCTCACCAGAGAATAATAATCTTCTAAAATAAAAAAAGAGATCCTCTAGATAAGCAAACATTTTTATTACATATTTTTATTATGCTTTTGGTGACTGGTTATTGAACTAAAGCATTTATTTTGGGTCATAAGTACTGCAGTAGCAAACTATTCTAGTGACAGCTAACAGCTATTTAGAACTTGAAAGAAGCCTGAACAATAATGTAACGTTTTTATTCTAAAAGTCCTTTGGCAACATAATAGGTATATGCAATGAAAGCACTGGGGGAATGGACTAAAGCAGAGTGCTGCTGGCTGATTACTGGCTGCAATCAAAGAAAAATTGTTGAGAAAAACACTGAATAAGAAAGAAGGCCAGGGTCAGCTACAAGTATTCCCTCCTAGCTGGGAACATGCTAGAAAAATATGCTGCAACCAGAAAAAAGACTAGACGACTAAGGAAATTAAGTTAAAGCAAATGAAGGCAATTAATTTAAACACTAATTGGGAGGGGTTTCTTTTCTTTTAACAGTTACAGGCTAATGGAAAGTATACTCCTTATTATCAATTAGATGGATCTAACATCTATCACAGTAGCAAGGCAAAATATTCCTAGAAAACTGGGTTATATATCATAGTTCATAAAAATTATACCCTGCCTCAATGAAGCCAACAGACATAGAATTAAAAGAAAGCTTCCCTTTCTATTTAAAATTCTGTAGGAAAGCTCTAACCACTTCTTAATACTTTTCAATGTACTTTTAGGGATGAAAACAGGAGAGCTCTTTACAAAAAGCAGTAGGCTTTTTTTTTCAGAACAAACTGAGTAGGAAATTCATAACTTGACCATTGCTATATTAGGTTATGAAAACCTGCACTTGACAATGAAAATTGTCAATGCAGCAGGAAGTAAAAGAGAGCTATCATGATGTATGTGTTTGATAGTAGCAAGGCCAGAGGATGATCTGATAATGAATTACTGTATCTGCCAAATATTACACTATTCTAGAATCTTGTACAAAATTCACCCCGTTTTTTTCCCCAGAAATGCTAAGACTATGATCTGAGGACTAGCATTCCTATAATTTTACTGTCAGATCACAAAATATTAATCTCTTTAGACCTTTTTGACTGTGTCCATCTGATTCTTGTGGGTCATCTCTAGCAACACCTATAGTAGTTATCTCTTGGACTCCCTTCAGTGTGTCATAACAGCTGCCTTACTGGTAGAAGAGGGGTGAAATTGTGGGAAAATCTATGGATAACTGGCTGGAACTGGCTGTACATGAGCTATTCATTGGGGATGCAGTAGTCAGCATAGAATATGTGTACCTTGATTAAAATATATATATTCTTTTGTTTCACTGATACCAATAGTATGGTTGGAAAAGGTCATTCTCAAGTTTTGGGAGGAAAATGCTGAGCTTCTGAAACACATGGACAAAATATGCATGGTGTGTCCAGTGTCAGCATGAATAAATTACACAGTGTGATCACTGATTTCCCAAGTGCAAGGTGAAAAGGTACTCCTCATCATTACAGTACTCATGGCTTCTTTCAGAGAACACTGGATATGATTTTTGATGACCTTGTAATACCGGGCATGCCACATTTCTAGAATGAGGTATATATTAGGGCTCTTATTGGTGGTGTTAGTCCAGGACTAATAGGGTTTTGAATAACTCATCACAGCAATTGTCACAGCAGGCTTTTTAAGCAGGTTTTTTAGTGCCACACTGCTATGCCACAGCTGGACAGCAAGATAGTGGTGCCAGCTTTCATCTAGAGATGTCCAGATGCTTCCTGACCACAATGAGGTTATTGAAATCAGTGTCCTGTTCCTTAAGAGCCTGTACTACTTCCTAGCATATGGTCAGGCAGGACATCTTCTGCAATCATAGAGCATTAGCCTACTACAAGTCATTCATTCAGCTTCACATTCACAGGCTGTGGCCCTCATGGGGGACTTCAGCCACTTCAAAATCTGCTGCAAGAACAACACAACAGGACAAAAGCAATCCAGGAGGTTCCTAGAGTGCATTGACAATAACTCCCTCCTCCAAGTGATAGAGGAGCCAATGAAAAGGGTTACTCTGTTGGACATTATACTCACCAATAACAAGAGGCTTGTTGGGAATGTGAAGGTCAACAGCAGCCTTGGCTGCAGTGACCATGAGACGGTTGAGTTCAGGGCACCTCATGAAGTTCTACAAAGGGAAGTGCAAAGCCCTACACCTGAGGAAGAACAGCCTTATGCACCATTATATGCTGGGGATCACCCAGCTGGAAACCATCCTGGTAGAAAAAAGGTGCCCAGTGCCAGGTCCAGAGGCAATAGGCACAAACTGAAACACAGGAGGTTCCCTCCAAACATCAGGAAACACGTTTTTACTGTGAGGGTGGCCAGACACTGGCACAGGTTGCCCAGAGAAGTTGTGGAGTCTCCCGCCTTGGAGATGTTCAAAAGCTGCCTAGGCATGGTCATGGGCAACCAGCTCTTTATGGCCCTGCTTGAATGGAGGCGTTGGTCAAGATGACCTCCAGGTGTCCCTTACAACCTCAACCACTCTGTCATTCTGTGATTCCCACCTGGAGGACTTCATGGTGATAACATTGATTGGTCAGCATGTATACACAAAATCATCAATATACAGTGGATCTGAACATAAAGGTGATGTTATCCTGTGACTCTTTCCTGATAATGGCATATTGAGCTGAACCAAACATGAGTGACATTGCTCAGAACAGCACTGCCCTTGAGATGGACTGAGTACCTAACATGAATATTTCTAGATGTGCCTCTCCCTTTTCTTGAAACTCTCTGGAGAGTTGAATGGTGAGATGTGCCTGCAACTGCCCTATGAGGGCACCGGCAACATTGAAGTATACCCTGTTTGGAGGCTCTGTCTTCATATCTCTCGTGTGATGCTGTAGGTGTGACCTTTGCCGTTTGCTGCTGGCTTCAATAACAATGAAGCAATTTTAAAGCTACTGTGCAGGATTTACTGGCACATTTTTAGTAACAGTTGAGAGACTTCATTATGCCTCTGTGAACAATGCAGTTCCCAAACAAGTTGCATTTCCTTACACATGGGCCAGAAGACAGATAGAAATGTCAGCTGTGAATCAGCTATTATAACCAGAGTTATTTCTTCACTTTATAATCAGTAAAAGTGACTACATACCCTACTGCTTCAGGTGCTGTGCACAGCAGTGCTGTGACTTGTCACTATTCCCAATTCTAACATTAAGTGTTGAGAAAACCAGCTAAATACTGTTATTGTCTTCCTTTCTTCTTCATTTATAGCAGGATTCTTATCCTCTTAAGCATGAGGTGGGGACTAGCATTACTATTACTTTTGCATTTTCTAACAGCTCTGCACTGTTTTACTACACCACAGGCCAGGACCTCACCTGGACAAGCACCAAACTATTTTGTCCTTTTCCCTTGCAGAAAAAAATGAAATTCTGGCCACACTAAAATAGATGGGAATTTGGAGGCCAAATACCTCTGCCACTGGAGCTGTACAGTCAATCTGTCAAGGACAGGCAAAGTGCATCATATTATCGTAAGTCTGTCTTATTGTGTTGCTTTGGTAACAAATGTTCCTAGTATTAAAGAGACAGTTCAGAAAACCTCAGAATGGAGATCATAAGCAGTAAAATCACACAAACTAGTGGTTCTTAAAATACAAGATCTGATAGGAATATTTTTTCTTCCCACTGAAATCATTGTCAAACCAGGATGCAATTCTGTTGCATGAACATTGTCATGACATTTAGGATGCCCTAAGGCAGCTTGAGGTCTCCAGGGAATAAGAAGGGCTTATTAGGCTGTGCTTTGAGATCGTCAGAAGCATGGCAGCAAAGACCAGGCAAGAGCTGAGCTCTGCAGCAACCAGGAACCATCTACGTAGCCAGGCTAGCTTGGGATGAGTGGAGGCTGCCACCAGAACAGAGCTTCTCTGATGGTTTAACCCCATCTGGCAACTCATTCACTGCCCAGTAGGGTGGGGAAGGTAATCGGAAGAGTTAAAGTGAGAAAACTCATGGGTTGAGATAAAGATAGTTTAATAGATAAAGCAAAAGCCAGGCATAAAATCAAAGCAAAACAAGGCATTCATTCATCACTTCCCATTGGCAGGCAGGTGTTCAGCCATCTCCAGGAAAGCCAAGCTCCGTCACGTGTAATGGTGACTTGGGAAGACAAATACCATCACTTCAAACTTCCCTCCCTTCCTTCTTCTTCCCCCAGCTTTCTGTGCTGAGCACGATGCCATATGGTATGGAATATCCCTTTTATCAGTTGGGGTCAGCAGTCCCAGCTGTGTCCCCTACCAATTTCTTGTGCACCCCCAGCTTTACTGCTGGTGGGGTAGGATGAGAAGCAGAAAAGGCCTTGACGCTGTGTGAGCGCTGCTCAGCAGTAACTAAAACATCTCTGTATTATCAACACTGTTTCCAGCACAAATCCAAACCGTAGCCCCATACTATTAATTAACTCTACTCCAGTCAAAACCTACATAGTGGTAAAAAGGGGGGACAAAACCTACATAGTGGTAAAAAGGGGGAAAAGCATTTGTGAACTTTCTGCGGCTCAGAAAGATGGAAACATGGATTTCTCTGTCAGCCTGTGAGATAATATCCCTGTGCTATCAACACTTCTCATCACAAAACAAAAACAGAGCACCATACAAGCTACCACGAAGAAATTTAACTCCATCACAGAAAAAACTAGTACAGCTTCCTATCAGGGAAGCTGCTGTCCAGGTGGAGGGCTGTAAAGTCTGTACCCCACACTGCTAAGTGGAGGGGGGTGTAAGCTCCACCTGTGCAAGGTGTGATCTGGTGGAATCACTCAGGCATCAGGTGGAGGAGCTGCAGGAGGAAGTCAGCAGATTACTCTGTATTAGGGAGGGAGAACAAGAAATAAAAATTATTTGAGGTGCTGCAAGAAGATATATATCTGAAGACTGCACCCTCAGCAAGCTTGCACATGACACCAACTTGAGTGGTGCCATTGATATACTAGAGGGAATGGATGCCATCCAGAGGGACCTTGACAGGCTCAAGAAGCTCGAGGGCCAATGTGAACCTCATGAAGTTCAACAAGGCCAAGTGCAAGGCCCTGCGCCTGGGTGCAGGCAATCACCAGTAACAGTACAGGCTGGGGGATGAACTGTCTGAAAGCAGCCCTGCAGAGAAGGACTTGGGGATATTGGTAGATGAAATATTAGACAAGAGTCAGCAATGCAGGCCAGAAAGCCAATCATAACCAAAAAGTGTGGCCAACAAGCCAAGGAAGGTGATTCTCCTCCTCTACTCTCATAAGATCTCATCTGGAGCACTGCACTCAGCTTCCCCAGCACATGGAGCTGTTAGAAGGTCCAGAGGAGGTCCATGAAAATGATCAGAGGGCACTAGAACATCTCTCTTGTGATGAAAGGCTGAGAGACTTGGAGTTGTTTAGCCTGGCAACGTTATTGCCTTGTTTCAATACTTAAATGGGGCCAGAAAAGATGGAGAGAGGATTTTTAACAAGGCCTGTAGTGATAGGACAAGGGGTAACAGTTTTAAACTAAAAAAGGGTAGATTTAGATTACATATAAGGAAGAAATTCATTATATGAGGGTGGTGGAACACTGGAACAGGTTGCCCAGGAAGTTGTGAATGCCCCACCCTTGGAAGTGTTCAAGGTCAGGTTGGATGGGGCTTTGAGCAATGTAATTATCTAGTGGAAGGTGTCCCTCCCCACAGCAGGGGGGCTGGAAGTAGACCATCTTTAAAGGTGTCTTCCAACCCAAACCACGCTGTGATTCTATGATTCTATTATACAAGGCACATATCTGGATGGGACTAGGAGACCTGCACCTTCTGCGGGGGAAAAACAAGAATGATGTCCTATGGATAGGATATGAATCTCACACATCAGTGCACAGCTGTATTTATGTAACTTAATCACATCCCCACTGAAAAGTTTCTTTCCTCCGAAATAAGCAGGGGTTGGATTCAACCCCAGCCTTCAGCTGTTAAATTTAGAAGTTGCAATGTAGGGTTATGACTCAGCTGCTTAACCATAGCTGGTTGTTGCTATTTGTGGTACCCTGGGACATCCACCTCTTCTCCAATGGCCTTTACAGAGTGATGCATGTCTTATGTTATCTGCCACCCCATGTGGATGTGACAGATGCGTAAAATGTTGCTAGATACAGAACAGAATCACACCATATGTATTTACAAGAGAGATAGACATGTAGGCTTCCATTACAGTCATGCAGATTTGGTCAGTGTAACCTGGAGAACCATTTAGCCCTGTTACTGAAGTAAACAGTTACTGAATCGCTTTCGACTGACGGTAGCACCTAAATTTCATTGTCCATAATGGGAGTTCAGACACCTAGATCACCTTTATGTGGACACTTAAATTTAAGTGTCTTAATCTGCAAGCTGACCCCCTATCTAATTTTAGCTCTGGAACATATATTTTGCATGGAAATAGAGATGGACTCTCTGACCCTAACAGCTCAAAATCTTTAAAAGAATTATAGATGAAGATGTGCCCCTGCACATACGTTAACAGTTAGGTTCTTGGACTGTATCAGTGTTAATCATACTTGACAAATGGATTTTAAATTCCTATGCTCTAGCATCACTGAAAACATTCATTTGGGGAGACACAAGTGCACCCAAAATGAAATGAATGCATATAGCCCATTTTTCATCATCTGAAATTCACCTTTCACTTAAGGGACTGTTTAGACTCTAGCTATGGTCAATGTAGATAAATAGGAACTTCCAAAGGGAATAGATTATATGAAAGGTTTTTGAGAAGGCATATGTTTAAACAGCTAGTTTAGAGTAGGTCCATATTTTTAAACAGATAAAATCTTTAACATGAGTCCACCTTTACTGATTTAACTCATTCTTCAAGCTGAGGTTTACAGTACAGCTTAAGTGGCATTCCTCTGTCACTTAAGATAGATGTTAGCATCACAGAGTGGTTATTTCAATGAGTCAGCAAATAGGATGCTATTTTCTATATCTGTCAAAAGTAGCTCCTGCCCACAAAGTCCTGGTTCAATAAGCTCAGAGACACATTTGGCTTTAGAAATGGAAGAAACAAAATTGCAAAGTATAGGAGATAAATCTCTGCAAATGCTGCTAACATCTGAATTGATTAAGAGAAGTTAAATAACAAGAAGGTATTATAAATCTTTCCCTGCTTCAGCTAAACTAATCATCTGTACACATTAAGATGGCATTTAATAAATGGTGCCTCAGGAAAAGTAAAAAATCTACTTGCTGGTGAACACTCTGCCAACAGAGGAGTGAAGCCAAGATTGCAGTGGTCTTTTAACACAGTTAACAAAAAAATCAATAGCTTTTTATTTTTATTAAATTACTATCAGTGCAGAGAGTGACTGAAGTATGTTTTCCATTTACTCTATAGAATCATATCTGCAAGGAGCTTGCAAATAATTGGACACAGAACCCTTCTGATGGACTGGCTCAGATATCTTTATTGTTAGAGGGGGTGCTTAATGCACTGCCTTCCAGTGGTCCTTCAACAAAGAGGAAAAAATCTGAGGACTCAATAATTGACTTCTACTTCAAAAATGAATAAAAAACACTGCACATAGAGAGTAGTTATATCTATAAATGAACTGTGCTTTCAGTGGCTTTGTTCTCCTAGAAAACCTATCGGAATTTCTATTATTAAGCAAAGTGCATACCGCCTCGACAGGAGCAGTAGAGAGAGGAGCAATGTCATGATAGTGAATATAAACCATGTTTTATTCCAAATACTACTTTCTTGAAGTTCAAATAACCAGACATCATTAAACACACCCTGAAGGAGCGTAGATCAATAAGATGTACATTTCCATTTTTAACAAAGATTTCCACTTCCACTTGTTCTTTACAGAACGTACTTTTTCTAGTCCTTTTCACATTTGCCTACACAGCAGTATTCAGAGGGTAAAATAGGATGAAGGACTGCTGCAGAATTTCCTGCAAAAGAATCCTACAGGTTCACCTGCTGCCCTGAGCTGAGGAAAACTCTCTTCCAGACACAGGCTATTTCAGTGATTTTCAACCTGCCTGGAAACTGTAGCCCTACACATTTTCTGAAAGTGGCATTACTCTCTATGCTCTGAATTTACACATTCTTCTGCAATTTTTCACGCACCTCCAGAGATCCACAGACCTCAGGTAAAAAACTCACTGCCTTTTACACAACTCATATGAGACATGTTTCTACCCTAGGTGCATTAGGGGTCACTGAAACAGAAAGGCTTCCCATTCATCATGCATATTAACTACCCAGAGCTGTACAACTGGTAACTGCAGCGCTACTCATCCTCTTTGACTCGTCTCACACTAAACACACAGGCCAACAGTGATAATGTATGCAAGGTAATCAAGGCAGCTGGGATGAGCCCCTCCTCATACTTAAGGTATTCACAGTGGGGTGGAATGGGATAAAGAGGGGTTGCACACTGCACATAGAATTTAAGGGACCTTTACTCACCTCAAGGATCCTGAATGAGGCTGAGCTGGAAGGGAAGTTGTGCAAAAACATCCAGAAGAGAGGCAATTATGGAAAAACAATAACCTCAGGACAGTTTTTCCCTGACCGCAATGCTGACCTGAATATAAAGCTCATTTCTTTTTCACAGAGAAAGCATCTCAAAAATTCATTTCAAGTCTCAGAAAAATAGCAGCAGCAGAGGCAAAAGATAGGAGACAAAATTTAGTCAGGAATAAAGAAAATATCATTCCAATCTTACTCAGAAGACAACAGAATTGTGATTTTAATAATCTCAAGGTACTGTGACCAAAGTTAGTCCTGTTCATTCACACTGCCATACAATTATGTCCAAGAGAATCAACCATGGACAATTCACAAGATCAATAACTGAGAAGGTAAGAATGCTTTTATTGAACAGGCCCAAGATTTACCTAACTCTAGATCTTGCCTTCTACAGTAGCCAAAACAAATACCTGTGGGACAATAGGAACAGGTCAAGCACATATCATGATTCCTCATAATCTACCAGCCTCCAGCTACTTTCAGGCAAGTCATTTCCTGAGCTGTGTATGATAACTATACATTTAATTCCCTTTGATCCCATGCAAACTGTTCCAACTGATGGCATCCCTTGGCAAGGAGTTCTCCAAGTCTAATAGCTGTTGCCCAAAGAGACATGTCAGTTGATTTATTTTGAACAATGGTCCTCTTAGTTTGACCTGAAGCTTCCTAGATTTTGCACTGAAAGGCATGTGGCAATGGTGATTTTATAGACCTGAATCACACCCTTCCTCAGTTACCTCTTTTGCATGCTGGAAAGACTTAGTTTACTAAAACCCAGAAACACAATGCAGTATTCCAGAGTAAACCTTGCATTTTCATAATGATATAATGAGGTTGTTCTGTTATCTATTTCTCTCCTAAGAATTCCTAACTTGAGGTTTTTTGTTTTGACAACTATTTAGTGCTGAGCTGATATTTTTTCTCAGACTCATCTGTCACAACTCTATGATCTCACTCCAGAGCAGAAATAATTTACTCAAGGTTTTTTTAATGTAAATTTGTGGGGGAGGGCTTCCTTAGGTGCATCACTTCATATTTAGCTACATCTACTTTTACCTAGTAAGGGGTCTGATTCTCTAGCAACCAGTATTATTAGATATTTATGCATATGCAAAAGCAGTGTGAGCAGTATATGCATTAAACAAAACCAGATTAAAACTTTGCCTTGGATTATGAGAAGCTGCAATCCATTATTGGTTTTGTCTGCACTTAGGAAAGCTTCATATACAAAAATGTTGTTAGAAACAATGGTAATGCAAATAAATTTTTTGAAAACTTATAGTGGAAAGATTGAAATTCTCATATTTAGAATAGCTTCTGGGTAGTCTCACAACAGGTCTTTGAATAAACACATGAATAAAAAATGAGTATCAGTTTACAAAGCTGATGACCTCTGAAAAGGAAAGAATACTATGCAACTTTGGTGAGCATCAGCTTCGAAGCTGACAAATATTATAGGTTTGGCTCTGCTAACTATTCAGAAATATATTGTAGTTCTTATAATGTTTCAGAAAACTATGAGAAAAATTAGTGATTTGAAAGAAAGAATTACATACTGGGAGTTTTTAAAAAGCCTGCACTAAATCCATCAGATACATTTTCATTGAAAACTGTGTCTTGTTTTGTCTGTGGTATGGTACCATGATGACAACAAGGAAATTATAATATTCATATCAAAATGATTAGTCATAATTGTCCCAGCAGTCCGTAAAGTTTCCAGGATTAAGCAGTGCTACAGGAAACAATTTCTGTTTCGTTTTCTCTGTGTTTATAACTTCTTTGAATATCTCAAATTATGCTTTTAATATTTCTAGTTTCCCACCCTCATCTTCATTCACCCTCCCATAGGAAACAGAGCATCATTCAGTATATCAAAATACTAAAGTACTGAAATATCACAAGTTAGATGGTACAAAATATAAATGAAAAGCAGTTTCTGGAAAACAAAGCAATCCCTAGTCATGTAGTATTTTATTTAATCTGAATAAGAAAGGCTAACACAAGGAGTTATCATAATCTGCAGTATGATTTTATCTTGTAACATAAAGCTTTGCTATGCAGTCAGAAAGAAAACAAAAAACCAAACAACAGAGCTAGTCTTAGACCTTCTCTATAGATGGAAAATAATTTAAAGCATTTCCACAGAGATATTTTAAACTGTATTAGCATGATCCAAAGGAAACCACTAGTTATATTAAAAGATAAACAAACTGTGGTAGTGGGAGCACAATGCATCACGAAGAAAGCAAAAGCAAGCTGATATTTCACTAAAGTACGAGTTCTGTGTAAGCTTTTCTTTCAATTCCTTTTCGTTTCTGTGGACATGGCTGTTTCTTTGGAGGTGGCTCAGCACTGCACATACTCATGAGGATACTTAAGGCAGAGGAGGAGACCGTCAGAGAAGATGGTGTATAGAAAGCTGTCCTTCGAGGCCATGCCAGGCCCTGATGGGGACGCAGGCATGGGGGCCTGCCACCCCGTGCTGCGTTTCAGCACCAGCCTGAGCCTGGGTGCTGCCCAATCCCTGCCTGGCCTTGAGCCCTGGCCCCCAACCCAACGCCCAGCCCCACCTCAGCATGGCCTCCTCCCCACCGCTTGCAGGGTCCTGGCAGGGCTGCTGGTGTGGGGATGGGTGCAGGGGGTGCAGTGGGAGGAATTAGAGGAGCTTGTTACAGCTGAAACCAAGAGGCTGGGCTGAAATCTCCGTCGTTAATCTCTTTTCCAGTGTAATTAAATGAAATAGTGATTAAAATCATCTGCCCTGGTTTGCTGCAAACAGTACAATCTGTTTTACAGCACAGCCTGATGTTTATGAAATACCTTTTTCTGACAGAAATGATAACTGAAGCCATGCTAACCTTTGCTAAGGAAAAAACAGGAATGGCATGTTTTCACAGAAAGTGATGGAAGACACCTTCTTGGTGGTACCCAGCTCATGATGTGGTAGCTAGAAGACATTAAAGAACACACAATTATAAGTGAAAATTGGAAGAAACATGGAATTAAAGGCTTGCTGGAATAACCTGCCACAGCTTGCCAGCAGAACGGGAAACGCTAGCTACAGAAACCACTCTCTCTGACGCTGTTGCAGGCCCACATCCACTCTGCTTCATTACTTAGTCAAGTTATTTGTTTCAGAATGACATCCTTCCCCTAAACCATAGCAAACCTCTTTCCCCATGCATGAGAAGCCAAAACTTGTCAAAGATATGCAACACAAAGGACTACAAGGAAAAGAAAAGCCCGCACAAAAACGGGGCATGGAAAGGAGCAGAAGCGTCTAGGGAGTCCCCAGCTCTTTGCTTTGTTCACCACCACATCATGCACCTTCAGGTGTGTTTAATGCTGTTGGTTCTCACCTTGCTGCTGGGCTGGGCTGAGACCACATCAGTGAGATGTGGCCTATATCTGCTTAGATACAAGGACAAAAATGTTCACAGAGAGTGGTCAAGCACTGGGACAAGTTGCCCAGACAGGCTGTGAAATAAATCTCCATCCTCAGAGAGTTTCAGAAGTTGGATGAAGAATGCCCTGAGCATGCTGCTCCAGTCTCAAAGGTGACTCTGCTTTGAGCAGGGGCTTGGACCATGTGGGCTCCAGACGTCCCTTCCCTCCCGAATTATTTCCTGATTGAATAAAGAAATGGGCTGGTGAAGTCATAGGCTACATCTACACCAGTAAGTAATGCAGTTGTAGGGAGTACTTTTGGGGATCTGAACCAAATAATCATCTCAATTATTAGAACAGTCCCTGGCATTGTTTTGGGATGCCCCAACCAGCGGTCTGCCAAACCATTCACAGGCACAGCTGGGGAGACAGCACACACCTGCGCACACTGTCAACGAACAGTTTGCATGTAGCTACCATTTGGAGGCAGCTGAAAGGCTTCAGCAGTGTAAACAGACATTTTTGCATGCCAGTTGGCACTGGTGCCAGAGAATAGTCCCGGGCACATTTATTTACTAGTTTAGAGCAGCCCCAGTGTGGGAATTACACATGTATTTCTAGGAGTCCTTCCTGAGACTTTGAAGTGGTACTGCAGTCCTTATCTACAATAATTAGATTTTTTTTGAGTTTATCACAGGATGTTACAGACCATAGATTCTGTTTCTCTCTTCTTTGAGCAAACATCCTGTGCCTCTCTGTTAGAGAGAGACTGAGAAAGTTTGACACACATCACGCTGCAGACAGGTCTAGCACCATAAAAGTACTAGACTCGATTGTTATTCTAGAAGGGCACAGGTTTCCCCTATGTCCTGTAGTGTACCTGTCAATCTAAAGAGGATGTCTCAGATATCATAGAGCATCCAAAATGATGTTAAGCCACCCTGTTTAGGCAATGGGATCCCAACCTTTGTTCTAGAGAGGCTCGGTTCCAAAAGAAACAACAGAATGGCAAGCAGGTTGTATAAAACAAAAGGAAAAAAGGATCTCTAAGTGCAGCAATGTGTAAGGTCAACTGTATGAAGCAAGGACTGTTCAGATGGAGAGACCCATCTTTGGCTATACAGCTGTGGAGAACAAAGAATGTATCTCAGTTCTTTGCCAGCATAATGCTGTAGTATGGCATTAGAATAGAGCAATAATTTTATTTGTTCTTGTTAGTCTAAACAGAAAAATAAAACATAGCTGATCCACTAACCTAATGAAGTTCTCCTGTGCTGTCCTGCCAAAGAGACTTTTAAACTTAAGAGGTATCTTTTCTGAGATACAAGAAAAGACAAGTTTCTGCCCCAGGGAGGAAAGAGCTATTCCAGTTTCCCTGAGCAGGAAGCAGCAGCCATTCTGGCTGAGAAGCAGAAATATTCATGGCATTATTCTGCAGATAGGATTTGTCAATAACTGATCTGCAGGCAAAGCAAATGATTGCAAAATAAGTTTGGCTCAGATGAAAACAAACAAACAAATTCAGATTCTTGCCAAAACAGGCAGTGTTAAAAATTCTATTCAAGTCTGATCACACGTTCCATTAAACACCAAAAGCAAATTATTTGGTTTTAAGCACTTGCTTAGAAAATGAAGGAAAGGACAGACTAGATTCGCAAAGCTGCTGCTGTGTCACTTCCTTAGCTCTGTCCCAGACTTCCTCCAAAATGCCTCAGTTCTGATTCACCTCTTCGCAAGGAATTCATCTCTGCAGGAGTGCGTTTGGCTTCGTTTCACAGAGCAGTTCCCTGGACACCAGGCTTGTTATTGGTAGGGGAGAGAACTTGCTCTGAGCCTCCCTTTTTAATAATCTTCCACCTTACATAAATAATTAAAGGTCCAGTGCAGCAGCAGTTAACATCTTCCGGGTGAGTGCCTAATCCACCAAGTGAGAGAGACGTCCTTCTTGGTCTGCTTTTTGAACCAAAGGTTGTTTGTTTTACTTACTGAAGGGCACTGAGCCCCTTTTTAGGAGAAATGAGAGAAAGATACCCCTTTCATATGAATGATCTGAGTGGATCATCCAGTTCTGTAGAAATTTTGCTCTCATATAACTGGCAAAAGACATTCTTGGAGTTGTGTAACATTCTGCATGAAATAAGAGAACTCCTTACCTACCTTATTACAGTATTCCTAAAGCTGTTCTTTTGGCCCATTTTTATATTTTTATGTTCTATTACAGAATTATTGACCCCATGATTTGGTTAAGTAATTCAACAGGGGGTAAAGGGGCTTTGAAATTTCTATGACAGTCTTCAGTCTTCCAGCCAGTTATTAACTCAAAGGAAATACTTTCTTTTTCAGTTCTGCTTCAGGTAACCTGTGGATAACCTTTACAGTTCAGATCACTTAATTTTTTTGTATTTCTCATACAGCCTCAGGTTTATCCATCTGCATTACAAAGCCCCAAAAGGCATTTTTGGTTTCCCAGTCTTTAAATGCTATTACTCCATATCATATAAATGTAATGCACCATTTAGCATCACCAAAGTCTATAGAAAAAAGGAACTCATTCTAATTGCATTTTTAAAAGAACAGCTTTAAAAGGAAATAAAGTTGGTGAGAAGCATGAGACGTAATTGGATAGTATGATTGCAGCACAGCACACTGCAATTCAAGAAATTCCCCAACTCAGCCAGTATTACCCAGTAATTAAAAATATCAATCACTTCTGCATTCCTTTGTCATGCAGGGACAGGTTGAAACTTTAGATACCTATATTCCTAGAGGTATAAACCACAATACCCATGGTAATTTTGTCTTGTTTGAGTTTCTATGGAAACAGTGTTTATGGTATTGCAGTGTTATCAGGGAAAAAAATGAGTTATAAATAATAAAGAGGCTAATGTTGTTTCCCTTGGTCTTGCTGAACAGCTTCAGGCACTGAGACAGATGAATTGGATAGAAATGGAAGACAGCAGCTGTAACACCAATTCTTATTATTGGCTGTGCTTTATTACTGGAAAGCCCATATTACTGCTCATTGTGGGACTGTGGTTTAACCACAGCTGGCAACTAAGCACCATAAAGCCACCCACCCACTCCTCCCACAGCAGTTTGGGGGGAAGAGAATGGGAAAGGTAAAAGTGAGAAAACTCATGGGTTCAGGTACAAAGAGTTTAATAATTGAAATAAAATAGAAGTAGTAATAGTAGTAAATAATAATAATAATAAAAATTGTAGTGAAAATGAAAATAAGAAAGAGACAGAAATCAAACCTAGGAAAAATGAGTGGTGCAACTGAAAACAATTGCTCACCACCAACTGATGGGTGCCCAGCCAGTCCCTGAGCCATGGCCCCTGACCAACCTTTTCCCTAGTGTATTGCAGAGCATGAAATCATATGGTATGGGATATCCCTTAGGTCAGTTGGGGTCAGCTGTCCCATCTGTGTCCCCTCCCAAAATCTTGTGCACATCCAGCCTACTCGCTGGCATGATGGTATGAGAAGCAGAAAAGGCCTTGATGCTGTGTAAGCACTGCTCAGCAGTAACTAAAACATCCCTGTGTTATCAGTACTGTTTCCAACACAAATCCAAATCACAGCCCCACACTAGCTGCTATGAAGAAAATTAACTCTACCCCAGTCAAAATGAGCACTCTGCAAAAGCTTCATAATGTCATGGTGCCAAATTACCTTTTATTAACTATTATAACCACTAAAGATGTAGCTTCCTTAGAAATAATTTGCTATGCTATTTTCACTCTAGTAATCTGCAGAATTCTAACTTGTCTTTTCAGAAAGATTCAACCTTGGTTCGTGTTTTGCTCATCTAGTCTCCATATTTCAATCAGAAACATTTTTTATTTGTTTGTTTATACCTCCTATTCTGGATTCCCATCAGCATTACAGAATATCACTCTTGCAACCACTTTACTTTAGTTGATATGCAAAACTCCACATAAATACATATTACCCCAAAGCTAGGCAACTCTCCCTTACAACATAAATGGGTCACTTTGTAGAGGCACTGCTTTTTTATCCATTTCTGTCATGTTATTTAGTAAAAATGAGTGGGCCTAAGCTATTGCACACTCAGATGTTGGTACATAATTGGCCCATCTGTCAGAACCTCACGGATCTCTGTCTGTACACTGTAATTTTGAGAACTGGTGCAACAGAAATTCCTCCTGTGAGATACTTGGTGTCATCAAGTCCTGCTGAAGTCATGGGTAATTGCAAGCACTCCACACTTCACAGGAGGCCTACAGGACCACATTCACGTGGAGAATTTAATCACTTAAAGGAAGAGGTAGGCACCTGTGTCATAAATAAGCTGAGTTACTTGCCACCTAGCTTTCACTGAATGCAGAGAGAATATATAAAAAGAAGTTTCAGCATTGTAGGACCCAATCTGGACAAAAGAGGTGAGAAGAAAGGACTGTATCCCTCCTTGCCCACTGCATTAATATCTTATTATACCTTTAGAATTCTCCTCATATTATCAACACTTATACTTGCAGTGTGAGGCCCAAGATAAAAGTCCTGTGTTTTGGAAAAGAGATTTTAAGACTGGTCTCACATTTCTTATAAGGGTTCCTTGATGGCTGTTTTTAATTGATGGTGTGAATGAGGTCTCTCTTGAGATCTGGCAAAGTTAGCCTTTGTAAAAATGCTTCAATACTCTTTGGACCCAAGAGACATGGGCATCTTCATCTACTTATTAGAACACTAACCCCTGCAATTACAGTGAGTGCAATTAAGGGCTTCCCAATGACTACATAAATAGAAATGTTCTCTAACATTTCTGTTTTGCAATTCAGTCTCATCATTAATTGTTTTCTATAGCAACATTCCCTATGAAATGGATGTCCTATTTTTGTGTTTTTCTCTTACTATCCAGGAGAAAAGTCTTCAGAGAAACTTCATAATGAACAGTAATAGAAAAAATTCACAAAGGATACCCCTGCCTAATCTTACACTGACAATTGTTGCTTTATGCTCATGAGTTTCTTCTCTCTTTTAAAAAATCTTCTTTTCATTCTGGGTGCCTCATGGACGGCATTAATTTTCATCTGTCTTCTATATTTACTTTCAGACTCTTGACCTAAACAATACATTGTCTAAGGACTCGACCAGTTAGTTATGGATTGTAAAATAAAATTGATTCAATTTGTGTATCTTAAAAAATATTAAGACGGTCTTAAATGTGTAAAGATTTCTTAAAAAATATTAAGACAGTCTTAAATGTGTAAAGATTTCTTTACAAGGGTCCTTAGAGGATGACATGCAATAGACGCCAGTGACTAAGGTTACTTTCAGAGAAAAAACAAAAACAAGGACAGATTCTCATCCTGGTGGCAATAATTTTCCATGAGAAAGCTCACAAAAGAGACACAACACAACTTCAGAATGAGCAAATGCAAGACAACAAGAACATCAGCACAAAAACAGTAGCAGAAAAGCGCTGCCACAGCATCTTCAGCATGCCCAGGTGACGGTTCGCACAGCTGGAAGCAAAAGGCAGCAGTAGTATTAAGGAATAAGGGCTGCAGGGTTGCAAAGGGAAGCCCCTGTGCATCTCAAAGGAACAGGCACTTGAGGAACTGCAAAACAGGAAAAAAAAGAAAAGGCCTAATGCTCAGAACAGGACCTGACAATGGCATTTCTGTTGGCAGTGAGTATGTTTTATCTGCATCAGTACTTGATGTGACTGGTACCTGACTTGTGAACTCCTTACTAGCTTTTCCTATGGCTGACTGAAATTCCCTGGAAAAGGTTTACAGGCAGCACTGACTAAAGCAAGATCCATACCAAGTTACAGTGATTCATTTGGATTGCAGTGGCACACAGGGGCTTCTTAGCGGGAAGAGAGCCCCTTATCAATATGGATTGAACAGGACTGAAGATGTCCCTGCTCATTGCTAGGGGGCTGGACTAGATGACCTTTAAAGGTCCCTTCCAACCCAAATTGTTCTATGATTCTATGGTAAGATAGAAACTTGTCCAACATATAGACACAAAGAAAAAGACATGTATTTAGTTCTATACCTAAGTTATTAAAAGTTCAGCTTTAGAACTGTAAGCTATTAATATATGAGGTCTTTCCTCCCCATATGTGCAAATTAAATGTAGTGTTCCTAAATCGTATTTGCAAATATTTGCATGCACATGCACAACTTCCTGTGTTAGTCAACTTCATGTTTCTTCAGAGCTAGGCTAGAAGCTTGTGTTTGAAATGTTGATGCAGTGAGGGTGAGAAAATTTATGAACTGTCTGGCATTAATGTACCTGACTACAGTGATCACAAGTTTTTCTAACAGTGCACTGAAATCAGTAGACTGTTGCAGTTCTTTTTTTGCCTTTAGCAAAACGCCAGCTATAGCAGAGTGAGCGGTTTCTGCCTTTGCAAAGTGGTGATTCCATTTCATTGCTCACAGCAAATTAAAAATATTTTCATGAATGTTATTTAAAAGAGAAAATCAATAATGATTCAGACTCTTGGCTTCTTCACTGAATTGTCAGGATTATTTTGGAGGATTATTACATTGGCAGGAGTGCTTAGCAAATCTATCAAAAATATGCACAAAGCTTTCTCACCACAATTTATTTTTTAAATGGATGCCAGATTTGTGCTCTTATAGCCATATCCAGATGCCTAAATTTGGGAATGAAAGATCTGCATATCCTGCAGCTTCTGCAGAATGGAAAGGAAGGGAAGAAGTGCCTTTTTTTTTTTTTCTTTTTTTTAAAGTAAAGGCAGCCAGCTACCAGCAATGCCTAAATATGGGTTTAGGAGTTGAAAAGATAATCATCATCAGAAGATAGACTGGTTTCATCAACAAAGCATCCAAATTTCTTCTAGTCAGAATTGTAGGGTTCCGGTGTTTGAGCCTGGACAGATATTTCACTATTTGGATCCTGAGGTGCCCTATACCTGTTTCTAAAAGAAATGACAGATAGGCATTTCCCAATGGCCTAGAAGAAGCTTTCCAGTTACCTTGCCATCTCGATCAAGGTAGAATTCTTTTTATTAGACTTACTGCCAGACCTGTGATATAGGGCTCAGGAAGCAAATAGTCTATAATGTCATCAGATTAAATGTACTATCACTTTTTCTAGATGAATGACAGACCCTCTTTCTGCAATGAGTAACACTTATTTTTGCATTGATGACCTTTATGACTAAAGGTCATAAAAATTTAAGATAGAGTTAAAATTTCTGAAACATTTAAAGTTAGTTGCATTCAAATAAAACAGAAAAAGTCATTTTAGAAGGGAAAGAAAAGCTACTTTATCTTTAAGGTAAATATATTTTCTTTCAACAGTGTGGAAAAGCAGTGTACATCAATGACAGCTGTAATTATTTAAATTATTTCTATAGCATACAATATTTGGGCCTTGTTACTTGAGCAAAAGAGGGAAATTTCAACAGTAGGGCTAATATGCTCTTATCTGGAATGTTAGTGGTATCTTGGAGCCCTCTAGCTCACAGTTCTTTTGTGATATTTTGAGATCTAATACAGCACTGCTAATTGTGTTTTGAAACATTGATTTTAGGAAAGAGATGGAGTGTACTACATTAGGAAGCATTTGAACCTTGTCAAAAATATACTGCATATACTGGAAAGGAAGTCAAGATTGACTTGTACTTGTACCCCATGGGGAAAGTATAAACACTTGTTAATTGCAGAGGAAGCTAACCACCAAGGTAGCTGGGAACATAAATTCATATTTCCAAAGAAATCTAAACTTACACAACTTACACAACCCCACTAGAGAAAGGGCTGTGAAGATCTCTCTGCATTATATGAGCTATCTCCCCAGGGTAGACAAACCCAACCAGCAGCCCAGTGCCACTTGGAAACACAGGAATGAGAAAGGCTGGTTGAGCAGAAAAGTGTAACCTTGTCCTCTCGTGGCCAGTCTCTTCACTACCCTTCACACCACCATGGCCACCCTGCCACATCCCAGCTTTGCCAGCAGACTCATGAGATGCTGAGGTTTCCTGCAGCCCTTGTATCTCTTATTGTCCTCTCCAGTAAGAGAATAGTCAAAGTGAACTGGGATAGGCAAGGAAAGCTTTTTGGTAAGCTTTATTCTGTGATCACAGGAGGACTAGGTAACTCATTCGGTGATGCTCACACAGCATGCGCAGTGCAAAGGCCATTCATTGCCTCTATGTTAGCCAGGCGTCTCGTTTTGGGCAGCTTGCGCTCCCAGACCTTTCTCTTCTGCCAATATCCATGAAAAATCCTGGGCCCGCTGCAAGGCCCAAGGACTATGTGCATATCATGGCCTCAAGCACCCACCCCATTTAATTGTTAGCATGCTCATGTGGTGACATAGGTTTAGCCTGTGCCAGACAGCTGCCACCTAGACCAAGCACACTTCTCAGGAGGGCAAGGACCCAGCAGAGCTCATACCCACATTGTACCCAGCAAAGCACATGGACGAGGCTGCCGTGTCTTGGAGGAAAGGAGAGTTTAGCACATGAGCACAAGCTGTGCCCTTCCATTGGTCCCAGAGGCAGGGAAATGCCCAGGCTCATCATGTTTGCTACCACAGGCACAGAGACATCAGTAGGGTGAATCTGAGCTCCCCATGAGAAAAACGTGCAACAGCAACATCTTGACCTCCACCCTTACTCACTATTTTAAAGCTGCTGCAAACACTCAAAAAGTAGACATTAATCCAATTTATATTCAAGCAGAGCAATAAAAATTAAAATAATTTCTTTCAGTGCTGTCCTCTGCATATGCAGTTCTTTTTCCACAGGATTTTTACTTGTAGCAGAAAACACATAAGGATACAAAACAGCTTGTCTGATGGCTGCTGAAATGCTGTTTTTAGTGACAATCTATACAACTTTGTTCGAGGCAGTAGACAGAAGGGACTCTGCTGTGCTTCTTTGATCATAATTGGAATATAAATAACTGTTTGCTCTAGTCAGATACATTCTGCACAGTGGACATAAATTAAGATCAGAAAAATAGTAGGCTTTGAATGTACGAGGAACAAATGCTGCTTGGTACTTCTAAAACAGTAAAAGAAGGGATTGAAATCAAATTCTGTGACAAATTATTCTGTGTTGTATATGCTAGGTGAAAATATGGAAGGAGGTAGAATTCTCGGGCTCAATGCACAGATGTCTTTGTATTGTTATTTGTTTTCTTATTTATATTATTCACAAATGATTGTAGTTCATAAAATGAATGCAGCTAGACAATGCAAAGCCTTGCTGCATTAGCACATGCCTTAGCATGCTATCTGGGCAGAAGAAGAGTGAGTGTGATGAACTGGGTGAGGGAAAACCTATTGTACTAGTTTACAGTGAGACCAGTATGGTGGAATGGTCAAACCCCACATTGCATAAGCTGGTATAACACTGGGAAAACTTGATCAGTGAAATTCACCCGATTCAGCATGTGTGTTCAGAATCAGCCAGGCAACGCAGCTGAGTTTAGGCAGCAAGAGATGTATTCCTCAGTTCCCAGTTTTATAAAAAAAAAAAAAAATCTGTAATCTTATTGACTGAAAAAAGGAGGTGGGGGAGTAGGGACAGGAGAGAGAGCTGAATAGGGAATAAGGGAAATAAAGAAAGTTTAAAGACTAAAGCAAAAGGTTTTCAGAGGCTCACACAGATGGACAAGATGCAAGGAAGTTTTACTGTCACTCCAGCTGATAAATGGTATCTCAGAAGGGAAACACGACAAGAGTGGAATGAGTGAAAATATGAGGGCATTGTCAATTCATTTCATTGCCCTGTGTTTTGTTTCCAAAATTGCGAACCCTTCTTTTAACCTTCACTTTGACAGAATAAAGCAAACTGATTCCTTTTATCCCTATGTCTCATCTATTAAAGAAGCCAACTCTGAATGAGACAACAAGAAAAAAGATCCCCCATTCGTCTGAGCAGTGAGTGGAACAGAGTGAATAAGCAAACTCACAGAGGGCCTTTCGGTCAGCAAGCATTAGGAAAGCCTATAAAATTAGGGCACACATTTTACACTCCTCTAGAAAGGCCTGTTTAGGTCTGGGAATGCTGACAGTCATGCTGTCAAGATAAATCCCTTTTGGCAGCTGATGATAACTAACACAGACCTGAAGAGCCACATAACATCTATGAACCCTGGAATTAAACACTCTCAATACCCATCACAAACAGAATATATTTTTCTGAGCTATGACCAGATACAAATGAGCAAAGTCCAGATAATTGCAAGAATCTGCAGGGAAAAAGGCCACAAATCACCCAGCTAGTTTGCTTACACATATCACCAGTATTATCTGTAGATATCTTTCGGTAGGAGGCATATACCAGTTCCCACCATTACTTCTTATATGAATGTCGTTCAGCATGGGTTCAGCTCCCTTCTAAACCACAAGTGACTGCTTGCTAAGAGTACAAATACAATAATATGGTTCTTAATAACAAAATTCTATATAGATAAATAAGTAAAGGAAAAATTAGTGATGTGTTCTACTGACATTAAGGAGAAGCTTGTATGGACAGCATTACTTTTTCAGTACAGCGTATCTTAAGTATTCAGTAAGCTTCTCAGATGAACCTGTCGTATTGAGTTTATATGACAAGGTGCTGGTAGCACAGCGGTTGCAGAGGTGGCTTCTGTGAGAAAATACCAGGAGCTGCACCCGTGTTGGACACAGCTAGTTCCAGACAGCTGCAAGATGGACCCACCACAGGATACAACTGAGCCAATAAGTGATGCTGGTGGCACTTCTGTGGTAACATATTTAGGAAAGGGTAAAAAGTGCTGCACAGCAGTTGTAAGAATGAGGAGTGGGAAAAATGTGTGAGAAACGGCCCTGCCCTCACCAAGGACAGTGAAGAAGGAGGGGGAGGAGGTGCTTCAGGCACCAGAGGATAGAGTCCCCTGCAGCCCATGGAGGACCAAGGTGGAGCAGATATCCAGCTGCAGCCTGTGGAGAACACCACCCTAGAGCAGGTGGACATGCCCTGAAGGAAGCTGCAGCCTGTGGATAACCCACTGGAGCAGGTTTTCTGGCAAGACCTGTGGCCCATGGGGGACCCATGCTAGAGCAGTCTATTTCTGAGGGACTGCATCCCATGGAAAGGACCCACGCTAGAGCAGTTCCTGAAGAACTGCAGCCCATGGGAAGGAACCACATTGGAGCAGTTCATGTAGGACTGTACCCTGTGGGAGGGACACCACACTGAGCAGCAGAACAGCATGAAGAGGAAGGAGCACCAGAGAATGAACTGACTACAACCCCCAATTCCCTGGGGTCATCTACGAACTGACTGCAACCCCCTCTATTCCCTGTCAGCCTGCACTGTTTGCAGGGAAGGAGGTAGAAGAATCGGAAATGAAGGAGTGAAGTTGAGCCTGGGAAGAAGTGGGAGGAGAGGGTTTTAGTTTTGGTTTTCTTTCTCACTATCCTACTATCTATTTTTAGCTGTCAATAAATTGAATTAATCTTCCCTATGTCAAGTCTGTTTTGCCTGTGACAGTAATTGGTAAGCAATCTCTCTGTCTTTATCTCGACTCATGAGCTTTTTCATCTTTTTTTCTCTCCCTGTCCTGTTGAGAAGGGGGACTGAGGGAGTGGCTGGGTGAGCACCTGTCAGCCAGCCAAGATCAAATCCACCACACATTTCTAACATAAGAATACAAAAGAAAAAAAGAAGAAGAAAAAAAAAAAGCTAAAGTACTGGCTAAGTCATAATTTAAAACTTGATACTAACAGCACAAAACTTGTACTACAGCACAATAGTGACTTGGTTCTCTGTGATGGTTTAGGCCCTGCCAGGACCAGAGACCACATTGCTATTGTCCCTCCCCCACCCTCAGAGAGAGTAAGGCACAGACCTCAGGGTTAATGTAAGGAGAAATTTAATACAACAGTGTAATAAACAATCTGAACAACAACAATAACGATAATAATAACAATAAACAGTAATAACAGTAAACAACACAAAAGATATACAGAGAAATACCACAATGAACACAGCCAGCCTGCCACGCGTGCTTCCCGTGACAAAAGCCGCAAAGGAAAGCTTCCCGCGCTGCCACGCTGGACCTGAAGTCAGCATGGTATGAGTAACACGGCTGGAGATCCCTTCCCCCTCTCTGCTGGGGAAACTTAACCCTATCCTAGCTGAACCAGGACATTCTCCAAGTTGATTCTGACTATGATCTGTAGACAGTCCAGTACAGTCATTCATTCTTTGGGATATCAGACAGTGGAATGAGTTTAGGATTAGATTAAGCACCCACCAGAAGTCACTACTGTTGCAGAAAAATAAATCTAGAAATATATTTTCTTGATTCTAAAAGTGGCTTAATAATAAAGCCTCAAAAATTGCAGCTGGGGGCGGGGGTGGTAATTATTTCCCCTCTCCATTAAAGTAATCATGAGAGTGCTATGAAAGCTGGGAGCTTTGCCCAGAAGAAGGACTTTGCTTTCAAGTGAACTTCATAAGTTCAGGGAATTTGAACTGAGCATAACATTTGATGCATTAATTGAAGCACTTGTCAAATGTAACATTTTTAGTGCATGATGATGTCTTCATTAATCATTATATTATGTGTGTGATAGCCAAAACGGAAAGAAAAGCTGAAGAGACCTTCAGCTGAAGAGAAGAGACCTGAAGAGCTGAAGAAAGAGATTGCAATTATTTCAAACCCCCCACAGAAGGGAAAAGCTTGAGACTTTGGGCTTTATACTTCCCAGTTTGCAGGATGATAAGAAATACAGGGCCATGTCCTAATTTTAGATGTGCTTTTTGAGCTCCTACTGCTATTGTCTTTGGCAAGCATGCTTCCAAAGTTACACTGTGCACCTCTGCCTACTTATTCATATTTGGTAGAGATACAGATGGCAATCATTTGAGTTTTTACACAGAAGAGAGGCTGAGTCTTTTCTTCCCCCAGCAGAAATATGATTAAGTTTTTCTGTTTCAATTTGTCCTACAAACAGGAGATATCCATAAATTATAGCAGCATAAAGGCCTGGCCTTTTCACATCCTGATAAAGCAGCCATTTGAAGAATGTTCTTCATTTCTTCAGCTCATTGAAGAGAAGCTCTGCTTTTCCCAGTGGGTCCTTTGACTCTTCAAACTCACTCTTTCAGTTTAGTTGCTTACCTAATATGACATTGATGTTTTCATTTATCTCATTTGTGGTAAGTGAAAGGTCTTCTCAATAGGGATTTGGTGCATCTTAAAGTTGCGGTAAGATTTCTTTTCCTTCTTAATGAAATAATTTCCTAATACTCAGTCTTTTTATAGTGTCACGTTGAGCTGACAAGAAATTGTTTCTTTTCAAGGTTCCTGAGACTTTTCCCAAGGTAGGTACAACTTAGACAACATAGAAAATAGTCTTGCAAACTGTTTTTGCAATTTTAAAGGGCTGGAGGTCTCAGTAGCTCCTTGCTGTGATGTTAAGAGGTGACTCAGAACCTGTAGCTGGAGTGTGCCGTATTTAATTATAACAGAACTTAATGCAGGTCAACAATATTCTCTTAAAGTTTCACTTGTTCCAATATGCTTTGTACAAAGTATTGCAACTGAAATATACAGCCTCTTCAAAAGGCATGAGAAGGAAGTTGCCTGCTGTAGTGAGCAGGAACCATGTTACTTACAGGGAAACAGATGCTGTTGTAGAAACAGGGAGGTGATTAGCCTGTGTGTTCAGCATTATTATGGAAAAGGATTCCAACTGATGCTATTTGACAATCCCGTGAGAGTGAACACCAGCATGGAAGCTACTGATGATTTACTGGGAGCACTGGAGGCCTGCCCACAGCCATCTTGGGCACAGCTGCAGTGGCCCATGGCTTTCAGGGGGAAGGGCCATGACATGTCCATCTACACCAAACTGATGGACTGCCCCAATGAAAAGACCAGAGGGGAGCAAAGGGCCAGGGAAAAGAGGGTGGTCTGCCTGGCACATCAGGGCAATTTCGTTGCATACTCAACCATCTTTTCATGATGATTTTATATCGTGACCTTAAAGACATTGTCACTGAACAATGTCAGTGTAGTCAAAAAGATTTACTAAAAGATTTAATCTTAAGACGATATCCTCACAGAAAATACCTGGTTTTCATCCTTTTTCAAAATACTTTGTAGTACTTTACTGAATAATAAGGTGTGGAAGCACTCTTACCTCAGTTACACAGGCATCCAGTTGAGGCACAGAAAGACCTAATGATCCTCAACACAGAAATCTGTTTAGGTTCTTACCTATTTCGTGTGCCAGTGACCTGATGCATGCCCCATTCTTCCAGCCACACTGGAGCCATTTCCCCGTATATTGCAGATGCAGCTTTGCCTCTGTCCTTTGCAGTAATCTAATTCTAGAGACAGACATGGAAGAGGCCTAGAAACCCAGGAGATAATTAATTTGTATAAGTTTATGCCTTAACAAGATGTTTCACCAGGCATAAGTTATTGCAGCATGCAGTTTTAGTCTCTGTTGACAAAGTATGAACCTAGTGATGATTTTAGCACATTGTACTAGTCCAGCTCTCATTCCTAGGCTAAGGAAAACCCTTAGGGAGAAAATTTTTCAGCTTCTTATGATATAAATGGTCTTACTCCTGGAAGAAAAAGGAGAAGAAAAGGAAAATATCTTGACATTTTAGTAAATACATATTCATTAACAAATTAAATTAAACTCAACCTATGAGACTCATGGGCAAATATTCTTGGGTCTGAAAATCAGGTGTGAAAAATGCAGGAAATAATTCAGCAATGCCTTTGAAAGCTTGGTGTTGTATGTTGGAACCTGAGCACCCACCACATCCCAAGCAGTGTCAGAAACCACAGGAAAGGCTGGTCCCACTGCTCACATCAGCTCCTAGCTCTCACCACATAAGGGAAAGGTGAGTTCAGAAGCTGCTACTCAAAATGGAGAATGTCTGAGACACCTACTTTTCTGGAAGATGATGAGAAAGCTGGAAAGGGTTATGAGGGGTGGTCTGTCTTTTTTTTTTTTTTTTTTCCACAGAGGAAAAAGATGGGTACTGGGGTGCCCCAGAACAGAGTACTCAAACCACGGTCTGGCACCTGTGATTCAGCCGTTAGACATATATGATAGGCCAAATCACCATTTTCTCTCCCCATTTTGTTTGAGATGAAACAGAACCTATCATCAGATCTTTATTGTGATATAAACACATGCCTCATAGCTGATCCAACAGATGGTACTGCTTGAGCACAGTAGTTAAACTGGCTGTGCTTATACAAATAGTCAGACATGGCAAATGGTTTTTTGCATTATTCCAACATACACAGACTGTTTCTTCTTTGATAAATTCATATGTTAAAATAAAATGTATGTCAATTTGCTGTCTGGATTTTCCATCTAATCAAATTTGGGAATAATGGCAAGTGGTTTTCCACTCAAGACAACTGAAATACCTTCATTCAATCTATGCAACAGCTCAGAGAAACAGACAAGATTATTTCTGAGAGATGTTAGTTCATATTCTGAGAAAATTGCTTGGCTTTATGTTTAGCAAATTAGAATACCTTGTACATGTTGGCTACCGGGTCTGTTAGGAGAACAGGAACAATGTGGTTTACTGTGTTTCTACATTCTTAGTAGTGGCCAGATACTTCCCAGAGATGTACTGAGTCAGTTACTGAAACTAATGGGGGCTGCCTGCATCCAGGGGTAGATATCTTCCATTTGAGAAATGGTAGACTGAAGGAGAAGGAACAATATCTGTGTATGCCAAGCCTTTTGTGGAAAGAGTCCTAGTCCAGGCTATATTAATTCAAAGGCACAGAATTAGACAGAGTTGTCTAATTTATTCTGGGTTTGCTTGAATGTTGGGAATATCTCAAAGAGATACATGTTACTTATGCACATGTCCCCAGAACAGTTGGCTGCTTTCATCATTATTTAACCAACACAAAACCATCACTAATCCAAAGAAAGAGAGAGAAGCAAAAATTAACAGGAGAAAATTTACATCCCTTCATTTTTGGTGTAGAGCAGATGTTCCTATTTTTCCACATGAAACATGTAAAATTCTTATACATGCAAAAAATAGCAAAAGGGAATGGCTGGACAAGGAGACCACATTTATGCCATTCCTGTGGAAACCAGGAGTTGCTGCAAATGTTCACTATCCCCCAAATTATTTGCTTTGAACTGTAGAAAGGGATCTTGGAGCCTGGTGTTGAATCTGGCCTAAATGTTCAATAAGAAAATAATTTTTAAAAAAAAAAAGAAAACAACAACCTACAGATTAAGATACATGAATCATTTCTACTTAGCCACACATTTACATTACTAGGGGAAAAAATGTGAGAAAAAATACATTTGTAAGTAGCAGAAACAGTAGAGTTTGGATCAGTTGCCTGGTTTCTTACTGATTTGCACCTTACAGAAGACGTACTATAAGATTCCCTCCTGCCTAACAGAAGATGAGCAATCTTTCTCTCTATAATAGCACTGATGATAGGGTCTGTTCCCCTCCTCCTACAGACTATGGAATTGTATGACATTTGCAGGAATGTAGTATATTTACATTTTCCAATTTTTGTCAACCTGGTGGAAATTGGCAAAAATTTCAAGTGTTATTGGGACACTGACAGGCACACAAGCATGTGTGTATGTGTGGGTATGGCATGTAAGCTTCTAGGCTTTGTTTCCTTATGAAGTTAAAGCTAAAAAATCTGTTGTCTTTAAAAATCAGTTTAAGCTAACCTGAAAATACATGGATAATCAAAATCCAAGAGTAATTTTTTTTCTGTCCTATAAACTGCTGCTTTGTGATCTGCCTGGAGTCAAGATGGAAGTTCTAATTAGGTTTTGCTGTGAGAGAAAACAGGAGGCCAAGAAAAGTTAAAAGCAAGAGAGTGAGCCCAGAATAGCAGGCAGATTCAGACCATCTGGTTAGCAGAGTCGTTACTGTGAGCAGACAAATACAGTCTTTTGAATACTGATATGACAAAAATGGTTACAGGCTGCAAGGCATCATTTCCTGCTTTTGAAGAATCATGGGATTTATATTATCCATTAGATCAAGACACAGCCTAAGGAATGGCCACTAGAGAAATCAGAGGGAAAACAAAAGAAATTAAATATCCTTCTAAAAATCACACTAGCAATGCAATGTCAGAGGTGATGTTTCTTCCACAGGATTCATCCAAACAATTTATCTTTAAGGTAAGGATTCTCAAGATAATACCTCTATTTTGTTTCTTTGTATATAAAGCATTTCTGTGCTCTCTGTAAGGTCATTCGTTACACTAGCTATAAATGCTTGAATGTTAATTAGTTCTGTGGTGTTTCACTTCCTTCTTTATAACATCTACATCTGATTCTGTCTAATGTTTTCTGTGAAAACAGAAAGAATGATTAATAAATCCTGTTTTATGCAACAAAATAGAGTTACTATCTTGAAATACACAAGCCACTGCAGACAATGTGTTTCAGTAAGCCTGTTATGCAATGCCCGGAGACTGCCTTTGAAAACAGCAGAGAACTTGAACTGCCCGACCATGGTAAGGTATGTCCTTAAAGCCCTTTCAAAACATGGCAGGAATATAAACATCAACATGACAGAAGGAAGATACAGTACATAAACAAGGAATTTAAAAGAGGTGACTCATCTTGATGCCTTTGGAATTATACTAAGAGTAATCTGTCTTCCCAACCTAAATGAAATAGGTAATTTTTAAAACCTAGAGGCCTTTGGTGAATGAGATCTGTTGCCCATCAGATACAGCTTTCAGCAGACCATGCCAAATGAAATCCAACCTGTTATTTCCTAAAGGAATGAGAAATAATGCTATCTATTGCAATGTAATAGAAAGCAATACACAAAAAGCACTAAAGAAACCCAGAGATGGTGTCCTTCACTACACACTCTAGAACAAATCTCATGTACTATGCAGGATGAAAAACCTATTTCCGGTAGCTTGTCATATTTAATAAATACACTCACACCTTGTCTCTAGCCTTTCCTCCCAAAGGAGGCACCACAAGCCTTAATTATGTGTACAGGGTAGCAAGGTTCCCAGGTAAGTATAATGCGTGCAGCCCATTTTCAATGGGATGACTGATCAATAGCCAAGGTATTTCAGGCAAATTGTATCAACATGCTATAATCAAATAGCAGTTCTCTCTAAGTGAGAGAAGTAAAGAAAACAGAATACAATGATATGTTTACTGTGAATATACCCATATTCCAACAGCATCATTATTTTACATTATTGAAAAAGTGCCCGGATTTAGCAGGTTATGAACCTGCTTATGACTTCCTTTATTTGTGGATGTACATCAGAGGAAAAGCAATGCTGTATTCCATATATTTGAATAGTAGACTGGACAGAATAGAGTGAATAGAGTGGCTAGATATCTCTCCGAACAGTGCAAAACTAGGTGCTTTGCCAGAATATCAAGAGTCTTAAGTGTTAATACTGTCACGAGCACTTGCATCTTCCCTTTAGACTTTGTTTACAACAGCAAAAAATTCAAGGTAAGGGAGTACTGAACACAAAAATATATGGAGATAATTTGCCTTAGCACAAAAAGCGGGAGAGAGAAGTAAGTAGCAGGCACAGCTGTAAAGAACAGTTTCTCCTGTTCAGAACCTGCCCCTGCTGTGAGACACTGTGGCTCTAAAATTCCTAGGGGGAGATCCAGCCTCCTGCCTTCCTGTTTGCCAGGTCTACATCCTTGAAACAATTCCAATGGGGATCTTCTGAGCCAGAAAATCATTCATTAAGGAGTGTTTCACCAATTTAAAACACCTGGAGATTAAACAAATGCTGTTTAATTAAAATGTTGAAGCAATTTTTATACGAAATGTTGCTAAAATAGTGCTTAGAGTTGTCCCAGGCTGAGAAAAAATTAGCATACTTGTGCTAAAAGAAAGGTATACTTCCAATAATTCTCTTCCCTGCTTCTTATTATAGCTGAGTGCCACCTGTAGTGGAATTAAAGGTGCACTCACTCTTCCTCATCAACTCATCTAAGTGCTTTAAAATTTCTATGGATATGTGGTTAGCATCAGTGTTCCAGATTTGAGAGTATTTACACAAGGCAAACTTAACAAACAGCTTTCTGGAGAAGTATATATAAATAACAAAAAGTAAAGGAAAACAAACAAAGCTTTTCTTAAAAATGGCAAGTTTCACTCATTTGTTTTGGTTGCATCTGGGATTAACTCATGGCTCTCATTGTCACCAAAGTTACTAGAACAGTCTGGCTATTATGTCAGCTGTGTAGCGGGTGCACACCTGGAGAGAAAAGAGAGGGCACAATTCTCATCAGTGCTCACCAATGGAAGGGATCACGCTTTACAAGCACACTGTGAAGATGAAAGGTCATTCAGACGTCTGACTTTGAGGTCTTTAATACAAGCTGGGTAGAATGTGAGTCAGATCAGCATTCAGTACAGCTGCCTCTCATCCTGCTATCGTCAATTCACACCCAGCCTTTGAAAGCTGAAGGAAGAGAAATGTTTTGATGCAATCTTCTCTAGCAAGGGCTTTGGGGGAAAGGCTTTAAGGTGTACAAAAGAAAAAAAAAAAAAAGAAAAAAAAAAAAAGGCATAGCAGAAAATTCAGAAGGAGCTCAAATTCTTCTGAAGAAATTGAATAATACCCACAAATGTGTACTGGGAGGGACTAGATGTTCAAGAAGTCTGCAGCAGTGGGAAGGAGAAGGAAGATAACAAGGAGCGTAGCAGGATCTGGGAAACCAGAAGGGACGGCATGAGGGTATTAGAGGACACTTATCTCTGGCATTCCTGAGCCTTCTTCCAGCCTCTCTGTGTGTGGACTCCTCCAAACTCCTTCAATTCTTTCTCAAGAAGCTCTTCACCTTCAAATACCCCTATCTCACCTTATGCTATATCCCAAATCATGCTAGACGCATCCTCAGTTTCATACTGAAAAAATACCTTTCTGGTAGACCACAACACAGACTTCAGACTATATTTCAGATATTTTGAACAGACACCCACCTCCCTAGGCACAAAGGGCAAATTATATCTTAGGGGCACTACCTGTGTCCCAAAAGAAACCCAGGGTAGGTATGTTTACAGCAGTTTGTTCCACCAGGGAAAAATTCTAAGCCATGTGAATGTAAATCAGTTCATTCCACATGCCATTGTCATCAGGGATTGGTCTCTTCTCCATTTATCAGCATTCATAGAGCCACTGAGCTCCCCTCCTTGTCCTCAGAGTGCATTGCCATCTGGAGAGGTCCTGCCCTTCACATGCTGGACCCAGAGCAGATATGGCAGCTTTCCCCAGTGAAAAAGTAAGGTTGAAACCACAGCAATGTAAACCTCCAGCCAAATGACCAAGACTGACTCAAAGGGACTGACTTGGAAAAAAAAGACAAGTAGCCTCCATAATCAGCTTGTTCTTCAGCTGGTTCCTAAAATTGACTCCAGCAAGTTTCATCCTCTCCCAGAGACGCGCATCTTCCTCTGCTTGCACTGTCTTCTCCCCACCCACTCGCCATCAGGCATCTCTGCTCTACAAGTGTATGGAGCACATCTGCATAACTGAATCTCTCCCCAGTATTCGATAGTCAAGCAGTGGTATGCAGTCTGTGCCTTTGCTCATCAGGACATTGTGCCCTGTAAGCAATTGAAGCTTTCCAGTATCTCAAGAAAGACTAATAGGAAGAGGATGCAAGAGTGGAGCAAACAAGGTCCAAAAGGAGAACAGATTTGAAAAAAAAAATAAAAATAAAAAATGAGAGAGAACAAGTTAAAGGAAAAGTCAGGCCCCGACCTTGGTGGTCAGAAAAGGACACTTACCTTAAAACTCCCCTTTCAGCTACACCTGCTACTGTGCATTCCCCAAACAAGGACTACACATTACATCTTTCCTGTTATCTCATATGCCTAGCAAACACTAGCACAGAAAAACACATCTAAGCGCTGATGCACATGGTGCTGTAAGGCTTTCATCCAAATCTGTGTCTCTGAACATAGATAAAAATGTTCATAAACAGAAGTCCCTGGGAATATCAAAAGCCTTGGGTGAAGCTGTTTCTTGTATAAGCTTGTTTTAAAAAACACCCAACATCTGTATTAATGTGATCAAGACCCAAACTGCTAGATCTTATCTTGTCTAAATAATCACAAGAAAATAAAGGGCAGAAATGAAAGCCAAAACCTAACCTGGCCATGTACAATGTTAGGTAGCAAAGATGTCATGCATTATAATCACTACAAACTGCAAGAAATTCCTAGTTGTTTGTTTGAAAACCAGTGTATGTATTTTTAATAACAGCCTCAGTGTCTGACAATAAAACAAAAGATTTGTTTGTCAATCTTGCTCTGTTCTAGCTGACCATGTAGAATTAAAAGGAATGAGACATGCTCACTTGTCTACTGACTGCATGACCTGTAAAGTGAATTGCTCTGTATAGAGGCACAAGAGACAATTGCTGAAAGAAAAACAGAAAGAATATTCACTTACTGTTGGCAGCACACATTAAAAAACAAGATTTTGAAGAGTCTAGAAAAGAATTGCTGCCTTGTGCAGCTGCTGGTGTGAACTGTGAAGTTATTGTTCCTTTACTCATCTATTTAATGTCATGTACAGTCTAGGAAAATTGTAGAGGCTTATGTCTGACACAGACACACCACTCAAGTTGTAACAAATAATGGAACGGGTTTCGGCACATACCTATCTACCTCCACGTGTTATTCTTTAGGGACTGGTATTGCTAAACAATTCCCATTCAAACTGCGTATTTTCCCATGTGAAGTTAGTAGAGACTCAAAAGTGCATGCAAAAACTGCCAAAGTCATAACAGCTGCTCGAAAATACCACTCTAGTCATTTGTGTGTGGTGTGAGATCCCATTTTCAGCAGAGCCAACAAGGATTTTCCTGACTGTGAAGGCTCTTGCATCTCCTTTTGCAAACTGCCTGTTGAGAGTGCTAACCCCATGCTCTTCTGAGAATGCATTTGGCAAAAATTATATATCAAAAATGTAATTAGCTTCTGTCTTGATAGAGTCAGCACCATAGTAAGAAAAAAAAATCTGCATATGTACAAAGGAGACATAAAAATTGTCTGATATTGATTATCTGTTAAAAATTAAACCACCTAGAAGACTTGGCTTAGTTGAGCCACTTAAGAGGAGTTTGGATAACACCTGTCCCATCTTCATAAATCAAATAAAAATTATGGTCAATGTTATATAGTTAGTGAGAGTTGGAGATTATGATAATATATGAAGTACCCATTCTGAGTTGCGAAATGTTGTTCAGAGGCTGTCTTGCCCTGTATCCTAATTTTTCAGGCAACTCATCATGTGCTATAATAGTCACAAAGATTAGTAATACTAAAACTTCACTAAATTAGGTTTCATAGTAGGCTTTCTTGACACCTTATGATCCTAGTTTAAAATCTGGATATAAGCAACTGACTTCTCAGAGGATAACAGCCACAAAAGTTCTCAAGAAAAGTTTGGACGGCCATAAAAAGGAGATTCCAGTATCATCAGAACCCAAAACAATGGCATCCTGATTTACACCACACTCCTTTCCCACAAAAAAAGAATAATTCAAAGTATAGTTGTCTAAATGAGAACCTGACTAATGTCAAAAAAACAATTTCAATCCCACAGACTTTAAATGTAGAAATTAAAATGTATAGGACTCTTGCACAGCTTCTGTTGTTGAGAGCCACCATTTGATAGAGTAGTTTTTCCCTAGAGTGAGAATAAAAAGGAAACCACAGGACTTCAGTGGGGCAATGAAAACCAAACTGACATAAGTGACTTCAGGGCTTTTGCAGATTTTCAACTAGCATCAGTAATAAAAATGATACATACATCTACTGTTGTTTATGCAAAGGCAAAATGAGGTTTTAATATAATGAATGCTAATGGTGAGAGATAATGAAGAAATCAAGATCATAAAGGATTCATAATGGCCATGAAAATGTAGAAAACCTCCCAGATAGTGGGATGGCATGGTTTGACAAGGGAATGTTACCTGGCCATTGGCACCAGTTAGCCACAAATATTACACAGCTGTAAGAGAATTAAGAAGTATATAAACTTTTTTTGATCATGATATAAGATGAAATAATAACTTATCTATGATTTTTTAATTGCTACTCCCTTTGTTCTATGCTTTGTAAATAAAAAATCAAATATTTTTCAAATGCTTTTGTCAACACTCTTCTAATAACTTAGCAGTTGGCTAGTATCACTGCTTGACAGAAGAGACTTAGCTTATTATTTAGAAATCATTTATAAACCTCATCTCCAGTCAACCCACACTATTTCCTGGCAAGATAAGTGTGAGGCCAAAGGACCCTAAAAACCAGAAGAATTGGATTACCACCCTTCCTGTGGATGAATGATGACAAATGCAGTCTGTTGGGGTAAGTCAAAGGACCTCTGCGGGTCTGAACTGAATTGTCTAGTTCTGGAGCACCTGCCACCCATTCAGGCTGTGGTTTTGATTGTCATGTAGGTGAGAACTGAGCCCAACATAAAATCTGTGCTTTATTTTTATCCTGTTCTGTGCCCATCTATTTTGTTCCCAGCTTCTGTCTCCACAATGTTAATTTTAAGTACCATATACCATACATTCCTTAAAACTAAATAAATACAAAGAAGATTGATTTGTCTCTCTGGTGACTTCTTTTATGGCATCATGAGTGCTCTGTCCAAACAGGCAGCGTCACTCATACAGTCATCTTGGGTCTGTGGTATTGTGCCATTTGTGGCATTTCAGAAATGGTCACAGGAGGCAAACCATGCCACTTGTCTAGCCCAACACGTGGGATTTATCAGTCCAAGATCATTTGGACCTAGACCCATCAGGGACACAATGGGAAAAAATATTCAGGGCATAAAGGTAAATTGTCCTCCAGGGCTAAGGAGGTCAAAAGGTGAGATCAGGAAATGGAGATCTTTACCAAGCTGTTTTGGATGTTATGAGTAAACTGCTCCAAAGATACAGGAATATGTTTGTCATAGGAGCACTATAAATGTGGCTAGTCTGTTTTCCCAGGCTGGATGGGCTCAGGCTGGAGACCTGGCTCCAGCCACGGTCCCCAGCAGCTCCTGATAGGGCAGTCAGGACAACCCCCTGTGCAGATTGAAGCCTCTCACCACCCTGCTCTCCTCTCTGACCAGGAACAGTTTTTTCACTGGCACTGCTCCCTGGCTCTGCCCTCCAGACAAATCACCTTACTTGCCTTTCACTACTCGTGAACAGGATATTTTTCCTAGCTGCAATGAGAGCTCGTAAATTCATCACACTTTTATAGAGAGGGCAGGAGGACAGAGTGTTATGGACAGGTTATTTTTAGGGTTAAAAGTTTGAGTTGAGCTTTTTTCTTTTTTTCAGCTGTAGGGTTGGAGGAAGAAATGAGTAAGTTGCTTTAGAGTTCAGTGTTAGCTGAAAATAGGTTTATACAACAGAAAAACAGACACTTAACCAGACACAGCGTTCTCTGGGACATTTCACATCCCCCATATTGCTCAGGGCAAGAGAAATCTCTTCCCTGCTACAGCCTACCCGCAAGTACTGGATGTTTCTACTTGGTAGTATTCCCAACAGGTCTATCTTCATGGCAACATGGATGCCAAGGTCAGCACATGCTGCACCAGGAGGTTTTAGCAAATGTGGTGTACTGCTTCAAACACTGTGCTTCCTAGAGTAAGGAACATAACAGTAGCAGGATGACAGAGCACCACAGAAGGACCAATATGTGATGTAATTTTAGTGCCCTTTCTCTCCCTTTTCTTCTTTTATTTTTTTTTTAACTTTACATTTGATTTGCATTACCTTTTCATATGAGGAGGGCAACCAAACTTCTCATCTTCAATTCCAGTATGTGACCCTATAGCTTCATACCTGGGGCACCAAACAGGTATTAAACACTGAGGAGGGAATTTTCAAAGTCTTCTATGGAATGACTACTTTGTAGTTAATTTAATATGATGTATATTTGTGTACATATTTAAGACCCCTATGAAGTCCCAAAAGGAGTTACTATTTAAATCACAGCAAAATAAAAATGTATGGTCACAGAGTAACCTACACTGTAAAATTCATTTCATAAAATCATAAAATATCTCAAGCTGGAAGGGACCTATAAGGATCATGAAGTGCAACTCCCTTCTCCTTACAAGACTACCTAAAACTAAACCATATGACTGAGAGCATTGTCCAGATGGGTTTTTTTTAAGTATAGAGTCATTTTCTTGTGCTAATAAAATATGACCAGAATTCTTAAAATACTTTCACAAGGGGTTAATTTTAAGACCTGAAGTCCCAAATGAACTTAGCATGTGTTCTTCAAATGTAAAATAAAATATTTTGAGAATAAGGCTGTTGTCTTGAACTAGGTCATTGTCAGGTTGGTGGCAAACAGAGAACTGGAGAATGGCACAATGGAGAACAACAAGTAAAAAAATTAAAAATACCTACAGTCTTTCTTTCCAAGGATAAACATAGCACCCTTTGCACTTCACAAGAAATGGAGAAGGACATATCTAGAACGGCAGTTGCAAAAGTTTTTTTCTCCAGTGTCAATTATTGCACCATTCATATGTTTTATTGTACTGCTAAGTAGATTCCTAGCATTCTCTCTCATGTTATTTGCAACTAATTTCTCCTTTTCTTCTGCAATTAATTGTTCATGTTCTTTTTTACAAATTCCTTGTGAGTTCTCCAGTATTCCCATGCAAAAAGTGAGAGCTTCGTTGCTAGTACTTCATGTAGGAAACAGCCCTCAGTTACCAAACACCTGCACCAGACAAATCCACCATGAGTCAATCAGTATTGTTGAACCAGCATGATACTCACAACATTCATTGATATATAACAATCTGTCTTAATGTAGAAACTACAGCCTGTGTATTTTGAATGCTAGGCTTTGTTTTGTGAAGGGGTTTTTTGCATTTGTTTAAGCAGAAGCTCAAGATACCTGACAAATTACACTAACCATCTGGCTTTAAGATGCACTGATTTCCCAGAAGACTGCTAGAAAAGTAACCTAACTACATCTCATATTTCAAAAAATGCAGAATAGGACATCTGCCTATTTTGTATCTGACATTGAAGTCACTCACATGAGAAGCTCATGGAGCTTATAATAATAATAGTAATAATAAGGCTACTTCAACAGATTATAGTCTGTAACTTGAATTTTGGTGCAAGAATTCATTATAGAACAAGAAAGCTCTCTTTTATTGACCACCGCTGTGCTTCTGCAAAGCTGAGGTTGTCAAACTGATACAATAATAGATGACCCAAAACCTTCAGCCTTGTAATTACCAAGCTGTTGGTCTAATCCTGCTTGTGCCAATATTACAAAAATGCTGTGAAGCCCTTGTAATCATATTATTGACTGAACAGGCTTCTGAAGAAGTTGTATGAAGAAACATTGTTTTTATTAAAAGATTAGGTGGGGATTTATAACTGAACTGAAATGGACATCGATAAGACTTACTTAACAAAATGTCTAAAACCATTAGGGACATATAAAGTGACATATAAAGCTTAAAGGGGATAGCCTAACAAAAGATAGTACTTTACACATGTGAATATAAATGGTGGAAAACATGATAGTGTACCTCAGCAAAAATAGATTAGATTTCACCCGCACAACAGTCATTCAAAGCTTGATTGATTGTCTGCCTAAAGAAGAAGGCTTGAGTCATTATTATTTTAAGCTTGTTTTAAGTTTCAAGCACGAATTAGAAAAAATAAAACCTATTTCTGTGCTTCAGAAGGGAATACAGTAGTGGGCCATGTCCTTCAGTCCTTCAGAACCCTTTGATGTAGGACAAGATAAGTCTCCTGGCTAAGGCTAATGGTAGTATTGTGCTAGGGAATTTTACACAAAAGCTCAAGGTGGAAATAGAAGACAATGTATTTAAAGGCTAGAAAATCCCCAACACATAGTAATATGCATTTCTCTATTACATATTATTGCACTGAGATCCTTAAGACAAACAGCCTCTAGGTCAAAGAAGCCAGAAAGGTCAGACAGATCCCAACAGCAGTTGAGCTGTTCTCCTTAACCGGTCTACAAGCCTAGTCCAAAAGTTCCCTTATTCACAGAAGTCATCGTTGCTGAGAAAAGCCCTTACTCACCCTGCTGTGACAGTGCAGCAAGTACATGGTATGTCTGAGAAAGGGTTAGTAGGACTGGGCTCCAAGTATGTCCCACTGGTGATGTACCTACTGCCAACCAAAAAAAATATTGCTTATCCAGATATTGCAGATATGTGCTATTTTCTTTACGGGCCTTGAAAATGGACTTTAGACCATGAGTTCACAAGCTGTGATGTACATGACACAGTATTATTCTTCTTCTAAGAGAGGAGACTTCACTTATTACTGATCTGAAAGCTTTTTTTCTTCTTAACACATTCAACCTAATGTTACATGGTACTTGTGAAGTGATGACATAAATTAATAATACTCTTCTGTGGCCATGGTCTGACTCCCAGCACACCATTTCCCCAGATCCTGTTATGTAGATAAAGGCATTTTGTTATTTATAGTTAGGCTAGTTCATCCACTTCTACAATTTGAATTAAGAATAGTCTAAATAATTAGACCATTGCTGTTCTCCTAATGATCTAATCTGTTTCAAGTGTAAACACAAGAGGGAAAAAGCAGGTCAGTCTTGGTTTCATTGATTTTTAATGACAAAACCTGAAATATCCTCTAACCTAGTTTGTCCTTTCTTTTTCAGATCAATAAGAAATCAGTAATAGCTTTACTTTTAGCAAACAGGGATGGTGTTCATTAAAACATTTTGCTGCTCCAACCTTGATCTTACCAAATACATTAGGAAGTGGGTCACTTGACAGGTCTTTTTTTTTCTCTTTAATTGAAATCAATGAAGCTGACCCTGGCAGGTAGAACTAATTAGATCATTAAAGAAGTAACAATATTTTTAATGAGGAGATATCTTCTCTTCAACTTGGAGTTCTTTCTAAAGGAAATGAGTTTGAATACAATGTATGGGAGAAGTTGTTCCCAAATAAATTTCTTCTATGAATTTTGAGGAAAATACCACAGGACTTGAAATTCAGCCTTTCATGGTCATCAGAATTGCAAGAAATGTGAATATGACTCTAGCACATCTTCTCCACTCATGTAAGCAGATGCAAATCCACAAACACTAGCAGATATCGTGCCTCCTGTAATTGGGAATTAATCTCTTGTGACTAAAGTTAACAGCACACATCTAAGCGCCAGGCAGTGTGTCAGCTTTGGTGTTCTTCAGAATGCTTTCTCGAGTCCCATGAAAAAAATGCAGCTTCAGTATGAGCTTTAGATTGAGTGAATCAAAAGGTAATGCATAAAGGTGACCATCACAGTGGCCAGTGGCTCGTTTTATATTAAATTTGTACAAGAAAATTTGTACCAGTCACCTAAATGATCACTTATATGGAGAAAAGATAATTATGTGCATGAAAATCCTAACTAGGACAGTTCTCAGATCTTGAGGCAATACGTGAAATTCTCTCAGATCATGAGACACTAGATAAAATTCAGCCATAATGAAAATTTACCTCCATATCCTTAGGAAAAATTCCTGATACATAAATGACATTATCCTTACTCAGAAAACTTTCAAGCAGTTCCATAGAAGGTCTGGAATGAACTGTGTTGTTACTTTATATCATTGAAAAAGTGCAATAGCTTTCTGTCCATTCTACTGCCCTGAAGGAATAAATGTGTATAGCTCAATTCAATTTTACTCATAAAATGCAAGCAATCAACATAATCTAATACATTTTTTGAAAGTGAAGGGATTTTCACTATTTTTTGAAAGGAGTCTGTAATTACACACTCATTTATGCAAAATTAGCTCATCTTGCAGGAGAGCAGTTATTAGTGGAATGAAAAGCATCATGCTAAGTAAACAGCTATAATAACATGATCACAAAACCCAAACACATTTCAAAAATAAATAGTTATAAAAAATAAAACAAAGATATCTTATATCTAATTTTAGAAGTATATTCCTGTTATTAGTTACAAAACAAATAGCCATGATGTAGATAAAGCAAAGGATAACACACAAAAAAAGGCAGGAATATGTTCAAAGTGAATGCATTATTAAATATAAGCCAGAAGAAAAACTGTGAAAAATGAGTAGAAAGATATTTATTATGAAAAGGTTGCCAAATATAGGATAGATATTTATTCTGCCTTGAGTGATTGAAGAACAGCATCTATCTCAAGAAGCTATTTTGCTAGAGCAACATAATCAACATGAGGTTTAACAGCAGAATTCAGGTATCTGAATGCAGGTACCTGGTGCAATAAAACCAAAGGCTGGGTGATATGGAATAGGTCCTCTGAGAGACTCTCACTTTTCTGAAGTGGCCCCTAGATACCAGGTGGGATCCCCAGGGACATTTGGAAAGGCACCTGACACATATGTGTGGGCAACCGAATCCATTGCTGAAAGGTAACACTGAACAATTTGGGTGGGATTTGGCTTACAGTGTATAGTTCCTAAATATGAGCTGGGTGTCTAAACTCACATTTTCACCATCAAGGCAACTGGAGCTTGAAGAGTAGTTCAGCTCACCCTAAAGCAGACACCTATATCTGGATAGCTGAGCATCTCCCAGAATCCACAGACTGTACTGGCCATATAGATTAATGGATAGTGTTTAAAAAAGAGACTGCTTGCAAGAATTTGAAACTCTCTATTTGAAACTCTCTATTGCACTGGGTTTTGTTACTTGCTATTATCATCAAGTTTGTTTGGGAAAGAAAGATGTGGGGAACTGTATCTTTAGAAAGCCTTGACCTAGCCCAGCTGGAAACATGTGCAGTATCCAGAGGCTCATTAGCTCTCATCAGAACAACACATCATGCTACAAAAGGACATAAACGTCCAGCTGAATCATACCCCAAAGCTTTCTCTGGAGAAATGCAATTGATGCTAGTGTGGAGCCAAGATAGCTAATTCAAAGCCCATGAAGTACATCTGTGTTAGTAATCCAAAAGAGGAGAAAGAGAAATAAATCTCTAAATACTATACTTAAAATACCAGGCAAAGTTATGGCTCCCCATAAATATTTAATAAAAGGCATCAATAATAAATGCCTCTTCATTTCTACTCACATCTGAATCTGTAAGGTTTTATTCTGGAAAATTAAATCTACCTACTCCATGAAGGTGGATTGCTCCCTGGCAATCAGTGAACAAACCTGGCAGGCAGTGGTCATTGGGGCACACTGGGGCTGGGAGTGCTCTCTGATGTGGAAATCCTCTTACTTCTACAGGAAAGAAGAGCCTAAAATGTCAGAAGGCATATTAAGTAGAAACTCTAAGTCATTCCCGGGGAACAAGCATGAAATTCCCACTGAAGTCAGAGTTGTGTGCATATGTGACTATCCAGGGGCTGACTGTGGCCCAAGACTTCATAAGTTTTAACCAATGGCTGTAAAAAACCTTATGCTTCAGAGTATAAAGCCCAGCTCCTTAGACTTCTTCAACCTAGAAGCAGCTGCTATGCACTTAACCTGAAGGCTGGTTCTCAGAAATACAGCCATTTGTTCCCACACTGTTTCCACACAGCATTTCCTCCCCAGCTGCAATTTTGAAACTCCATCTCCCTTGGCTATCACTTTCAGTGATATCCTGGACATGCAAAGTGTTTCAACATCTCTCTCAGACTCCAAAGTGCATATTTAGGCAATTCTAGGATTTGAATTCTGAATACATAAGGCTCTTTACAATGTGATGCTCTTTATTCAGAAACATTCTCTGTCTTCAAAATTACTCAGAGAGCACCAAGCAATTGCATTTCAGAGTCCAAATTTTAAATACAAATAAGTATTTAGACTAAAATGTTGCCTATTTTATGTATTAGAAATTAACATTTCTTTATAGAAAACATAGAAGACAAAACAAGGTAAAAAGCCATTTATTCCAACCCTAGGCATTCATCTTTTTATTCTTCAAAATGGAGTTTTGTTTTGTTTTGCTGTTTAAGGAGTGGTGGGAAACTAATTTCTCAGTCTATGCCAACAGGAAATTATCACATTATATATTCCAGTTTATCGGGTACCCCAACCTTGTTTCTTGTTTATGCTAGTGACAGGTACTGTGAGAAGTTTATGAAAACTCTGGAAATGATAATGAGAGCTCTGTGACTGTCTGCTTTGATCATTACCTGTTGCCTTCCCCAAGAACACTTGTGTAACAACCTGTAATGAACCATTCTCCACTTCTTCCTTTCAACATGCAGTTACTTTAAGATCTCTCTGATATGTAGCATTATTAAAGACACTGTTTGAAAGCATGACCCTCATTAATCACCAACAGTTTTGATACGCCCCCCCCAAAAAAAAAAAAAAAAAACATCCAAAGACCTTTTTCACAGCTAGATGAAAGAATGGTCACCTCTGGTAGGCCCAAGTATCCTTAATCTAACTAGGGAAACAGCAAAAAACTAGTAATTGCTTCTCGATCACTTCTTCTCACATGAGCAGCTCATTTGGTGTTGACACACAGATGGTAAAAGACAACATCTGTATTCAACGATGTAAAAAAGAAGCTGTCTTTGTTCATATTTCAGCCTCATGTAATACTGATCTCACATGTACTGGGCATGAAGATGTTAATATGAGTAACTGAACATACATTTTTGTTCCTTCATATCAGTGTGTGTTGTGCTGCAGAATCCTTCCATTTGTCAGCTGAGTTAGATATATCATCTCTCAGATGTGCTCATTCACTTTTTATCCTTAGCAGTAACTTATGCTTTTACTGTCTGCAAAAAGTACAGCATGGTAGAACTGGACAGTCTACCTATAACATGAATATACACTAAATAAGCTGTCCCATGCACTAAATAAGCTGTCCCATGCACTGTGAATGCAGCCCATCACCACTCTACTGTAGAGGATTTTGATATGTAAAGACTAATGCATTTTTTTAACCTCAAAAGTATGTTTCAGTCACTGCAGAATCAGGCCAAAAGCACGATTAGGCTAGAATTAAGTGGTGTATATAAGCACCCATTTCAGAAGAAATTGAAGCCACCAACTTTGTTACAAATGTTAAGCCAGGCAAAATGATACGATGGAAAGCAGTTCATGATGCCATTAAACATAACGTTGCTAACATTAAACAAAGCATTTCAACTTTCGCTAGAGAGTTTACTGGAAACTTCACAGTCTGGATCCTGAAAACAGTAGGAGACATTCCCAGGCAAAGTGACTCTCAGAAACCAGGTTTGGCACAGTTGCCATGGCAAAACAAACAGTAAAGCAAAACACAGGAATGACTGGTTTTCGGTTTTGTCTCAAGTTGTGACTTGAAACACCTGGTAGGATTTCTGGTTCTGCCACCCCAGTAAAAAACAAGGGAAGCAGAGCCTGGTAGGTTCCAGCACTGTTTCTCCTTGTTTCCATACTAGTTGCTGCAGCAGACTGGGACACTGTCTCACAGTCTCACCCACCACCTTCTCCTGGTCTCACAAAAATGGTCCGTGCTCACCAGAGACACAGCTTCCCCAGTTCTTCCTGATAGCCAGAGTTCATACAGTGTTCCCATATTGGGCTTTCATTACTTTAATTTCAAGCAGCAGTCATTGAACCTTTGCTGTCTTCAGGTTTAAGCGCATACACATGAAGCTATATTTCAACATTTATCTCAGAGATACAGCTATCTGAATGGCATTTGTGGTCTCAGACTGCAATAAAAGCAGGCTGTTCTTACACACAGCTAGCCTGAGCCTACAGACCTTTAAAGTGCTGGCACCACTGGCACTGGTGATTTTCTTAATAGGAGAGTAGAGCCAAGAGGGATAAAAATAAGTAGCTTTTGGTTCTGAGAGATTTAATAGAAACAGACATGTCTGCTGTGAAAAATTCAAAGGGTGAAAATTTGTTTTGAAATCCCAGACCCATGGAAATCCACATTTTGCATTAACTCGAATAAAGTCTCAGTTTTGTTGCTGAACACAGCTCAGCTGTTTCTCTCCTTGACTCACCCAGAGATATTTCCTCATCAGAGATGTCCACATTTCCTATGATACAACCAGCATTTGTATCCCTGGGGCAAGCCCAGGTCCCTCTTTTTCTTCCCTCTACATAACTACTGCTGGTTGCTGTCAAAGACAGAGTACGGGACTAGACAGCCCCTTTGTCTGAACAAAATGTTCCTATGTTCTTAGAAGACAAAAATGCTGCATGTTCTTTAACACGCCATAAACTCACAGGAATAGTTGTCTGGCATCAGCACAGATGGATTACCCTTGTCCAACTGATTTTAATCACACTACAAAGTCACAATCAATTTTAATGGGCCTTCACTGGTACTCTGTTTATTCATGTTACCTTTTTAGATCTGCAGGCACATTCTGTGGTTCTTGATGCTACATTATGCTGAGCTACTCTGATCTTTTCACTGAGGATGGTTTGGGAACTTGTTTGTCTTTGGATTCACGGACGAAATTGTAGGACAGCATTAGTGGACCATTAGCTCTTGAGAGTGACCTAGTCAATGTGCATGGAAGTAGCATCTGAGCCTAACTGGGCAGATTAATCTAAATATGAAGCATCAGCACACTTAGGTGAAAGTTAAGGATGGAGGAGGTGAGCATCCAACAACTTAAACTTGCACCGAGTGCTCATAAAGCACTAATGGTTTGAAAACATGGAACAGAAAGGAATCTGTGTTCTCTAAACAGAAAACACAGCACGGGAAGGAAACACATGGGTCACAGTGAGAAAACCCTCAGCCATCACAGTCACCCACACCATCCAATTCTTTTCCTGCTCTGGTCTATCTACAAAAGTAATTAGCTGACTCCCATTATTTTTACAGGAAGACTGTTACAGGCCCTCATTGCTTCTGTTTTTCAGCCTACATTTATTCATAGCCCCTGAATACACAGGAAGGAATATTTCAGCTCTGAGACTGCTAGCAACTTGGAAACAAAAGGACTTTTGCTTGTATCTGGAGAGTCATTGGCAGATCCACATCATCATCTGCAAGCAAAACATCTCACATACAGCATGGATGATAAAGTCAGTGCCTTGTGCCTGATCTCCAGAGACCTACGTGGAGACATATGCTTAAAAGTGCATGAGTTGACAAGTCTTGCTAGAAGCATTCTACTACAGCTGAAACCCAGAGAACGTTTTGTCAGAGAATTAATAAAGCAAACCACTTCTTCAGGAGCTGTCTCTCCTTCAGCTGTTTTGCATGAACAGAAACCCATCAGCCAGGACAACAGTCTGACAGTTCTCACTTCAGCCAGGTCTGACACATCAAGGCTGCAGAAGGGGGAAAAGGCAGGAGACTGCATCACTGAGTTCACCATGAACAGCTAAGCAGCAGCAACACCAGTTCTGGTGCATCATTTCTCGGACTGCAGTTTTGGTCTTTGGTAAACATTAAGAACTGGAGCCCTCCCAAAGGCTTGTTGCAGTCTAAAAAAAGACCAGACCTCTGAACAAAACGGAAGGGGCAGAAGAATTGCAGGAATATTACAGTTTTCCCTCTCAGCTAGGACTGGAATGTTAGTTGTTGCTCATTTGATTTGAATATAATTTCTCAGGAGGAAAAGTGAAAAAGAAGATGTATTTGCTCATGCAGCCCCTGCAAGTAGGCATCTGTGCAGAGGAATGTAAAAGTCAGGGCAAACAAAGTATTCAGGCAAAAGGGAGCCTGAGCTGTAAAGGGGACAAAGTGGAGGCACAAATCTACATTCTATATTGTGCCTGTATTAGTCATTAGGTCATCTCTGGACAAAATCAGGGATAATACACTGATAACAGAGAGCATAAGCCCAAGTTCATCCCTTCACAGTTGCCTAGCCAGTACCTGGGTGAGGGATGGCTGCCTTTCTCCTTACGCCCCAGGCTTCTGAGCAAGCACAACCCCCAAGTCATGGGTGCCAAAAAACACTGAACCCATCCAAATGAATTGTACTGCCCCACAGTGGGGCAGAGGAAGGGAACATGTGGAGTTTCCAAAGCTCAAAACACAACTTGGCTTTTCTTCTCCAAAGCAAGACAGCTCCCATAGAAGGAAACAAGGTTTGAGCCTGGGAGAGTTACATTTGTACTGTGACAAAGCCAAGGACTCCACAGGGACATGGTGAGAGTGCTGGGGGTGGCAAGGGCACACTGAGGGGCATCCAACCCTCAAAGCCTGGGTTTTCTACTCTTTCAGTAGGTACAAGACAGTTTGTTCATTGCTTACCCTCTTCACTTCATTCACCTGAATGGCCCTAACTGTTCAATTTCCTGAAAAAAACTAAAAGCTTAAACCAAGCATTTACCTTACGCTGCCACCTGATGTGATATAATGTGACATACAGTGCCAGCTGCAGTCACAGCCTATGTCCTAAATTAACTTAATAGAATATGTCATGACATGAAATAATAAGAAATGATGCATGACAAATTAATACCTAAAAAAAGCAGTAGCAGCTTGGATGTGCAATCCCTTCTTCAATAGTTCTTGTAGTATGCTTGTTGGAACAGTTTCCCATGTTCAACATTAAGACACACTGCACATCGACTCCCTTTGCAGTACACCAGACCACGGCAAATCCCTTAGCTTTGCACCACAAATCCATGGCCTCTGGAGCTTTTACTATTTAACTGGTAGGATACAGTGTGAACCTCTTACTGAGCATTTTCATAGTTCACCACATGTGGTAGACGGCACCAAGGTGCCAGCTTTGATTTTGGTATAGACATTTCAAAGACCATCAGGTTCAGAGGTTCTGCTTGATTTCAGGGAACTAATGTGAAGAGTTGCCGCTGCATTTCTTAGCCCAAGGCATGTTTCAGGGACACTTGAAGTGTCTTCAGAATAAGGCTGAGTTCTGCTTTGCCTTTTTTTTCCCCCCCGTTTGTGTAGACTTGGTGTATAAAGGGTACTTTTTAGAGGTATAATGCTTCAAAGGGTATATAATACAAGTAAAGGATCTTTCAGGACACTGACATTTTCCCATTTCACACATTTCATCAGAGTCAGCTGGACAACACAGAAGGGTGCAAGGAGCGTAGAATTATGCTTACCATGCAATGAAATGAGCTGCTATAAGATTTTCAGGAGAAGATAAAATGCTTCATATGTGCACCAAAGCCAATAACCAATTCCATAACCAATTGCTTTTTCAGGAAAAAAAAAAAGTCTTTGTACAGTTGCAGAAGTGAACCTACTGTTTCAAATTTTAATAGATCAACCGCGCTCAATCGACTGTTACTACAGTAATGATACAACATATGTTGCAGCAAGCAGTCTATGGTCTTAGGTCATTTACTTTGGTTTAGATCAAATGAGCTACATGCATTTTTTCTAGCTGAACCACTCTACATTGATTGTTTAAACTTAAGAAAACAAAACTGCATTATTCATTCCAAGCTATTTTAATAAATAAGCATTTTAAGATGAGTTTTTATATAAATATGTATAATTTTAAGATGAGGTTTTATATAAATATGTATAAACATACACATATTCCATTGAGTAAATATGAAAAATAAACATGTTTCTGCAGAAGCAGATAGAATCACTGTGGAAATCTATTCTTCAGTCACATACTCTTTCTTTCCATCATTTGTTTCAGATGATCTGTACTGCAGAGTCATATGCCTCTGTCAGACGGTTTTGAAACTTTGCTATCAATAACCACATTGGTTGCCAAGAAGGAATGAATCCAAGCTTTAGAGCTATGTTTATGTCCCACAAGGCCTTTAATCTCCTTAAGTATTTGAATTTCTCTGATATTTACAGAACTGGAGAAGTTGGTTAACTTGGCTTACATTTGTTTTTATGGACTACCTTATCTTTTTCATATATTGATTATTTCCTAGCATTACTTTGTAGTGTCATAGATATTATTCACACTGGCATTACTAATATTCTGTTCTTAAATATCTCTCCTATGTCTGGCAAGTTTGTATGAGAACCTTACATCCAGAAGTGCCATCTGTTCGAGTTACATGTAGAGCACTCAGCCTCGAGCTCAGGGCGATAAAGATTCCCATGTACTCTGATACATCAATCTCCAAGTCAGTCCTGCTAAGACAGTGTGACTGTCTTTAAACCATATATGCAGATATATGCATATATACACTTAGCAAGTCAGCCTTGAAGAGGAAGGAGAAAAAGGAACTGCTATTTCATTCCACAGAATGTATAAGGTTTGTGGCAAACAGATCAGTCATTGTAAACCTTCACACTCTAGAGCATTTTTCTATATAAAAGCCCTGCTGAAAGTAGAAAAACTGTGGAATCTGCCTAATCCTTTCATGAAACTTTGCTTTCAATTCCAGAAAGAGGATCACATATTCTGGATCTTTTCCTACAGCACTTGAGAGCTACTGTGTCTGTAAAAGTGAGAACATTACTGACAACCAAACATAATAAAGGCGTTGCGTAATACAGGTTTCTATAAAAATGCTCTGTACACTGTTTGTTACCTGGCACTTGAACAGACTTCATCCACCAAAAGTTAGGTCAAAATACTAAGAAATAAAATTATATCTAAGTCAACTGCAGAATTATGAAAACAAATCAGGAATTGGTGGCTTTGTCACGTACTTCAGAAAAATGCTACAAGCCAATGTATTGAACTTTCTACTTCATACCTTCAAGGATAACAAATAGCCTGTCACATTAGGTCCTGCAATGTAATTAGCAGTAATAGCTACATAAAGTGAGCAATTATTTTCAAAGCATGACAGATGAAAGTATAGTTTCTTAACAATAACAACTAAGAGTTCCTACCTAAAACCACAGTAATTCATCTTGAATTATCTGTGTAATATTACTTCTACCTTCAACTACTATAGGATGCTGATTCAACCTAAACAATGTGTTTGGTTTCACAAACATAAAGTCCTCAAAGCCAATCTTCCAAAACAAATATTCTTAATCCTCCTCATAACATGAAACAGAATGTCAATACAATCACCAAAAAAGTTTGAAATGTATGGATTTAATTCTCACTCTGTGGAAAACTTTGGTCTTTGCACATTTCCCTTCATAAATATAAATGTTTGTAGCAACCTTGGGAAATCAACTTTCCTTTGGGAATTATACTTGACTTCTCGTATACATGTCTTGGCAGAGATGCTAAATAAGGGTTTAAAATCATACATCAATTCAGCAAAATTATAACCTTTCTTTTTCATTACAAATTTAGAAACATTTGCATTGCATTTTCCAGTGGTTTCAAGCTTAACTCTTAAAAAAAAAAAAAAAAAAAAAAAAGACTACACTGCATCCAAAAGTAATCATTTTTTAACAGCAAGAAAGAGATACTGATAATAAAGCTTAAATACGTAATAGGATATTTTTTTCAATATTCAGAAATGGTTTTTTGAAGTAACAGGATCTGCAATGTACGCAAGCCTAAAGCATCCAAACCCACTGGAACAAACAATTTAATGTTGAGAAAATAACAAAAACTCTATCCATAGTATGTACACATAGGGTGGGAATGTCCTGGTTGCAGTTAGAAGAAAGAACTAACCATCAAAAAGAATAGTGAAATACTGATATTATCAAACGTTAATTTGTTGTGAAGTTTAAACAAGCAGTAGAGGGAAACTATGCTGGAAGATAAGAGTGATTGACTGGAATAGGAAATTTATCCTTCTAATAGGACAGGAAAATCTCCATGGGCATTCAGTCACTTAATATATTGTCTAGATAAATACTCTGTGGGTTCTTTGAGTTCAAATACTCAGAACCTCAGAAGACCTCAAAATTGTACAGTTGCCTCAATGAATTACAAAATGAACAAAAAACTTCTGCAAAGAACCTATAATAGAAGTAAAACTCAGGAATCTCTACTTTCTATAAGGAGAATATCTGGTGTCTCAATAATACTAGAAGAGCAGCAGTAGCTTAAGACAATGCCCTTATTCTCTTTACTTTGCAGGTTTCTTTAGCTGCTGGATATATAACCTGTATGGACTGGAGGGTGCTGAAAGGTTAACAGATTTTATTGTGTTCCATTTAAAATTTTCCATATTTAAAAATATTTATTTATATAATTTGTATATAATTAAAACATTCCACATGTTCATATGAAGGTAAAATCAAAGCCCTTTGGAGTAAACTTTACCCAGAGGACAAGTGATGTGGTGAATTGTGTTGCCTTGCAACTTTGAACAGCTTAAAACAAGCAACAGAAACCGCCGAAAACTTCAGGTCTTCCAACATTATAGCTCAGTTCCCAGTAACAGTCAACTGTTGCACCTCACTTCTTCCTTATTTACTAGAACAAAACTTTAAAATTTTGAAATTTCCTGATGAATGACAATCCTGGGGAGAAACAGATCAGAAGAAAACAAAAGCAAAATGTGTTTGGTGGGTTTTTTCCTCTCAAATGAGGCAGGTCATTTATCCAAGAAACTATTTCTGATGGAGATACAGGCAGTCCAGTCCAGGAACCTTCCACCACAGGCTGGGGGGCCTGGAAGTCCAAAGACCTCTACAAATTTCCAAAGATGCTGAAGTCAGTCTGAGTTTAGAGCTTTCATGGTACTGTGAGGGTGGGAGTTTTCCAGCTGGATATCTGCAAGTATCAAAACACCCACCTAAAACCCAAATCATTAATGCTTCTTCAGCTGCTGGATAACTACCATAGATCTTCCAACAGTGCTCTTAGTGAGCTACTGGGAAATCAGGCAGAAATGGCAAGCACTACTCATTCTTCAGCAGGAGTTTACTGAAATCACTCCAGCTCTGCAAAAGAAGTCACTTTCTACAAATTACTGCATGTAGCATTCCTATAATAGGTTAAAGCTATATCCAATCTACAAAGAACAGCCCAGAGCCATACTTCCTCCTATGCACACAGTGGCTTCAATCCCAGGATTTTAAAATGAAGAGGCAAAAGGAGATCTTCTGTCTCAATGACAGTCAACCTGTAAATTAAAATTAATTTTAAATTTGAATGTTTTGTTGTCAAATTTCCAAAACCAAATTTCCATTTGATACAACCATTCATGTCAGGAATTAATTTGGATCCAAAGCTCCGACAAATATGACAAATCTCTCCCTTGTAGCCTTTTAAGCTCCACTTCCCAGTTTCTACAGATGACACATAAGAATAGTATAGGTACTCTGTGAACAAAAAGGATCCAATACCTTGAAGCAGCTTTGGCAGTTGAAGAGGTCTCATCATGGCTCTTACAGCAAAGCTCCTGTTTAGCAGGTAATGATGCTTAAAACTCTCATTTGGCAATCTTTAGAGAATTCCTTTTGAATTTTGGACCTCTACAGCATTCCTTCTACCCGTGAACCTGCCAAGCTCTATGAGATCTTTAGCTACTTACTTTTGTTTATATTATTCCTGGATAAAAACATTTAGTGAGTGAGCCAAATGCATAATAACGTACATGGCGATTTTCTGAAAGTGTGTGATGGTGTCTTTACACAACTGTACCTTAGCAGACAGTAAAGGTATTAACTCAAAATAACGGTGTGAGCACAGAACCTCGACACTGTAAAAAAATGACAAGCACTATCAGATTCTTCTCAGTTGCTCACATATCACAGGCGTTATCTTGTATTCTCTTGATTCAGTACTGAACTCGTCGAGTAACAAATTGCTGTGAGACTTTAGTGTCTTTCATAGTAGCCCATTCTAATGCCAATTTCCTCAGACATTTACTGGCAGCAGACTTGGGTGATGCCCTGCATATTCTACTGCAGCAACCATCCAAGGCACTTGCATTGGTTGGAAACAGTAACACAGATTTACAGGCCCCAGAACGTGTTGTTTGAAATAAGTCGTATTATGGAGATGACAAGCAACATAATGCTCTAACCTGATATGTAGTCTGGTATGCAATGAACCGTCATCACTAGAAGCATAGGTAGCACAAAGCACAAGGACTTGGGGTTTTGATCCAAATCTCAGTTTGAAGACAAATTTGAAGCCAACCCCCAAACAAGGTTTGTGTTTAGACAGTGTTGAAACCATCTGACTGTTCCAGAGCATCTCACATTAAAGTATGGAGGTATCTCAAGAGTTCCCAGAGTGGAGCCCTCTTGCCATCTTACATCTTAGGAAACTAGAAGGAGCTGCTATTCCTGCTGAGATTTTGTCATCTGGAGAAAAAAAAAAAAAAAAAATCACAGACAGAACAACTCATGTAATTTCCAGAGCATCTAAAACCATATCCTTTAGAAGCATATGTTCTCCTTTCCTCAGGCATTACCACTTCTTTACACCCAGAAATCTTGCAAAGTAGATTTTAAAACCTAGATGTATTTAAACCTATATATACAAATATATATAAGCCTGATGTTCTTGATGGGAAAGTTTCCTGTCATCAACTATCCTATATGTCCTGTAGCTGCTTCTCTAGATGGACAAAGATCTCCCACATATCCTATACCACATCCACCAGCCCTTTTTTTAATGTCTTGTTGTTTTGCCAATTATTGGGCCTAGCATAAAGATGAACCAATAACTAAATTATATTTGATACAAAAGGGTCAGTACATGGGTGAGCATTGGGGTTACAAACAAGTCAGTCAGATTATACATAATTGACATCAATCCCACAGACCCCAACAACACCACCACACAACCAACAATGGGTGGAATAAATGGTGAAATGCAGTGTCCCATAGAAGGTACAGGAGACAACTGAGTCAACAAGCCAAATACATAAGACCAAGGAAGCCACCTACTGAATCTCTACAGAGCCTGCGTTTACAAAGGCCAGACCTGACTGGAGCCCAGTTCTAGGGAGGTCCTCCCCCAACAGGAAACTCTGCAAAGTGCATCCACCTCACAGACAGACACTGCCCATTCCTGCAGGTGGTCCCAGCTTTTATCCCCAAATGGGACACCTGACCTTTGCTTACTTAATTTAGACACCTGGGGCTCATTTGCCCAATGGCACCACCCTGGAGGGAAGCCTAAAGGCAAACTCACCCCCCCTTTGTGAAGGGCTGTGGGAATCACCCATACGTCAACCTTAATTTGGGGCTTGGGGTTGAAACCCCAGCATTTCACTCATCCATGCTGGACCATGTGAAACAGTCCTAGGCACCTACATGAAGGCATCTGATTTGCTTCATGGATGTCTGGTGTGATAAGTGACTCCAAGCAATTTTCAGGAAACATTACATTTATTGTACACAAGTTGTGTACAGTACAGCTTTGCTGCAAGGATGGACATGCTGCATGTGTGCTGTCTAGCTGACATGTCAGTCCCAGAGTCTCTGAAGACTTGTTTCTTGCACATCGTTAGCCATAGCTCAGCCATACAGATTTCTATTTAGAAAATTCCTGAACAGAGGATGGAGGCTTAGTACATGAGAATAAGTCTGCAGAGATGACTTAAACTACCCTTTACATATGACCAGTGACAAAAGATTACAAAGAAAATTACCAACTGTTTCTCTTGTGACTTTCACAGCAATTCACTCCACTGGTCAATAATGAGTTTATTTTCAGAGAGCACGCTGGTCAAAATTTACATTTAAAAAAAAAAAAAAAAGACAATTCAACTAGAAAAAAATCAATGGAGGAAGGAATATGTTAATTTAAAAAAACTGATGACAAAAAACATGTATATTGATTTGAATCATTTTGATTTTCCATTACTTTTTTGATGTTAGAGAATATTGTTTCAAATATGATTAAAATCGTTTGCTTTGTGCTGATTTACTTTGCTTAACTATATAAAATATGCAAACTACTGTTCTATTATGTTATAATTATATAACATATTTTACATTATAATATCTTGATGTTATCTGAATGAAACAATTAAACAGTTCTGAATAATTTTTCTTATTCTGTGGGAAGCTGGTTTTGTTTGATTGTGAATTAAGACAAATTTGAAAGTGTCAAGATTTTCCACAAGATAAAATTATGATCTTTACCAGCTTCAATAATAAGAGAGGGGACAGAAAATCTTGCAAGTCTGGGCACACAGTCTGTATGAACTGTGGTGTTTCTGTCCAGCTGAAATGCTTATTCATTTAATACAGGTGAGCCAAAACCATGACTGAAATATCACTTCTACTTTTGTTTGCATTCTTTCAATAGCTGTTTATGGCTGGAGAGTAACTGTTTACATGTATAAACATGTATACACATTTCCTATTTGTATTCATTTCTGTAATTGCTTATAAGGTTTGCAAATCCTTTATTATAAATATCTCCTTCTAGAAGCTTTGTTCTTCATTTCATGTATGTTTGCAAACGATGTTTGCAAACCTACAGAAGCTTCTAGGTAAAAGCAACTGTCTTGGTTTTAGACCTCTTTCATCCTTAGACATCCTGGGCCTCCCTCTTGTACCCAAAAAAACAGCAGTGCAAGTCTGTGGAGAGAGCAAACATAAGTCTGTTAATTTTAGAAGATCCTGAGGATCTTAACTTCCATGGCTTATGCAGAATACTACCTGAGATAAATTCAGTGTCATTCTGCATGGATGGACAAGAAGCTCTGGGACAAGCTTAGAGATAAAAAGAAAATTTACAGAAAGTGGAAGGATGGCCACGCAGATTGGGAAGAATATAAAGAAGTTGTCTGAGTAGCTAGGGATCAGTTTAGGAAAGCAAAAGCCCAGATAGAATTAAATCTAGCCCAGGACATCAAGGGGAATAAGAAAAACTTTTTTTGGCATGTAAATGATAAAAGGAAGGCTCAGGAAGATGTGGGTCCTCTCTGGAAGGGAACAGAACTGGTCAAGGAGGATATGGAGAAGGCTGAGGTTCTCAATGATTTCTTTGCCTCAGTCTTTACCAGCAAGGGCTTCAGCCACACTGCCAAATATGTAGAATTTGAAGGTGGGGAGTACTGGGAGAAGGATAATCCACCCACTGTCAGTGAAGATCAGGTTTGAGAACATCTAAAGAACCTGAAGGTGCACAAGTCTATGGGGCCTGATGAGATCCATCCACAGATCCTGAAGGAACTGGCAGATGAAGTTGCTAGGCTACTCTCCATCATATTTGAGAGGTCATGGCAGTCTGGAGAAGTGCCCACTGACTGGAAAAAGGGAAACATTGCCCCCATTTTTAAAAAGGGATAAAAGGAATATTCAGGCAACTACAGGCCAGTCATTCTTACCTCCGTGCCTGGCAAGATCATGGACCAGATCCTCCTGAAGGTTCTGCTAGGGCATATGGATAATGTGGAGGTGACTAGTGGCAACCAACATGGCTTCACCAAGGGAAAATCCTGCCTGACAAATTTGGTGGCTTTTTATGATGGAGTGACAGCATCAACAGATAAGGGAAGAGCAACTGATGTCATTTACCTGGATTTGTGCAAGGCCTTTGACACTGTCCCACGTGATATCCTGGTCTCCAAGTTGGAAAGACATGGATTTGATGGATGAACCATTCGGTGGATACGGAATTGGTTGGAAGGCTGCACTCAGAGGGTTGCGGTCAATGGTTCAATGTCCAAGTTGAGACCAGTGACAAGTGGTGTCTCTCAAGGATCAGTACTGGGACCGGTACTGTTTAATATCTTTGTTGGTGATATAGATAGTGGGATGGAGTGCACCCTCAGCAAGTTTGCCGATGACACCAATCTGTGTGGTGTGGTTGACATGTTGGATGGAAGGGATGGCATCCAGAGGGACCTGGACAGGCTGGAGAGGTGGGCCCAGGCCAACCTCCTGAAGTTTAACAAGGTCAAGTTTAAGGTCCTACACTTGGGCTGGGGCAATCCCAAGCACAGATACAGTCTGGGTAATGAGTGGATTGAGAAGAGTCCTGGGGAGAAGGACTTGGGCGTGTTGGTGGATGATAAGATCAATATGAGCCAACATGTTTGCATTTGCATTTGCAGCCCAAAAAGCCAACCAGATTCTGGGCTGCATCAAAAGAAATGTGGTCAGTAGGTCGAGGGAGGGGATTCTGCCCCTCTGTTCTGCCCTCGTGAGACCCTACCTGGAACACTGTGTACAGTTCAGCAGCCCCCAACACAAGAAGGATATAGAACTGTTAGAACGAGTCCAGAGGAGGGCTACCAAGATGACCAGAGGGCTGGAACACCTCTCCTATGAGGACAGGCTGTGAGAGTTGGGCTTGTTCAGCCTGGAAAAGAGAAGGCTCCAGGGAGATCTCATAATGTCTTTCCAGTATCCGAAGGGTGCCTACAAGAAGGCTGGGGAGGGACATTTTACAAGGGACTGTAATGATAGGATGACGGGGTAATGAGCGAAAGCTGAGGGAGGGGAGGTTTAGACTAAATATAAGGAAGTTTTTTACTGTGAGGCTGGTGAGGCACTGGAACAGGTTGCACAGAGAGGCTGTGGATGCTGCATCCCTGAAAGTGTTTAGGGTGAGGTTGGATGGAGCCTTGAGCAACCTGACCTAGTGGAAGGTGTCCCTGCCATAGCAGGGGGGTTGGAACTAGACGATCTTTGAGGTCCCTTCCAACCCAAACCATTCTGTGATTCTATGATTCTTATATCTTGGAGAATTAGACTGCAAACTATGAAATAATCAACTTGGCTTTAACAATATTTTAATTTTTCAAAATCACCACAATAGAATAAAATATATCATCCTAATACATAATTACAAGCACTGTTATTCAATACTGATATTTATTCCTTGGCTGTAGAAGATTAGGGCCTTCTGTCAAAAACTACTGTGAGGGTAATTCTCTCTGTAGACAGAGAAAGAGCCTTTGTCTTTCAAAATAATATTAAGAGGTAAAGAAAGAAGGGATATGTTTGAGTATCATCCTGAGACAAAGTCGGGATATCACCCACATATGTATCCATACATAAATGGAGAAGCACTCCCAGTTCTCACCATTTAGATGCAGCCTGACTGGTCAAAAGATAAATAAATAAATTAACCTCTAAGCTACCGTGGGAAGTCAATTGCTCAGATGTGTTAAAAATAGCCTCCTGAATTCTCTCCTGTCAAAGCAGATTTGTTTATAAGGACATGAGACACAAGCATGCAGTGAAACGCAATCTAGATAATCCATTTATTGGTTTAGGCAATTATTTGAACAGCCTAATTGAATGAACCTAATGTAAGGAGTTTCCTAAAAGGACTGTTTCTAAGTGATCAGTGGATAAAAGGATGCCTACTGTTACAGCATGCTTTAATGAAGGTTAGCGACAGATACCTTAACCCTGGCAGGAAAATCAGGTACTTACTGGTGACATCCCTGAAGGTAAAGGTGACCTGTGTAAAGAGAAATTCCTTCCTTACCTGTTCTTCATTAATCAAGGTGCACCACAGGATAGGATATCTCTAAACAAGGGGAGTAGAGAGTAAAAGCTGATAATAAAACTAACATACTTGAATTCTGGCTCCCCTCCCATATATCCCACCGAATTTACCAATAGTCATTAACAATCAAAATTAGGAACACGCTCAGTTTCCATAAGATGATATAGGCAATGTGTTTACTGACTGGCTCTGTACAGTCAGAGGCATTAGAGGATTGTGTCACTGAGTGTCAGTGAACTTGAGTCTAGAATACTCTCTATAAAAATTTTCATAAGGATTTCTATTCAGCTCAATAATAAAGCCATCAGCTGAATACTTTAAAGTCTGATTTCAAACTGAAACTCACACCAGCACTGTCAGTATATTTATTCAGCATTAATAACGGCTTTGCTGATTTATGGTTCTGCTGATAAAGTAGAGCAAATACACAATACCCTTCTCCTCCTGATAAGAATAGAGAAATATCAAGATGTGATTTTGTAAACAGATTATTTTAAAGAGAGTTAGTACCTAGAGCTGGTAAACAATATCCAATACCAAAAGCACCAAAAAGATATATAAAGAAAGGCTTTTTTAAAAGGAGTAGAAAACTTGGAGGAGTTTAGACACTTGAGTGACATCAGTCCTCTCTAAACTTGTGAAGGGTATGAGCTAAAACAGTCAGACATCTAATTAGTTATTTTCACACTCCTTTAGCTAAATACTGGTTTTGAACAAGTATCTGTGGTCTAGATAATATACACAATTGTTCCAGATGTTAAATGCCATCCAGTAGTTTCTAGAAATAAATATGCTTAAGTTATGAGTGTGAAGGTATTGAAAAGTCCTCCTATGCAATACAGGTATTTCATTCTCACAAAAGTAAAGACAGCCTTCTCTCCCCTTCTTTTTCAGTATTTTGAACCCCTGAATTCAAGAAGCATATGCTTCAATGCACCCTTATCTGAGGCAATACCTTAAGAACAGTAGCTCAGGCCAACATCTGCAGCTGTACTCTTGTTACAGCTTCTTAAAACAGGAACCCACCACACAGGCATAGAGATTTCTCATCGTTTCAGGGTGCCAACTATTTCTTTGTCAGAGATTATCTAATTGGTAAATACCTAATTAAGGGAACAGTTGTTGTGGGAAATACCTAATTAGTAGAACAGTTGTTGTCAGCCTGTATCTAGATCAGTTGCTTCTATTGCAGACCTCAAGGGCTCATGCCCAAGAAAGCTTGTTGAGCTCTGACAGCTAATCTAATACAGTGTGCTATCTACCTCCGATCTTAGCCCTGCCTGTATCCCCAGACCATCACAGCTAAACACTGCAAACATTTGCTAGGAAATCATGAATAAGCCCTTTGCAGAGCACATGCAACAAATGAAAAGCTTTGGGGATGTGTCTGCTCTACCCTATATATAATCTGTGCATGCACGCTGAGCCTATGGCTTTCAGGACATGGGGATTTAAGCTCCAGAAGCTCATGTAGTATGCCCAGAAGCTGTCTGGTGTTTACTCTAAGTGTTAGCTTTGCTGCCCTTGCAGAGCACAGTCATTCAGCATGTGTGCTAAGGCTGTGTATGGAACTACCAGATACATGCCAGTCTGGAAAAATGAGCAAATTCCTCTAATTTCCTGCCTGAGGAAAGGAGATAGGCCTTCAGTGCTCAAAAGTTAAGTGTCAGCTCTGAGGCTTGCCAGGAGCTGTGAGTTTTCCATGGGTGCCTGAGAGAAACAAACACAAGTGTCTTTGGTTCATCCAGCTAGCCCTAGAGAGCCAAGGGATGACCACCTCATCCAGGCTGGATGGGATTATGCTCAAGAAGTGCGATAGGACAGGGTAAAGTAAAACAGACCTCAACATTTGCAGTCCATATATGGATCCGTAACACAATGAGCAGGATCTGAAATGGAACTTCCCAGTCTCACGCTTCTAAACAACAGTAGCACTTCTAGAAAACAGAGATATCCTATTGTGTTTGTAACTGTTTACAGACAGAGCCAGGAGCAGTATAGACACTTGCAGACCCTGAGAAGCCTGTTTCTCTGGTCATCTTTCAATTCGAAGTGCCCTGGCTCCTCTAGAGAAGAGGATTGCCATACTGGGCCAGTAAGGTAATGCACACCATGGGCTGCTGGCGGGAGGGGAGCTCTGCTGTCCAAAAGGCACAGTTTTCCACTTTTCCACTCACCACACTCAAGGCAGAAAAAAACATCCAGAGGCAAAAGGCTATTCAGCTGGTCCCTGAGCAGACACAGGATGCCCAATCACAGGGTGGTGACAGGCTGAAAGCAGGAGGCAGCCACCTGAGCCACAGGCCATGCAGCAACCTACAATTAGCATTTGCACAGCTATCAAGTGCTTTGAAAATGTACTTTATCCCTACTTAACCCCCCTTCAGCTCCATTTCCCCATGGGTACTCAAGAACTCGGTGGCTGAACTGGAAAATTTATTTCTTGCTGGCTCCAGTCTTTTCCAGGAACACAGGTGCTACTTTAGTAGCTCCCTGAAGATGCTTTTTATGCCTAACAACAACAAACTAAATTCTTCTGACAGCGGATTAATTATAGGGGACTCCAAGTAATAGAAAAGGCAAGTGCAAAGTGCCCCATTTCAAATTTTAAGACAAAAGTATAATCCGTGTTTGCCTGCATTTTTTTCCCCCTGCCATCAGTACCAGTTTATTCTTACTGTCTATTCAGCTAAAGAAGTGAGGGTTCAACCTAATTTTACCCAGTCACCCTGCGGAATGCGTTCCTGCCAGCAGCATCCAGCTAAACCCTGTTAAAAACATAAAATCAGTAGGGCTTCTTCATACTCCACCAGGACAGAATTTGGTTCTGCTTCTTCCTTTCCTCTAGTGACTCTGACACCCTTTTCAGAAAGCATCATTATTGTCCGAAAGGCTCCAATATAACATGGGCATTTGGGTTGTGTCCTGCAGGCAAGAGCCCCTTTTTGTTTTGACAATTTCCGTAAGAATTTCTGAATGTTGCATTTTGGGTCAACTGTGCCTCAAAATATCATTCTTGTGGTGAATCCAAAGCAGACAGCACTTTGACTTGGTCTGCACAAAGTTCGGGCTGAGGGTGAAGGGAATGAACCTTATGCACAGGGAGGAAAAGCAACAACGTCTGGATGGCATTACAGCACTGTGCTAGCATGCACTGGAGCTGCAAAGAGATTTACTGTAGGCAAAATGAAACTGCTTGTCCAGCCTGAAAGAAATTCAAACAGTGAGCAAAAGGGTAAACAATGAGAATGAATTTATTTATATCTGGTGAAATGCTGTTGAAGTTACTGTTTAAAACATTTTCCTCTGGAACATAACTTCTCTATAATACAGTTAAAGACAGCTGAGGTGAGATGATCTCTTCTAACTCCAGATATCAACACTAGTTATATTAGGGGCCTTTTACCATCTGTTTTGGATGTTTCCTTTAGGATTAGGAGAATTGCCCACATTTCTCCCTTGACTACAAAGGGAGATCAGACAACAAGCACTGATGCAGAGGACTATGGTCAGCTGAATCCCACTCAGGCTGACAAGGGGACAGTTTTTAACCCAGCACTACCTTTTCAAACAAAACAAACACTGTTTTTCCCTCTGTAATTAAGAGGAGTCAGACTTCACCCAAATGAGCTCATCAATTCCTTTTCCCCTTTTTGTCATGGATGAAGCAAGAGGTAGCATGTTTCCAAGTCAGGAGTAGAGAAGAGCGGTGACACAATTCAAGGAAGGAAAGGGAAAAGGAGAAAGCACCAGAAGTAGGGCAGAGAGGGATTTTTCCCAGTGTTGATGCTGCAGATAGCACACTGGTTCAGCTCTAGCTGACAAAAGAGACATGTATCGTGTAAACATACAGCCAAAATGGAGCTATCCCAGGAAAACGTAAAACATGGAAATTGTCAACAGATTTTTTAAACTGTATTAACCTTTGATATCTAAAACATATACTTGAGTAAAATATTTAGGTCCCTTTGATGATTAGGCAAAACTGGATCAGGCTAAAAGTGTACACCGCAATGTCAAAGACCTGTTGGATGTATTCCATTTGCTGTAAATTTTACCTGTAGAGAGTCTAACTTTGGTTAGAAAATAAAAAGCCCATCCTAGCTGTCCCCACTTTGTGAATTTGAATCTATCATGATAAGAAGCAGCAACAGAAATGGACAGGATAATTTTGAACTGTGTCTGAGCAGCTTGGCAGCAGCAGGGCAGCTATTTTCTGTGTGATGCTAGAAAACACCCCTGTGGCCCATGGCTTTCAGTGCTATCCTTTTTATTACCCAGAAAAGTTGAGGAAGCCAGAGGGAATTCAGAGAAACAAAACAAAAAGGGCTGAAGTAATGAAAGTACAGAAGCAGCAAGTATACGTTACACATGGAGTTATGATTTTGAGGATATATTGAGGAATGCAGGAAAATTTTTTAAAATGGGTGTTTACTGAGATGAAATCAACCTAGATTTTTTACAGTAAAGGGTATGAAAGACCAGGAGGACTATGAAAAAGACAGGGTTTTTTTAAAAAGAAGAGGTATAGAGATGTCCAACCTATTGCACTATTTGGGTAAGAGCAAGATGGTGTAGACAGGGGTCTGCCTGAACTTCAAAAGAAACCTGGCTTTGGTGGGTAGTCTATGTCAGCTTACATGTTGTTAGAGAAACCTCACCGAACACCTGTTTGTAAACCACATGAGGACTGAACAGACCAGAAAAGATGAGATTATTTCTACCTGTTAAGCCCCACCATGACCTTTCTCTACCAAGGAAAGGGACCAATGGAAGATAAGGACAGGGAAGCAAAGTGGAGGTAGTAACGGCAGAGGATTAAAGCTTGAGAAACTAAGAAAAAGTTCAGCCTGATGTTTAAGTTTGGCAAACTAGTGATAGTAAAGTAGAAGTGGATCTGCCTCCTGTGCATGCACCAGTAACAATCTTGTTACTGTGTGCTGGACTCATGGTTTGACACCCCACTTCATCTTGCATTAGGTTTTGTTACCAACCCTGAGCACAGCTTTCCCAACTTCAAGTTTAACAACCCTTTGGGGTCAAATGGGGTTGACACAGCTTGGTGAGCCTGAGCTGGGCTGCTTGTTCAGTTTATGTCAGCTCACTATCCTAAGGGTATTATTCTTCATCAGAGCATCTCATTTTCCATAAACTGTTCTCTTAAATGCTTGAGTAATCACTCAAAATTGGTCAGATGACCATTCATGCACAATAGCTACACTAAAAGTCCAGGGAACAGAACATTCACCTCTCTTATACAGAGATAAAGGGACATGGGCTATTTCACAGCTAGGTTGAGCTTTTTCTTTTCTAACCAGAGTTGGACTCTCTACAGGTGAAAATTACAGCAAGTGGGATTCATCCAACAGGTCTCGGACCTTTGCAGTGTGCACTTTTAACCTGATCCAGTTTTGCTTGTTTCCTCCATTGGTCATCAAAGGCACCTAAACATTTAGCTTAAGTATATGTTTTAGATACCAAAGGTTAATACAATCTCAAAAAGTCGCAGCCCAAAATTTTACAACTACATCTAACATGAACAGCATTGCCAGATAACTGCTGGTAATGGCCACAACCCTGCTTCTTGCTTACCAGACACCCTTTTCTCCTTCTGGAAACCCAAAGGAGTCTGTCCCCCATCAGCTCTGCCCCCACACCAGCAATTCTCAGTGAATTGCCAAAACCAGCATTTACTCCTCTAACAGCCACTCAGTGCAACCTAGGCTCAAGTTGCACTGTTTGCCTGCTGACACACTGGATTAAAAGTGAAATTTTGTGAATAAATTAGTTGTGACAATTGACTGGGAGGATTAGATCCCCCAGGTCTAACTACAGAATTTGTGTATCAGGAAACTGATACCCTGATGAGGAAGGACTTCTGGGTCATTTATAGCTTCCTTCTCCTCATGCAGCAGAAATTCAGTCAGATTTCTTCAGCCTCTTACTGTATTTTTAATGATCATAAATACTTTCTATCAATAATACTGTCATTTTTTCTCCCTAAGACTTCAGCTCACAAGTGGAAGTACATCCCATTTCTTCTTATTTCATGTGGAGACTGCTTTGCTGATTTTTCTGGAGTATTTTGAGCATCAGTGGAGGCTATACGGATTTGGCTGGGTGGATGGACAGGGTCTGGAGGAGAGTTTTCAGGACACATATGTTTTTGCAGTTTCTTTGTCTGGCACTTGATGAAAACCTGGGATCTTCACTAAGTGCACACCCTGAGCGAGAAGGACGAGAACCTACAAGAGGAAATTTTCAAGGAATTAAAACACACATGCACACATTACCAAGGCAATTTAAAATTTCTATTGGTCAGGTATGGTATTGGGAAGACTGTCAGAGGGAATACAGCTCTGAGGAGTAGCAAAGATGCTCTCTAAGGAGGAATCAGATAAAATAGTTCAGCATGAAAAGTATTCACAAAGGCATCCCTGATCATGACAGCCATTGCACAGGAGAAAGATCAAACCCATGTTATAACTGAAGTAAAACCTGCAGTGGGAGCTCAGAAGTTTCTCAGCACTGTGGGATCTTCCCCCAAGGAGAAACTTTGCATAAACAGCCATTGTAGAGAAGCTGGAGATGCACCCAAGACAGCATGAACAAATTCACTTGAGAGATGCTGTATAAATATTTGACATGGAAGAAGAGCTTAACATAAGAGCTCTCTCAGCCATAAAGGAATATGCCAGCTCCCCTGGCCGGGCAGCAGGAGAGGCCACAGCTCTGTGGAGAAATCAGAACAAGAGTCCATGCAGGAGAAATACCAAAGGATGACCTGCGAGAGACAGAAAACCATCCAAAAGACATCCTTGCTAAATCATAGGCCCCACACTGGATGAACACCTCAGAAGTGCGCTGAGAAGGAGGAGGGCCTTTGTGCTTGTGCCTGTTCTGTTGGAAGCGGAGGACCCACACAGGAGAAAGACTTAGGAAATGGGCCAGATGGGAAAAATCCTATCCCCTGGGGGAGTCCTCACAGAAGAGAGGACAGATTGAATGCAGAGATGATCCCTCCTTTGCTCCTACACCAGGAACAAGGTGTTTGGGTTGACATGTAGGCACCTAGGGAGGCTTCCTGAGCACTCTGCAGTCATAGGGACAGGGACTTGGGGAGGTGAGAGAAGGACAAGGAGTGAGATGGGCACTGACAGGAGCAGTTGTGGCACCAGGGGAAAGGAGGCAGGTGGCACAAGTCTGTGTTTTGGCTCATCCTGGGTGACTGTTAGAATAAGAAGCCCAAGAGAAAGTAGCCAGCTCCCCGTGACATGGAGGCATGTTGGAGAGAGCATCCAGTTCAGCCAGCAGTAGGATCAGGAAGAGACAGGTGAGCAAAAGAGTGCAGGAAGGAGGTTGTTTTACAGAGGTGAGGGAACACTACCTTACTAATGCAAGGAGTTTAAAATGCCATGTTCACATTTGGCTTCAACTCCTTCTCATATCCCACTCCTGGGAACTTCCAAAAATCGCCTCTTTGGAAATGGCATGTCTTATATACAGTACGTTTTCACTTTCTCCAGACACATTTAAATACTCTCTGACCTCTGCGTGAGGTCAGAGTGAGGGATTAATATCACTCAAACCCTTGTGAAGCCTAGTCACTGTTCCTGTTGCAGCAAATTACATTTAAATAAAGTTTAATTAATCAACAATGGCTATCTCCTGCAGACTGCAGGGGGGCATCTCCCTCTTCAAGGTAAATAACCTGCTCCTGATCTTCCAAAGCCATTTAAAAATTCTTTTTTTACCCACTCCATACAAAAAATCTTACCTAGTACTGATGCTTAAGGTACATTTACAGAATGGGAGGGATATCCTTTACAAATTCAAATCCATACTGTAGCATGCTTGCTAAAGTTCAGGGATTAAAATATTATCCTTGGTGATCATGCCATCCCCTTATCCATGCCACACTGATCTCATGTCCATTAAAACTTTCAAGGTTGATAAGCATACTTGTTTTTACATTCTGGACACCTTTTCCAGCTTTATGTTCACTAGACAAATGTAATTAGGTATAGGCATTTCTGCTTCCATTCAGAACCCTAAAAATGTGACTTTCTGATTCTAGGTTTTGTTTAATGTTGGTTTTCAGTGGACATAAAACATAAATTACTTTCTACATCAAAGGGCAACTCAACACACATTTCTGTCTTCTGACTTGATATTTTTGTCCACATACAAGTAGCATTTATCCCTGAAAGTTTTAAATTAATATTTGACCCTGATGAAAATGACAAAATGGCATAAAACTCTAGCCACTTTTTAGAACAGCAATATCACCTACAATTTCACAAACAGCTAACGTAGTTTCCATGTCACAGTCAAGCAAAGCCAGCATTTGAAGGGTCAACTTCAAATATGCCATCAACTATGCTTCAAAAAAATTTATATCTCCAAATTATTTTTTTCATTTCAGAATTCTGCAATAATGATGATGTTGCACAATGAAACAGAGCTGGGAACATTTAGGAGTGTCAGACATTTTTTAATATTTCCAAGATCCTGAAGCATTGAACAAACATAGTCAAAGTCTGACTCATAAATATTTTTCCATCCCTGTTGCCTCAGGGAGGAATGCTTTTTCTTAGCCAAGACACTCCAGTTTCTTGCACATCTCTCTTCCCTTCTGTGGCTGTGGTTGCCAGCTGATGAGAAAGACACATGACAAGCTACAACATGTTCTTGCAGGTCCATGTTATCTGTGCAGTTCAGATAGATAGCAGGTAGATACTACTAAGACCCACTACCACAATTTAAAGTAGACAATAAGAGCCCCTCTCAGGACAGGTCGTAAGGCTCTTGTATTAAAATAATTTAATTTCAGTGGCTCCTTTTGCATTTTTCTTTATTTTTATCTACAAATATTTCTTAGCCTTTCCCACTCTCACAGCCAACCCCCCATATTTTGCATTTGTGCCTTTCCCCTGTTAAGCCCCTCAAACACTCTTCTTAGAGTGTTTTGTTCCCTTGTGCCATTTTCCCCACAGCCATGACTGCCACTGCTCTACACTGTGCAGCCCACTTCTCTGAACAGCTGTGGTAAATACAGGTAGGCACTTCTTAAAGCAAGGTTTTTTCCCCTAGAACCACGAGCATTCTTCTCTCTCATAAACCCTTGTAGAATCACAATATCCCCAGTGAAGTCATATCTTACCAGGACTCATAGTCAGCAGCTGTGCTTTCCAGTTCCAGATGTTCTCTTCTTTCAAAACCATATGAAATCTGAGTTTCTTTTAAAAGCAGTTATAAGATAGTTACAAGTTACAAGTACCCCGTTTCTCAACAGTTTGTACGTTTTCAAGCCTAATTCCCATTTGCTGCCACTGAAGTTGGGGAGCAATAATTCTCACAGAAATTCTTGCTGCTGGTGGTGGTGCTGTCTTTCAAATAGGTGTTTGCAGTGCAGAGAACTGTAGAGCTTTTTGAAGACTCTCTCCTGATAATTTGTCGGTGTAAAGGTCTCTGACACTGCTTCATGGTCTTTTGGTGCTCTGCAGATTTTATGCTATGGGTTGATGATTATTTTATAGGTAAGATAACCATATGCATAAGAGACAGACAAAGATTCAGTATTGAATAAACATAGAAGTTTTCACAATAAAAAGCTGTTGACATTTTATTTGATCATGGAATCATAGAATAGTTTGGGTTGGAAGGGACATTTAAAGGTCCAACACCCCTGCAATGAGCAGGGACCTCTTCAGCTAGATCAGGTTGCTCAGAGCCCTGCTCAGCCTGATCTTGAATGATTCCAGGGATGGGACATCTACAACCGCTCTGAGCTACCTGTTCCAGTGTTTCACCACCCTCACTGTAAAAGATTTCTTACTTATATCTGTTCTAAATCTACCCTCTTTTAGTTTAAAACCACTACCCCTTGTCCTATCGCAACAGGCCCTGCTAAAAAGTCCCTCCCCATCTCTCCTGCAGGCCCCCTTTAAGTACTGGAAGGCTGCTGTAAGGTCTCCCTGGAGCCTTCTCTTCTCCAGGCTGAACAACCCCAACTCTCCCAGCCTGTCCTCATAGGGGAGGTGCTCCAGCCCCCTGGTCATCTTTGTGGGCTCCTTTGGACCCAGTCCAACAGGATCATGACATTCTTATGTTGGGGGCCCCAGAGCTGAACACAGTACTCCTGGTATTTAAACATATCTCTATTCATTCTATCTATCAAGCTTTTGTCAGTGTACAAAGCAAAGACTTTCCAGCAAGCAATAACCCTTAAAAGGTATTCACTAGGACTCTTCAGTTCTTTCAAAGGTAGGAAAATTTCCTTCTCTGAGGTCCTTTTCTTCTTTGTAAGTTTATTAATACTAGAGGTGTCTCTGATTTCACCAGAAGTGTACAGGTCATCTTATTACAAAATCGTCCAAAACATATGCCAAATTCAATGTTAGCATGTTTTTTTTCCTACTGAAAAGACATGATTTACAGTTCAAAATTATTTTTACCCATATATAAATAAAATCCTTTTACAAAATAAACACAGAACGATTAACATGGATATGTACATCCAAAGTCCATTATTGCAAACAACTCTAGAGGTTCCCAAAAATTCTAGTTTTCCCCATAGGCCAAAGGAAGGGATTTGTGTTTTTTTTTTTTTCCTGGCTTTCCACTACAGCTATTTAAAGCTGCTCTTAATGAAAATGTACGATACAAAAAAAAATCAAGTTAGGCAATTATGTGACCAATGTGACTGTTGTCTTAAAGGTAGCACTAAAAGAATTACTCATTAAAAAACACTATTATGAAAGCCTTACCTGTTCTGAGTGAATCACAGAAAGCTTCTACTCTTCAACAATTAGAAAAATAAGCCTATAAGCAAAACATGAACCCCAAGGACGGGGGCAGCATATTGAAACAGAAACATTTACACACATACAGGTAGTTATAAAAAATAGGTAAGCTTGTTTCAGGGTCTCTAGAAGAAGCAGTCTTTCTGTCAGGAGGTTGTATTTTAAGATGCAGAGAAATCAATCCACTTAAAGCTGCAGTTTTTACAGTCTGTAGCAGGATACTGTCGTTTAAGTCCTACTTATGTCTCAAGAAACAGTATTACATTCTTGCAAGCAGGATGAGCCAAACCTTTTGTGTTGCTAGGGCACAGAGGAGATCACTGTTCCAGCAGTGGGATATTTATCACACATAGCAAGCAAAACATTTGTCTTTGTAAAAGTAAACCCATCAATTTTTTTCTGCTAATAGCAAATAAATGACTAAAACCCCATGACCTTCAAGGTTGTCCTCTGAGTCCTGTGAGGCTATGCTGAGTGTAGGCTGGTCTGCTACCATGAGGAATAAAACCTTTATGCTTTATAATGGGAAATTAGAATGGGATCTCAAGCAAGAGGAAAAAAGAAAAAAAGGTCCGAAATAGTGACAAATGACACTGTCCCTGACAAAATTTATCTCGGTCGTCTCTGGAGATTCTCCATGTGTTCCAAAGCAGTAGACAATGTGATACTTATTTCACCTTCCTAGTATTAATGTGAGTTTAAAGTTTCTCCCTTCCAGTTGCTGCTTTTTAAAGTCGACATAACTAGGCGTTGTGAAACTACATCTGCTCTATTTGCCATAGATTAAGATGTCCTGGACTCCTGACTTTGAGAAAATGCATGTAGAAAAAAGATCTAACATTTACTGTATATATTACTCTTTAAAGGACACTTGGTTTTTGAAACACAGTTTTCAGTCCTCTTCTGAAAGAAATCTTTACTTATTGTAAGCCAAAGATACCCATAGCTAACATTACATGATGGCAGTTTAAGTATAAAGGAGTTACATATGATATATTGGTGAAAAACAGGCAATTTTTAGATAATAAAATTGTCTGCTTTTCTTATTGCTGTATTTTTATTTTTAAAGTAAATTTTATAAAACATTTTATCCTTTACATTATAATTGGCTTTCATTTTACATTTCAAAGAGTTTTGTTTCATTGTGATGAAGAACACGATAATGTGAGGGAGAGATCATCCTGTTTCTCATTTAAAGTATATAGACATTTGAAGAACACACTCTGCTCTGTCACAAAAAAATTGTACAATTGTTATCTTGACACACATTCACTTTTACCGCATAATAGCTTAACAGAGTGCTTCTGCGTAGAGAAAAGATGGCTTAACTGGCTTCATCTACATCAAGAAAGAAAATGGGTATTCTTATGCTAAAGCATCAAGTTGTTTCTTTACCTTGCCAGAAACCTGTGTGGATAAAAGTCAGATCAATACCAACAGTCATTTTAACTTTTAATTTTTGTTAGGAGCACATTCCTGTGGAATGCTTTTTTGTCTTTGATACCATTTTTAAACTTCAGAGGCTGTGAAGAATTGACAAAACAATGCCACTATCCTGCTTTTGTTAATGACGGAAAAATGGCAAAATGTGACTAGATTACATCAACGTACACAAAAAAGTAACCATAGTGCAGTTAGCAATACCATGGACTTCTTCCAAATTATGTATTTTTACCAAAAGCAAGCTTTTTGACATTATAAAGAAGGTTTATTTCTTCAGCATCTTCTAACTGCACTTTTACAGGCAGGTAATTTATAACTGTTGTTATATAGTATTCATCCTACCTAAGCTAACAATAAACGAGCAGGCTTAGAGTTAAGGGCTCATGCTGCTTACCATTGTCAATATTTTGTGAACAAGTCTCTATTTAGAGTGGTTTATACTCTTTGTTAGTAATCATTTACTTTATGTACTGTATCAAGGGTACATTTGTCTTTTTGCTGACATTAGTTTAAAAAGTCATGTTGATATTTAAATTCTTACACTGCCCTTTACAAGGACAATTCCTGCATCAAATGCTGTAGCATAAGCACAAAGAGCTTGTCACATGTTTTAGTACTACAATAATGTTATTCATACTGTCACTATCTGTGCTGCTAACAATAACATCAGTATCAATATCCATTTATTCTTTATACTGGCATCATTCCAAATCAACCAGCCATGGACATGCCTGGAGCATCTACACTAAAATTCCCAGTTTCAGGAAGCTCCTCTTTTAGATGATGACTAAGAGTGCTAAAAAGTGAAGCTCTTATTATAGCTCACAGCAACTTTTTCCATTTAACCTTCTAACTAAGGACCTCGGGTTCAATATCTACCAATCATTTGAAGACTGCTACACTTCCTTATCACTCTTTTGACATCTTCCTCACATGTTATTTCTGCACAAAAATTATGTCGGCCCCTTTTCTGAGTGTCTGGGAACAAGAGGCAGCAGCGTCACCTAGAGACTCTATGAACACTTCATCCAAAGATGAAGAGATCATAAACAAAAAAATTAGCATCTACCACTGATTGCCACCAACTTCACCTGCCTGAAACCATCTTCATGTTGGTATCCATTTACCTGTGCTTCACTCAGTCCCCACAGACACATCATATATATTGATATATCAAAACAAACATATATAGATATTTGCACATATGCATATATATACGCATATGTGTATTTATGTATTAGAAAGGTCACATGTTTCTTTACCTGTTCTTTAGCTGCAGAATGCCTTCACTAACCATGAAAGGGTTCTGTGAATACACAGAACGTTTACTAGCAAGAGAGCTGGTAACTAAGGCCAGAGGGAAACAAGACATATCTGAATCCGAATGTAGTTTGGGGAATCCCAGAAATCCTATAAATCTCATCTACCAAGGAACAGACCAGGGGTGTGATTAGGTTTAATAAAGAACTTGCTTCATTAGACCTATCTTTTTAAACTAGTTTAATTAATTGCAATGGGGGTGAAGACTTTATATGGGTCTGAGTGATGCTATAGACTATTTCCATAGACATCCTCCACATTTTTACTTCATCCAGTTTGTGAAGAGGCACCTGGACATCTCTGCACTCTGCTGTGCCCTCTGGCAGTTCTGTTCCCAGAGCGAGCATGCAACAGACATTAAGCCCGGAGGAGATCTGAGGCATTCCTGAGTAGCCAGGAAAGATATGAGAGAAAGGCTGTTCAACAAACACATGCTGGGCATAAAAAACCGCAAGATAATAGGATTGTTGTGTGGAAACACCCCACTCCTATCTCTCAGGCTCACGGTAGCTGCGAAAATTACAACAGCCAGTACAAGGTTGGAGTTGCAGCCAGATTGAAAGAATAACGAATAAATGTGTTGTTAAACTTAAATCTGGCTCCCAGCTGGAGTTCTGCTGCAGCCTGCCAAGCACAACGGGAAAGAAGGCAACAAGGACACTAGTCAGGAGATCAGAGCGGAGGTGTCTGTAAAGAACAAAGGATATCCAAATAGTATTGTTGGCTGCAGACACTGCACTGATAATTCAGGCAGCATTTGGAAAGAGGAAACTCACAGGAGGAGAAGGGAGGGAAAGAAAACAAAGGTGGCAGAGGAAAAGAAGAGAATGAAATGGGACAAAACAAAGGTAATGAGGAAAAGGTAGAGCTGTAGTGTCCTTCAGCATTTAATGATGAGAAATCTTTGACTGAGATTATAACTATTGATCAACAGGCAAGAAGAATTACATGAAAGAGGAGAGACAATGCTGCTGAGAGGGGCCAGATATCGCAAGACAGGGGTAATTTTTCAGACTCTTGGGACAAATACCACTGTAATAAAATGTTACACTCTCCACAGCATGCAACCCCACAACTGTGTCCAGCAAAGTGGTTATGGACCACTTTATGAACTGGGTCAGGGAGCTGGTGGGAAAAGCAGGAAGAGAGAGATCAAATTCTTCACTCATGCCATTTCTTAGAGGGAAGAGTATAAGAGCATGTTGCCTCTTGCACTATCTCATCTTGACCTGGACTGACTTGCTGAGGGGAGAGGAAGAATTTAAAAAGCTACAAGAATAAAAATCAGTGAGGATGTAACTAAGGACAGGGACACTCGGCCTCACACAGCACTGTGAGAAGTAAAAAATATAGTTTATATAAAAGAGTTGACACTGAGAAAGAAGGCTGTAGCCTTAAAACTATAGATTTTCCCCAGAATAGCTTTCTTGGACTACTAGGCCGTTTAGCTCAACTTCCACTGGAAAAATCCTCACCTTTTTTTGCAAGCCTTTCATGATTATTTGTCATTCTCTGCTCTTGCCTTCCTTCTAGACTTCTAACACTTAATCAGATCTAATTTATTAGCAAAGTGAGTTTCAATTGCTTTAAATTAATGAGTGAAGATACACTTTCTTTCTTTAGCTCATCCCTAGCTAAATCACTGCTGCAAACACCAGCTACTAAAAGATGCAGAGAACATTCTATATGTTATGTCCTTCCGCGTCCCCTATCCAGTTCAGTTCAGTAGGTCAGACTTCATGCTCTGTACCCACTGGAGAATACATTCACCATGGGGGTAGGATGCTACCAGAAGAGAACCAGTTGGGAAAAACTAGCATTTTTGCTGTCTCTTTGGTGAGTTCATCTTTGTGCAGAATATGGTCAGCACCGACATTTCCTCAGAAGGATTTTTCTAGTGTAAATTCCCAATAAAGCCTTTCAAAGACACCAGTCTTGGCAGCAGCCACGCACATCTTAAGTGACTGCTCTGGACATCACAGGTCAGCATGTCTTCAGCCTAATTTAGATGGAGCTGGCACATCCTAAATAAGGAGCCAAATCACTGGGCTGTTGGCTCTCTTGGAGCTTTTCCCAAGCCTTTACCTACAACAAAGCACTCCAAAGAGTGTCTTGCTCTGATGCAGACAGAGGGTCTCAGAAGTTCAATCAAACTGAAATTCTCCATGGTCTTGGCCTATAATAAAAGCTCCCCAGTGACGTACTGAATAAGCTTATTTTTCTAAGCACTCTGGGTAGTGCTCCTTAGTCCCAATTCATAAATTATTGGTGCCTCCCTGTTTTTTCTGAAGCCTCCTTCAGTAGACGCTTCAGATCTGTGGTGTCGAGTAACTCACATCTGGCTGTCCCTGACTTATACAGACATAAAAACTTCCCTGTTTACTCTTCAAAGGCACCATGCAAACCAAAGGCACCGAGGAGAGGTTTGTTTTTCTCTTACATTTTCCAAAAATATCACTGAGTTATTTCTTTTATAGTTTCTGTTCAAAACCAGAAAAAGAGAAGCATGCAAGTTGAAATTGCAAGCATGCAACCTGCCTGTTGTTCAATTTCTTTCTTCTGGAAATCACTGGATACATATAGTTTCACAACTACTACCTTGTGAAAAGTTGTATTAAACAAAAATATTGCAGCTGCCCACTATAATTTAAAAAGAAAATGCAATCTTCTCTGTCAGCTGGGTCTACTTCCTATGAGATAGCCTCATTTTCTTTTTAGTCAGTGACTTCAGGAATGGCTATCGTAGATGTTCCATTTCCATCTTCTGTGAAGTCCTCTTCACATGTATTAGTCTCTGGGGAAGGATGTTCAAAACAAATGCAGTATGTACAGCAAGTAGCTTTCAGCATTATTTGATAGGAGCAAAACCATTGTGAAGATTCATTAGTTCAGTAAAGTGCCACTACAGCATCTGTGCTTTCTAGCCACAATAAAAAACTGATGCTTTTAATGTAAACCAGGCCAAAAAACCATATGAATTACACCACAGTCTTTTGTATCTAGACCTAGAACTGCTCTATGCCACCATCAAGCAGAAAGAATAGATGAAGTCACCACAGAAGACAAGCTCAGAAACTAGAATATTATTAGGCTAGTTGGTAAATCTAAGTGCCCGCCAATTCACGAAGAGCTTGACCTGGCTTTTACAACCTCTTCCAAGAGAATACTGACAACCAACCAAATCTTGTCTTTTGAGATCAAATAGCCTGCTTTGTATTGTTTTGGTGTGTGCTGCAGCATTTAGTCACCATGTTATGTGACATGTCAGATAGTATGCCACCAAAACAAACTCATGTTGTTGGTTTGTTCTGTTACTGGTCTATCACTGGCTGTGACCTTGTTGACCCCTGGCAGAATAAGGCCTATATTTGTGAGGGACTTCGTTAAAAGAAACAAAGATGCTATAGCTGTTTGGAGAATAATGGCTTCCCTTTCCTGTTTGAAACATTCAGCTGGAAAATGCTTGGTCACTCTCTCTGTATAGATTAGATCTTCTACAAGAATGGTGGGGGAAAATGCTATGATTTTATCTGCTTGCATCCCAGCACTCTGATCAGCACAACTCATTCTGAAGGATGTCAGTGTCCCAACTTTATTGTGAGTCCTGCAACATCTGACACTAGAGCCAGCTCATTACACCAGGATACAGCTTTTATTCAGAACAAATTGAGCTCTTTGGGTTATTGAGAAACTCAGAAACTATTAAATGTGTTCCTGAATGGTTTCAGATGATAAAAAAATCAAGAATTACAGCTAAGATATCATTATCTGCAAGCCAGTCTCACAGGCTTGGGTAATTTAGTCAGAATTTTTAATCTTGGGAGATGTCAGTCCTATAGCTATGCTAATAAAAATCTCAATATACACCTGAAAAAAACTAGGATCGTATCTATTTCCTTTAGTCATGCCCAAGCAGTTGCAAGTTTAATTAAATATATCACTCTAAATTTGCCACTAATCCCATATAAACACATAATCATTTCTTTCCCTCTAATCACTAGAAACTGTATAGCAAATATTTTTCTATTTATTTCAAAGTTTATTTCTAGACCAGCCCACCAAACTATTACTGCTGTTCTTTAGAACACTTGATTCTTGGGTACCTCCCCAAAGGAGTCATGTTACTAGAGGGTAGTTATTAGCTAGTTATTAGAGGGTATTAGCTTTCCTTTTGCCATTCCTGTGTTGCAGCTGTTGTGCATTTAGACCAAAAGGACCTAGGCACCATAACTGGCACACCAGCTACATTCAGTCTGCGAGTACCTGAGACAAGCAGCACCAGCCAAGTGGCCCAGGCAGGGCAGATGATATGGTGCTTAAGGGAGCAATATCAAAACCACATAAAGCAGGGAATTATCAATCAACTGATTTGATTGACTGTGATGTTGGTTTTGGTATTCTACCTTGGGGATAGTAGACTGGCTGTCATCTTTCTCTGAAAAATAGCTGAACTCTACTTTTGCCTTTCTGAATACATGACTAGAGCTCTCTAATTCAAATTATATTACCAGTGTAATATGTAACAAACATTAACTTTCATACATGTAGTTCATCCTGCAAAACCACAAATTATCAAAAGCTATGAGTGCAGGTTATGCCTTGTATTGTCTCACCTCAGTGTTTAGTGAGATCATGTTTCCCACTACTTCACAGGTTGTACTATGAGTACTAACTGAGAGACAAAGGAATTCATCATTTTGAACAACTTTCTGCCTCAGTCAAACGGTAGGAGGGTCTTTAATCACATTGTATATCACGTCTACCACACTGTACTGTGAAATCACTAGTCCATCAAAAGCCAGATTCAATAAAAGATTTAAGCTCCTAACTACCTGTTGCAAAAGTTGACTAGGAAGCTAGGAGCTTGCACGTCTTATCAAAGATACAGGATGAACAAAAACAGTTGCAGTGCAAATGAAAACTGAGTGTACTGGGAGACCATCCTCTTAGTGATGCAGTCTCACAATTTAAAGGGATTATAATAAACAGAGATACTTAAAATGTTTGCAAATACTCTTCTGTCTATGCATACTTGTTCTGGAACTGTAGTTGGGAATTTTTCATACTCTTGCCATGAGATTTTCTAATCACAAAATCTCAGAGAATCTCAAAGGTTCTTTGCTGTATATAGGTGAGCAAGCCACACTTACCATGATGCCCAATGGTATTTTATCTGTTCCTTGTGCTGCTCTGGTAAATTTTTTGTCTAGTACCTCTTCTTTTATACTTGGATTGTAAGCTTTTTTGGTCAAGGACAATTTTTTATGACTGTAAAGCATCAAGCACAATCGCATCTTGGTCCATGACTTAGTTTATGATGCAAATAACAATCTGGCTCTTAGATCTTAGGTGAAACAGGTTTTGAATCCTTTTAAAGGACAAATGAAATATTGTTATTTCTGCAAGCACAGAAGTAGAAGCAAATTTAAAAAAAAAAAAACAAAAAAAAAAACAAAAAAACCCCAAAAAACAAAACCAACAGTGCTTTCTGCAGAAGCCTAGAAATATTAAGGGAGAAATAAGTGCCTCATATTACCATTAATTATGTATCTGACTACCTGGTGGTATTTTTTCATCACAAAAATCAAAGTGGACTCAGAAGAAATGACCAAACTGTGATCTTTTGTGAAACTGGAGCAATGAAAGCTCTTAAAGGCAATTAGAAATGCGCATATTACCTAAAGTTAGCAATGAAGCTGGAGAAAGAATTTCAAAAGAATCAAAACATCAAGGTGGGCAGATTTTGTATACAGAATTATATTAGCCATCTGTTAGGTCAAACTCAAAGACTTCCAAACCCATGTTTCAGGGGGTGGAAATACCACCAGATGCTTTATATTGGCTTTGATGCAAGGCTAACTGGGTTAGTTCATTGTCTCCAAGTGTCATTGGCTCTGTTATCTTACAAATCTAAGAAAGAAGTGGTAAAAATTTAAAGTAAGAGTAAAGCAGTGAGAAAAGCAGTGTATTTTCTGCTCTTTGGTAATACCAACACACTCTTTGATTTTATTTTAGACAGTAAAGTGATTCTAAATTTCTAAAACACCCCCGTAAGTTATTTCTGTTGATCTGCAGAACATATCACAAAGTTTTCTGTTGCACATCTTCTGTGTTCCTCTGAATCTTGGAACTATTTCCATTATTGTAAGAGCAAAAGAAATTGCTCAATACCTGAGCATCAAATTACAGTTAAACTCTTGCTGATTAGGAAAAAAAAACCCAAACAAAAAACAAAAAAACCCCCACACAACCAAACCACAAAATAAACAAAAAAACCCCACCCACACCTTACAAAGGTGACAGCTCTTGTCAGAGCAAATTATGACTCCCTTTGGCATGGTGCCCTCAGCTTCAGACAAAGGCAAATTGGCAGCCACTGGCATAGAAATGTAAGACATCTCCAGCTGATGCTCTGGGAAGGTTAGGGGCTAGAGAAGCTAGGCTTTTCCTGGAGAAGCAGAAAGCCCTTGTTTCCTAGCCTCTCTTCTAGGATCTCTGTTCCCATCCTTTCCCTCCCCAGGAGACCAAGATGCACAGGCAGGTAAGCAGTGTGGAATACCTGCAAGGGAACTGGAGAGAGTAGGTCACCACATGAGGCAGGGGGGATACTCTGCTGTCTGACAGGTCTCATATCCCAGTGGGAAATAGGAGGAGGAAATAAACCTCAGGCTCCTGACCCACCTCTGCTCTCCAAAACTCCAATTCTTTCTCCAAGCCTCCCAAAACCTCCACTGCTCTCTCCCAGCCTAAGTAATTGATTTCATACTTTTTCATATATCCAGAGTTGTCTAAAACCACCATATTCCCTCTTTTCTCTTCCCATTACACACCTGGAGTCCTCTTGGCAGATACTGAGCTTTCCTCACAGTCTTTAGGCAACTCTGGCTGTAACTACAAGTTGGATGAAGGCTGTACAATCACTTTTGTCATTTCCCTATCATGTGGTGGAGACTACCTTTGCTAATGGAGGTTTCAGAGCATCTCTCTGGTCACACTTCACTCCACCTTGATCCTTTGGCTAGTCATTTTAATGTAACCTGGAGGAGTGGAAGGGAACAAATGGTCACTGTCCCACTGATTCTATAAAATACATTGCATTTAATCCCTTCAATGGCCCCAAGGCTGTTAGGTCAAGACTGAACACTTGTCATTGCTCATGTCCCCTGCGATAATCATGCTCACATTGGTGGTGTCTGAGCTGCATGCATGCCATCCCAGTTAGGAGTCAGGAGGGGCCTGGGGCAGGTACCCACACCTAGGAGCTCAGGAGCAAGAGCCACATGGCCACTGGGAGTCAGTCCCGACCTTATACACAGTGGGAGAATGGAGGTCAGAGACCTTACCATTAAAACAGTGCGTGAAAAAACATTTTTTACACCTTGACCCCCATGGGCTGACATTTTCCTACTCATAGCCACAACATGTCCACTGGGATGTATTAGCTTTGATGGGACTGAATTGCATTGAATTGGACAGGGAACAACAGACACAGTGCTCTGCTATGCAGCGCCAACAAAATCTAATTATCTCCTTTACCACTTTTAATCTATCAGTCTAACTTTCTTTGTCTTTTAATCACTTCCAATAAACCTCAGTGATACTTTTCTCTAGTCTTTTCATTATGTTTTTCTTATAAGATAAATGGATGTCATGGATTTATATCTGCCATCAGACAGGGCTATGCTCTGATTTCAAAGGGAAGACAAAATTATGTAATAACAGGCATTTTATATAGGAAATAAAAAGTTTGTCTTTCACATTGCTTAATGATTGAAATAATTATTTTTTTTTGTGAGCGATGAATTTCACTGAGCCCAAATTAATTGAATTAGTTGCAGAAAAACTATGAAGGGTGTAAAGAACTTGGACCAATCCTTTATTAAATTATGAAACTGTCCACTCGCTTTTCATTTGTGAGAATAAGTACATTATACAGATTTCTAAAGGCTTTAAATCAGCAGAATCCCTTAGACTATCTTAACACTTGGACTTTACTCTGTGATTTGACTTCATTGGTTTCTGTAGAGCGTGACGCTTTCCTAATCCTCCGCTCTGCCTTCTGTCTCTGTTTCCTTTCTCTCTCTTCCCCTTTGTCAATAGAGGCATAACTTTTTTCCATATCATGACTCAAAATTTGAAGCAAGGTCTTAGTTTTGTTTTGGTTTGGTTTGGTTTGGTTTGGTTTTTTTCTCCCAAACACTCCATTGTACAGCTTGCTGCTTGTTCAAATATATCTTAAACTCTGCCTTGTCTCACTGCATATTTTTCACTCTCCAGTGTGCTATCAAGGTCTTTGCTTTTCTCTTCTAAACTGCATGGAACTTGGTTTTCAAGCTCAACATTGCTGCCAGAAGTCTTCATCTTTCCCTTCCTGTAGCCCTCCACTATCACCATTGACAAGAGCAGAAGTACTACAAGATGAGATCCAAGTCCACAGGGCTGAGAGTAGTTTCTGAAGGTTTCACACATCAGTCTCATAATGAAAGTAAGGCATAATACATCTTAAAAAATAAGTAAAGATCTAAAGCTAAAATTAGACTTTGGTTCCATCCTTGCAATGGAATAATTCTTTCTGGCAAAATCAGGCAGCTGTTGAAAACACTTACTGTTACCTGCTGGTGAACTCAAAGAATAAGACTGTGGATTTAAAAGCCTTTCCCTTCTCATCTGATCCCAGGGAAAATCAAAGAACAAGTGGCCTCTTTCATCCCAGAAGTGTTATTCAGACCCATGTTTCTTCTGTGGGAATGTAGCAAACCAAAACTGAGCTCATTATTGTCATTTAACGATTTCATCGGGGATTTTGATATTAAGCTTTTCTTCTGGGTCAGGGCAGAAGAAGCAGCTTATCTAGGAAGAGCATGCTCTGCTGTGGCTTGAGAAGATGCAGTCTCTCCCGTTGTTGAATGTTTTCTAAATGTAAGCCTAAAATAAGGATGAAATTCCTGTCAAAATGTTCACAGCCCCCAAATGCATGCTTCTGTGACTCCAGCTGGGAGTAAGGATACAAGCAGAGCTGTTTTCTCTTACTTTGTAGTCGCTGGATCAGAATACAGGAAGATATTAAGTTTGTCCAAGAAACAGCGGGTGTTAAGTCTTCAGTTTTCACAGATAATATTAGCCTTAAAACAGTAATCAGGAAAATAAAGCTTGAACATTTGGGTTGATTCCACAGAGAATAAATTTAATTTATTGTTTATAAAAAATTTCTGTGTTGCAGGGAAAAAGAAATTAACAGAGAAATAAAAAGCAAAAGGAAATCCAAGAAAAATTTAGAGCTATGACTATTTGTAAGGACATTAAAGTGCTCTTCAGAATAGTGATATTGTAAGATGTTTTTCATCTTTAAAGGAAAGTAAGTTATCAAATGTTATGTGTGTATGCATACATATATATATGAAGTGGGTGTATGGATACACAATGTGTTTGGAACAGGCTTTTCAGGGAGCTATTATTTATGGATTGTCTACCAAGATGGGAGAAAACGCTTTAACTCTTTTTGCAGCTTTAGCATTTCCTTTTCCATCCTAGAAGAGGTCCCCTAAAACACTAAGAGCAAAATCTAAGTGTGACTCTTAGAAACAGCATAGTAATATGAGCAGCTGGAGAAAAAAAAAAAAATATTCAAAATGAGCAGGCCAGATATTTCAGGAACAAACAGAAATTAGAATAAAAAACCCCACAGCTGTTTGCATGAGATGGATTTCTTTTTCAGGACTGGATTTTTAAGCTCATGCTGCTCTGATAGCACAAAGGGGGTTTGGACCCGAAAGCGAAAGCTACGCCTAGATTGCTGAATGAAGCTTGTCTGAAGCTGCTGCCTGACACTAAGGCCAAGTGGTATGAAACAGTCTGTCTCCATACTATTAAACTCTCCTACCCTGTAAAATAGGGTGGCTACAGCTACACCACACTTGGGAGCAGTCCCTGGCCTAAGCTAACTTCAAAACTGTGCCTGAGAATCATTTGGGAGAGCACTACTTGGCCAAAAGCAAGCCAGGGGGCATTTCAATAATTTAACAATAATCAAGTCCAGTGATGTGCCCTGGCACGGCTTAATTTATTAGAGCAGACACAGCTGACAGGGCCAGCTGCTGATCCCTTAATAGCACGGAAAAAGCACAGATGGCCTTGGACTGCTCTCCTCTTCAAGCAGGGGTGCCGGGAGCACACCGAAGCATATGCAGCACTTCACCAGGAGCCAGAGGAAACCCGTTTGATGCAGAATGAGTCAGGGCTCATGCTGGTAGCAAAGCTGCTGCTTTCCAGCACTGCTGTCTCCCTTCCCTGCAGGGCTATTCAGGAAAACAAGCCAACTTTTGCTCAGTCCCAAGTCCATGGAGGACTGGAAGTTGCTCCTGTAAGCCTGCTGGGCACTGGAGGAGGGACCAGGGTTGGCAGTGGTCCTCTATGCACAGCAGCCAGAGTCCATGCCCAGGGGTCAGAGTCAAAGCTCTGCATGCGTGGAGACAGAGCATCCCCAGCCCTGCGGTGCTGCTGGGGCTTACTCACTCCAGCGTAAATATTGAAGACAGAAATTTTGGTATCTTTTGGCTTTTGGTTTATAAAAAGGTATAAGCCCTTCACTGCTGAGAAGTACAGTTCGGCCTGGGTCGGGAGATGAGCTTCTCACCAGGACACAGTGTGCCACTGCCAGGAGGGAACATCTCCTCCCCAGACAGGCAGTAGAATCCAGGGGAGCTGGTCACCCGGGGGTCACAGCAGCCATTTCTCCAGGTGGCAGAGGCCTGCAGAGGAGCAGGGAGGGAACTGCTGGGACCTCTGTGTACTGAAGCAAGAACCACAAGCAGGCTTACAGGAGGGGCTGCACTATGCACTGCAATTTACATTCCTTAGTGCAGTTCTCAAAACACTGGCTTGTTTTGTTCCTGACTAGTAGTGTGGTTTTGGTGCACATTTTAAAAAAATTATCTCTTTTTAATAGAATAGTTTCACTACTGGGCTACTCTGCTTATCAATTTTTAAACAGAATGTCTGGAAAGGCAGCAATCATTTTCTGTAGGTCACTGGATAAAAACCTACTTTTTCTTTAAGAGTCTTGTTGTAAGAATTGTAATGAACTAAAACACAAACATTTAAATGACATAAAAATTTAAAAGAAACCCATGTAAAGCAGCCATGCATAGACTAGGTCCCAATGTGAGATTCAAAATGCAACTGTTTTGTGCCTGTCCCTGTTTATGTCTGGAAGAAGAATAGGCAGCTCTGAGGAATTCAACAGTTGTTCCTCATTTACCTTGCAGCACTCTGCTGTGAAGCCTCTGTAGATGAGGCACATGCCATGGGCCTCAACTCCCTCTCAACCATCCAGTTAAGATTGGCATTCTACGCTTATGGTCACCATTGAAGGATGACCTTCACCACTAGGGTCCAGCCTCACATCCATTTTTCTCATTCTCATTCTCATTCATTTGCATTCCCATGTTATGGCTGTTTAGGTTATAGCTTATCCTTTAGGGACTGCCATACTTTCACAGAAGGATTAAGAGGTTTGAGTGGGGAGGGGTTGGTGCAAACCTGATACCACAGCAGGTGGGAAGGGGCCTGAGGATCCACCTGGAGCCAGGATATGGGAAGTGTTTCTGAATTCGGTAATACAGGCATGACCTTAGACAATCTGTCTGCAAAGTATGTGGACAAGTTGGCTTGTCTCAGCTGAATTAACTAGAAAATGAAAAGAATGCCAATGATAATGAATGAATGCGTAAATATTACTCTGAGTGTGTAGGCTATAAAGGTGTGAACATTGTGAACACAGGTGTCTGTGTCCTGAGCACTGTGTGCAGAACCTCCACAGCCAGACCTCTGCTAAGAAGAGAGGGACTGTTTCACCTCCCTGATTCCATGGCTACTGGAGCAACATCATCGTTAGATGTGCAGCACCAGGGATTGCTCAGGTTCTGCCATTCATTCTCTTTTACCTGCCTGGCTTCATAAATACTGGACAGTTCATCATCACATGAACACCTTAGAAGCTTGCTTTATTGTATGTTGCTGTTCAAATATCAACAAATCAGTCCTGTCTATGCACTACAGTTTCTTCATCCCTTTGCTGAGTTTTGTCCTTTCCTGTGCTTCCACTGCTGCACTAGAGCAGCTTAAAGGCCAGGCTAGAGGCCAAATCACCCAGGCACATCACACACCACCGTAGTTCACTTTCAGTTAAGACTGCAGATGAACATACAGACAGCCTGCCTAATGCAGTATCCTGTCTCTGAGAGCGGCCACCACTACCAGGTGCCTAGAGAAGATCAGAAGAACATAGTAAGCATATAGCGATAATTCCTCCGTATATTCTCCAGTACTCCAGTAATTTGCAGTTCAAGGATGTCCAGAGCCAAAGATTTAATTGTACTCAGTAGGACTTGATGTCTTTTTTCTTCCATTCAGTTCCTTTTTGAATTTATGTAAACCCTTGTCATCCACAACATCCTGTGTCAGGAAGGCCCCTAGATGTCCTAGTAACCACATGTGGTATGAAAAACTACCAGAATTTGTTCATTTTAAGATTTCTATTCATTAGTGTTATTTTATATTCTCTCAGTCCTTATGTTGGAACATAGAAAACACACATTTAACCCCTATTCACCTTCTCCATGACACTCAGATTTCTGTCCTCTCCACACCACAGTCGTCTTTTCTACAATAAATATCCTCTATCTAGTCATACAGAAGAGGTTTCATACTTCTAGTATGAAATGAGTAATTCCAGTTAACTTCCTCCATACCCTTGTGAGTGGGCCATCCAGCTGATACTGCTTGAAAAAGAGATCCTGGTTATGCCCCGTGCTTTCAGGTGGCACTGCACTTCTCTGCTATATGAGTAGACCATGGCACACCATACAGTCTCCTTCTGCCTTTTTAGAGGCATCACATGGACAATGTCATATCAGGAGTCCCAGACTCCTCCCTACAAAGGCCCTCAAATCACCTATCTCACAACAGATTAAGCCTGCAGATAGCCTGACTTTATAGTTCATTGTGGATGCCAGGTGCCAGATATTAAAAGTATTCTGGGTTTCCAGCATTAGATGCCTTGCCAGAAGTATAATGTAGATATAGATACAAAGTCACAGAATTGCAGAATTGTTGACTCAAAGGCACTTGGATGTCATCCCATGCACCTCCTACTTCAGGAAGACTTTCATCAATACTCGGTGAGGTCATCTGTGGTTTTGTCCAGCTCAGTCTTCAAAATCTCAAAGGACATATATCACACAGCTTCTATGGGTACCTGTTCCAGTGCTACCCTGCCCTCCTGGTGAAACAGATTTTCCAAACTTTCAACCTGAATGTACACAGCCATACTCTGTGGCTGTTGCTGTTTGTTACATCATTGTATACCACGAAAAAGAATTCGGCTCCATCATCTTTGTAACTGCCCTTCAAGTAGCTGCAGGCTACTGTTATGTCCTTACTCAGCCTCCTCTCATGCAGTGTGTGGTCTAGTTCCCAGCCATCTAGGCACTGGACCTTCTTCAGTTTGTCCATATCCATCTTGAGCCAGAGAGGCCTAAAACTAGATACAGTGTTCTACTGGCAGCCTCACCAGTGTCAAGGAGAGAGGTATAATGCTCTGCTAGCTACACTCCTCCTAAAGTAGCTCAGCATACAGTTTGCCTTCATTGCAATTTTGGCTCATATTCACCCCAGAGTAGATAATTCATCATAAATCCCCAGTCCTTTTCAGCTGCACTCAACATGATTCTGGTCAAATAATCAGTTTTACTAAAATACATCACATTAGTTTTTCAGGCATGACAATAGATTTGTAATCGCATGACATGCAGGCAAACAGCATGTTGCACAGATCACTACGGTCTTTTTCCTTTAGGAACGGTTTGGTTTTCTAACAGGAGCACAGCAACCTTCACATACATAGTGAAATAATGTAGTCCCTGCTTCAAAAGGAGAAACTTAGGGAACAGGAAGTATTTGGCTACCAAAAACGATAAGCAAACATGAGCTGACAGTGGGATACTGATGCTTTGGTATAAAAAGCAGCAGTTTCAACATCAGCTGCCTAGCCATTATATTTCATTGCTGTCTTCCGTGTTTGATCAAAGTAACTGGGGCTATAAAGGTGTCATGAAGAAACTCCTTTGGGTTACTAATCTCACATATGATGTCATTTTTCACTGAGGCTAATACCAAACAGCATGGCTTCCAAACAGGAAAATAAATACCACAATAGAAAGTCTCACTGGAGTAAGTCAATGGGAAAGAAGGAAAAGCCCAAACATCCAGGTGCTCAAGCCATTCTCTGGAGTTCCAGGCTGATATTCTGGGACAGCACCTAGGGATTTGCTAGCCAGGACAACTGCACTCACATGAGGGCTGCTCTCACCTAAGCAGTTAGCTTTCAGTTTGGGACTACATTCCTGAGGGTGCACCTGGAAGCCTCTGCCAGTTACACGGGATAACACGATCTTTTTATCCAAGCTCACTAATCATCCGAGCAGAAACATGTTACTGCAATTTCTGAAAATCTCATACAATTAAACCTCCTGTTGACACAAGCCCTAGCAGTTAGGATGACTTGGGGTGAGAAGATAAAGGGCTGTAACGATTTTTATGTTAAATATCCATGACAATTCATTGTGAAAATTTTTATCTGGATGCATAATGTCACTGAAAAATCAAAAGCAGTGAATTGTTGACACAGCTAATTTTACAATATTTACAGTATAAAAAGAGGAGGCAATTATTCAGAGGATTAGTCCGATCCCTCTCAGTAGCACCAGAGTATATTCCTAGGAATTGGAATATATTCAGGACCATAAACAGGTTACTACATTTGCTGAAAAAGAAACAGAAGAAGCAGTCTAATCAGATCGTATTTCCAACACAAAATAAGTGTCTCATAAACTGTGAAACAGGAAAAGGCAGACTCTATGTATTTCCTCTCTGCTAACCCAGTTCGCTTTCAGCAATGATAAAAAATAAAATTATTGAAGAATAATAATTTATTTTTTTTTTTTTTGAGACTGGTAACATAAACAGCCTCTTGCTCCAAATGAATATGAAAAGTGCAACCACTGCATTTTCCTCTCTATGGATAGAAATCATTCTGCTCCTTCTCTATACACAATTAAAAATCCCAGTAGCCCTGGGAGCTGGGCAACTGAATGTCCAGGGCAGGCCATATAAAGGTCTGAGAAACATCCCAAAAACATGGAGCAAACAAGAGTTTAAAAGGGAAACATTCTCTTGTTGCTGAGGAAAGAGGCAAGTCTCCTTAACTCCCAATATGACATCTCTGTACATTAACTAGTTAGAATAAAGGCTAAATTCAAAACTAAATCACTTGAGTAGAAATTCAGTACGTAATTTACTGTAATATTAGGCCCTTGGCTCCTATTCTCTTCAGTTCATAAATGCAGATTGGCTAGAGAGACTGCAAAACAGAAAGCAATAACATAAAATAAAACTATTAAAGCAAAGGACACCATGTTCCTTTGATTCTCACACACACCCACACACGTATGCCCACACATACGCAAAAGCTCCTCAGGGGTAAGAATTCTGAGATGTGAAAAGTTCAGTACACAAGGCTGTAAAATAGACTTTGTAATTTTTTATGTACAGGCCCTGTGTCATCAAGCATCTTTCCTAGAAAAAAGGCCATGACATCTACATGCCTTTTTTTGCTGCTGGAGAGGTAATTGCTTTTTCAATAGAACTCATTTCAAGCTACTTGCTATACATTGAGTGACACACTGGACAAGTGATTTTGTGTTCCCACGACAGCAAATTAGAAAGGCACCAGAGCAATAGAATAACCACTTGACAATCCTTCTCACCCCTTCAAATTATTGCATAGAAAGCACTGAAAACAATACAATGTCCAGCTATTGATTCCACGATGGAACGTATTTCACCCCAAATTCTTTTGCAATAGTTCATGACTACATTGTTTTTAAAAGGATTGCAAACATCTAGAAACTTGAGCAAGGAAGTTTTTAAGGTTTGATTTTACAAAGATCCCTTTAAAAAATTAGACTGTTTTTCCATTTGGAAAGAATTTCTTGATTATGTCAGAGGCCTGATTTGCCCTTCAGAGTTTTCCTGCCTTACACTAGCCCTCCACTCAGGCATCCAAATTCAGTTGTAAGTCCCATTCACCAAACCCTCAGCTCAGACTGGTAAAGTTACTCCTGGATAGCACTTGTCTTCTCATGGAAAGTTCCAGTGATACCATCCCCATGCAACTGGAGAATTGTCTGCACCAGCACAAAACAGCTTTCAGCAGTATGACAATTCTTCCAATTTTTTTTATTTTCAAATATAAACTTATCTGTCTACAAGCCACAGTGCCTGCGTCCTGATCCTCCTCTCTAAAGCATCTGGTGGTTTTGGACAACTGTCCTGCTAGCCCACCTTTGCAAGCATATGGCTATGTTTCCATCTGGAGCTCATGCTGTAGCTCTAACTTGCCCTCAAGCCACTGATAGTCTCCAAAAAGCCACAGACTGGAAATTGGCCAATGTGACACCCATCTATAAGAAGGGTCAGAAGGATGATCCAGGAAATTACAGGCCTGTCAGCTTGACTTCGGTGCCCGGGAACCTGATGGAGCAGCTCATCCTGAGTGCCATCATACAACACTTGTGGGAAAACCAGGAGATCAGGCCCAGTCAGCAGGGGTTTATGAAAGTCAGGTCCTGCCTGACAAACCTGATCTCCTTCTACGACAGGGAGACCTGCTCATTAGATGAGGGAAAGGCTGTGGATGATGCCTACCTTGACTTTAGGAAGGCCTTTGACACCATTTCCCACAGCATTCTCCTGGCAAAACTGGCTGCTTGAGGCTTGGATGGGCATATGCTTTTCTGAGTAAAAATCTGTCTGGATTTTTAGCCCAGAATCTTCGGGCCCAAAGAGTTGTGGTGAACGGAGTTAAATCCAGCTGGCAGACGATCACAAGTGGTGTCCCCCAGGGCTTGGTTTTGGGGCCACTCCTGTTTAATATCTTTATTGATGATCTAGACGAGGGGATCGAGTGCACCCTCAGTCAGTTTGCAGATGACACCAAGTTGGGTGGGAGTGTTGATCTGCTCGAGGGTAGGGAGGCTCTGCAGAGAGACCTGGACAGGCTGGAGCCATGGGCTGAGCCCAGCTGGAGGAGTTTCAATAAGGCCAAATGCCGGGGGCTGCCCTTGGGCCACAACAACCCCCAGCAGCGCTACAGGCTTGGGGAGGAGTGGCTGGGGAGCTGCCAGTCAGAGAGGGACCTGGGGGTGTTGACTGACAGCCTGATGAACAGGAGCCAGCAGTGTGCCCAGGTGGCCAAGAAGGCCAATGGCATCCTGGCTTGTGTCAGCAATAGCGTGGCCAGCAGGGACAGGGAAGGGATCTGACCCCTGTCCTTGGCACTGGTGAGGCCGCACCTCGATTCCTGTGTTCAGTTTTGGGCCCCTCACTACAAAAAGGACATTGAATGACTCGAGCGTGTCCAGAGAAGGGCAACGAAGCTGGTGCAGGGTCTGGAGCACAGGTCGTAGGAGGAGTGGCTGAGGGAACTGGGGGTGTTTAGTCTGGAGAAGAGGAGGCTGAGGGGAGACCTCATCGCCCTCTACAGCTACCTGAAAGGAGGCTGCAGAGAGCTGGGGATGAGTCTCTGTAACCAAGTAACAAGCGACAGGACAAGAGGTAATGGCCTCAAGTTGCACTAAGGAAGGTTTTGACTGAATATTAGGAAGCATTTCTTTATCGGGTTGTTAAGCATTGGAATGGGCTGCCCAGGGAGGTGGTGGAGTCCCCATCCCTGGAGGTGTTTAAGAGTAGAGTTGACATAGCGCTGAGGGATATGGTGTAGTTGGGAACTGTCAATATTAGGTTAATGGTTGGACTAGAAGATCTTCAAGGTCTTTTCCAGCCTAAATGATTCTGTGATTCTGTGAGTTGCCTCATATGACCTGTAAAGAGAGGGCAGATGATCCCAGCTACATCATTCACACAAGAATAAAGACATGCATTTGTACATGGAAAGCAAAACAAAACTTCTGGGACCTGGAAAGCTTGAACAGTTCTGAATAGGAAAGAAAGGACTGCAATGCTCCTACTGAAAGGCAGAGGAAAAAATGGTAAGAACGCCTGGGGCTGTCACTTCCATACTGGATGCTGCAGTGCAGAACTAGATTCAGTGTCGAGTTCAGATTGCACCGTTCCCCACATTTCATAGTAGATGCTTTAGAACACTGAGAGGAAGAGAGATGAGGAAGGCCAGATAACACCAGTCTATTCCCTGTCCCAGGGATTCTCCAATGTCCAGCTAAAACTGATTCAGCCTGCTGAGGAGAGGAAAAGGAGTTAAAGTAGGTTTATTACCTACATAGGTATATGCTCCAGTTTACTTTCCCTCCTCATCTATGTCCTCTTTCCCAAAAGAGTCAAGCACATGTGGATAGAAAAAGGACAGATCCTTCTGAAGAAGCCAATGCACAATGTGCATTGACAGTCATAAACACACAAAACAGAAAACAAAAGGCTAACATTGAAAGCATGCAAAAATTGCACTTCCATATGCGTAGTTTTACAGGATAGGCAAACAGAACTTCTTACAGAATAAATCAAGGCAGTGAAAACAGAAAAAGCAACATGCTGAAACCCATACTTCGGTACTTAGATAAAATACATACAAAATTTAAAGAAAGCTTTGCAAGCACTTCACTAACTGGTTGTTCCGATTCCATGACTTTTCATCAATCAAATGACAAATATGTAAGGTAAACATTCAGATGCAGTACGTTGGTTTTCCCATCTGCAAATCCAAGTCCAAAACAAATTACTTGCCTTCTGTGCTTGGACTCAAAATTAGAAATAAGTAGAGCTGGTTCACTTTTGGCTCAAGGGACTGGCTTTGAATTGGCTTGCTGAGCTAGAGAGTAGCAATAAGCTCACTGTTTGTAGAATATAATCTTAAATTTGGCATTTGTTCTCCCTGCAGTCCTCTGGCACAATGGCATCTATTCAGACTGCCTACTTCAGTTGCCTGAACATCTTAAAACTGGATGCCTGGCCACAGCAGGCATCAATAATAAAATAATTCAGAGTACCCATCTTAGGGCTATTCAGCCTGTGGAAAGAGCCAGGCCTGAAAGAAGGCCCATGAAGAATGATTCAAAGCACTAAAGAAGATGCCAACTTCCCCCTGATGCCTGGAAGCCCCTTAACAATGAAGAAATAATCCTGAAAGTTTCCCCGGGAGTGCTGGCACATTGCTGAATAGACAATTGACCAAAGGAGAGGAGAAGGTATGCTCTGAGCAGGGGCTTCTCTGAAGGTTTTGCATTAAATGTTTGTGTCTGCATGACTTTGGAATGACAAGAGCTCTCCTGTGGGCACCACATCACCAAGGTGCCCCCTCCTTGAGGTGCCCCCTTCTCATGCTGCCCCAGAGAACAGAGCTATGATTTGGGATGAGCAAGACCTGCTGTTTCCAGCCCCAAATCTGGGGTCAACAGGGATCTGAGCCCCTCTTCCTCTTCTCCCAGGGGCGTGTTATTTGCTGCAGCCTTAGAGGTCATCTAACCTAGCTCATTTTTGCTCAATCTCACATACCAAGGCAGCACAGCAGATACAATTCCCTGAGCAATTCATTAGTTAAGTAAAGTAGCCTATATTCCTGCCTCCAGCTGCAAACTAAAAACTGACGCAATGCTTGCAACACCATGAAACTTTGTTTTCATACATCCTATAAGATATACATGTGTATATATATACATACACCATAAAATATGAATATTCATATGCTATATGTTTATATAACCTATAGCATATAGATTAAACATTGTCATGCATGTTACAACCAACTGCATTTATCATAAATATTTATATATTCTATATAAGTAACATATATAAACTGAGATCTTATTCAGAAAAATTATAATTCAAAGATATTTACAGTCCTTCTGGGCTGCATTCTTTATAGAACCTGCCACTGCAAAAAATCCTTTAATCCCAGAATGGGATGAACAAATTTAGTAAGGGAGTTCAACAAAATACAGTTTTGCAGTGAAAATCTTATCAAGAGCTGGAATGATGTAAGGCAATCAGCTAAACTGAACCTCTACTTCCTCTGCTTCCATTTTTAAGCATGAATAAATGTAGCATGAATGCAGAACAAACATAACGCTTGCATCATCTCCAATCCTGTCTCTCTAGTTGAGAGTTCAATTTCTAATTGAATTGTTTCATTTCATGACTTGGTTTTCTCAGTATCACTAGTCCAAATCAGTACAACATACAGGCATTGTACATTAAAAAATTGTAAAATGGACACATAAATTTCGTTCATAGTTATAGCAAGCCACATTAAGATAAGCTGGTCTGCCAAATAATAGCCTTTAAAATTATCAGGATGAATTTCATTCTGTTAGTGTAGGCAAATATAGAACAATTTAACTAGAATCAGTGGATACCCTGAGTTTATAGCATCACAATCAAGTACAGAATGTGATTACCACCTAATATAATTAAGAAAGCTTTAGCAGTATTTTGCCCATTTGATGAAGTCACAAACATTTTCACGTTGTCATCATTATGCCAGAAGGAGACTATGAGACCCACAGCCCTTTTCCTCAAGAGCAACAGTATGCAAAATGTGACCTTATATCCTCTGATCTGTGTCAGTCCTTGTATTTATCCTAGGAGTCCTTCCACTGCATCTTTTCTATAACTTGTCTTTTTTGTGTTTCTATTTTCCTATGAAATAGCACTTTCTCCCCTTGTGAAGTTGCTTTTTTACAGCAAAAATATCAGAACATCTGGGGGTATCAGGAAGTTTTTTGTGGGATTTTATGGTTTCTGGCCACAGGTTATTTTCTCTCCCAGGATGCTACCTGCTTGGTCCCAGCCTTATCAGCAAGTACAAAAACTCCAAATGTCCACATGTCATAAATGTCTGCGTGTCAAGTATGGACATCCTGCAGATCTGGCCATAAACATTTGTGCACTCAATGTCTTCCAGGCACCATAAATAAAACTCATTGTATCAAGTACAGTAACCTGAGGTCATGAAGAAAACTTTGGATGATACAAAATACAGCTCTGCACTGACTTAGCAGCACAAATTGCTCTACCCTCAAAAACTAGCAAGTGTACTGTAGACAGAAGGCTATAACTTACAAAATCATGTCATTCAAATTACAGAGCTTGTAAAAAGAGAAAATTACCTTTGAATGTTAAGTCACAAATGTAAGTTGATTGGCATTTACTATTTATTCCTGCATCATTTGCATGGTACCGCTGGTGTCCAAAGCAGTGTACAATAGCTGTGCTGAGTTAAGATGAAGAACTGGTCATTATGCAGCGTAAATTGAAATGCACGGCTCATACTCCAAGATATAAAATACAGTGGGCCGTATTCTGGCTGCAGATTTTGATCTTGCTTATTTGCCTCCTGAGCCATGCCCAGCTAAGGCATGCATCACCCTGTCATTGGGGATCACCTCCTCATTGATACACATTTTGTGCCAACATACGTATACCTCAGTGTCAGTATCCTGTGCCTATGATCTCTGCTTGCTCACAAGTCACCACCAAGTCTTCCAGTTCCTCTGCCTCACAGCTGCCTTTCCTCATCAAAGCTTTTAATGGGTTTATCATATAAAAACATTGCCCAGACTAAAATTAATCTTCAATACCACAGAGGCCTGAAATTTGATTGTTGTGGGAATTCCTCCAGCTTTGCAGCATTTAAATTCTCAGCCACAATCCTGTGTTAATGTAGAAGTTATTGTGTCTTGAATAGGTTTGTGCCTTCCCAGAACAATGTTAGATTAGAGCTTAACACTTCTGTATCGCTCAGCTTCTTGTCGCATGCTTTTTTTTTTTTTTTTCAAAATTAAATCCAGCTTTACCTAGTACATACTAATGAGTCCAAGCTTCTTCTGTTTACATGTTGGGAGTTTCCTAAGGCTTATGTTACAGGTTGGAAAGTCTACTGTGTATTCTGTTTAAAAGAAGGAATGAAAAAAGCAGATTTGAAAATTAAGTTCTTAAGTAAAAAGACAAAAATAAGAAAATTCCCCAGCCCTCCAATTAAAAGCTTGCTCATTCAGGCCTCGTACATTGCCAGCAGACTACAAACTGATAAAACCCATTTTGAAGTATTTAGACTTGAGCAAAAATTCTGTGAGTTTAGGGAGTCAGCATGAAATTTACTGGCATAATAACAAGCTCCAGCAATAAGAAAATTCAATTAAATAATTACACAGAAACATAAGCACTGATGGAATTTCCACAGCTTTAATGAGGCCAGTATGGAGTTCAAGACCCTCTGTGAAAAGCATGTTTAATGATGATGGGCTGGGCCACTGAGTGCCATTATTTATTTAAAATCCTAAAAGGGAGTTTGTCTTGCACTCTGGATGAGTCTTACCAGCAATAAAAAATGATGGCCTAAATAAAAGACATGTCTCTGCCCCTTTCAGCCTCCCCTTTACTAGCACCAGAAAAGAAAATGAAAATATGAGTTTTGCAACATTCTCATAAACTCAGAAGTAGGCAACTGTTTGTGAATGAAGGGTGGAGTTCAGCTCCATCCATGAATCATGGCAATGCTTTAAGGGATGTAGAAGATGTATTTTCTTCCTTCAACAATTGCTAAGGAGGTTATCAAAGTAGAAGGAGAACAGATGAACTGGGGTTAGGGTGTATAAGAGAAAGAACCAAAACAAACAGGGCAGGAAGATCCTGAGTTCAGAAGTAAAGCATGAAAAACAAATCCAACATATAGCTGATGATGCATGTAACGGTGGATAGCTGAAAATCAGAAAAGCTATGCCTATATTTGTAAATCAAACAGCACCAAAGCACATTCAGACAACACTGCCAGGCTCCTTTCTTTACACCATTAAATTGTTAGTGATCCCTGGTATAGTTCAGGACCATTTCAACTAACACTACCCAAACATATCCAGGTATGGTTCAAAAGTGAGCATGGATAGGCAGTTGGCCTGTAGCAGCTTGTATGAGAGAGAAGGATAGTTTAGCAGTGTGGATCAGTGTGTCCCATGTCAGTCAGTAACAGCAGCAGGCAGCACTCCCAGGGAGTTTCAATTAATTGATGTAGATAAAGATAGAAGTTCCATCTCTGTCGCTCCAGTCATAGTTGCACCTGGCCCTATTTCTCCTCCTGAAGAGAGAGAGAGAGAGAGCAGAAGAGGATGTATTTCTGCCCCAAGTCACTGCTTAAGAGTGCAGGATACTGGCATTTGTTGCAGTGCCCAAATTGCTGAGTTCTGGGAGTATGGCCAGAGTTTTTACAAGAAGTTAAATCAAAAGCAGAAAAAAATCTCAGTTGAATGTGTCATGAGATTATTTTCATGGTTATCTTTATTTCATTTGGTTTACTTGGATTTCAGATCATCTCTTGAGAACACAAAGTACTTTGGAATCCATACGAAGTCCTCAACTCAAAATGTTATTAAGATAAATTTGAACTCCCTCTTTAGGGAGTAGACAAAATCAAATCCAACACCAAGAAGGAGAATCACTTACTTAAATACTCATGGGAGTAATGAAATGCACAGCACGTAAACACAGCTCCTCACAATCTCTCTCAAATTGCATTTTTAGAGAAATATTTTATTAGGGTTAATACTACTCTTAAAGTTGTTGTGGAAAGCTGGGGAAAAATTATCCTTGACTTTCAAAAAATTGCTTTGCAGCCTTCAGAGGATCTTTTTTGACTTTCGAACTCTTAATGTCTCCACCTACTCCTCTTCCACATGCATCCAAGACCTTTGGCTGAGTGCTTATTGAACAGGTATGTGTTACCCTGCCACATAAATACTGTTCTGTTGACTTTTCCCATGCTAAACAAGCCTTTCTTTGGCTGTTTAAAATTCACCACGTAATAATCAGTGTTTGTAGAAAGGTGCTAAATAAAGAGAAGGAGAAAAAAAGAAAGGGAAAAAATGCTTCAGGCAAAGATTCCCATCATCTTCTTACTGTAATTATCACCACAAAGCATAGCAAAAAATGGTCCAGAGCAAAATGATTTACCTAACATGGTAAAGTAATAAGGGTCCGATTCTGATTTTCTGATATTCATCACTATTAGTAAGAAGCAAGTCAGCTCCTCAGTATTTTATACCCTTTTCATAGTGTAAATGACAACACAAGATTCAAAAGAGTGGGGACTGACAAATTTGGGAACATTAACCTTATTTCCTCCCAGACCCTGATCTTGCCTGTTTTCAGTGTCCCCACTTCCAAGTAAGCACTCAACCATGCTGTTTTCATCAGCATCTACGTTCTCAAGTGCCTCTATGCTGCAGGGGACAGTTTGCAGTCAAGACATCTTGCTCAGGAGGATGCTGTATATTGTGCTGATCGTGGCCTCTCCTCCCTCTTTAAAGAGCAGAGAAAAACATCTGTGGAATAAGTCTGATTTTCTGAGGAGCTAGATGTTATTACCAAGAGAAGCAAGGCAAGAACAGATAAAAAAAGTAGGATAGGTCCAGGAGGGGACATAGAGAAGAAAAACAAGCCCTGAGTCGCTGCACTTTTTATAGGTGTAGAGGGATGCCATTAAATGTTGATGTCTGCCAAAGTAAATCAAATATTTATTAAGGAAATCACCTGCTTGGGTGGAAAAACTGGAGCTCTTCAGAACTGATGATGTGCTTACCTGGAGCAAATGGAGATTTTTTTAAAATAATCACCTATTATAAACAAAACTAAAAACCAGAGCTTGACACAGCATAGTCAGAGCAATTACTCTGCACTGTAACATTTGGAAATAACCCAGGTTTTCCAACATTTGATAAGTAATGTAGCTCAGCTTCCCACATGCACTCTTAAATAAGCCTCAATTACTGCTATAGGTAATGCCAGTAAAACAGGTTGTGTTGCACAGTATGCTGATGGGGGTGATTTCTGCTTTGTTTTACTGCTCTAGAGCAGATTATCTTGCAAGGCGTTGCTGCAGTGCCTGATTATACCTGACTGAAATATAAAAAAAAACCAGTATGTCCTTGCCAGGAACCATAATCATCTAAAAAATTCTAATCGCTATGGGTTTTTTTATCCACAAAAAGGAAACATACCATTTTAGTTTGAATGCCTTTACTGGGGAAAAAAAAAAACTTGTGTGAGAGAAATTCCCAGTGTTTGTTTGCTTTGAAACAGCCAGACTTTATCAGTTCTGCTCCAGTAATATCTCTGCTGCACAAACTCTTTAGAAACCAGAAAGCAGAGTACAGAGAAAATCAAATTATGATTGCATAAATGTCTTTTGCCCATTACCCAGGCTGGAAGCTGCTCCCACAGATATTTTGTGAAACTTCTCCCCCAGCTACTTAGGTGCAGAATCACCTTGGGTTTTTCATCTATTTGTGAGAGTCCCCTAATTTGACATAAGAACACATACTGATGCACTTCTTAGAAAAGGCTCAGGTCAAAGTTATTTAAACATTATCTATATATCACACAGTTTTCAAGCACTTGAACAGCAGATTAAGACTTTGGAAAAGAAAGAATTTTCTACAGCTCTTCTTCTCTGATGGCATTATTGTAGTTTTCAGTTCAGCTTATTTGTTATGTTACAAAGCGTGATTATGAAAGCTCTGTTGTTCACAGTCACAGAAACAGCTGTCAACAGCTGGCATATTTTATGACCATTCTTATTGTAGGGTCATACAATAATTTGTGTGAATTACCATCAGAGCTGAAAATCTTCTCTTGTCAATGTGAATTGACAGATGTTTTGTCTTTGACCTATAATAGCATACATAATGCCTGGATGGTTTTGTCACATTTTGAAAAGTACAGAGATAGTGGCAAGATGACCAGTTTAAAGACATTAAACCACTGCAGAAGTTCAGCTGTCAAAATGTGTAACAAGAACAGATTTGATGAAAACTGGAATGCTATTATTTCTCTAGCTATAGCAACAGCATTAAGTAGCTGACAATTATATTTCCACAGTTATCTAACATTTATATCATGTTCTATTCCTCTTTTCTTGCATTAGTTTGTCTACCCCCCTGCTTCCACCTCCTTTATAAACACAGTTGGTTATCTTTACTCAGCCCTACGCTTCCGCCCCTCCAGATTGCAGGCTCTCTCACAGCTTTCCTAAATGTAGCAACTAGTACCTCTTTTTTCCCAAACAAATCCTTCCAGCCCAAGCCATGCCAGACCTGTTCATCCCAGCTCCCTGCATCCCAGTCAGGACTGCAGCTTCCCAGAGGAGTTCCTAGCACTTTGGCTCACCCAGACCTCAGTATCTTCTCACTTGTGAGCCAGCTCTCTCCACATCAGATCACTCCCGAAATCACTCTTTTCCAGGTATTATTGGAATTTATCATTTCCTGCTTCTGTTTCTGGTGCCCCACCAGCTACCCAAACATCCCCCAATATATCTGTGTGCCCCTGCCACCACTACCCCACACCTGCGCTTGCCTCTGCCCCTGCCTTGCCCTTGCACTGCTGCGCCTGTCCACTCTTGCCTAACTTGAACATTCTAAATAAAACTGGTATTCACCGTTATTTTAAAATGTTTTATGATTTAATATACTTTATATTATTACCTTCCAAGCTCTGTCATCAAAATTCCTGAAGCAGCAGAGAAAGAAAATATTAAAAGAAAAACTTCTGGCTGTGACCCAGCCAAGACCAGCTAGTATTGTGCTCCTTGTATTTTTCTTGTTTAATGAAGGTTGATGGAATGTGGCCCAGTTGTATACATGTGAAAACTATATCTTATTAGTTGAGAACCCTTATAAATGTGTCAAAGACTATAACTTGTATTAATGTGCTAAGGAAAGACTTCTATAATCATTACAAGATAATGAAGACATTGTGATCTCAGTTAAATATATTCTAGGAAGATAAAATGAGTCAAAATTAATCTAAACTAAAAAATTTGAAGGCTGTCTGACTTGAGAGTTTGAAAAATGTAATGTCCTACCAGCAAACTCCAGACAATCTAACACAATGAATTCTGAATAGTATTTAGATGCCAAGAAAAGGCAGAGCACTCTACTTCAAAATGAAGAATACCAATTTACAGATTTCTGTAAATTCTAGAGCAATGAGAACAGTAATGAGATAAATTGGAGGAAAGGAATGAAAGGGGAGGAAATTAATTCCTTCGATCTTTATGGTACAAAGCTTTGCATGCAGTTTTTCTGGTTTTACCAGCATTTTTCTGGGACTTGCATACTTTTTTTTTTTTTTTGGCTCCTCCACCACAACTATTTTGATTGTTTACTTTCTCCAAATTTCTGAATTATATTGTCTGAAGTTTAAGGAGTTCTGTGAAGATGTTAGTGTATGCTGTACAGCACTTTTTCACCTAGAAAGGCATGTCACAATAAAGACTCTGAAGAATGGGAAGAACGTGCCTATGGGGAAGTCGGAGCAGCACCCTAGAAGTCTTCTGCCATTGAAACTGACCTTTGGGGATTCTGCTCCTGACCACAGGAGATGCTCTGTACACAGAAGTACTGTCTCACTTGGAACAACCTCCCACAAGACATGAACATCCATCGGCCACTTTCACGTCCCACTGTTTCCAGAAACAATGGAGAGGGTCCCTTTGAAAGCAGTAAAAAGTGCTTTGAAAGCAGTAAGACTGCCCACCTCCAGGCTGGACTGTTAACCAGGGAAAGCTAGTAGCCCTATACATTATCGCTGTTCAGCATAGTGCGTGTTGTACAACTGTCACTGCTTCATCTTCACTGCAGCTGCACCCATCCTTGGTGATAGCATGTATTGCATCAAAATGGCAGACTTTTTCTTCAAGGCAACAAAGAGATCAGAGGTACCCTTAGGCTACACAACCCCTGAAACTCTTGGATACAAAGTTAATGAAAGTATGTAGTGCGGACTGTATTCTGTTAACAACTCATAGGGCTGGCACTAGACTGATGCATCAAAAATTATTTATCTCTAAGCAAACAACTGCATGTGGTAGAACAAAGCATTCTAAGGATCACCCTGTACTCGAATAACTCAGACCTTGGCACACAGTGTAGATCTTGGCACCACATCCACCAACAGTTTGCATCTCCTACCACTGCCCTACAAATATGCTGTCATACTGCTGCCTTTTCTTCCTCTAGAGCTCACTCTTGCAAGTAAACATGGCTCTCCTCTTGCTGTCTTCTCTCTAATCCTAAGAGCTGGCTCACCCATACACCTTCTCTAGTAGCAAGAGTGTTTCGGCTGAGGTAAATGGCATAAACTCAAGAGTAATTGCAGCTGCAAAGGTGGCTACCTTACCTGAAGATGAACGTAGTACTCCAAAGACACTACAAAAACTATCAATCTTACCTGAGGACAGCTTGGCCTCCCTGCTTTTCACAGTAATAACAGGTCACAGCCATTCTGAAAAAGGGCAAAAACTAAAAAGATGGTTACATTAGTTCATGAAAGTATCTTCTAAAAACCAAACACTATTAAACCAATAGTAATAAAATAATCCTTGGTAATTCTGTACAAGCTAAGCCATCCAGAAGGATTCTGAGAAGGATTTGCAGTGTTTGTGTTCTCAGCGATTAGATGTTACTTCCTAGGAACAGTATTTTATATATTAAAAAAAAATCTCAACTAAGGAGTTTTACAGTGTCCTCATAAACCCATAAAATAACAATGCAAATGCACAAGCATTTTTATATTTTTGGTTAAATGTATCACAGAATGCTAATGTGTAGAGTGGAATTACGTTCTCAGGAATAACTCTCTGGAACCACCTCTGGATCTATCCACTTATGTCATACTGTATTCATTATAGCAGCATTTGAACACCTTCCAACTACTTAGAATACAAATAACCATCTCCATCTCGTTTCCCACAATAGGATTGCATTCATATTCATTTCTATGTTAGCAGATTAGTTGGTTTGTGTATGTGGTGTTTGTATAGTGTATATCACAACTGATCCAGTGTCTCTGGGTGCAACATACAGTAAGTATAATAAGAAATAACAGAAGTGAAGTAATAACTGGTTTGTCTGGTAATATTGTGTGTCTATACAAGCCTGGGAAATTCAACAGGTAAATATTGCTTTTGCTTTTGAAAGTCAGTATTATTTATCACACCAGCATTTCTCTCATTTTGTAGAGGCAGATTATCATCTCTACTTCTGAAGATTTCTTGTCACACTGGTTCAATCCCATGTGCATCTCCTTGTAAAATAAACCCTCCATGAAATACTGGTAGTGAGATTTTGATTTTCACAGCCATTTAATAAAAAGTACTTCATTATTCATTCTATAGGAGTCTCCCTGGAAATAGCAAGCTGTCTTTTAACAGGGAGATGCTTCAGATGTAAATCATAGGATACCGAACTGGGAAGATAAAACTTGCAAAGAAATTTTAAATTAACAGAGAATGGATGAGCACTTCATAATTACTTATTTGGGAATGAATGCCACCTCCATTTATCATCCAGTATTTGCAAAAGCAGTACCTGCACTTGTATGACTTTTACTGTCTTTAGAGGGTCACTACTGAATGCTGGCCCAATTCATGCCAGTATGACTGATATAGCCAGGTCATTAGTCCTTCATTGACTTCTCCGAAGAAATTGTATGAAGGATGATACCAGTAATAAACTAAATGCTCAGCTTCTCTGGGGATAAAAGAATCAGGAATTTCAAAGCTTGTGCCTATTACTTCAGTGTGACTGGCTGTAAATGGTTATGCAATGCTTTGTGGAATCTCTGTATGTGCGATTTAAAAACAGCTTGATATTATGAATTTCCTGTGTTTAATTTGTAAAGACTGCAATTTCACTTCATACATGGAGTTCGTCTTCCCTCTCCTTTGGTTGTTTTATCTCTTCATTTTTATTTTGTACTGAAGTTCCAAAGGATGGTGATTCAGAGCTAACAGCTGAGCAGTTGTGCCATCTTTCTGCCAGCATGTGTCACATAAACTGTTATGGAGATATTCAGCAGCTATTCAACACTAACTTTCTCACTTATATACTCAAACATGCAGTATCTTAGGAGCATTAACAGGGTCCTTCCTCTACCATAGTCACTATGTGCACCATCATATACATCACTTCTGGAGACGTGGTGGGACTGTGCATGTGCATCAGGTCTCCTAAAGGACTTCACATGCACATCTCAGATCATAGCAAGAAGGCCTTGAACATATCAGTTGCAATAAATACATTTCATCCTCAGCCTCATGATGGAGAGTCTTCAGGAGGGAGAAGGGCAGAGAAGAGGCTGTGAGCTCCCAGAGCAGTACATACAGCCCACTTCAGGCTGTCTCCCCATCTCCAGGATACCCCAGAAAAGGAGTCAGCATGCAGTCCACAGACTGACTGAACTCTTCCAGCCATTAAATTGTCAACCTCTCTTCAGATGGAAATTTCATGGAACGAAATGTTCATTATCACACTGGCCAGCTGCTTTCCTAAACCTAAATTTCAAGAGAGATGTAACCAAGCAGGGGACTATCAGGTGGGAACCTGGATCATTTGAGAAGGCCGATGTAAGTTTTAATTGATACAGAGAACTTTGATCTAAGTAAAGAAGCAGAGGTGAGTCCAGGACAGGAGGCATAAAGCGGGCTACATGCCAGAGCAGAAACTCTGGAAGAAGAGATATTGCTGCAGAAGGATGATTCTGGGCACTCCAAGCCCAAGGACAGTTCCAGAGCAAGGAGAAAACTGAAGACACTCTGGTTCTGATTTTGGTTCAGTTTTGGGGCCACTCCTGTTTAACATCTTTATTGATGATCTAGACGAGGGGATCGAGTGCACCCTCAGTCAGTTTGCAGATGACACCCAGTTGGGTGGGAGTGTTGATCTGCTCGAGGGTAGGGAGGCTCTGCAGAGAGACCTGGACAGGCTGAAGCCATGGGCTGAGCCCAACTGGAGGAGTTTCAATAAGGCCAAATGCCGGGGGCTGCCCTTGGGCCACAACAACCCCCAGCAGCGCTACAGGCTTGGGGAGGAGTGGCTGGAGAGCTGCCAGTCAGAGAGGGACCTGGTGGTGTTGATCGACAGCCCGATGAACAGGAGCCAGCAGTGTGCCCAGGTGGCCAAGAAGGCCAATGGCATCCTGGCTTGTGTCAGCAATAGCGTGGCCAGCAGGGACAGGGAAGGGATCTTACCCCTGTGCTCGGCACTGGTGAGGCCGCACCTCGATTCCTGTGTTCAGTTTTGGGCCCCTCACTACAAAAAGGACATTGAATGACTCGAGCGTGTCCAGAGAAGGGCAACGAAGCTGGTGCAGGGTCTGGAGCACAGGTCGTACGAGGATCGGCTGAGGTAACTGGGGGTGTTTAGTCTGGAGAAGAGGAGGCTGAGGGGAGACCTCATCGCCCTCTACAGCTACCTGAAAGGAGGGTGCAGAGAACTGGGGATGAGTCTCTTTAACCAAATAACAAGCGACAGGACAAGAGGTAATGGCCTCAAGTTGTGCCAGGGAAGTTTTAGACTGGATATTAGGAAGCATTTCTTTACAGAACGGGTTGTTAGGCATTGGGATGGGCTGCCCAGGGAGGTGGTGGAGCCCCCATCCCTGGAGGTGTTTAAGAGTAGAGTTGACATAGAGCTGAGGGATATGGTGTAGTTGGGAACTGTCAATATTAGGTTGATGGTTGGACTAGATGATCTCCAAGGTCTTTTCCAATCTAGACGATTCTGTGATTCTGTGATTGTCATATTCTGTAACACTTACCAAAACTGCATCCCCACACAGAGCTCTGAGGAAGTGTGAGGGACACCAATGGATCACCATTGCTCCTGGCTAGTTCAGGCTTATAGGCATTAAAGCCCTGTTTCTAAGATGCCCAGGCTTTGCTTAAGAAGTTTAACAAAGTGACCAAGGCAACAATACCAGGATTATTCAAGTGGCAGAAAGCTTAAAAGTACACAGGATCAACAGGAGTCAACCTAGAAGTGTGATATGTACCAAGCTTCTTTTTAAAAAGCTTGGTTTAAAGTTCACATTTTTTCATCCTTCAGGATTCTTAGAATTTACTGGGACTTCAAGCCAGAATGTCTTAGTCAAATGTAACCCAGATAATGAGACTGAGAAGCAAAAATAAATGAATTCTCAAAGACAAATATGCTTGCTTTCAATGTTACAAAACCTGTTTCTGTACAAAGATATTTTATTTAGATTTAACAAAAATATTCTGAGAGTTTCCAATGCTACTCTGTATCAATACTTGCCACATCCTAAAATTTTCATTCAACTTTTCTTCAGTTTTGACCCAGGACTGAGGAGAGAAAATGAAATGAAGCCTTCAGGATTTGATGCTCAGTAGGAATCCGTGTCTCCCAAATCAACAGTATCTACATGTTGCATATAGGCCACTCCTTTGGGCTGGCATGCAGCTAGGCTCTCCTGGACAAGCTCTTTTTTCTGATTTGGGAATTTTTGGTAGAGAAAACTTGAGGGATATATCCATTTGTCTGGAGTTTCTGTACTGCTGCATGTGAGGAGGCTCCCGAGGTTTTGTTGCCTATGCATAATGCAACTCAACAGCACCTGCTCAGCCAAACCTAGAACTAGATAGGGATGCTGAAGAAGTAGCATATTTGCTGTATAAGAAATCTCATCTGTCCAAGCTGCCTCGGTTTTCCTGTACATTAGCAAATCAGCAGTACACCCATAAATAGTGGATCCAACCTTTCTTAATAGCAGAGGCCTTGCTGGGCATCTACCATACAATGTATGAACACATACTTCTGACATTTCCAGGACTTAGATTTCACCTCTCCTGCCCAGAAGCAGAAATCAGCTTCCCACAGATCACCAATAGTCAGATTCCATGAGCAAGACCTGAGAACATACTGAAGGCAAGGTCGACATGACTCAGGTCTCCCAGCCCTCCTCACACAAATTTTCTTGAGGAAAGTTGTTTCCCTTCTTAAGCCCTCAGTCCTAGAGAGAACCCACTGTGGCAGGTCCTCAGGTACTTCTGCACAAGAACAAATTGCACTGAAAGCAATAGCAAATACGTCTATGAAAACATCAACCCAGGAAAGCATTGTCATTGAAATAACATAATGGAGGTAATTATACAGAGAACCTGGGTCCAATTCATGGTTAGACAAATAAAATAAACCGTCGGTGCTCAAAATATTTAAAATTTATGAACCTACCTATTTTTCTCATGATTACTCATTTCTTCTGCAACAAACATGTCATTTATTCCTCTACATTTCAAGTCACTTTGCCTGTTTTTTTTCTCTAAGTTGGCCAAAATATTTGTGTCTGGAGCACTGCAATATCTCTGGCAAAGCCAGCAGAATGGCTTGCCAAATAATGTCTGTGGACATATACAAAAGCTGGAATGAAAAACAAAATGTTGATGCTGGCCTATAAACAGGAGTAGGGCTTTCAAGGTCAGCGAGAGGTAAGTGGTTTGTTTGTTCTCCTGGGGATATTAAGCCTCTGAGGCTTAGAGGGGAATTAAACCCAGATGTCTCATTTTCCAAGGAACTGATGTACTCAGAAAGCTATTCTATAATCAGAAGGGGCACATTCATCATGACTTTTTATTGCCGCCTAAGAGAGATGTGTCGGTTTTTTGAGAGAACAGCTGCAGATAAAGATGTCTTCACACTATGGTTTCTCCACCTTTTTCTCATCTACCTTTAAATACAGAGCAGAAGTACCTAAGCTTGTACCTAGGTTTGGTCTGAGGTCAATGGAGGCAGCCATTTCCAGAGAGCTTAGCTCAGATGCTAGGTAGGACATCTGACTCCTGGAGGTGCAGGTCTTCACTGACTATAAAGGAAGTACAGCTACTTCCTAAACTGGAAGCTTAAAGTTGGTAGAATAAACACAGATATCAATACAACGTTTTTTCAGGTAACCCTCTGGGGCACCCAGCTGCCTCCCTGGGTTGAACAGAAAATCTCAGACATGGCTTTCAGCTTTGGAACCTACCTTGTGGATTAAGCACTTAAAAGTCATGCACTTATGTCCTCTACTACATCTGTCTTTCTTCACTGTACTACCTGTTAGTCAACTCCTGACTGTTTCACGTTTCACGAATCTAATTTTGACCCCTAAGTAGCTACCCTGGAAAACCTCAGGAAATCTAACACTAAAGAGCCACAGGTAGCTCCTTGACTACAGGAGACTTATGGGCAGTTCAGATATGGCTCCTCCATCAAAGCCGTACCTCTCAGCGTTGTGCTGGCCCCACAGCTCGTGGGTCATCTAAATTCTTAACTGATAGAAGAAGCTGCTGAGACTGACCTTGCTGGGTTGCAATCCACCTGTGCACCTAACTCAAGAGCCATGGCCATCTCCTGTCCCGGTGTGTGGAACTTTCTGTAGCTCTTGGGGCGGTGTAACAGGCATCTTGTCATTCTCAGTCCTGCGGAGACTGAGCAATGCATTTGCAGGATCAGGCAGCCTCCCCTTATTTGGGGCAGGTCAACATGCGTACGCACCTAATCTATATTCTGCGCTGCCTCTCAATGCACTTCTAGTCTCAGTTCAAAGCATCTGTGACTAAAGCCTTTTATAGCAGAGAATATAGATAACACAGACAAAGCCTTTTGCCTCCCCAAAGCTCTCTTGTAGCAGGAAGATCAGTCAGCATGCTGTGGTCTGCCTCAGGATCTAGGTGCAGCTATGTGTAGAATTATTATCACCCACTGTACTAAGCACAGCCACTTACAATTGTGGAAATTCAAAAGGTCATGGAAACACCACCAGTGAGGCAGTTTGCAATGACAACTCAAAGTGAGAGCGAGCTATGGCTCACGAAGAAGCAGCTAGCATTAATAGCTGTGGACACAACAGGTAGGTACAGAAATAATAGAAGAAAGGAAGAAAATAAGAAAGATGACAGCAGGCAATGCTAATAAATCAAACAGCTACAAGGCCTGACAAAGTACGCAGCTGAGCAATTTTAAGTGAATTCAAAGTGTTATTCAGCATGTCTGTGACTAACCTCTGATCAACTGAAGTCTGATTTTTAAGGTTATGCAGAACTTATCATATGCACAATAATGAACAAGCCTGATCCCAAGACACGGGATTTGTACAAAGTCTTTCCACATGTAAATGCCTGGTCATTTTGGCAGAATCTGCATACCCATACCTCCTAGGCAGTTCATGATATTTCAAAGACCAATGAAAAAATTCAGTGCACAAATAAAAACCACAAAGGCCTACAAATTCTTTTAGGAAACCAGCTGTATTCCTAATATGCCATGCTTGTCAAAGCAGAAAAAAAAACCAAACCAACCCTGTATTAAAATGCTGAATGTTATTTAATCATTATTTGTCACAAATCATTTGCAAAATCTTACAACACTAACATACAACTGAGTGGATTAAATACTAGTTTGGGGCATTAACTTAGATATCCTGCGTTTTGTGGACTAAATTCTAATAATTAGGGGGGTATTTCAGTATATCTATGTGTGCATTCCATATGTACTCAGGAATCTTTTGAGGCTTAGTAATGTTACAAAAAGCAGAAGAAGAAGGGGAATAAGGAAGCCAGGTACAGTGACAGTTTAACCCGCAAGAAGTTTGATGTCACACGGTTTCTTAGGGCTATGTTCAGGCATGAGAGGCTGGTATCAAATAGACACTTACTTTGTACATAGTAGCACTTAAGCGGGGAGAATTGCTGATGGGGTGGAAGCTATTCAGCCTAGACAGAACAAGCACAGGATTTACCAGGAGACACAGTCCCATCCCTCACCGCTTGCCCACAGCCATTTGGCTACACAACTCTTCCCCAATCTGATCAAGGCACTGAGTCTCTCCTTGAGCAAAGGAACCAACACCTGACCCACAACTTTTGAAGTCTTACAGTCTTCATTCCTACTGTGGCCTCTTCACAGGTTACCTGCTGACTGCCTGCATTTAAAGCACATCTGACATTATTAATGACTTTTCTGAATTAACTGATGATGAATCTGAAACAATTCAATTTTTTTCTAGACAAGAGAAACAGCACAATGTCATCTGTATTTCCTAACTAAAAACTTTAAATGCTGTTGCTGTATAGTAGTTCCAAAATTAACAAAGATACATAAAATAAATCCAATTACTAAAACCCAACAAAATAAAATTCAAAGACATGATGAAAATGTATCATTAGAATGTTTTATTATGTGTTATACTGCATAAGATTACTACATAAAATTCTGATCTAAAGCATTGTGAGGTGCTATGCCAAATGTTCCAGTGTTAAGCTTCCAGAAATGCAAATTTAAAAATTAACTGAGTGTTCAGTCCTTTGCTGCTTTTCAGACTCTCAAAATCTGGATAGCACAAGGTCCCTTTGTTAGCTTTCGTGGAAAAGGGAGACTTTGTGCCATCTGAAAGCTAAAAGAAGACAGCATATTTTAGCAAGTCAGAGGTACACGAGTCAGGGTTATTTGGCATATATTTACTCCTCCAGAGCAACCAGTTTAGACTCCCCAACTCCGCTGTTTCAGGCAGAGGGTTCTGCATTTCCATTTACAACGCTGCCATCTATTGGCTTAGGTTGGCTTTTATCTTTTATAATCGTTGCCACATTTTCCTTTACCAACTTTTTGCACTTTTCTTGTTTTTCTCAATGGGATTTATCTGGTTAATGATATACACCTGCAATGAGAGCACCTAGTGAGAACTGCCTCAGGCTTCCTTGAAAATCAGTGGAAGAAACAAGCACTTCTGAGGTGTGATTCATTTCACCCCAAAGTAGATAACCAACATACAACAGATGAACAGCACCCAAAAAGCATTACTGTGATTTGTCCACAGCCATAATGGGACCTGAAGAGTGACTAGCTTAGGTATAGAGATTACTGTCACACTGTAAGTAAGCACATAAAGACAGCAAAAGGAATACCTTTCCCTTATCCAGTGGAAAAAGTCTTCAGAGGTGCTGCTGATTTTTAATTCATTAACTTGTATCCACGCACAATGAGGCCACGGGTATGACAGAAGAGAGGTATTACCTACATCTAACGTCCGATAAGAGTGGTGACGTGTTTCAGAAGTCTAGCTGGATTTCATATCTTCTTTGGCAGTAAAACTGTCTTTAAGATGTTTCTACCTCTTCCCCCCCAACTCTGCCTCCAGTAGCCTGTCCCTTTCCCATTTCAGAAAGCTAGAGTTAAGTAGGAGCAGTCTCACATATAGTTTCCTGCACACAAACACACACATCCCCCAGAAAGGGATATCAATCTTTTCCTATAAATTTTATAAATTGTAGATTCAGATTACACAAGAGCTAGACTTAAGTAGGATTTGTTTTAATCCAAAACCAGGATTTGCATCATGGTTGAAAATCTGCTACAAATAATGTAATGTTAAATACAATTTTGTCTTAAAAAAAGACAAGCAGAATCAATAATTTCAACACTTAGACCAGTCAATAATTATTCTACAGTTCTAAAGGTGATTTATTTTGGATTATGCTTACCTCAGTAGAACAACACTCAATAACACAATCTTTGCAAAATAATGGTCTCCATACAAATTTGCAGAAGTTTAACAGAACCACACATTTGCGTGTGACAGATGTATATTGCTTGAACAGTGGTACAAGAAAAAGAGGTTGGTGTCTAATTTTCAACTTCCTATCATCGTTCCCCCTTGCTGGAAACTACCACCCTTTCAGATCTGATGCCTGGAATGCTCTTTTCAGCTTATACAAGCAATAAAGTATGTTACAGATTTAAACTTGCTACATTTTTTTTTTTTTCACAAAGCTCCAGTCATTACACCCCTTGCTTCCTAAAGCATAAGTTAATTAAATTAATTGGCTAATTAATGAATCTAAGTAGCTGACAAATGCTCTCTTAGATGTCTAGACTTGACAACTGCAAATGCTGCTTCTTATGACAAGATTTCCCTACTCTAATAGTTGTTCTAGTCTAACATTTCATTCTCTTGCCAGGAAACATCATCCTTATTTTCAGCTTGTTTCTAGACTAATATTCAACCATTGGAGCAACACTGAAAGCTGCAAGGAACACAGCTGTAGGAAAAAGCAGTTCAAGAGGAACGTGTTATTTTATGGGACACTGGGGATAAAACTGATCAGTAAAACCAAACCTCCCTTGTGATGCTTCTGGCCCCAAACCTGGGAGGGAAGTTCTCACATTGGAATCAATAGGAGCCATCGTTTCTTCACCAGCATTAGCTTTGGGAAAGAAATTGCTGGTGTATTCACCAGATTCTAGACCCAGATTACATTTTTCATGTATCATGGGTGTAGAAGGAAAGGATTTACAAATCAAGAGTTAACGTGAGACCTTCTTTACTGTTGGGTTGTGTGAGGGACTGCATAAGGGGGTGGCCTTTAAAAGCAAACCTTTCTGCCAAGCTGCTCCTTCTCTGATAAAAGGTAGACTTTAAATATATGAAAGATCTACATGGGCTTCTAAGAAAAACATAGCTCTTACATCAGGAGATATTTTGTGAAGTGAAAGATTCAGAAGTGATCCAGTGAAAGTGATCGAGTGAAACATGAAAAAAGAAATCACTCTTCAGTAGGCAGAAAGTACTGATCTCACTGCTCACAGAACACATATAATCAGATTATTTAATGTGATATTTGTGTAGATCCCATAAGGTAGATGATAACTTTTCTGTAGTCCCACACAGACCATGTGTGCCATCGCAAATATACATAAGGAAGGTAGAAGGGAGTAAGTAGGAAGCAGTGAACAAGGAGGATGTACAATTTACATACAAATAACACTATCCAATAAAGTCATATTCTAAACTGAAATATTACAAAACTAAGAACAGCACAACCACATTTTCAAAATCTACGCTGCAGCATCAGTAATGCATTACTTGAAGTCTTTGCCTGAGATTGATAACCTTAATAAAGCCAACACACATGCCATACCTTTGTGCAGTTTGCCTTGATGCCTTTTTCCCATACAAAGTACAGCAGTTCAGCAGTAATGCATGCCTTCATTTTAAGATATAAGTAACATAAGAATCCTTTACTGACTCCAACTCAAGGTCTATCCAGTCCATTACACTGTCTCTGAGAGTGGCCAATGTCAAGCGTCCTCAGGAATAAACGGGGCAAGCATACAGCAGCTCGCTCTTAGTGCACAGACTTCCTAAGCCAGAACTGTCTCTTGCTGACATACTCCTTGTATGATTTGTCTAATACCATTTTTTAACCTTACTGACTCTTTGAGTTAACCTAGGTGTTCTGCTGTCCACAACTTTCAGCCATCAGTTTGCCATGTGTAAAAGCAGGCACGAATCTGTGAGCATAAATCAGCCCAGACCTGTCTGTACAAATATCCAGATCAGAGGGGAGCAAGAAAAGATGGAAAAGTCTTTGAGTCCATTAGGTGCTCACAAGAAAAAGCACGCTGGCAATTGCATAATAGACCTCTTCTGTTTTTGGCCACACACATAGAAATCACAAAACACTTGTTATGCAGAGGCTGAACAGGACCACAGTTAAAGACCACTGTAGAATCTAGACTTCTCAGTTCTACACAGACACCTAACTCCCATAGGAAACCATACAATGACACAGGAGCTGGAGGACAAGAAAACATAGATGATGGAGAAGCCGCTAGAGTTTTAAGAGGGATGATTTACTGCTCTTATGCTGAGAATGTTCAGCATATTTACTTCTTATAATTAAACTCTTGTGTGTTCCACAGCAGGGCCATCATTGCCAGACTACCTCCTCTAGCACTTCTACCATATTTGTGCTAAAGGAGTAAACTGGTGCAGCAAAGAAGTGTATACTTCTTCAAATCTGAGATTTCATACTTGATAACAAATAAAACAATGTCCAATTTTGTTTCTAATTTAATTATCTGAAGAGACCAGATATAATGGTATTACTCAAATGTGACACTGGCCTGTCAGCTCTGTGCAACCCCTGAAAAGCAGCTGGGCTTTGATGAAAACCAGGCCTTGGAAGAAAGATAAGCAACTGTCGAGTTGTGCTAAGGTGGCAGGGAAAAACAACAGACAGCTCCAACACTGAACTGGGAAAAGTTACTGCTGCGTGAACAAGAAGTTGATTGGTCTGCACAGTGCGTGTTAGAGTGGTCTTATGCTGATAGGAGCAAAGGTAGATAGCTGTCTGATTGCTGATTTGCTAATTATGAAGTAAGAGCTTTAACGAGAGTGTTAAGTATGTACTGTTGGAAAAATAAATGGCCCCTGCCCTGCAGAAAGAAAGAACACTCTGATTCGTTATTTTGGCCGCTGCACTCAAATGCTGCTGATGAAAAAATGTACATCTCAATGTGACGACCAGCAACTGCACTGCCATGCAGCTTGGTGGGAAGATGATCAAATTCAGTACCTACACACAAATTGTTTTAGATCTATCCACTATAAGTATCATTGATTAGACAATTCAAAGTGATATGTATGTGAACTGGTCCATTGTTGCTGCAGGAGCCATAATCAGAATCAGAATGATCTTGGGAAGGAAAAGTATACCAGGTAAAGTATACGAGCTGAAGGATATGACAGCAATTTAAAAAGGATTGATCCATTTCTTGATTTGTTGTGCCTTGTTGCTGCCTGTTCTGATTCAAACATTCAAAAGATTTGGATAGTAAGTCATGGTGGGTTCAGGGTTTTTTTGCATCTGTATTCATCATAGAGAAACCTGGAGTAGCTCCTATGCTGGCATGTTGAGAGGTGTATTAGAGCATCTTTCTCACCTGAAGTGTTTGTAGACCAGGTGACAAAACAGAGAAATTGAGCAACAGCAGATCTGCAGGGCCAGAGAGTATTTCCCCAAGAGTTCTGCAAGGAACACAGAACCGAATTAATTCTGAATTATTCTTGAACGCAGTTATCGGGTTGTATCAGTTGAAGTTCTCAGTAGAAGAGTACAAGGTAGCTAATGACATTAGTAAAACAGGTTCCTAAAAACATCTTAAGATTGTATGAACTATTAAAACTGATGCCCATACCAGGTAAATTAGTAGAAATTATTTCAAAGAATAACTTCAGTAGATATGTGGGAGATAAATGCAGAAACTTGCTATGTGAAGGAGCCTCAATACGTGTGCTTTTTAAAGTGGAGTAATGTTTCACAATGGAGTTTTTTAATTCAAGCAGGTAACAAAGGAAAATTGTCTCAATATGGTCTGCTGGGATTTTAAGTAGGCAAGCAGTTAGGGTGGTAAGCACAACAGGAGAGCTAAAAAAATGGGAGTAAAAAGTTTCTTGTACTGGAAGTATTAATTAGAAGCAAGGAAAGCGGAGAGCAGAAATAACCATTAGCTGTGGTGGTCTCAAGCTGTATGGCCCATCCGTGAGTTGTCTGGAGAAGGGCACAGGGGATGGGGTGGCACAGTCTGTGAGGGCACCGTGCTACTCAGTACGGTAAAGCTGAGGCTTTTACTGACCATGCAGAAACACAAAACAACATTACAATACCGGATAATAGCAAGCGAATTTAACCTATATTGCCTAAAATGGTGCACAAGGGAAAAAAGAAATCCCTGCTTCACTGGCTGTGACAGGCCCCAAACAGGCTGCTCACGCACAGTCCCGTGAAAATAGTAGCTCAGTAGCCGTAGAGAACCTTAACAGGAAGCTTAGAAATGAATCGGGAGAAAAAGAATCAGAGGCGAAGTCGCACCACAGCACAGCCCGGTTCTGAGTAATAACGCGCCTTGCAGAGTACTGGACACGCTCTGGGAGGTACCGAGGGGCCGACCGGACCCCAGGAGCTCGCAGCACCATCCCGGTGGCGGGCAAGTGGCTTCACGGCGCAGCGCGCCCACCACTCCCGCAGAAGGGACGGCCGCCGCGCCGGGGGCCCAGGGCCGCCCGCGGGAAGCCGGACCCCGCAACCGCCTCCCCCTCGGCCCCGCAAGATGGCGCCGCCGGACCGGGCAGTGGCCGGGCGGAAGCGGCGGCAGGAAGCGCCGCTCGCTCCGCCCCGCTCGTCCGCGCCGGAAGGGAGGGAGGAGGCAGCGCAGGCGGCAGCGCTCGGCTCCCCTGGCCCACCGGAGCCACAGGCTGCCCGGGTGGGTGCGGGACGCTGGTGTCCCTGTCTCTGCGCGGGCTGCGGGCCGGGCAGCCGGGGCGAGCGGTGGCGCGAGCGGGCAAGCGGACAGCTCGGGAGGGAGTTCCGCCTTCGGAGCGCGGGGTCGGAGAGGCGCGGTTCATGGCACGCCGACCGGCTGTACGGCCTCGGGGCTTTCCCTTTCCTTTCCTTTCCTTTCCTCTGTAAGATTGCGACCTCCGGCCTGAGGCGGCGGTGCGGGAGCTCGGGCGAGAGGGGTCCTCTGTGTGCGGGGGGTTGGCGCCGGGGTGAGCCTGGGCGTGAGGGTTTGTTTTCCTGCCAGCCCTCGGATTTAGTTGTTTGCCCTAGTTGGCAGAGGCGAGAGCTGCTCATCGGGTTTGTGGTCATTAAAGTCATTGACCTGAGTCTGGGCACAGCATCTGTGAGACTAGGAAATTAATTTTCCCTGCAAAAGCAATAGTGTAAAAGTTTCGTCCTCTTCCTCATTCACTGACTAAACTGACAAGCCATATATGAAACATAAACTAACTGGGGCTACTAATGATTGTACAGCTTTTAGCACTTCACTTTTGACCTCTGATTTTTGGTCCAGATAGCTTTTGGGTTTGTGTGCTGGATCTCAGAGAAGACAGATCCTCTTCTTTTGGAGCAGCAGAGGACTACGCTGTCTCAAGCTCTGCTCGGGTCAAAAGAGCCATAATACACTGAAGTTTGCTCTGCATGCTTTGTTGGCAGTAAATGTGGATTGTCCCTGCAATGAACATAATTTTCTCTTATGTGTAATTTGTTTCCCTTCCATTCGCAGGAATTACAACTGTTGGTGGAAAGACACTGCTGTGAAGACACCGCAGTGATAGGTAGGCCTTCACAGCTCAACTGACTCTCCTGTTGGGATATGAGCAGCCATAACTGTATTCTAAGCGTCTCGTATTTAAACCATTCACAAACAAGAATGCGCTGTATAGAGTTGGGAATTTTTACCTTTTTTTCTTTTTAAAGGAAACAACTTGTACTCTCAACTGTCTTAGCAATCACAGGCTTTTATTTCTGTGTAACTGTAACTAGGGCCCTTCAGTATTATCATATACCAGCAGTGCACAGTATTAATCTGAAGCACAGAGCGTCAGAACACTTTTTAGACTTTTATTTTCTGGTGGTAATTCTGCACCAAGAATAAACATGAGAAGTATAAAATGAAACGCACGTTTGTGGGAAGACGCACACTTTTGATGTTACATGGCATGCTTTTCTTACTGAACTCTTCAAATATCTTTGGAGAGTATGTAGTAGGGTGAGTTCAGAATACGCAGCACAAATTGATGTTTAACACCGTAAATTGTGAAACTTACTTCCATGGGATGTTGTGGAAACATGTAGTATTCGTGGGTTCAGAGAAATGACATGTTCTGTCTCTAAATACTAAAAGCACTTTGGAGCTAAAAAAACTATCTGAACTGCCACTGGCTGAAATCAGGAGAAATGTACCTGAGAAAGTAATTCCTGGATGTGTACTCTAGTGTTATATTTTACTGAGCATCTCTTACTGCCCATTGCCAGAAGCTGGATAGGGGAGTGTTAGGGACACTCTGGCCTGACTCAAGAAGGTACTTCTCACAGGCTAAAGGAGCAGGGACAAAAGCAGCAGTGGGCAAAGGATGTGGCCAGCTGTCCTTTTTTATATTTTTACCTTAATATCATGCTACAGGTTAATTAATCTTGTGTTCATCGGTGTTCTGAAGAAAGTCAAACCCTCCCTGATCCCGCACTGGTAGGACTTTCTGAGCTGTGCCTGTCGACCCCGGTACGGCAGCCATGTGGCAGCACTGTATCCAACACACCACTAGAGGGACTTCGATCCCCAAGGATGAATTACATTACCGAGTTATAAAAACCAGTATTTCATGGTTGTGTCTCACAATACGACAGACATTGTCTCAACTTCTTTTGATTCCGGTGGAATTAAATGCTGTCACTGCTTTGATCAGAGTTCTTTATTTTCACTGATGCTTACCTGCTTCAGGTTGTTAAGGAGACAGGCATGTTTCTGATGAAAGGGAGTAGATCTATATTTAATTATCAGTCAGGAAATATTTTAAAACTGAGAAAAGGAAGTCATAACATTTGTCAAAAAATAACTTTTCCATCATTAATGGTCAGCACAGGCAAACAAATATCTCATTTTAAAGTCTACATTTGCTGGTGAGTTTCATATGTTAAGTTGCTTCCATATTTGTTTTTAAAAGTATAAGTTATAAAAGTACAGTTATTACATTTATTTTCTGCTGCTTGTCATGTTTCATATTTTATGTATTTTGTTTTGGAAGAGTAATTCCACTGAAAACAAACCAAACTCATTCTTAATTTAGTGGCCCAGCTTTCAACATTGTTATGCTTCGCTTTATATTTGTAATCTAATGTTTCATAAATGATTTATGAAAATAATTAAAGTGTCTGTGCTTGGCAAAACAGGTTTTTCATATTTGGTAAACTAATATAGTTGTATAATTTTGCCAGGGTTTTTCCCCTCCTTCCCCTTCAGAGAGCATATGTACATGTTGCGTATTAATAATAAAGTATCAGACTTCACCACTTAATGTAAATAGTCTTTTAAAAGCAGTAAAATCTGAACCTGATTCCTGCTTATGCTGAAGCTAGTTCAAAGACTCTTTTGTCATGTATAAGTTAGAGTGAACATGAAAATAAAATAAACATACTTTTCCTGAAGTGGAAAATGGAAGAATTGGTTACCGTCGATTTAGGTTTTTAAGTATGAGAAAAAGACATTATGGTAACCTTGACAGTATCCAGATGTATATGGGAAAGGGATGAAAAATATGTGTGTATGCCATGAGAATGGAGATGGAAGTTTTGAAGAGGGCTAGCATGGGAAATGAGATGTTTGAAAAGAACAAAGAGGGATAGCCCAGGAGTTTTTAATGTATGTGTGGGTTTCAAGTGTTACAAGTCACTACAGTGTTTTACAGTGACCTCAGCATGAGGTTTTTTTCTTCCTACAAGCAGGCAGGAGAGCACATTTTTTGGCTGCCTAATGCCTAATCCTGCAATCTGTTGCTCGCATGAGTCGTCCCATTGATTGCAGCGGGACTGCTCATGTATGTAGGGCTTCTTGTAGATAGGTTGGTGTGACCAAGGGATTGTGGGTTTGAGCTTAGTGTGGGCTTTGTGAAGGGCAATAATTTGCCTTTGTGGTAGCTGCATAATTTGCATTTTCATTGAACATGGCCCATCCCCATTCTTCTTTCACGCGGGATGGCTTGTCTTAAGAGACAAGAAGTTGCTGTTTAATCAGTATTGTTAAATATGAGGCAGAACACAGCTGGTGTATGTACTGTATTCATATGCATTTTGAAAAATCCTAGTTTTATGCTGGTATAAATTACAACAGTTGTAAGTGCTGTCTTGGCTGTATTCCGGTGTTGCTGGGAATAACATTTGACCATGTCTTAGGGGTAGCAATGGTAGCTCAGTGTTACTGAGTCTCTGTTACCTTTCACTGGCAATCACCTAACGTTCAAGTTGAGGGTGAGAGTGTCAGGAGAAATATGTGGATGAAGCAGCTAACATTTTAATGTAATGATAAAATAATTGTCAGATAGGGAGGGGATTCAGAATATTTCTCAGTGATTCGTGCTGGTAAATCACACTGAAAATGATGGTAATTATAAATCCTGCTCGGTGGTTTTAGATCCCTCTCTTCTCCCCCTGCCTTTGACTTTTTTTTTTTTTTTTTTTTTTTCCTTCCTTCCCTCTTGCGTTTTCTTTACGGGAGGCAGGATCAGATGTCCAAAAAAAAAAGAGAAATAGAGTGAAAAAAGGGGTTGTATGTGGTTATAAGTGCACCATAGGTCTAAACAGAAAACTTACTATTTGAAAGGAGTCAAGATGGGTTTAATCATTTAATGGTAACTGCTTATTTTATAGATGTCCCTGTGCAGACACCACTAAAGTGAGAACAGTGTGTTTCACTTAAGTTTATGATTTTTGTTTGGCGTTAATTTGGAAAACAAAGGTTGTGGAAGCATAAAGTGTGGGAGAAAATAGAAAAGAAAGGTAATAGGAAAAAAAGTGTTTGTTCAGTCCTACCATTTTAGGCTGCATTGTGTAGAAAGTTCCCTTTTAACCTTCTTATTCTAGTGGAAAATTCCAAGGAATGGGATTTTTACTGATTCTAATCAAAAACTATAAATAAGAAACTTCAGCTAGCCACAACAGAGATACGTAATAGCTGTAGGCCGTAGTGTTCCAAGTTTAACAAAAATATATTCAGTGTTTGTGACCATCTTCATACATACATTTTTATGAATTAAAAACCTATTGTTTTCTTTTCTAGTTCACCTTGATCACCAGAACAAACTTTACAAGAGATGGTAAGCGATCTTTATGGGTTTGTGTGTGATAAGTTAGTCACATTTTATATACAAAATGCATATAAACACTTCTATGGAACTGTTACTGCAGACATGTAAAAATTAGATATGAAAGCTTCGAAAACAGAATTCACATTACAACAGCAATTTGATTTGTCTACTCCTGGGAAGACTCCAGAGACATAACAGGAAAATAAGAGGACTCTGTTCATTTGTCTTAGATTTATAGCTTTTGTTTCCTTGAGGAAATCTCTTATTTCCATTTATTCTGCAGCTGAAAAAGCACAGACATAGAAATAAGTTAGACTTTAAAGTGTCCCTTTCCCTTTTCCACCCCAATGTAAAACATTTCTGTAATTTCTTTTTTAACAGATGTATTTTTAAAATTCAAATGTAAAAAGGGTTTTCAGGGGTCACTTTCAACAAAAAAGCCACAAAAAGTAGTTGGACAGGCACCAGCATCACAGTTCTGTCTATGTGAACTGGCTTTTTGTCTTCATTTCCCCTAAATTAACAACTGAAGCTAGTCAGCTAGACAAATCAGCCAGCTGGATTCCAGACCTTTCAGTAAAGTGATCAAGGCCCTTTTTAGAAACATTTTAGAAGAACTGGAGATAATTTTTGAGCTTTAAAAGAGTATGTTGTCTTCTTTGGAAATACATAGAATGTACGAGATACCTGCTTTTGTCAAGCTTCATGATGTTCCAAAACTGGATTTTTAAGTAGGGGAAAAATAGACAAAATGTTCTAAAAGTAACCTGTGAATGTATCAGATTTGACAACAGGACATTCTCATCTGCCTGCCGAAGGATGAGGAGTCTGTGTGACATTCTTAAGCAAAGCAAGAACAGTAAATAAAACATTGTTCATCCTAGCTTTTAGGTGGTTGGATGATTAAGAATGAAGAAATTCCATATGGAAAGCAAATGCTTTTCTTGCACCCACTCATCTTAGGAATAAGTACTCTGAAATGCATGGTCTTGTAGCAGTGCAATGTTAGACCCAGAGGAGAATCGGAATGAAGTTTGACCTCCATGAATTGTTACTTTTCAGGAAAGATAGTTTGTCTGGAATTTTAAATCATGTAGCTGAGCCCTTCACAATTAGGGTGTAATTTTTGATCAGAAGTATCTTAAGAAATGCAAGTTTGTTGTGGGTTTTCTTTATTGACTCTATTAGCCAGAAGTATTTTATTTCTGAGAGCAGTTACCAATGACCTTGGAAAAAGAGAGCATTTATAGATCTCTTATGGGATAATGGGCTCAGTTTTGCAGAAAGAAGGGAAACATGGAAGCTGCAATTATTCCAAACTTGAGCATTTGCATTATTGCCCAAGAACCAGAAAGTGAAAACAAATGTAAGTAAATGAAATTAACCTCTCTGGATATTGTTAGCATGAAATGGAAAGTAGTTCTTAGGTTGGTTGGTTTGTTCTGTTTTGTTTTGGGATTTTTTTTTTTTTTTCCAGAGAATCATTCTTTTAAGGCTACAGAATGGTGCTAGCACAGATTAAGAAAACACACTTAAAGAAAGATTTTTCTCTTGTATGCCCTTTTTTAAAAAAAACACAAATAAAGGACTGTAGATGTTACATTCATCTCTGAAAACCTTAGCTAATCTTGCCATAGTTTTGAGTGTTTCCCAAAACATGGCTTAATTAAAATTCTTCCAGTTTAAAGTCCAGGCATTCCGTTTTGGCCCAGATAAAAGATTTTCTATGGAAATTAAGATGTAGGGGAAAGAAGAAAATATTTGCTATTTATCTTACTTGTTCCAGGCTCTAGTTTACTTTATGGCCTTCTTTTAAGATCCTCTATTATCCCCTCTTTTTGAGAGTAGGATGAGGAGGGAGATGAAATGGCCTGTAGGGAAGGGGCTTAAGGCTAGAGGAACTGTGGGGCTTCGTAGTTGCTGGTGAAATCAGAACAGCATGAAACTGTTTTTTCAGGAAAACTGAGATTAGCTGGAAGACAAAGAAGGTGTGTTTACAGTATGTTTCATTCTATACAACTATTTTTCTGTGTCATTTACCAGTGGTACTTTATTACCCCTTTTCATATGTTGGTTGCTGATGAGTACAAAAGAGAGATTTACTGGCAGCTTGCACTAGGCTAAATACAGTCTTGTTTTTGATAGAGGCCATGATGGATATATGAACTTGGCTGAATTGCCATTTGACCTTTTCTGAGAAACTTATTTTGGCAGGCAGATGGAGGAAGTATGTTACTGGATAAAATGAATGCCTTTGTTTAATATGGAGGAATTTTAATCTCTTGTGTTTTCTGTCTGCGGATTTGGAAATCAGGTGTAGGTTGTAATACATACACCTTGGAATAATTCAGTTCTTACCACTCACATGAGCAGCTAAGGAATTGTGGAATATATCCACACAGCATATTCCCTAAAAAGAACTAATTGCCACTGTAGTAACACAAACATTTGGAAAACACCTTCTGGGCACTACAACTTCTCTACTGCTAATTCTTCACTGGTAGTTGCTTGATGAACAGCAACCTCTTGTAAGAGTAACGAAGTGTAGTTCACTTTTACTGTGTTAATACTTGTCCTCTTTCATATCTGTATGTTTTATGATAGGAAAAGGATGACTGATAATTAAAAGGCAGACTTTGCACTTACGTTTACAGTGTTTCTCCCCTCATTTACTATTCATTTTCTCCCCCCCACCCCCCGCCTGTTTTTTTGGTGTTCTTTCCCTCTTCCCCCGTGTTTTGGCCACAGGAAGACACTGAGCCATGGTATTCTCAGCAAGTGTATGCAAGATACTGGAAGCACTATGACTTAGCCATGCGCTGGATGCGTAGACACCAGAGAGCCTACAGGAAAGCCATGGAGTCCTTTTATCACCTGCCGTGCCATCCTTCTGCAGCCTCTCCAAGTAGCCGCTACTCAGATTGGGATGGGAATGATCTCAGACATACCCAAAAATATTCTTCCAGCTATAGCCCATATGGCAGAGCTCTGTACCGTGGAGGAGCTCAGCAGTACGCAAATGCTCACCAAGGCAGGGAGGATCCTGACAGAGACTGTGAAATGGAGGAGGACTCCGAGTCTGAAGGGGAGATAGAATATGACTTGAGTAACATGGAGATCACAGAGGAGCTTCGCCAGTTTTTTGCACAGACAGAGAGGCACCGGGAAGAACTGCGTAAGTCCATGCTTGTTCTATGTTTTCTGGTACTTGGTGGCCATAATGAGTGATGAATGCTTTCAACATTTACAGGTTTTGTAAGAATCCACAGCAATAGACACTGCAAATGAGCAAGTCAAGTGGAATGAAGTAGGGAAAGCTGGTGGGCATGCTTAAGTACCATTCATTAGAAATGTCTCAGAAAATGTTTGCAGGGTTTTTTGGTAGGAGAGAGAGAAAATTATGACTGCAAAGAGGAGAAAAACACATTTGTCCAGAAAATAATACTCATCTTCAGTGCTGAAGGAAAAAACTCTGAAATTTTTATGGTTAAATTTAATTAACATGCTATATGTTTGAGAGGGAAACCCACAGGAAGTGCTTTACTACATCACTGAACCTTAGCATAAGCCTCAATGTATGTTATAACGTGGAGCAGCCATTTTGTTTTGTTATTCTTTGGCTAACCCAATGGTGAAACTTTATGACATTTTTCTTTTCCCCCTGCATCCCTAGGGTACTCTTCATTCTGTACTATACCACAAGTTTCTCTTTGGTTTACATCTTGATATGGACCTAAGTAAGTCTTTAAGCAGGGAATATAAGCCAAACACTTAAGTTTTTTCTCTGGTCTTGATCCTCAGAGGTATTGGTCATTTTTGGTTTTGTGATATCCTTAAAAGAAATAGAAAGTTATGCTGTACTACTTTATTGACACTTTGCTGCATATACAAAGGTTGCAGGCAAATTTATTATCTGTTTTACAAAAGCAGCATGATGATGAAAATTCTTCCCACATGACTCCAATAGGAAATGCCCAGAATGAATGTTTAAGGGACATGTTCTAAAAATGCATAATAAAGGCAGTGATTGGGAGAGAGAAATATTGTGTTAAGTTCTTTGATCAGAAGGTATCCAGTGAGCTGAAACACTTCTCCCTAACTTCACACTTCCCATCAGTATGATGCACAAGTGATGTAGTTAGCAGAGGAAAGTGAGTTGAGGAGCTCAGCAATAGTCCCTAACATGCATCCCTTTCTCATCATGCTTTTGCAGGATTGGCTTGGTGTTCTCTATTGAAATGTTCCTTGGATAAGGTACAGGATTCTTTAAGGTACTCAGCTACTTCTGGAAATGCAGGACATTTTCTTTGGATTTATTTTGTGTCTATGGTTAGTGGGGTTTAAAGATACGCGAGTGATTAAAGTGGTAACCTGGAAATTAGGAAATCTGGGCTCAGATATGTTCTCTGTTGCAAATATCCTATATGACCTTGGTATATCTATATAATCTCTTCTTGACCCCTCACTGGCTGTTGTTGCTAAAAATAGGATTTGATTCTTTATGATGAGCAGGTGAATTGGGAAGAGGTTTGTGACTCCAAATACAGATTTTACTTTTGTTCCTTCTACCACAGTGGTACTAGGAGCCTTCTGGAATAATTAGGTCTCTGCTGTGTGCCTAGTTCTGGGTAAGTGTAACTCTGTTCACTTTAGTGGCACTATTTTGCATCTTCATGCAAATTTAAGCAGAATCTGGTCTTTAGCTAATGCCGTCTTCAGTTTCTGTAGTAGTTTCCCTGATAAAGTGAGGGTAGTAATAATAATCTTCTGCAATTCCTCAAAGCATGAAAAAGTAAACAAGTACTTGATTTAATTGAAATTTAAAAGTGCCACAGAACTCTTGGGTGAATGCTGCTATCTAAATGCTAATTTTGTGAGTAATTAAAAATACAGTATGATCTTGTTCAGAAATAATTTTTTCTTGTGTGGTGGTGCAAAAGGAAAATAGTACCCATTTTTAAATCTGTTGAATTTTATCAAAAGAAGAAACATAAGCAGCAGGAAGAGGGGAAAAATCTTTTTTTCCCTGATGGTGTAGAAATGAGCTGGTATGGAGACTGTGTTGGAGGCAGTACTACTCTACTTTAGGAGGTAGTGTTAGTAATTTTCCGGAATTCTCTTTCCGAACAAAATTAAATTTAGGGGTTTATTAAGCTGCAATCCATAATGACACTGCCACGTTACATCTTTAATACTGTGCTGAAGAATGATTGCCATTCTGTATCAATGCTCAAGAAGATGGAGATAATTCATCCACAAAAGAAGCCCACAGTTACCTAAGTATTTCCTCTCTGATGCCTTTTCCTTTTATTCCCAGACTACATCCTGGGCTACCTGTCCCCCAATTTAGGAGTAGATTTGTAGAGAAATTTGGGCACTATAAAGCTCAGTAATGCCTGAAATGTAGGCATCCATGTCTGGAAGAGACATCTGTAATGCTCTTAGGTAAGAGTTTTAAATTTTCTATAAACTTAATGTTCGCATATGTCAAAGCAAAGTACCAATAGTGACCTTGATGATCAGTTGAGGTATAAGCCAGCTGTTAGGGAATGTTAAGGGGAAGGCTGTCTTTCATGTTTTCTTTCTCTGCATAAATAAGGGGCTCCAGGCAGAGTTCACAGCCTTTGACCCCTGCACCTTGATATGCACTTGGGAGAAGACACCTGGCTTGCTCTTGTTTTAAAATGAGTGCTATGCAAGAGTTTGATATATGTCTATTGGCAACTTATCGATGTGTGAGACACATGGGAAAAGAAGAGCAATAGGACAAATAGAAAGGGGGATTTGGCACTTAAGGAAGGGGTACAGAGGGCGGAGGTCTGATTTATCTTTGTGAAGGATGACTTCCATTAGTCAGGTGTTTTCAAGCCCTGCTAAATTAGGAAATACTACACAGCATTAATACTGCTATTTTGAACATGCATAATGAGAGTCTTGGTTTACCAAGTAAGATATAGCTCGTTTCCACACATGATCCATGTCTCATCAACATGTAGAAGGATAATCAAATGGATGAAAATGAATCCTAGCTGATGTCAGACTCTTCACTTCTAATGCCTGATCTAGAGTCTGCTGGAGGTGAACGTGATCACAGACATCAGAGGGTAAGATCTCGCAAACTTTAACTGTGGAAGGCTTCTGTAGACCTGAGGTGTAGGTGGGAAAGGTATTTGTGTCTGGATGGTGATGTACAAGCATTAATGTTAATTGCAAATAGAAGATTTTCAAAGATGAAACAGCCATTACGTCAGACTAGCCAAAGAAGAAAACTTCAGGTTTACTTAATTTTTCGGTAACTGCCACAAACTTGAAGAACAAGCAGATTCTTCACTTCTGTAGTGATTTTGTTTGTTTTCACAGTGGGCATTTGCAGGGATTGGATGACTTGCACAGTAAAGCCTTTGAAACTGGCAAACTCTGAGCCTTGCTGCATGATTTAACACTTCAGCAGTGATACAGTTGTTCACCAACAACTTCTTTTAAAAAGATCTATTTTTTTATCTTTGAATTCATGTCAAATTCTTACTAGTTTTTATATTCATGTCATGGGTTGCAGTCAAGTTATGTGTTCCTGGAATGCCCTGAAGTAATTGTGAGCAGAGTTTTGCTCAGGCTGTATCAACTCAGACATATTAATGCACTACAAACTTATCTCATATTCTAGATATACAGTGCATTTGGTTAAAATCCCTTACAGAGAGTTTTAATTTCTTTCCTCTTCAATTGTTTCTCCATATGCAATCATAATTATCTAGACATTCTATTTTTAAGTGGGTTTTCTTGTCAGGCTAGTCTGTTGTTCTGGTTCTTCTTGTAACTGGTGATGCTAATATACTGTGCTGCTTGGGGATGTTTTTAGTTGTATTTAAAAGTCTTTCTTCGGTCTGTTGAAAAACATGTAGTTATTTTTCTGGGTTACCGTACCTGTCAGACCTAGGTAGTATACTGAATTCTTCAGGCATCCTAGATGTAGAGGACAGAATACAGTAAGTTACCTTTTTATTTTTTGCAAGAATTAAAAGGACAAAAAAACAAGAAAGGAAAATTCACAGGCCTAACAATTCTGTAAATTCTCTAATGGCACATATTTATTAAACTTTTAAATTTAGCCTTTGAAATGTGTAGTTTATGCTGTTTTTCTTTGTTCTCTTTTTACGTATAAGATAAAATGACTAATTGAGTGAATACAGCATTGCAAGTACATTGAGAACCATTCTGTGGTAGTCAACAGGCAATGAGACAGTATCCTTTATTTAAAAAAAAGGCAAAGTACCATCATGTCAGTTCACTACTGAAGAATAATAGTCTGTCAGTTGTTAATGGTCAGACTATTTTTTTCCATTAAAGCCTCCGTCTGTATTGCCCACACATACCCTCCAGCTTTTCCCAAAATAATGTTGTCTCAACTTGAAATTTTCATTGCAGATGGAAAACCTTTATAAAAAAATGGAAAGGAAATGGTGAATGAAGATCTTTGTTCCAAATCTGCAATTGTAGGTTTTTTTCCCTTGGGTTTCTTTTTCTCTGAAAGATGACAGTTGCCACTGTCTCTTCTGTGAAGAAGGAGTAATGGGATTTTCAGAGTTTTGAAACATGTTTGAACCGTACCAGATACATGAAGCTTTTGGTTTTGTTTAAAGCCTGTGTGCTTCTTTTGAAAACACTGTGATGCAGGTTTTTTGCCACCATGTTTTCCTTCTTTCCTTCACTTTTGGTAAATGCTTCTCCCTGTTCTTCATCTGTCTTTTTCTCCAACAGACTGTAGTTCAAATTCTTACTCTTGGTCACCAGCATCTTTTTCATTTCTTCCTCCCAACCCTAAACAGTGTGCATAGTGAACTTATATCTGTTCAGCTTTCTTGGCTTTGTCAGCCTTGTTGTCACATGAACTTTTACCACTGTCTTTGGAAGATGAATTGCTGAAGCTTCTAAGAAATGCCTGTGAAATAAGAGTGCTCTCTGCAATATGTGTGGGTGCTTGAGAGATGCTTTTGAAGCGTGTTCTTTTGTGAACTGAAGGAGAAATGTGAAAGGCTCTCCTTTGTACCACATCTCTGATTTTGATGATTGAACCTTTTATTGTGTAGCAGCAGAATCCTCTCAAGTGTGCACACTGTGTCCAACATAGAGGTTGCATTATTTGGTACTGGAAGCCAACAGCTGAGAAAATGTATCCTTGCTAGAGAAACAAGGAAAAGCACCACAATTTCCAGTGCTTTAATATTGAAAACTAATCTGTAACTTGCAGAAATAGAGGGTCTAAATTGCATTTGGAGAGCAACAGTTGGACACAGTTTTATATCCGTTTTATAAGAGATAAGATCATTTTTATACTAAGAGTATCAGCTTGGGAACACAGCCATCCCTGGAATATGTGATAGTCAAGAAAATGTCCTTAGATCTCATACTAGAGACAGAATTTGAGCTTAGAATGTATAGCTTTGCTATGTGGACCTATGTCTTTCCTGTGAATCCAACATGTTTTGCAACGAATGGACGTTATGCTGTATAGGTGTACTTACTGCTACAGGAATTAATGGAAGAGAGAAACTAGAAAGCTTGAGGTGCTGCTAAGGAAACATCGTGTTTTCTGTATCACTGGACCAGATGCAGTCAAAAATGGATATCCTCTGCTGCATGCTCAGGAGAGTTGTGTGAGAACACAACTGAAATTTTATGTGAAGTCTTTCTTATTTGTTATGTGCCTCAGTCTTAGACTCTGACAGTGTTGGCAACCCCTGAAAGTACACAAGAGCAAGGCGAGGCTTCTTGTTTTGCTGCTAAGGGATGCCTCAGGTTTCAGCTCCTATGTGGCCTGTGAGGATGCTGTGGACCACACTCCCATGTGTGCAGCCTGGACGGTTGGGTGGAGCTGGGGCCTGGAATGCTGCTGCCCTACCTGCTAGGGGCTGTACTGGGCTCAGTTCTTCCTAAGCATGTTGTGCAGTACTGGTAGCTGAGTCACAGCCAGTTTACAGCTAGGAGCAAGGGAAAAGAAGCTCATGTGGTTCAGTGTTAACTGTAGGATAGATATTGCTCTAAGAGGGATGCCAAGATGTCAAACACCTCTTATTTCCTCTTACATATGATGGAAACGAAGAGTGGTGTCTTAATATGAAAATATGTAGTAAACTTTGGAAACCTGTGTTTGAAATTGTCACCCTTTATTTGTCTGTCTAATATGTTCCTCTTATTACAGTGGAGATACTACATACCTCAGGTGGCTTGTTGAGAGGTTCAACTTACTCATATTTATAAGGGATTTTGAGTACCTCAGCAGGAAGTAAGCAAAAGCCTCAAGTGATAGAAGAATGAATAATATGATCTGAGAAGAATTATTCATTCCAGGCCTTTTGCTTAACAGTTAAGTTAATGTCATCCCTGTGACTGAAGCACATCCTGTTGACATCATCTTTGCTGAACAAATACAGGATTTGAGCTACACTTTCTCCCAGAGAGCTATTATCCCTAAGATATTTGTGAGTCAGTAAGAGAAGTCTGGTAGTCGTGTATTGTTGCTGCTCTTAGTAAGTCAGTGCTGTGGTAAAATTCTTCTGCCTGGACTTGTCTTGAGGATATGAGAATAAGGTGTGCAGGACAGAGACAGATCATTGCTCCTCTCAGCTGCTCTATCTCTCACCATCCATGTGTTAGATCTGCTTTTGATAGCTGTTTCTTGATAATTTCTGGTCTTAGAAGGATCCTGCAGAAATAGGTCAGTAGCTTGCTCTGATGGATTAGCTGTTGGGACTTTCACTTTACAAAGAAAATAAATGCAGTAATTCAGTTTTAGGTCAGACAAGCAGAGTATCAGTGTCTGGTTTATGTCCGTGTGGTTTCCAAGGTTTGAGGGCATTGCTGTGACATACCTGGGCTCTGCAAAGCTTTGGTAAAGAACCACCAGGCGGATAGACCCCAGGGCTGAGATGCTGTGTGGGAAACAAGGAGTCCTTCCCTGGTCTTGTAAGAGCAAAAATAGCTTTCCAAATGCTGTTATGGAAGATTCCTTCATATGGGAACAGTTTGGTGTGGGAAGACGCAGACACTACTTACACTCAGAACTGGTGTTGATAATTTTTGAAGGCAGGTCTGCCTGCTCACGCCATTAGCATCTGCAGCTGCTCTGAGTGGCTCCTCTAGTCTTCTCTTCAGTCTTTGTCCCTGCCGGGGAGCCTGTGAAGGCAGCTGCAGCTGCTGTGGAAAAGAGCAGGTGAGGCCATGCTGACAGACACAGCTCTAGCGAAAAGCAGCATAAAAGCTGCTCTGTGCTAATTACTCGACTTGGGCAGTCTGCCTTCACAGTTTGTGCACGTTTCCATTTCCCCTAAAATTCCTCGATCACTGGTTCCACCTAGGTGCAGCATTTCTGGATCTCTAAATTATTTTACTTAGGAGAGAGCTCTTGTCTCAGTTCTGTCCTGATAAATATGAATTCATCTACCTTTAGTGTGATACTCTCAACCTTGTAAGTGGACAGTGACAGTGTGGGCTATGAATTAAGCGTTTTCTAACACAACCTTTTTATATCTACCTGGGGCACAGTTGCTGTAGCAAGGATGTTAAAGTTTCAGGGTGTACAGCACTGGAGTAATCGTGAAAAGCAAATGTCAAAGACAGGTGGAAATGGATATAATGATGCTGTGTGTTTTCTATGCTCTTTATCTACAAAAACTGCTCAGAATCATGGCAGAATCACTGCTCACAGCATGACAGAATATCTCAAGCATTACACATTTTAGGTCTCTGTTATAAAGCAAACTGGATGTGCTTGGAGACACATAATTTACCCCTGCTATTTTTACTGCGGTGGTGTTAATGCCAAGACTTCAGAGGCACCATTTGTTTTTCAACATCTCTCACTGTGCCTCAGTTTTATCAGAAGCATCCAGATGGAATTCACATCCATTGTCATTAGGAAAATGTGGGTGCTCTTGAGGCACAAACTGAGAGTTCAGAGACTTCCATGTGCCTGAGTTTTTCTGAAACTTGCTTCCTAGTAAAATCAAGTGATAGAGACAGACAGAGGCTGTTAGACTACCCATCTCAGACTTGGGTGGCCTTTACAGACTTCCATCATGACCTTGGACATGCCATTTGAGACTACATCCAGAAAACCTTTCAATACAGGTGGAATTTAGAAGCAGATATCCAAAATAATAATCTTTCCCTCCCAACCATGCCTTCCAGTAAGAAGGGAGCTAGTCATTTACCCAAAAGATGATGGATCTTAAACCCCAAGGTGCAAGAGAACATTGTCACTCTTCTTTTTTCAGTGGCTGGGTTGAGCACCTGTGCCATTTTGTGATATGACCTACTGTGAAGCCCATTCCAAGGAGTCTAGAGCACCACGTACTCTAGGAATTTTTGTCCGTTTTCTTTTTATTTGGACCTGTAATACAGTGATGATAGCACTTCCCAGTCTCTCAGGAAAATAGAGAAGGTTGATAGAACAGCACACCAAGAAACAGTTGTGCTGCAGCCATATGAAGTACTCAGTACAGGTTGATTCAGCTGTTCATATTGTTATTGGCCTCCAAAGTACCCAAACCTGTTTATCTGGATATCAGAGCTTCCCCTGATATTTTCAAGGCATACGTCTAAGTTGTTATAACACTGCTCTGCAAAACACTGATATCATGGAGGCAATACAAAATGAAGAATAAATCTTAAATGGATATTTGTACGGAAATAAGGTTTGTACTGAAATAAATAACATGGGTGTCATACTTTTGATTGTTATTGTTCACATTTAGCTGGATAATAATCTCATGGGTTTAATTTAATTTGTAGTTGATGAAGTGGTGGTTGTTGCTCGAAAAGTCAGCTCTGTATTCATGGAAATTAGAGAAACTGCAAAGGAATGTGGGTCTCCAAAGAGCATGCTAGCCCTCAATCTTAATATGGTTGTTCAAATACTAACAAGCCAATGCTGCTGTTCTCTCACTCTGCACAAGCCTTGCAGTGCACCCTCCTTTCTAGGAGGTCTGCAATATCAGATGTGGTTGCTGAGCAGAACAGTTGGAAGACACACTTTAAAATTCATGAGTTATCATTACTCTGGGATTTTTGGCCACTGGTATGGTGGGAAGGAGGCTGATAAATTGTAGAAGAGTCCATACTATGGAGACGGCATTATGTGTCACATGTTGGTGGAGGAGGTGTTGAGGTGGTAGATGGCAGAGCATCTGGCTGGCTTTGGAGGAGTGCAGGAAGAAGTATCTGCCTTTTTCCCATCTCTCCATTTCTGAGTAGGTAGAGTTGGTGATGTGTAGTTTCTTGCATTCCCTGCTTTTGCATTCTTCCCTTGGCATTAGTTACTGACCTCTGTCATGAACAGGCTGTCAGGCTAGATGAGCTTTAGTCTGATGGCTCTCCTCATGTAAAGTCTTCATCAAGTCACTTAAACACTTCCTTTGTGTGTGAATTGCCCCACTGAAGTAACAGAGGGGAGACATGGAGCTCCCCCTTGCTAAGAAGTACAACTTGTCTTTCATAAGGGCAGGATTCCAGCTGCCTCTTTGAAAGGAGACCATACTCAGATTTATGCTTCAGCAACCAACTCTGGGATTAGTTATAGTGTCAAACTTTTGCCTTTTGCAGAAGGTACGACAGATGCACATCTGCAGGTTTTCTCTGGCATATTTTCTCAAAGTTTTTTGTTGTGGTTTTAGTACTGGGCATAGCAATTATCCTTATGTATTTATGTATGTTTAATTTATTAGAATGCTGAAATGAGCAATGAGAAGCTCGGAAGGTCAGAGGTAAAATAAGTTTCCAAAGCTACCCTTCAGCCCTTTCTTTTTCAAGTTGTGATGTTTTGCAGATTCCTTTAGTTTGACCCTCTTTCTGGATCTCTTTTAAAATGATTGGTCAGGCAGCAGACTGCAATTTACTAACAGCATAGAAAAAATGCATATTTACTTGCTGAAATAAATTTTATCTGTATCAGACGTTGTTATTTAATTCTGCATGTTTGCAGTAATACTAAATTACAGACCTGCCGGTTAACTGAAAGGTCAGTACATTGCCTGAGTATGCTTCCTTTCAGAAAATCAGTGACATAGATAAAGGTTGCTCTCAAAAAACCTGTTTTTCAAATATTTTTTATAAAGTAGCAGATTTCCCTGCATATATTGCTTTCTCATATTATACAATAATTGCTTTCTCATATTATACAATAATTGCTTTCTCATATTATACAATAAGCCAGTCTTGAATTCAGCAGTGTAGTTTGTGACTGGAGTCAAAGAAATTTCAATGTAAAGTTTGAATGTGCAAGTTTGATTTAGAAGACTGTCACAAGCTACTTCCTTTTTTTTTTTCCTGAAAGCACCAAACTTTCATCATTATTTAAACTGTCTAGTGCTCTCTACATTATGGAACACTTTATTCCAAGTCCATGTGTTTAATATCTATTCAGGGCGCATGTAAAAAATTATTGTGAAACTCGTGTTTCTTCGACATGCTCGTTTGCTTTTAAAGAAGCACTTTTAAATTTGAACATTTCCTTGTTCAGTCTCCTCTGTGCCATAAACGTATGTGTATATAGGGATACAGTTATATATAGATTTAAGTAATCCTTGTGATTAGCACTGGTGTCTTTGTCTGGCGTCAGCATTGTTGCCATCAGTGACAGATTGGAGTTGTTTTGGGGGATGGGACTGCACAGTCAGCTGGTCTGTATTTAATCTTATTGCTTTAGACTTGATCCTTACTAGAGGCAGCTGCCAGTGCCTGATCCTGTACCAATATCTAAACATTGGTCAGTCAGCAACTTCCTGGCTGTTTAGTCCTGTCAGATGGCACAAGTGCACAGTCTGGACACCCTGGTGCCTTTGGTGTCATACAGACCCCTGGTTATGTTGGGCTTGCCTGTGTGTTTTCTATCCTGGGTGCACACATACTTGATTATGAATTACATCTAGAGCTTTCAGATTTCTAAAGCAGGTTTTCACTTGAGATTTCACTAGACTAGCTCCTTGCTTTGTGTTTATGGGGTTTGACTGTTTGAATTGATTTGAATATCCCTTCTTAAGGGTTTCATTGTGCAAGGTAGTAGAAGAAAATAAAAGAAAGGTGATTTGTTGTTTAGCTAGGCAGTAACCAGTGTAGCCTACTGCTAGTGTAAACATGGACATGAAGGCTTATATTGTTTCCATCAAGGATCTTTGGCGGTTTGTTTTGGAGACCACAAGACAGCCCTTCTTGGCTTTTAATCCTATTTCTAAAACAGAAATCAGCTTCTGTATTCTCTGATTAACTGTGTAACTTTCTGCCAAGTTACTTAAGCCACAGATTTCAAAATAATGGGAGATAATGAATTCTTTAAAACTCTGTCAGGTAGGAAAGTATTAGAATCATTTTACAGATCTGTTACAGTGAGGCATGTGGCTAATTAACTTGAGAATGATACATACCACATAGTAGCAAACCTGGAATTGGAACACCTTGGTTCTAACCTTACTTCCTGGCTTTCTATTCATTTTGATTTCAAAGGTAGTTTCTCTCCCCTTGCTGTCTTGGTAAGTAATTTTGCCCTCTTTCTACAGAGCTATCCTCTTCAGAATGGGTAGAAAATCTCTATTATAGCGAAAGAGAAGGTATCAAGCTGAGTATTTCAGGTTTGCAAAATCTGTTTGCTCTCTGCTTGGACAGGCTGTTGCAATTGCATCTTTCTTAGGGAGCACACTCTTGCCTTAGACTATTTCCTGTTTTTACCAATGGGTTTTCAGTCAGGCTATGCTTCAATGAACATCCCTCAGTACCAAAGCCAGGTTAAGCAGTTTTTCTTCCTAGCCATTCAGTCCTGCTCCAGCGCTGCCCCTTTAGTTCAGCATGTGTAGTGCAAAGAGGCTGAACTATACCAGGCTTAAAGATAACTTGTTGGGGTGGTTGGGCATTTTTTTGGTGTGGGTTTTTTGTAGGATTTATTGTGTAGCCCCTTAGACAATGGTAGCAGCATCCTTCAGGGGCCTGGGAGCTGGAGCATGCAGCTAAGGGAGAAGAGGAGCAGAAACTGCATGCTCTGGTTTTGTAGCTGAGGAAAGAAAAATGTCCATGCAACCGTGGTTTCAGACTGCCACAAGCTTGCCAAGGAATCACATCTGCTCTTACTTCAAAGCCTGTAACAGAACATTTTCTTTTTTCTTGAGAATATTGCATTGCTTGTGGATATATGTGGTGAAATATTCAAGTACTTTTAACTCATTCCCACCTCAGCTAGCAGATGGAAAACCTTTTGGTATATCTACTTGGGACTTTTAATACCTTCAGCATTTTTGGTACTTCTCTTTCATGGTGGTTGTGACACTGTATCACTTCAGGCAATTACTCCCCCACAAAAGTCACTTTTATTCCGAACTAGTGTTTTCAAGCCAGCTACAGCATTTGATTTTTCTGCATAGGTAGACTGCTGGCATATTAAGATATGGCCTAGCTGTCTCCACTTCTTTGAAGATCAGACTTCTGTTAAAAACGGGAAGAGGGCAGTTACATTATGTTATCTGTAATCCTTTTGTTACATTTTTTGCAAGCACAAGGTTTTACATTTAAGGAGAAATTTAAACCTAAGTTTGTTTTCCCCAAGCCAGTTTACAGCTAGAATGAGGCTGTTCATTCCTCTATAAAATCATCACTCTCTCCTTTTAGTATGTTTCCACAATTCCTCTAAGTTGCTTAGTGTTCCAAAGTAATCCTCCAGCAAGTGAGACTGTACTGTTTTCAGCAACCCAGAATATTTTATCTTTACAGATGTGAGGGTAAGTCACAATTGTTTGTATCTTTTAGGTTCCCGCTGATGGAAACTGTTATCCTGCAAAGCTTTGCACTTGATAAAGGGTAATGTTTGAGCTGTTAGCCCTCTGGAAATCCAGACCTCTGTAGAAATTAAACTTCTTGAATATCCTGTTCACAAATCCTTATTTTGTTGGAATTCCTTTACGCAAAGATTTTGGTTTTCCCCATGGTATGCCTGGTTCGTGTAAGTATAGGCATAATAAAATGGTCTGCTGCTATCACTTCAGGAAAACTCATGTAAGTTTATGGTAAAGGTACTTAGGTTTTCTAGGGAGATGAAGAAGCTGGCATTTAGCATCGAGAAGCCTGTGTGGGCAGAACATTTAACACAGCAGATAAGCCTGTGGGAAGTGGCATTCAAAGAGAGAACTAGGAGTTTTTAATCAGTAGAAATGGGTAGTGTTTTTAACTCTGTTAGTGTGGGCTGCTCAAGATCAACTCAGGTAGCATTTAAGACAAGATGAGAGAGCTCAGAAAGTGCACATGCAGCAGTAACAGAAAATCATTCATCATTTGAATTAAGCAGACAGATATGAACAGGCGTATAGGTCAGTCTGAAATCATGGAAGAGAAAAAACAGATCAAGGCTGGGCAAAGCACAATATTTCCTTGAAGGATAATGTGCTAACTAAGCAAGAAACTCAAAGTCAGTAAAGGCCATTTGACACTTACGAGGAGCAAGCCCTTGGTCTCTTTCCATAGCTACCCTCATGTGGGGCAGAGCATGGCAGACTGCAGCATTCGTGCACCTAGAGAACTGTGGAGAAGGCTGCCTGTATAAGAGATGTCATCAGATTGCGTATGATCACTGGCTACAGTGAGCTAAGGGTGGGATGTATAAATATTAAGAGCTGAAAATGGTACAAAAAACAACACAATGCGGGGTATGAATCTTTCATCAAAAATAAAACATAGATAATTACCCTCCCTACTTTTATCTCCTTTTAATGTTGAGAAGTCTCTCCATGGAGACTTCTCTCCAAATAAGAGAAATTATTTGGGGTTTGGTCTTGAGGTTGTTTTTTTCCTTGTTTTGTTTTGCAGTTGTGTTTTGTCTTTTAATAAGAAAAGGATGAATTCCAGAGAGGAAATTTTTTTTTATTACTACTTCAGCTTCTCAAAGGATATTAGAAAGAAAGAAAGAAAGAAAGAAAGAAAGAAAGAAAGAAAGAAAGAAAGAAAGAAAGAAAGAAAGAAAGAAAGAGCAAAGTGGATCAAATTTATGGAAAATATATGACGTTTTCCTTTTTGTAAAGTAAGAGAAACAAGACATCTGAGTTTCTAAGGGCCTACGGGGAAAAGAGCTTACATCTTGAAAGGCTTAGGTCATAGTTTTGCTGAAAGTGTGTAAGAGGGCGTTTGCATATGAAACCCCAACTGCAGTGAAATAACTAAGATACTAGTTACTGTTTATCCTGCTTTTGGCAGTACATGGGGATGGGGGTAGTTGTGTATATTTGTTCACTTTTCAGTGAGTATAGCCCAGGTTACAAGTCATCTATAAAAGGTGGGAAAAGTGTGGGGGGGAACAGCAACCTAAAATTTTCTTCCAGAAGGCCTAGAATCACTGACGATGTCGCAGGATGCAGTATGAGTTGGGTAGAGATCTCAGTATTCCTTAAATATAAAGAAAAAAGACTATTTACTGTGTTGGAAAAAGCTGTCTCAACTGATTTTGGCCAGGTAATGATGACTTCCCAGCAGAACTGAACTTGGTGGGAATAGGTTAATTCTGAAAAGAGCTTCAAGAGAGGAAGAGAATTTTTGGGAAGAAACGAAACTGACCAATTAAGAAAATGTCAGCAATGCTTTTCCTTTGTGCAGGAACCAGCCACCACTGCAGCTGCCCTGCATGCCTTGTGAATGTTTGCAAAATACTGTTCCATGATTGGGAGAAGCTTGCCAATAGTTGAAGCTGAATGCTGTAAAAGAAAGCGCATTTATTTTAGCCTATGTGAAGTGGAAGGAGGAACTACTTAGAATTGTGTGAAAATTATTTGTTTCACATTTAGAACTTGACAGCACAGTAACTTAAGAATTTGGAGTGTGAAACTGATTTGAGAATGAGCTGGGGACTTAATTGCTGCAGGCTGAGAATTAGTGTTTTGATAAACCTTGCTATTCATGGACAAATATTTGGTGCTTGCTTCAGAGAAATTCTGGTTGCCCCTATAGGTTTAGAGCTATAGACAGTTTATAATTTTGTTTTTTCCATTGTCAGATACTTGCTGTCGTCTTCTTGATTAAGAGGTAGTTGTACATTTAGCTCAAGTTGTATTGCTTTGTATTGTTCTTAAAGTAAGTTTTGAGGTAATGGAAAGAACCCAGACTGATGGAAATAAAAGCAGTTCTACTTCCTAGCCCCTCCCCCACCAAAGAAAGTTTAGTGTGCATCTCAACAGGACAAAACTTCTCTGCTGTCACCTATTTCGTATCTCTGTTTGGCTGGAAATACTGCTTTTGGAAAAGCAGTAGTTTACATACCCATTTAGTTCCATGGCTTCTCTTTCCTTGATTGTCCATAACAGCAAATAGTGCCATCACTGACAGTGAGTTTGTCGTGGTAGTATCTCTCCACAAGTAACTTACTTGAAACTGCAACATATTCCACACAGTCACAGTGGTATTACCAGCAACAGCTGCTTTGTTCTATGCTCAAATTCAGCCTTTGGTATAAAAAAAACCATGAGTCCCTGTAGCAGATTTCTGTCCCCAGCCTCTGCCTGGACTCTGTAGACCTGATTTACATGTCTGAGACTGTAATAGAGTTACTCTGGGAATTTTTTAACCAGTAGCAATGGAATAGTAAAAGTCAGGTGAGAAAGTTAAGGGCAGTACATCTGATAAAGTAAAACATACTCCAGACGTTGTTAGGTAGTTTTGAGGATGGAATTTAAGTAGGTATTATTATTTTGATTGTTAACATTAGGATGTGTGGGTTTCTGAACTACTCTGTGCTACAAAATGGAGATGGATGCACACTAAACTGTAATCCACTCATCCATCATACAGCTTCTGCTAGAGACTCATTTAATTTCCAAACAGAAGAATTCATTATCTATCTCCAGAGAAATTAATTTTTCTTAAGTGTTATTGTGTGCAATGAGCTATCAGAGAGCATTCTACGCCAAGCAAGCGAGGAAGCAGCTGTCTCTAGCATGCAACTATGAAACTAATGAATAAAAAATTTCCATGGGCAATACAGAAGTACAAGGAATTATCTTTGTGGCCCAAGAGAGTCAACAAATATGGGTGCGATTTATTGCCCTGCCAGAGTTTTGCTGTATAACCTATAGTGGTAAACAATGGGTTTTCAGCATAGATTTTTGTTTTCTGTCTAACATTATTCAGCACAAATTACATTAGGTTCATGCTTAGAAGCATGTTACCTAGTTGTGTGCAGTCTGGTGTCCCAGGAAGTTTGTTTCAGTGGGATGCAAGTGACCTGTGTAGTCAGAGCCCGAGTGCTATAACCTGTCCTCGTAGTGCTGGGCCCTCTGTAGGCAGTGTTAGTTCTTCTAATTCAGACCTTCTGGTTAGAATGGCCTGACACCAAATAAATCTGACTCTTCCAAAAACATACAGACTCTAATATATGTTTCCTTGTGAATTCTGGCAGTGCAGCCCACTTCAGGGGTGTGTCCTTAAAGCAAAATCTCAGAAAGTGAAATGGCTCTCTGGAATACATTGCTAATAACCCCTCAAGCCCTCCTGCCCTTCGACTACCAGTACAAAACTGTGGATGGTGTTTGAAATGACATAACAAAAGCTGTGTACCTGTCAGACAAACAGATGCCAAAATTGAAGTTTCTGATTATACTGTTTAAAGTATCTATTTTCTGTGATTGAGGTACAGAGGATAATTCATTTAGGAAGGCTGACAGACAGTCATGTGGCTGCTCTCTATCAGTACTTTCCAGTGTAAAAATCAACTGCAGATGTTTGACACAGATATGTCAGGATACTTAACATTGCATTAGAGTTTGCAGATGTCATGTGTTTGTGGAAGCTGTATCTCTGTCTTAGGGGAAGGAGGGAAGCGGTATATGGCACCAAATGCGGAGAAGCATGTCCTGTATGTGACTAATGCATCCTGACCTGTGGACGCTCTGTCCCTTTTAATGTTTTGGTTTGGGGTATTTTTTAAAAAAAAGGTGCTGTCATTAGTAGTGATCTGTTTCAGTGACGTGGTTTTGAGAACTGTTACTTGTAATTGTTAGGCAAAAGAGTTCAACTTGTAGAAATGTCCCCATAAGAGAAGAGTCTTGTGTAGCACTTTGCTGTTTTAGCTGCATGGAGCATTATTTGTTCCATCAGAGCAGCACCTAGAAAGTGGAGTTAAGTTTGGGTACACAAAATCAAGTTGTTCCTTCCTAATTGGGCTTACCAAAGAGGATTTTTGAAGACAGATTTGGCCAAATGTTTCACCTCTGAACTGTTTTAAATCCTCTTTAAAAGACTTGGGCAGGGATTTATGTTGGGTGCTGTTTTGATTTGTCTTGAAACCAATAGCAGTAAGGTTGTCGGTTTTGAACTTTGCAAGTCTTGAGAAATGGATGAGGTTAGATAGTTCATCTAAACACAGTGCTTACAGCTTTGTTTCATTGGATGCACTTGACAGCAGACACTTATGTGACAGACTGATTTGTTCATTTTCATAGAGTAGTAGCTCTAGGTACTCATAGAGTACGCTTTCTCTTGGCTGTGGTTCAGCTAAAGTTGCATTGTCCTGTGCGTTGTTTCGTTATGTCACCTGCTAAGTCATTACTTTTGAAATAACTGTCTTTTTGGGGGGGGGTTTTTTGAGGGGTGGTTTTTTTTGTTTGTTTGTTTCTTTTTCTTTTCAGGGCATGTGTATATTGGGGAGAAATGAAGCAATGCTGATTTTTACTTGTTATTATATATATTTTATATATATACAGAAGTTTTGCACAGTTTTAGGATTCAATTCTGGGATCACCTTCCTTTCTCTGCACTTCTTCCATAGGCTTTATCATGATATATAATAGGAATTTGTCATTATGCATAATGAGCACAGCAGGACAAGTAACATGCAGTTTGTTTTGTAAGTTGTTGAAGTTGACTGCACCCTAGAATGTGTGGATCTCAGCCCCCTAGTCCCAGCACAAATTTGAATATGTAATATTAAAAAAGTTAAAATAAAATGTGGTTGGTTGCCAGCTCAGTAATTTACATCTCCTGTGGTTTATTTCTCTAGGGAGACAGCAGCAGCTGGAAGCTGAGCACCAGTATGTGGAGGCTGATCAAGACCTTTACAAAAGGACAGAGCGTTCTGTGCAGCCGCCTGCAGAAAGACCTGGGGAAAGGCGAATGGCAGAAATGAAGAAACTGTATGGTGCTGAAGCTGAGAAGATTCAGGCAATGGAGGCTGCCATGCAGCTTATCTTTGATAGAAACTGTGACAAAAAGCAGCCTAAATACTGGCCCATTATTCCCCTTAAACTGTGAGCACCTGGACTGTGCTGGGACCTGGCACAGAGCTGTAGGGTTGGGTGCCACAGTCAGGTCATGCTCCTGAAAGAACAAACTGCAAATTTTGGTTTTGGTTGGGCTTTGGGGAAGAGGCTGGCAAGGGCAGCATGTTTCTTTGCCCTGTGTTTCTTTTACACTGTCTTGTCAGTGATAGTCAGAGTCCATTCTACCTATGTACAGTTGTCAAGTAGTAATAGGAGGGACCGTAATACTAAACCTGCCTAAGTCAGTGTTTCACTTATTTTATACCTGCCTGACTTGACCCTGCTTGCAAGAACTATAACAATGTCTATATTCAGTAAACTGGGAAAACTTAAAGCAATGTGAAAAAGACTGTATGAATTGTCTGCTCTTCTCATTTAGGAAATTGCGTGATCCTATTTTCTAGTCTTACTTAACATAGTAGCATTTGGATCCTGTTTAACAGAGCACAGCTTGAAGTGTTATGTCTGCTAATCTTGGATTTTTTTGAGAACGGGGAGCCCACTGGCCAAGATACAACATATCAAATTACTGTAGCCCAGCCATTTGAATTATCTTTCAAAGGTTTATAATAAAGCAGGAAGTTTTTCTTCCAAACTGATACTTGTCTGGCAGGAGTTTGACTCTAAAGCACCATTATATAGAAGAATGTTTTAATAAAGGAGCTGGGGGGAGTGGGGGAGAAGCCTGATGTGGCCATGTCTGTTAGAGATCTGTTTAGCAGAAGACAAACTTAAGAGGACAAAGTACTCTTGAGGCCAGTGCCTACAGTGATTTTTTTTTTTTTTTTGCCATTCTAATAAAAAGCATCTAATTGGTTTGAAGCTTTAAAGAAGATGTGTTAGTTTGATAGACTAAGGATACATCTGTATGCTGTATATGGAGGTGTGGAAGCCATGTAGCCCCAAGGTTTGTGTTTATTTTAGGTGCTGCTTTTCAATGCCCATCTGTATATTACATGCTCAAAGTTTAAACATAGGCAAGTTAGATGTGCCTCTGTGTACTCATCCACAGCACAGGCTGTTTGGCACCACTTCTGTCACTTGAGGGGCAGGACTGGTGACTCTGTAGAATATGGAATACTGAACATTTCCAAGGACTTTCTGTGAAGCATTGCTGCTACCTGTCATTGTGTGCTGAAGGGCTGTAGTTCATATTAAGCAGCATGTCCATGCCAGGCAAAGGAACCTTATGCTGCTTTAATTGTGACAAACATTCATGTGCCTTTCTGGCAACAGAGGAGGGTCACAACTCATTTCATGCCCACTGTGTCTGGTGTATCTCTCTAGCATGTGTAGTCTGTAATACACACTGTCAGTTGTGCTGTGTCCCCTGCAGCAGCCAGCTGCACCAAAGCAAGGCTGCAGCGCAGTTTTGAATAGCTTTGGTTTTACTATTACTTTCTGTGGTTTTTCAAAGCAGCATTTTCTTTTCAGTTTCACCTCCTTCACTTTAGATGTGACAAGATGGAGTTAAATTGAACATTGAAATTTAAGTCTCCCAGACTTATTACTAGTGTGATTAATCTGAAAAACTTGTGAGAGACAGGAGAGGGGAAAGTTATGAACAGTCCTGCATTTGTCTTCACTCTTGGTTTTGGCAGGTTTTGTCAGAAATTCATTGTTTTGTTTGTGTTTCCTTTTGTTGACCAAATAAATTCTCTTCATAACACCTTTTAATTTATTTTTATTTTTTTAGAAACAAACTTCCATACTTCAGCACTTCAGTTCTCAGATGCTAAAGCTTTCTTTTAGCTGCTGTATTGTTTAGGGAAGACTGAACTTAGAGCAAGGACAGTTTTAACATATTGAGAAACACAAAGAGTGTTGACAGGACTTTCACGGCATGCCAGTCAATACCACACACGCACGGTATGGTACAAAATGAATGGGAGGGCTGCTGCATCTGCTGGGGGAAAACCCTCTCCCAGATTAACATGCATAGATCTCTGTCTTTCTATTTGAAATGTTTCCACTGTTGTGATGGTGACTCCCCTGTGCAGTTCAGTACAGAAGAAAGGAAGATGGGTAGAACTGGACTGTTCTTACTTTTCAACCCAATTCCCAGCTCTTGGTGTGATTGTTTCTGCATTCAACTGGTTCTGCTAGCAGAAGCAGAAATTCTGGCCTCCAAAAGTATTTGTAGAGACCTCATACAAGACGAACATTGAATTCCTTTCCTACTTCATATAAAGCATACAAGAAATTGCATTGCCTTTGGTTCTTTTAACTGTTTCTGAGAGGGTTTAATATGCTTCATGAGATTGGAAGTAGAGAGAACTGGATGAAGTGTTCCCTAGGAACTATGTACTAAGGGCTGAAAGGGAGAAATACACTACTACAGACTTAGAGTTGCTGCCAAATAATCTCTATACTGCTCCTGAATTTTAGAGGATGGGCTGTTGCTGGTAGTTGGCCAGATAGTTAGTAGTGCTAACTACTAACATGCTAGTAGTTCAGTAGAACTGGGAGATTTTGTGTTACAGTTCTTTTACTCCATCTCCTATGTCATTTTACATTTCTAAGAAATATCTCACATAAAAAATGTGATCATGGAAGCAATGCAACTGCAACTCAGAAATACCTGTTCAGTCAGAATGTCTCTAACACTCATCTTTCTGCAGTCCTCAATCATGGGACCATATACACTTTTTTTCCTCCCAAATACAGTGTTAGACCAGCCTCTTGACTAGAATGCGACTGTGATGCCACAGACTTGATTATTCCTTATCCAGAACATTGCACCTTCACTTTACAGTCCTGCCCAAAGGGAATTCTTCGCTTGATGGTGGTGGTGTTTCTCATAAGCTTTTCCCAGCTCCAATGGAAGGAATTACACCCTGAAGTTGCAAGTACAATTAGTCTTAATTTAAGAAACTGGTTTTCTTATTTGCTACATGCAAATACACAAATCAGCCTCATCTTCAGAAGAAGAGTTTGTAATTGGTTGAAGAGACTTTGAAGGTTGGGGGAAAATGGTAATAAGTCTTTCCTGCTGAAAGCATTCTTAAAAAAAAAAAAATTTCAGAACTGACACAGTACAAATTTAACATACAAATGAAGCAATGACCTCTACGTTTCCTACAGAAAGAAGAACTGCTTACTCTTACACATTGGTGACATTGTCAAGAACGCTCGTCCTTTAGAATGATTTCCCTGTAAAGCAGCTGACAGTTTAGTATGCCTGTGTATACAGGCAAACTGAGCAGAGATTAAACAATTTTGATGAGCATAAGTTTTCTTTTAATCAACCTTATTGGTAAGTATTCATCCTTTTTGATGGTAGTCTTGTATAATAGCTAACTGCAAACATCTCATACTTAGAAGCTTAAATAAAAGCAACATATATTTCCATAACAGCCTTTGCAAACGGTAAACATGTATATAATCCATATAGATTTGTTCACTCCTGTCTTTTTCTCTTTGCAAAAGCTTCTTATTCACTGTATGAAATATATTTCAAATATTGCATCTTCATCTCTTTTTGCATTAACAGGAGTCCAGCTCTGCATAGAAATTGAGAAAAGCAAGGTGCTTTGGTTCAGCTGCTTAAATTTGGATTTTTCAGTATAATTTTTGGCATGCTGGTCTGAATATTTTGGCTGAAAGAATTACAGGGGGGCCAAGATTATTGCCCAAAATGCGAAATACAGTCTGTCAAAAGGAAACATCCAGAACCCTGCTTTTCTTCTGGTTTCTTAAAAGTATAAGTTACTGGAGAATATAGTATTTGATAAATAATACATTCACACTGTGACAAAATTCTGTCTTCATGTTTGTGTGCTAATTCATCAACCATCTAACCCAGTCTGTTGTCTCCTGTGATCCTGCCTGGATAGTCCAAAGGAAAGAAGTTCTACGGGCTTTTTCCTAGGTAGAGTAGTGGCCTGTGAGAGAGTCCTGGCTGCTCCTGAAGGGTGGTTATAACTGGAGTATGAAGTTCAAGGCCTTGCATCCCTTCATATATTCTTACATAGCTGGAATTACTGAGCTGGTATGCAGAGACATGACCAGTGGAGCTCTGGGTGGGTAGGTGGTAGACCATGATATTGTGTATTGTCTTGGAGACCTGGCTATTATAGCGGAAGAATTGCTTGGACTCAGTCCATTCTTTGAAGTAGGGGGGTGCACATTCATCAGCCTCAACTATTAATTTCATCAGGACAGGAGTAGCACTGAATTCTTGCTTGACTAAAGTGGAGAAAGACTTGCTCATCTTGAGCTTTGAGTGTGTAATCAAGATTATTTGTGCATGGATTCTATTAATTACACAGTCACAGAAGGATTTTTTTCCCCTTTAATCATGAATAATTTTCTTCAAAGAAAGAAAGCAAACAGAGTGAGAACATATGTAGTTTTTAAAAATAAAATATTTCTCAGCCTAATGATGCCAATACTACTGCTGGTTCCTTAAACTACACAGATCTTTTGCCTGCAAAGTCTTTTTGAAAAGCCAAAATACACAAAACTGCTACCCCCATGACTGCTGTTTACAGCCATCCCAAAGAAATACCTTTAGGGGGAGGAAGGGATGAGAAAAGTGGAAAGGACTGGTCGATTTTTCCCAAATTGAGTTCAAAGTGGTCCACTTCAATTTTTAGACTTTTTTTCTAAATAGCAACAGTTTACCAAAATCTGGGTTCTATAAAGATGTGAGGCAAAAGTCTGTCAGGTGCTGTTAAAAATTAAGTCACACCACTGTCTTGGGATTTCCCTAAGCTGCACCTTACTGGAAGCTGGGAAGGGGTAACAAAATACTGCTTTATTCGTGGAATTTTCTCACACTGTCCTCTAGACAGCTGCCATTGGGTGATGGCATAGAAAGCCAACTAGACTTCTGATCTGTTTATCTGGTTTTAGAATCTTTCCACTTGTTTATACTGAAGATCAAGATTGAAATGCCAGTCCTGAGATTCAGCTTTCAGCTATCCCATGCATCTTCTTTCCTAGATACAGAAATCACCCCTGTGGCTCAACTCCAGCAAAGTTTACTGCCATCGAGGTCTGCCAGCAGCTCTTAATTGTGTGATCACTCCCTCACTAAGTCAAAATGAGTTGAGTTGGAAGAGCCTTACTGCTAAGATGTTTAATGTAACACAGTTTGTCATGGAAATTATTAAGGGAAGCACTCACTTGTGCAATTGGATGAGCAGGTCTGGAGGTGGCAAACTCCACAGGTGTAAGCTTTCATATGGCAATGTTGCTACTGCTAGAATCTTGCTTTGGTATAAAAACAATTCCTTTGCATTTCATTCATCAGGCATATTAGCCAGTTTATCTGTTATGAAACATCTAGAAAAGTATGCATTTATTTTCCTTGCAGAACACAGAAGATATCCCAAGATTTCTAACAATTTTTTTCATTGCTTCTTTCATGTAAAAGTTAGTGTCTTGAGTTTGCTGGTTTGCAGACACTGAGCCAAGGAGCATACTTGCACAATTCAGGTTCATACCCTTTGCTTCAGTGTGAACCGTAGCAGGAATTGGAGGCCCAAGATTCAGTGAGCCCTTTTGGTCTAGACATGTACAAACATCCAGCAAGAAAAAGTCCATGCCTTGTATTTCATTAATTAATCACATAGCTACATCATTCCCATCCTTTGCACTGGATGGGAAAAGATCTCCTGGGTCATCATGTCTAGTTTTTGCTAGCAACCACATCATCTAATACATTTCAAAAACTATTCAGGCTCCATTTTAAAACAAATTCCACTTCCTGTCACCCCAACTTCTGCTAGTTAAGACTGCATGGCCTGCTTCTCAGTTGCAAAGCATAATAAAATATCAAGACTGCCACAAATTTGTCTTTTGTCTGAGAGCTCCAGAAGTCTAAATGCAGGTATAGATTACAAATCTTGGGGGGGGGGGGGGGGTTGGGTATTAATTATGGTACTGTAATATCCTCCCCCTGGACAGAAGGAAGAGTTACTGTTGTGGCAGAAGTATATGCTTGAAGTATGTTTTTACTCAAGAAATAATTCATCAAAGGCCACAGTTCTGATCTGTAGCATATTCCATGAAGTGCTTGAGTAATAACCAACATCTCCCAACCCATTATCCTCCTTTGATGTAAACTGATGAGGCTGAGCTAAAACTTCAGCCAGTTGTGCTGCAGTGCACTCGAAACAAAACTTTGATGAGTTGCTCCTTTCATGACTGCAGAATATAAATCTGAAATGGACTGTAAACCAAAAGCAGCCCAAAAGAGCTGTGTCCCAGCAGTGACATAGCTGGTTTGTGGTCCTGTTGTGGTGTCACTGCCCTAGGTGTTCCAGGGGCACACATAAAGCCCTTCCTTGGCACCTCTTCTGAGAAGCCCTGCAGTGATGTGGCACTCATAGTGGCTGGTTTTATCATTATATACTGGTCCTGTGGTCTTCATTATGTTATCTTTTTTTTGCTGGATGTTAAACTTAGAAAATGCAAACCATGCTGCCCATTTCAAGGCTTACTCTTGCTCTAAAAGCCATAATGCTGAGTGTGTGATATGTGTGACATGACTGGGTGCCATGGCAACAGACTGTGATATCATAAATGCCAGATGATGAATTAATCTCAGGGACACATCAGAAGAGCTGCGTTGTGCTACAGGAAATCCTTACTTCAGAACTGCTCTCCTCTACCAGCAAAGAAAATAGAGAAAATGAGGGAGCTCAGTGCTCCCTCCTTAGCTTGTTTGGTTGAGCAGATCCCTCTTCAGGTCATCTGCAGCTCCAGTGTGAGAGCATAAACATGTATCTCTGGAGTGCAAAAGTGCTTCTGTAGAGAACTTTTCAAGAGATTAGTTATTTGCCCTTCACAAGTGACTATGCAGACCTCTAGAAAGATGTCCTATACTTTCCTTGCCAACAGCAGTTATATCTTGTTTGGAAGAAGAAAAAGAGCTGCCTTATTGTAGTCTCTTGCTTCAATAGTTCTTTTAGTCTAGCAGCATTACTTGCATTATTCAAGTCTAGCAAAATGAAATCTGTTTCTACAGCATGGCTATGGCTAAAGGTTTTTTTGTTGTAAATACACTGATAATAATTAACTGTACTAGTGCCTGGTGTTACATTGTGGAAACTGTCATTCCAGGCATAGCCTGCAGTGTGATAGTCCCCATCAGCACAACAGAATGGTTTGCTTCAGTCCAAGAAGATACCACATCCTACTGGAATAAAACATACAAACAGTTTATATTGTTGAAACTTTAAAATACCCTATTAAAAAACAGTAATTGAACAATTTTGTTTTGCCTGTTTAACTTCTTCATGCCAGGCTTCTGAAGCATGAAATGATGTAAAACCACTATAATGCTTGAAAGCATACAGCAGAATCTCAAGTACAATGCAATTTTTTTTTTCTAGTAGGGCGCCCAAAAATATAATAATAATTGTGAAGAAAAAGTGTCAAAAAAAATGTGTTGGGTTTGTTGATTTTCCAATATTATTTTCATTTCCTGGATTCCAGAATAAAATTGAGGGTTTTTTTTAAATACTTCTTAGCTGAGCAACTTTGAAAATGTTGAACGGCTTAGTGGCCTCACTTCACAGGGCTAGAAATCTGAATTCACACTGAATGTAGGAAAAATGCCTCCACTACTCTCCCACTCTTGCCATCCCCATGAAGCTACCTGGAATTAAATGGATATGTACTGTGATGCATTTTACTGGCAATGTCTGTCATACTTTAGATCTCCAAGGTTCCAGCTGAGCAGCTTTCAGGGTTTCTCTTACCTCCATCATTTACCATCCACCTGTGCTCTCTTCTTCCTCCCTCATCTTCTTTCTCACAAAGGCTCCTACCTAGCTTGTATCCCTCCACCCCAGCACACACTCTTCGGCAGCCTGATGTTGCTCTCTCATCTCTCAGCTCCTACACTCCTGTCGGCCTCCCACATGTAGGGCACAAAATGTTGCTCGGACACTCAGCAAATGAGGAATAATCTAGGTGACGAGGAAAAGGCCAGTGGCTCTGTCACTATAAACACTGAAAGCAGAATGTGCCAAGACCCTTCCCACAGCATCAACCCTGACCTGTTGGTTGTTGTTGACCTCCTGGTGGCTGAGGAAAGATCACTCTCTCTTTTCCTAATTAAACCACAAAACTTCCTCACTCCTGTGCAAGTGGTGAGAAGGGTGCCACTGCCAGTTCATCTCTCCCCTCTCTGGGTAGACTCCAGACAATCACTCAGAGTAAGAACACCACTTTTCTTAACTACTGACCCAAGCCTTTCTAAAGTCGCAGTGCAATGAAACCACCACAATCCTGTTGAACACCAAGGGAAGCTGTTGTAAGACTTTCTCCTAGTGGGAGGAACAATTACTGGATACAGAGCCTGGACTTCACAATCCATCTGTTTAATTTATAGTGTGTCTCAACATGTACATCTCTGTCAACTCCAACGGCAAGGCGTAACTGTAATTTAGGAGCTCAGTCATTTGAAAGACCAATCAGGCAACCATGATCTATTCCCACCCAGCAGATGAGGACGTTGCTAAGGCAGTTTCTCAATTTAAGAATGATTTTATCTCCTTTTCTCTCTTTTCAGCCCTCTTTGCCAGCTGGCATCCCATTTTCTACTTTTCCACCGGGCATTGCTTCAGCTCAGCATGATCCTTTGGAGGGGGAGCAGTAGCCTATTTAGAGCTTAAAGCACATTGAGATTTACTGGCTGGAACCCCAGAGAACAACCTAGCAAGAGGCTGATGAGGGCACTTAGCCAGATCATCTCCAAAACACTATTGTTAAAAGAACCTGATATGCATGTTAAGTAAACATCAAATATGCAAACCCAGCACATGTAACATGCAGATAATAGCATAAGGTAATGGGCCCTATCCCCAAATTAATAGCACTCTCATAACCACAGGCAGTTCCAGTATTTTCTGTTCACTTTCAACGTCCTCTGAATGGTCATATCTATAATATAAAACTCCCACAGGCTCCAGCAGGATTAGGGTTTAGTGTTAAACCCCGGCTAAAACAAGGGGAAGAAATTTCTCTTGCACACAAACAGGCAAAAACTCTAGAATATATGTGATCCAGGAAGCGATTATATAAAGGCGTTGATAATTTCATTTGCATATAAAATAATAACAATAAGAACGGAAGCGAAATTATCCCACATATACAGAAACCCTGGGCGTTCAGGATTGGCTATTCATTATTCTCTTGTCATACAAAGCAATTCAGTCTGCAGCTGCATTTCTCTCTTACAAATCCAATTCAATCAAGAGAACCGAAACATCATTAGCAAACCCACTGATTTATCCACCAGTAAAGTGCTGATACAGGCTTCTATTCCTGCTGCTAATAAATTCTCAACATAGCAGTGTTTGCTCTCTCTAGGGATCTCCCATTATTCTAATGGCTAGAGGCTTCTAACTTTTCTGCTGGAATTTTGAAGCCTAAAAATCTATAATAGAAGGGTCCAAAGCCTGTGGGAGTCACAGGAAAGAAAGGGCACAGGCCCAGAACACGTACCTAGTCACTATAGAGATGTGGCTACATGGAACTGCAAGGTGAAGCAGCACCTGGCGCCTTAAAATCTGCTGTGATAAGACCTTTTTTTATTCCCTTTCTGAAATACAACGCTTGTCTCCTGTTTTGCTCATCTCTTCCTCTCCCTATTTCCCTCACCTTGCCTCCAGAGCCTTGCCTCCCTCTCTCTATCTTTCCTTGGCTCCTGCTTGGTTTCTTGCCTTAATTGCCAGCTTGCTGGGCTCGCTCACCTCTGCTCTGGCCTCTCTTCTCCTGCAGAAATGCAACAGCTCTGAAGACCAGTTCTGGATGTTGTCTCCTGTACCCCCCTGCACATCATCTGCCAGCAGGGTTCGAGGCGGTCACCTCTGAGCTCATCACAGCATCATCCTCTTGCTGCTTTCATATGCAGGAGCCCTTACACCCTATTTCAAGGCCTGGGCATGCACTTTGCATCCTGAATTTTCAAGGTGGGCTCCAAACAGGGAAGGCCCAAGGGATGTGAGAATTGCCGTTGTCTTTTGTGAATAATTTCCCAGGTTGCAGTTTCCATAACTTCTTTAACAGTCCTGGGTCATTTTGTGATGTTTGGTTTGTCTGTGGCCCATTCATCTTTTAAACACAAAGAAGTTATTTCCTTGAAATATTGCAGACCAGAATTAATGTTCTAGGCTATCTGGCAGCTAAGAAACACTTGAGTTTGGTCTGAATTTTATTTAAAGAAGAAAAAAGTACAAAAAGTAAAAATCAAAATCCACCTGTGACAGTAGCCCATGTTTAATACAGCTTTAATAAAAAGTTATATTAGATTCCTCTCTTGGAATGGTATTATTTTTCTACTTCTTGAATATGATACTCAAGATAACAAGAATCAGGCAAGAGTCTTAAAAAAAGAGATCATTATTTAAAACATACAGGCTCTCTAATCTATCTTATCTATGCTATAAATGAAAGATAAAATGATTACTAATATAAGATACTTGACACTTTATTTACTTTTTCATGTCTACTAATTGGAGAATGGATATATATGGATAACTAGTGTGTTCTGCTTTTTTATTTTTAATCATATGCTCCTGCATTTGTAAAAACTCAGTGTCTAGACTGAAAATAGGAGGAAAACGCTTATGTTTAGAATAGCTGTTTGGATTTTTTTTAAGAAAAATCCCACCATGTTTATTAGTCTAGGGAACAAAATGTTAAACTAATCTTTCAAAACCAAGTTTTAATATCAAACATTGTATCATTGTTATTTTTCAAGTTCCTCAGTTGCATTCATCCTGATCAGACTTTCCTAGAGTGATCTCACTCATCTGACCATGCTTTTTTATTCCTGAATGTCACATTTCTGGCAGGTCTAATGCATTTGGCTTTCTGTGAACTCAGATGGAGGTGACGTGTTTCCATGATGCCAGCAGACCTAAAGCCACATCTTCCTGCAGAAGATGGAGAGCTGATGGAGAATGTTGTGTCACAGAATCACAGAATCGTCTAGGTTGGAAAAGACCTCGAAGATCATCCAGTCCAACCACTAACCTAACACTGACCATTCCCAACTACACCATATCCCTCAGCGCTATGTCAACCCGACTCTTAAACACCTCCAGGGATGGGGACTCCACCACCTCCCTGGGCAACCCATTCCAACGCCCAACAACTGTGTCTTAGCCCCATTTCCATTATCTACCAGTGAAGAACCTGCAGGGTTGCACCAGCCGCCGTAGCTCCCACAGCCCAGGACACCCGTCCTCTGCAGCCTGTTTGCACTTTGCTGCCGCACTGTTGGGCACGCCAAGCAAGTTACACTGCTGCCAAGTTACTGAGTCATTCCCATCTTTTCTCCAACACATTACATTTTTTGCCACAAACCACGGCTCTGAGTATTGCCATTTGCCTGAACTGGACTGAGCGAAGCGTGAAGAGCAGTACAGAAGCAATAAAATATAGTGTATGTGTGAGAAGGGGGGGAACCCCAACACAAAACCCAAAGCAGCATTTTTAAATGGATATTGGTAGAAAACTAAAGCTGAATATCCTGTTATGAGAGAATTTAACTCAGCTTTATGATACTGTTTAAGTCTTAGGCACCATTCATGATTACACAGCAGAATTAAAACTTCTGTAATAAGTTACAAGCTTGTGCCTATTGACAGAAGTGAAAAAATGAGAACTAAAATGAAACCAGCTGGCTGTTACTCAGCCTCCACTGCCCAACTGGATCAGGAGAAGTGTTAAAATGAGTCCTGCCATTTTCCTTCCCAGCTCTTTGAGTTTGATTTTCAGTTTTCAAGAAAAGGCACCTGAGAATGTTCTTAAATGCTCTCCGTGCCTGCCATCAGAGTTTTCTACTTTGGAAAAAGAGAGAGCGCCTTGTCTCAAAATGTACTTTTGCCAGGAATTCTGTCCTGATTAGGCTGCCTTGGAGCACTTTCTTGGGTGCGTGCCATACTGAAGTTATTGGGTGGCAGCCATGTGTACAACACTCTTAAAGTCTATTCCCTTAATTTGCAACTCAACATAAAACTTAGGTTAAGTCTAATGATACCACTGGAGGGTGGGGCTAACATACATATGTATGCAATTATTTTCAGGATATTGCAATGAGTACATATACGCTCCCACAGAAGTTGCTCTGAAGTTGAATACTAATGTTCCTTGGGTATGCATTTTGCCCCTGTCTGGTTTCTTCATTTGCAAATTATTCCACATTCAAATATCCCCACTGGTACTAATGAAAATGTTGGATAATCCATACATTTGAGTCAGCTCTTCCTAAAGACACTAAGCTGGCCTCTCCAGCCCACACAATCCTACCCTGCAACAGGAATTTAGCAAAGTGCTTCAATAAATGCTTATATCCAAGCCTGTTAGACTGAACCCATAATCTCTGACCAAACTCACGTGTATTTTTGAGCCTAAATGTTTTAGAATGAGGCATGTGGAAGAGTGCCTTCACCAGCATCGTTTTATCATGACTCTCATAGCAGGAAGTAAGACTTTTCTCTCCTTCACATGGAGGAAGGGTTGTTAGCATTTCTCATCCACATTTCACAGATCCGTTGAGGAGGATGAAATGAGGTGGGCTGCAGATGGAAGAAAGTTCTACTGACTTGTATTTTTTCTGTATAACAGGCATCCATTTTCAGAGAGGTTAGTTTACTCTTTTGCTCATAAACTTTCTGCTCTCTATAATGCTTTACTGAGACCATCTACGCTCTTTCAGACCTCATATTATCTCCTACATGGTTCCTCACCAGGTGTGGGTTACCTACATGGCCTATAGAGAGAGAAGAGCACAGAAGCAAGTGTGTGCATCCAAAATAAAAACATCTACTACCATTCTCTTCCCTCTGGTCTCCCCCAGATGTGGAGGTCTCATGGAAACCCACAGAATATCCACACACAAAAGTGCAAAATACTGTGCTTAGGGTAAGGTCCCTCATGTAGAGCTAAGTGAAAGATGGTTCTTCAGTTGCCAGAGGTCCTAATCGAAACATGAATCCTTCATTTTCAATTATATCTTCTAATTTTTTTTGTACCTTTAAAATCACAGAGTGACATTGGTTATTCCACATGTGACTTGGGGATATGAAACAGAGATGAGCCTATCTTTTAACACTGAAGATGTATTTAGTACTCCGTAATTAACACCAAAATGATAATCACTAATTTTCAGATAAAATTAACTATGGTTCATTGGGAAAAATTATGCATTCTGTTGAATATATAATTATATCTATTCTAAAGCAATCACTGCTCATATTTACATATTGAGAAACGGTTGCTGGAAATACGACCTACTTCGTAATAAGAAACAGTTCTGATTTTGAAGAATATTTATTCCTTACACTGTCATACCAGAATGTGAAATTTCAGGAGTCGTATCTACATGCTGGCTAAGCTATGTCAAATTACTTCTCATTTTTTATCTTTTCTGGTCTCTCTTTTCCCCCAGACTACACAGGAGCAATGATCTGAACAATTTTGTTCAGCATTTTGCTGGATGAACTTTGCAAAGAGCTCTCTGCAGTGAGCACTAAGAAGGGGTTTTCGTAGCAGCAGCTGGAGTCTAAAGCGGATCAGCTTCACATAAAAGGCTCAAACGACATAGGAGAGCATGAGTCATTCCCCTTAATCTACACCAAGATGCTGAGTTCAAAACATGAAAAGGTCACCTCTTCTTTGCATGCAGATGACAGGATAAAGCGATCCAATTGTCACCTTATTTCTCTTTAACATTCATGGCCTCTGTAATGACACTTCGAACGGAAGATCACATGGGAGAGAAAAACCCCAGCATGCCTCAACTGTATGTGGAATCATAGAAGCTCAAGACAGAGAGGATGGATGAATCCTCTTGAAAAAGGCCACAGAGAACACTCACTACAAATATAACCAGATTATATCACTTCCGATTCCCTTAAATCTAGAATACTCTCATGTTAATATTCAAAAGGAGGTTGTTTTATGAGTCCCTGATTTTATAAGGTTTTGAAGATTTGCAGGATTTTTGCAATGTCAAGTGTAGGAGTGGCACCCTATACACTCACTCTAATCCTCTGGAAGTTGGCAGTGACTGCTACCCACTGGCACTGGCTGTGTGGTAGTCAGAAGAAGTAATATTTACGATTAACCATTAGCTTCACCGTTAGCAGAGGGAGCCATGGGAGGGGGGCTCAAATACAGCCAACAGGAGGAGACAGTGTGAGCTGAGAACTCACAGAAGCAGGTGTCCCACTAGAACATCTTTTTATTAAACTACTGTCTTTAATACAACTAAATGTTTAGTCAGAGCTAAAACATTAAGCAGAAACATACTGCCTTTGGTTCAGTTTTTAATTGGGAAGGTTTCTGTATCTAGAGGAATCTGTCTAGTTAGCCTGAGGAAAGACAGCAGGAGCAGAAAACAGAGACAAGCAAACAGGTAGCAGCAGCTATTGCCTCATTTCGTCCACAAAGAAAATAGGGATTCATTTCAGAGCTACACGTTCTCCACTCATGAAGTGGGGAAACAGAGGGAGCCTAGTAAATTAAACAAACAAGAAGAATTATATGCAACAAGCCTTCACTTCCTCTCAAAATTTGTTTCACCACTGATTGCTGGAAATGCTCGAGTTTGGTAAAATGCAGCATTTCAGACTGATACCATGCCCTCAGTTACAACAACTGATGAGACCCTCCCTTTCCATCTTACTTGATCCTTGACTGATTCTGAGACTGAAGTTAAATTTTCTTCTGCAAATTTGATGGCCTCTTCAAAACGTCTCCAGAGAAGAACACACTGCTCCAGACTAGGTTAGGAGACAGACCAAGTGTATTGCTACAGGGAGTGAAGGTGTTTCTTGAAATACCTGCTATCATCACACTAGTATTAGGGTAACACTACAAATAGAGAAATGTTTGCAGATTGTTACCCACGCTATAGAAAAGATTTCGAGCGTAGACAATGAGTGACATTAATCAATGCACAATTCTAATCTTCACCTTCTCTTGTATAATCAAATCTGTGATAGCACCAGGTTGTTTTATAATCCCTTGATGCCAAGATTGTCTGGATCAGTCTGGCTTCCAGCATAATTTACAGCAGGCCTTTATCCCTACCTTACGGCTACCAGCTATAGCACCAAGGAGCCATTCAGCTACTGAGACTCGCTGACATCTGCACACTGCAGTCTTTCTTCTTTCCGTTATGTATTAGATGAAAGAGTAAGCGCATGGACCAGAATCCAGCCATAAGCCTTTCACAACTAGGTAAGTACCCATTTCTTACAGACATCTTCTGTTCTAATGAAATCTGTTAGTTTGTACTCCTTGTAGAAATTCCAGCTAAGTGTTCCTGCCTTCTTGACCTCATTTGAGTATTGCAATACAATTTTGCTTAAGGAACCAAAGCTTCTGACATCAGCCCCGTCAACTTCTCTCTTTACTTGTCAGAGACTTGGTATCTCTGTGAGTAGAAATCCCCATTGACTGCTGAGCCATAACCAATATTTGGACAGCTGTTCTTTGCTTTACTTATTGGAGAGAAAAATGACCAACATTTCCGAGGATGACAGAAAGCTAATAAAGGACTGTGAGTCCCTCCTCTCACTGCATATGTGTTAACATGCACAACTCCTTCTGTGCTACCATGGGAATGTCTATCTCATACTTTGGTGCAAGTATGCAAACCCAGTCCAGACAGCACTGATCATGTTGACCCACTTCCCTTGAGCAACTAGTCCCATGGATTTCAATGATGCAAACTTAGCTGTAAATGCAAGCGCAGTCAGAATCAGGGACATATTTTTCAGCTGATCATAATATTAATCAAGCACTATGCTACAAGAGCTTCACAGAATATAAATATAACTAAAGAATTTATTTTAAAAAATAAAATGTATTTATACTCTCACCAGCCCATAGGCACATAGTGCTGCACACAGCGGGTTGCTCTTACCATTTGCCTTCAGTTCCCACCATATTTCAGTGCTATTTAGTGCCACTCTAGTTAAGGGTCATGAGCTATTTCCATAATTAATCTCATTTTTCAAAGGTGCATAGCTCATCTACTTTAATTCTCAGTGGAGAATGGAAGCAGCTTGCTAGTGATCAGCTTCGGTATGAATTTTTTCTTCAGAAAATGGCTTACTCAATCAATCCACTTAATTACCTCTTAAAGAAGACGCGTTTATTCCCTGATCCTGCAGTGCTTGCGTGGTGTTGGGCCTGTAGTCCTTACTGGAAAAACATCTATGTTCCTTAATCAGTGCAAAAGCCTCAGATGATTTTGGCCCGGGAGACTGGGATTTTTCTTTTAATGGAAAACAAACCACAGCTTTAACATTGCAACTTTATATGTGAGTGCAGACAGGCACTACTTTGGGAGCAGGGGCCTCAAATTGCAAAGTACAAATTTCCCTGAGAATTTGACTTTTGCCACTCCTTTGCCTTCGTGTTTTATTAATACATTCTTAAGCAATCGATCTCATTTAGAGGGGAATAATATGGTTACATCATTTAATAGATCGATTTGTTAATAATCATGGGAGATGATAAAATATATCCTTATACTTCACATAAATAACATAAAATTAGGATACATTGTGACAAAGGCAAAGGAAATGAATGCCAAGTAGCCAATTAATGTAAATCAGCACAATCTGATATTAGTCACAGTAGATGCATATATTCTGCCTAAAGAGCTGGCCTTTGCATCTGAAGCAAATTGCTCTGATGGTAAAAGTCCAGCTGAGAAAAGCAACTAAAACGAGAGAGCCGATTTTGCCATTCTTTTCTATACCCGTCGTCTGCATCTGTGAAGGCTTACTCCTGTGTGACACAAATATTCTTGCCTCCAACCTGTCGAGCTATGAGGGATTTTACTGATAAGCTCCTACTGGAGGAGCCAAGCATACACCCCCAAACTACCCAGTCTGTTGCTTAGGGGTCCCCTCCACTGGTTTTCCCAGAAGCTAAGATACATTTCTCACAGTGTTTAAAGAAATGAGAAAGTCTCCGCAAGCGGAGTCACGCAAGGTCGTGTGGCTGGAACATCCTCCAAGTGGCAGCTATCGCGGTGCTGCGTAAAGCTGTAAAGCAGCGTTCAGGGGTTCAGGAGGGGCTGCGAAAGCAGGATGCACATCGTCCAGCACGAACACAGCTGTTAACGAAGTCACAGCCTGTTTGGGCACGCAGGGCCCTTGCCATCGCCACAGCGAAATGTGAAGGTGCAGGCACCTCAGATTCACAGAATCATCTCGGTGGGAAAAGACCTTGAAGATCATCCAGTCCAACCATTAACCTAACACTGACCATTCCCAACTACACCATATCCCTCAGCGCTATGTCAACCCGACTCTTAAACACCTCCAGGGATGGGGACTCCACCACCTCCCTGGGCAACCCATTCCAACGCCTAACAACCCCTTCTGGAAAGGTCAAGGGTGCCCTTCGCCCCGTTTCCCAGGGAAGCGCCTGCGGCGAGAGGGGCAGAGTGGTCCTGCCCGGCCCCGGGGGGCTCCTCCCTGGAAATGCCCCAGGACGGATGATAAAACTCGGGAGGGAAAGGGGGGCCGCCACGAGCAGGCGATCACCGGCTTCGGGGCCGCTCCGCCGCCAGAGCCCGGGCGGGGAGCGACGGCGGGCGAGGGCAGGCGGGCGCGGCTGCCCGCCCGGCGCCGCGGGGGGTGCCCCCGCCAGGCCGCGGGGCGGCGCTCCGCCACCCCTGCCCCGGGCCGGGCCAGGCCGCGGCGGGCCGAGCCGAGCGCCCCTCGGGCGGCGCTGGCGGGCGGGGCCATCCCCGCCCCTCTCGCCGCGCCGCAGCCGCCGGAGGCGAGCGGAGCCCGCCAGTGTGCGAGCTGCAGCCGCTGCCCGCCGCCGCGCCTCCCGCCCAGCCCGGCCCGGCCCAGCCCAGCGAGGCACGGCAGAGCTAGCCCCTGCCCCGCTCCCCCCGCGCCGCCCGGGCGACGAGAGCCAGCCATGGGTAAGCGAGCCGGGAGCTGCGGGGGGGTGGGAGCGGGGGCAGGTGCGGGGCAGCCCCGGGGGTCGCCGCGGCCCCGGCCCGGCCTCTTCCCGCGCGGCGGGGCGAGGGGCAGCAGCCGCCTGTTGAGCGCCCCGGCGGAGCGGGCCGGGCGCGGCCGCCCCGCTGCCCCTCTCGTCCCGCTGGGGCCGGGCCGCCGCCGCAGAAACTCGGCGGGAGCGCGGGGGGCTCCTGGCCGGCGGGGCGAGCCGGCGGGCAACGGGAGCTCGCCAGCTGCAGAGCGCTCCCTTCCTTTAAAAATAAATTATTATCATTATTAATCGGTAGCAATAGCGCTAGAGAGTCTTGGAGCTGTAGTTTCTTGGAGGCGGCTGCACGCAGCCGGCCCGGAGCGCGTCTCCTCGCCCGGTCCCGCCGAAGCTGGGAGGCGGTGGGGTCGGGGGGCTGCGCCGGGGGCCGGGGCGGCCGCGTGTCTCCCCGCGGGGCCCGGGGCCGCCGTCCGGCGCTGGGCAGCGACTTGGGCTGGCCCGGTTTACCCCGAGCGGGGGGTCCCGCTCAGCCCCTCCGGTCCCGACGCTGGACCTCTTGGGGTGCGGTTCAGATTCTGCCCGGGGGTAAAAGCGTGGCTCGAGAGAGGATGAGTAACCTCGGGGGACAGGGAGGAGAGGGGACGTGCCTGCTGGAGGTGGGAAGCGTCGAGTGCGCGGTGCGCCAGGCACGGTGCGCCGGGGCGGGCGTCTTAGGGAGCCCTGCGGGCCGTCGGGGTAAGGGGGGCGTGAGCTCTTCCCTCCGGTAGCTCGGGGCTGGCGCGGTGGAGGGAACGGGGCGTCGATGGCAAGCGGCGGCTTCTGTTCCCGAGCTGCCGGGGAGGGCAGCGCCCGCCTGAGGGTGTTTGCCGGAGCGAAGCGGGGCTCTGGCCTGGGAAGGGTGCGTCGTGCACATGGGTCACTTGGGACTCAACACACACGTTCCGCGTCCGCATCCTTTTAGCGTGGGCCTTTTAGCATGGGGCTGCTTCCTGCCAGCTTGTCTTTTTAACTACGATAGACCCAAATGAATTAAGCAGTAATGAAAGTTACAAGGTTTGGAAAAAAGAAAGAAAAAAAAAAAAAGAAAAATACAGCCGGATCTTTGGTCCAGTTTGCCAGTGGCGTATTATTGCTAAAGGTTGCAGCTGCTAAAGCAGAGCTATCAGTGCATGTGCGTGCCCGTGTGGTAAGATGCACATACTGATGCTGGCACTGTCTCTGCCTTTAATTAAGAAGGAGGAAAAAAAACCCAAACCCAACGAATTAATTACTCAGCCAAAGCCAAAGGAAGCTGACAGAATTCCTGTGGTTGCTACTTTGTTAAATTAGTTCGCATCACCTAATTCCTTAATTTCTAAACTGGTTTGTTGCCTAGCTTAGTGAAGATCAGACTCCTGTAGTCTTACGGTCTTTTTACTAAGCTTTTTTGAAGTTTCCAACACCCCTTTCAATGCGCGTTAAAGTATGGATTCCTTCTGCCTCTACAGCTCTGGAGGCTGAAACCAGCAAACCAGCTGTATGACCGGCACCACTTTTTGTGTGCGTGTTCTGATACGTACTTTTTAGACTATGCTTTCCTTATGTGAACTTTTGATATTAAATGAAACTGTAAAGTTGACCGCCTCTCCCATGTCTATATCTTAGTATCCTCATCTTAACATACACTTTTACTTTTTTGCCATGGATTGATGATGTCAAATCTCTGAGATGGAAGAGGGAAAGAGAGAAAGGAATGTTTTCAAGCATCTTAGTAAGAGAAGTGTATTCCTTGTATTGCAACATCTTCTTTTGGTGGGATAAAATATATTAGATGACACGTGTAAAATTGTTCTTAAGTGTCTTTGCTGCTAAGTCTGTGAAATTGATTTTCTTCGGTAAATTAAGTTGCTAGGGGTTTGAAATCAAAAAAGTTTTTTGAAATCTTTGAGGGTGATTCATCTTGAGGAGAAGCAAATCTTTATTTTAGTCCTAAATTCTTACAAAAACACTGAAGTTAGTCTCACGAGTTTTGGGTCTGTAACACTGTGTGAAATGTGTGTTTTATGTCTGTGTAGAATGTCTTGTCATTGGGAAAAGGGGAGTGGAGAGAAGACAATGTTTTCTTGAACGTTTTTCCAATAACGATGATAAAAGCACAAAACTCCAAGGTCTGTTGACTTCTTTGCTTAGAAATGTTGGTGGATGATCAAGCTGTGTGTGACTGGGTAATGACCGTGTGGTCAGTCAGGAGAAGGGGCTTCTAGCACAAATTTCAGACTAAATACTTCAAAATGAAGTCACAAAAAGAAGCCTTTGTCAGCTGGGGATCCAGTCCCTCATGAATACGACGTTTTGTTTATGCCATTGCATAACTGCTGCCTTGGCATTAGGTAGGCTGAGGCTGATGTGACCATCAAACCAGGGCTTGTTTGGAGCCCTGGTGCTGTATTGAGCTTCCAGATCCAATGGCAAGGATATATTTGACTGGTTCTCATTAGGACCATTTGAATTGTCCTTGCCTGCACAAAACATTTGTGTAGGACTGGCTTGCTGAGATGATTGTTTTTTCTTTTTTGCTTTTCGGAGGCGCTGAGAGCCCACCACGGCGATTGATGTTCATTGGGCTTTTGGCTCGCTCAGCACCTCTGAAAGTCAGACTCATTGTGTCCAACACCAGTTAGGGTTTGCCTCGGCTGGAGTGTCGTCAGTAATAACCAGTGCAGTGCTTCGTGCCCACCTGTTGGCATGTTACATCGTGGCACACACATGCCCAAATGTAGTGTCTCATCTCGGAGGTGAGGATGGGGGTTGTTATTTTACAAAATGAACAAAAAATGCAAAAGGTTTTTGTTCCTAAAAGTTTAAGAAGCATGATACAGTGTCATTTCTTGGGAACTGTGTGTTTTCATAATTCTATATCTTTTCTTCTTCGTAATTCCTAAACTGTTGCTTTCAAATAAGTATTTGGAGCAGAGTGGGTGCATGTATTGTGTTTTGGTTGGTCTTTTAAAAAAAAGAGATACTGAGGAGAACACTGTGTGCAAACAAGAAATGAAATGATGCCTGTCTTTATTATGTGGGTTTGCATCCCTTCTGCCTTCCGTCCCTGTGCAGTCCCTGCTGCCTTGCAGTCTGCAAACCCAGGAGTTTCCAGAGGCATCATGCTGTGCCATGCTAGGGCTATCCTCTGTCCTTCATGCTTTCTGCAGCACATCCAGTTCCCCCAGCAGTACTTGCTCCTGCATCCCAGAGCAAGTCATCCCTTCCTCACAGGCAGTAACCTCCAGAGTTCCACCTTAGGGTCTTCTACCACTCATAGAAATGGTCCTCGCTTTTCTGTGAAACGCGTCCAAAGTAGGTTCAAATATTCCCTAAACCAGGCTTTCTTCTTAGAAACAGCTGGGGGCAAATCCTGAAAGAGAATCATTCCTCTTTCTTTCTATTCAGCTATACACTTTGTTCAGGCAGGAGCTGAAGTCTTTTGTGTGTCACAGTAATAGTAAAATCTGATTAGTATCAGTCATTAAGGGTGGCTGGATTTCAATTGCCAAGTGGTGTAGTCCATATTCTGTTAATTCTTGCACCTCTTAAGTATATTTAACCTTGTTCCTATGGAAAAAAAACAACCAAAAACAACCAAACAACACCTTAGTATTAAGTTTATCTTCTCTTAAAACCTGTGAAATATAAAATTTTATACTGTTGCCCTTCCTCTACCTCCACAACACCTGCTTAGGCCATTAAAAAGTACTTAATTTTGCCTTCTCAGTCTAATCTTTCTTGTCTGAGAAGGAGGCGGAGGAGAAAATGTTGTGCATTTCAGATATTTCCCAGTATCCTAAATAGTTTGTGTTTTTACCATGTTTACAGATCCTTCCCTCTTGCTCTTTCTAAATGTGTGGTTCAGTAGTATAGGAAATCTGTCCCGTTTGTGAATTATGATATGTCTGATAGATCTTGAAATGTTACATTTCAGGAAAACGTACTGGATTATAGATTACATCCCTGGGAGGGCTGAACTGTGACAGTGCCTGATTATCTGTCTTTTTCAGAGTCTGTCTAGAATTTCTTAAACCAATTGAAGTCTGCAGTTCACTTCCAATGTTTAAAGGACTTTTACTGTTTTTCTCAAGCCAGGTATCTTTTTTCCAAGTTTGCTTCCATCTGTTATTCCAGCAGTCATCATATTGCAAGCATAATTTTTTTAATACAATGTTTTTTCTATAGCCTTTGTTTTTCAGGATTGATGCTATCTGATCATAGAGTGGTTTGGGTTGGAAGGGACCTTTAAAGTTCATCTAGTCTACCCCCCTGCCATGGGCAGAGACACCTTTTCACTTGCTCAAAGCCCTGTCCAGCTTGACCTTGAACACTTCCAGGGATGGAGCATCCAGGATTTGGGGAATCTGCAACTTCGGAGCAATATTTAGTAATATCCTGTCATTACTCTAAAAACATCCATTTCAGAGTAAGGTTAAAATAGATTGAAAATAAATCCAGTGAAGCCTTCTTCTTGGTATCTTTTTTTATTTCTCGTGCAGCAGCATCATGTTGTCCCTGAGTGGGTGTGCATTCTTGTGGCCAGGATTTTGTTTTCCCTGAGATAGACAGCTGGTGCAGCCAGATGTAGAATCACTGCACGTATTGTACTTCCACTGATGGAATTTGGATATAAATGCGTTGTTATCTTTCTAGAAGTACAAGAGCATTGTATTCAGTGAAATTTCACTGGGGTAAAGCATTTGCAGAAGGAGCTGCTGTGGGTTGTTATATTACCACACTCCCCATGATGGCTGTTCTTCCCACTGAAACTCCTGGATTTCTCTTCTTTTTCATCTCCCCCATGTGCAACCCAGCTGTGTGTCCCCTTCACCCCTCCTCAGGCACGCACACACCTGGTCCCTGTAAATGTGTCCGCTGCACCTCACCTTGCTTCTCTGTGCAGCTCCTCAGACCAAGACTTCTCAGGAAGCTACCTTCCCACCAGTTGCTCAGGTCTGCTGACAAAAAATTTCATCCGTTCCTGGCACCGCAGTGTTAATGCTGCCAAGGTTGTCTGTATTTGTTTATAGTGTACTTTTAACATAGGTGCTTTTTAGGTGCTTTTTATCCTGAGGTGTGGGGTTAAGGCTCACTCCTGATGGAGCGCGCAGCATCTTGCTGGGGTGCCAGTCTGGTGGGGTGTGTGACAGCATGTTTGGGGGATCATTCTCCAGGTTTTGCTCGAGTATGCTTGTGGCCAGATTGGTTTGAGCTGTCCGGAGAAACAAGAATCCTTTCTGTTCTTCTGGCTGGTTCCTTAAAATCTGTTTGGGTACAAGTGCCTCCGGGTTTGAGCTGTGGTGAGCAAATGTAAGAAAAGAAAGTCTCCATGTGGGACATCAAAGATGGTTGTATTAAAATAATGGGTCTCAGCTGAGCCTGTAAGACTGTACAGATGCAGAAGCCTGCGGTGGGAGGATTACTGGGTCAGTACTCACAATGGGCAGAGAATGAAACAGAGCCATGGTGGCTCTTGTCTGTCACATCCATCTTGTAAGGTGGCTTCTTCCAGGTTGTATGCAATGTAGCCTGTGGCCTGGAGGAAGCGAACTCATCATGACAGTACCAGGGGAGGAAACCATGTTTCCTGATCCTCTCCCAACTTTTCTTCTGCCGGCAAGAGTGAACCTCTGACAGCTGGGGTGCCAGGATGGCTGTGCCTTTCAAAATTACTTGTCACCCCTCCCCTGTAAACACAGAGAACAACAGTGGAGGAGATTTCACTATTCAGTGTAACAAACAGATAGCATCGTATGTACCACTTAGTCCTCAGCTGTTTGTTACTTTCTATTGCTGCTCTGTCTTGGTGCTTTGGCAGTCTCCCTCTCCATAATTATTTGTCTCTTGGGTTTTAGGCTCAAAAGCTTGCATGTGGAACTGTGGCTTGGGAAACATTTACAAGCAACACAAAGAACTGTGAGAATTCAAGATCTTTTGTTCTCCCTGGTTTTGGAGCTGTTCAACTAGCAGCAGTTTCAAAATGTGAATGGAGCTTATGTTTCATTAATAGAAAGATGTGCCTGATGCAGAGCTATCGTGTGGTACAAATCTCAGTGCTTTCCTGTTGTGTCAGTTTTGCCCGTGTGTTTTATGCTTTGATACTTGAGTGCATGTGACACTTGAAATTTTAGCCTGAAGTTAAATGTACAGAAAATGACTTTCAGGAATGTGTACTTAGTGTTTGAGGGTTGGGGTTTTTTTGCCTGGGGGGAAGAATGTTGAAAAGGACTGTGGTTCAGAGATAGCTGGGACCTGGGTCATAAAGAAGACGTGACTTCTTGGAAGTTATGAACAGATTTGGAGTATCCAGTGTAAGATACGGCCTTCATAATTTGTGAGGGTTTTTTTAACTGTTTTGTTAAGAGCATAGAGCAATCATTGCATATTTCACCCTAAAACTCTGCCTTTGTATACATTCCTTCAATGCCAATGAAAATATAAGAACTGCCCCAGTCTAAACCATACATAAATTGGAGAGTGGAATTGCACTGAAGGCAAACAAGGCAAAACTTGCTCAGTTAGTGGCTCAGGAGTAAGGAGGCAGCTGGCTTGCCTTCCAGGTGCTGGTTTGTGGACTGGCAGGCAGAAAGGACACCTTGTGTTAACAACACAGCTGATCTGAAGATCCAAAAAAACAGAGTAAGTGGTGGGAGTCCAGCCAGGGAAGGATTACGTTTTGAGTAGTGTGCTGGTTTTCTTAATATTGGAAACACACATTTGGGTTTATTGGTGGTTTTGCTGAGCTGGAGCTGTGGAGCCTGCCGCTGATGGCTAACCGAGGAGGAATCTGACTCCCTTATGCTGCCAGGAAAGCACGGCTAACTGGGGCTCTCTGATGTCTGGTTTTCACTTTACCTCCTGGTTTACATTTTTGTTGGCTTGCATGCTAGAAAATTCATTGAGGATTTTCCATCCTAATGCTGAGTGTGCATCACTGAAGCTGCTCAGTGAAGGTGAGTGTTGGTTGCCTGCAGTCTCCTGCCTGCACCCTTTGTGAGGGCAGCTCCTGTTGCATCTTGAGTATCTCTTCAAGAGATATTTCCCACTAATTTTTTTTTAAACTCTGAGTTTATTGTTTTGCTTTCTGATGGGACACAAGTGTTTAATGACATAAGAGAGTGCTTTCATCAACTTAAGATATCTTTTTAAAGCTTCTGAAGTTCTAGACTCTGGGAATCTGTCAGGATTTGCTGGAATGAAGTCCTGGGCATGCACCATGCTGGCAAATGCCATGCAAGTCTGAATTAGTGCAGAGCTCTGGCTGGATCTTCCGTGCTTTTTCCTAACTTCTCTACTAAAGTAATTTTCTATTTCATTGTGTTTTCTGTGTCTTGGTTTGGGGATTTTTTTTTTAAGGAATAACTTGTGGAAGGTTTTAAATGACTGCTATTTGTGTGTAAACTTATGCTTTTGTTACCAGAACCATGTTGACATAAATGCCATGTACTTCCCCAAGCAAAAGTATAAAATGAGTTGTTTATATTTATTAGGTACACAGCTGAAAATAAGTTTGCCACGTGGAACTTCCCTTGTGGGAAATTAAATGCTTTTCTTGAGCTGCTCAGGCTTTTATTACAAAAAAAAAAAAAAGTCAGGAGGAGAGAGAGATGACTAGTGGGAGTATGTGGAGCTGAGAACTTTCAGTGCAAGCACAGGGATCTGCTCCAGCGCATCTGCCAGAGAGCCCACGACTTGCAAGGTGTAATGAACAATAACACTTTGTGCAACATCTGCTTAGGCTCTGGGATGGGCGCTGGTACAAAAGCCTTGAAATCTCTGAGATATTTGTCATACCATGTCAAGGGAATGTAACAGAACCTAGCGCATCATCTGTTATTGCCTGCTCCCCAGCCAGTGAAATTATTAGTTTCTAGAGCTGGTAACTCTTTCATTGAGCTAGAGTCTTATGTAAGCAAATACAAGGAATGCAGTTCAGAGGGGGCTTTGCTATATGTGACCAATGTAGCCCGTGTTAGTAGTTATTTCCCTCATACAGTGTCTACCTTCACTTCATAGACATTTCTCCCATTCTGTGCTGAAATTAAAGTGGCAATTTCTCATGCTTGATAATTGTCTGATGAAAATCTCCCATTTCAGATAATGTCTGGAAACTTAAAGAAATAATGACATGGAATGAAAAATAGCCAGTTAAGTAATTTTGCTTTTTATAGCCTGTAATTTCTAGTCACTCCCTTTAAATTATTTTTAAACAGTTTGAAAATACCTGTTTTTCTCCTCAAACTTGAGATGTGAGAAGCATATAATAGGTACTTAATCTTTAACCTTCTCCCGAAATTCTTTGAGGTTTTTCATGTTATCTGCCACCAATATGCTTGCAACATCATCTTTGAGAAGTTGTTGTAATCTACCACATATTAAATTCCTCTTATTCCTCAGTGGAAACTTCAGGGAGACCAAAAAGAAGCAGGCAGAAAAGAAGCAGGAAGAAGTAAAAAACTCCTTGAAAACACTAATTTAAAGTAGCCATGGTAGACTGAAGGTAAGTATTTGAGGAGTGGGTGGAACTGAAGCAAACCACAAATGAGGTAGCAGCATGAATCAAGACTCAGATGATTTTTAGCCTGAAACATTCTGCAGATTTCATGAAAATGATTTAATTTTCCTCTAAAATTTTCTTTCTGGATTTTCCTCGGTTTCCCATGACTGTCACCATAAAAACGGCTGAATGTTTTCCCCGTTACAGTCAGCTCCCCAGCCCACCCCAGCATGGTTTAGGCTCTTTTCATCATCCTCACAGAGAGGGAGTGCTGGACTTCATGGTCGAACCTCGTCCTTCCCTCCCTCTAGGCTGTTTTCCATTAGGTTCTGTGGGCAGGGGATGTGTGGGTAGATAGTTCCTTATCCCCTTATTCCTGTAGGCATTTGATCCTCCATTGAAGGCTTCCTCCCTGCAGTGCTGGCCAAGAGCGCTTGCTGGTTTTGCACACGTGTGAATCACGCGTGATGGATGAGCATGGTTGTGACATCATCCAAAGGTGCACTGGGCACATGCAGGTGTGTTTTCCATAGATGATGTCTGTGACAGCTGCTAGATTTTATCTATTTCAAAGTAAGTGATGTGCTTCTGTAGAGGTAGAATACAGTGAGGACATGTGGAGAAACAACTTTAAAAAGCCCCAGAAAGTCAGAAGACACTCTCTTAAGGCAAAATTAAGTGCTTTACTAGAGGGAAGTTGGAGGCTTGGCTTTCTGTTTCCACAGTGACAGAAGGGCATGGCATGCCACATGTGGAATATTAAATGTTGTTGCCAAGGCTAATGGGAATGTCCCAGCTGCTGTTAAAACCTGATGTATAAATGGGTTAGTTACTGCACATGGAATCTTTTTTCTGTTCTTATAAGAACATAGAAAGAAAAAATTCAGGAGAATACCAGTGTAGTTACAGTCAGCACTGTCTATTTCTCCCACTTACAAAATGTGTGTAGATGATGAAACTATTTTGTTTCATGCTTGAATAGTTGATCTTAGATACCACTGCTATTTTTTGTATGTAGAGGTACTTGCCAAATTGGTCAGTATGCTGGCTGTAGGATGGCAGTCTACTTTCTGGAAGTTCACCTACCCTCTTAGAAAGAATTCTACTCGGCTGGGCTAGAGAATTGGGAATATTGCGTGTTTGCAACACAGTTGTTAAGAGTTTAACTGAGGGATGAGAATGGAAACAATACCCGAGTTTCTGTTAAAAAAAGCAAAGAAACAAAAGAAATCCTACCAGCTACTTGGAAAGGTAGTAGCTCTGTTCATTAGTTCTTCCTCTGGCATGCTACATGGGTCCCTATGCAGGACTCCTGAGGAAAGTCTGATATGGACTTTACATAAGAAGATACAGAAGGGAAGAAGCAGTTATCCAGCCAAAACATGAGTTTCCAATGCATTCCTTCCACTTCGCCATGGTATAAGGCAGGTTTATGGATTCAAAAAATGCCATCATGCTTCTTTAAGTTCTCATCTACTATAATCTTTCTTAAAATAATTGCTCTTTAACCCTTTGGTTTTTAGGGAAGAGGATGGTAAGGTTAGTAGGAGGGAAGCATGCCTCTTTCCTTCCATACGCCTTTGTGAGTGTGACTGCTGTGCCCACTTCCCACATGGTCAGTAATCTGTCTTCTTCTGCATGTGTGAAACGTCCCTTATGTTAGCTCCTTTACCTTGTAAATAAAGTAAGTGTTTTCTATTGCCTTACTCAGAAAATATGTCAGGCTTTTTCGCTGCATATGCTTCATTGCTCCAACACTTGTGCTTTGCATTTGCATCTGGTTATTAGACCTCTATGGAGAGAGATGTATTCTCTGTATCCAAGTTTAAACACAGGAGAGAAACCATAGAATCCTAGGATGGTTTCATTTGGAAGGGACCTTAAAGATCATCTAGTTCCAACTCCCCTGCCATGGACAGGGACACCTTCAACCAGACCAGGTTGTTCAGAGCCCTCTTCAACCCAGCCTTGAACATTTCCAGGGAGGGGGCATCCACAACTTCTCCGGACAACCTGTTTCAATGTCTATCACCCTCACAGTAAATAATTTCTCCCTTTTATCTAATCTAAATCTACCCTCCTTCAATATAAAACCATCACCCCTTGTCCTATCGCTATACTCCCTGATAAAGAGTCCCTCCCCATCTTTCCTGTAGGCCCCCTTTATGTGCTGGGAGGCTGCTATAAGGTCTCCCCAGAGCCTCCTCTTCTCCAGGCTGAACAACCCCAGCTCTCTCAGCCTGTACTCACAGGAGAGGTGCTCCAGACCCCTGATCATCCTTGTGTCCTCCTCTGGACTTGCTCAAGCAGGTCCATATCTTTCTTGTGTTGGGGGCCCCAGAGCTGGACACAATGGTCTGGATGGGGTCTCAGGAAAGCAGAGTAGAGGGGGCAAATCACCTCCCTCGACCTGCTGGCCATGCTTCTCTTGATGCAGCCCAGGACACGGTTGGCTTTCTGGGTTGTGAGTGCACATGGCTGGGTCATAGTCAGTTTTCCTTCCACCAGTACCCCAAGTCCTTCTCCGCAGGGGTGCTCTGAATCCACTCATTGCCCAGCCTGCATCTGTGCTTGGGATTGCGTCAGCCCATGTGCAGGACTTTGCACTTGATGTTGTTGAACTTGAATTTATTTGCCATTTTAATAGTATTTTCTTGTGTCAGGCTAAGTCACTGACATTACAGCAGTATCCCAAAACTGAATTGGGCCTGAGCTGCTTTGTGCGATCCCAGAGACATTCAGATTTTTGCTCTTGGGCACTCGGATGACTTCCACAGTCACAAGTGGACTTACGGCAGGAGCCTTTGCTCTGTGATGACAGGTATGGCTGGAGCTGTGACGCTTAAAGCCTTCAGGTTTGACAGCTGCTGCGTGCCTCACTTTGTCCTGAAGGGGACAGCTGGAAAGAGCACCCTGGTGACAGCCTGCATCCCAGGCCTCCCACAGCACTCAGGATGTATCATGCCAGTGCTTCCTGCTAGGATATACTGGCAATTAATTTAAAATCTTTCCCCTAGGTCATCGTGGCTTTTAAGGAGCTTTTGCACTTATTATCTCAGAAACTGTCTTTATTCCTTGAGGATGACCTGCCAAGACAGCTGTGTTTCTCTTGAGCACTGAAGTTAATGATACAAAATAATGAATCTTGAGAGGAGGAGAGCAGGGTTACAGCTGCTCTTAGCTGCCAGTGTCCCTTGAGTGGGAGACCAGCACGACTGGGGGCTTTTGTGCCTGCAGGGACAAAGTATAAGGCATGGCTTGGGCATGTGCGATCCTTTCTGCAAGGGGTTTTTGAGAATGGTGCTTCTGTGGCCTTTCTGGGATTAGTGTGTAACTAGGCAAGCTTTCTTTTTTTTCTTTCCCCCCTACTTGTGTCTGTCTTTTTTATGGTTTTTGTTTGTTTTGTTGTTGTTTATGGAATGCAGTGGATGCAACAGAAAAGCCTTTTTGCAGATGTGAAAGTAGTATTGCGTAAAAGGGTCCTTCTTGTGTTTGTGTATACTGCTGACATACACTAGCATGCAGACTTCTTCATTTCCAGCTTTGCTTGGGAGCTGTCTCCTGTCTCTTGTCATGAAGCTGTGGGTGGGCTTACATGTAGCATGCATGGCAGGAGTTTGGACAAGGAAATGCCTTCCAAAAGGTTAGCGACAGCAGATGCGCCCTTGTGGAGGCACATAGAAGAGACAGGGCAGCAGTGCCAGCAAACTTCACCACTGTCTTTTTGTTTTCTCATAGCTATGGCGACCCTGGATGTGAGACCAGGAATGTATGCACTGGAGATACTTGAAGGAAATGTGCAGCACTACATACTGATTAATTCAGGTCATGATACTCATAGGATGAGCACAGCAGCTTACTGCTTCGCAAGTGGTTGCTGCAGTTCTGATGTCAACCCTTTGGCTTATGCGAAGAAAAAAATCTGCGTAATAATTAAAATGAATGTGAACTGCTTTAGAGGAGCCTAGTTTGAATTAGGGCATAGTTATTAACTCTAGAAGTATCTGGCTTTGTTAACTCCGTTCCTTTCCTTCCATGTTGTTCATTCCCCTGCCACTCCACCAGCTCAGTAATGTCTGCTGGGGTAGTAGCTGTTTAGATAAGACCCCTCATCTCTGTAGAGAAAAAAAGGGCTTGGCTACCACATACCGTAAGCCTTGGTGGGACTCTGTCAGGGGTGTGGTGCCTACTGCAGAGCTTGCTGATGGCTGACAGGGTCTCGCATTAAACCATCTCCAGAAAGCCAGGACTATGGCAGCAGAAGATGGAGAGCGAGAAGGTAACTTTATTGCATGCATAACTGTACTGAATGCTGTTCTTCTTGTGGGCATCTGAAATACATTAACAAAATCAAACTGCTTGGGGTTACTGCATTAAATCCAAGTCCATTGGGCTTTAAGAGCGTTGCCTTTTGTATGCATGTGTGGGAAATTCAGGAAAAAGCAAGAGTACAACAGAGTTTTAATCTCAAAGCATGGAAGTTCTGTCTGTTTGAGGGCTCAGAGTCCCTTGTTTGTGGTTTTCTTTCACATGAGCTAGATGATGTGCCTGTTTTTCCTTCCTATGTAGATGAAAAGATTTAAAAGAGTATCTTCAAGCCCTCTTTGTGAGGACAGTAAACTGTGAACATGAGTTTTCATGCAAAAAAATGCAGTAAAGTGTTTTGGGGTTTTTTTGAAAAGAAGCTTTTTGCATCAGGTTATCTTGTCATAAGGTCACAACTGTGGAGCACTAGTTTCAAAGTCTCCTGTGTTGCAGCCATGCTACTGGTTTTCCAAGGCATTTTTCAGACAGGATCCCCTGGGAGCTGCTGAAATGGTTTCCCAGATTCTTCTCTGGTATGGTGCCTGGGTGCCCTGATGCTCCTGCTTCCTGCTGTGAAGTGGTGTGATAAGGCCCTCCACGTCTGTGACCTCTGGTGATGGAGTGAATATTAGCTTTTTTTGCTGTTGTTTGTTTTTGCAGTGTTCAAGAAGTTGACATTGGCAGAAGAACAAAAAAGAGTAGGATTTTTTTTTTTTTTTTAATCCAGACTAGAAGGATACTTAAACTAGAAAGGCCTTTCTCAAGAAATTGAAACTACTTTTGTGGAAAAAATTTTTGAAATGTACATTGTGGTATGCTGCTTTTTTTTTTTTTTTCCTCCGAGAGAATTGTCTCTGCTGTGAAATGAAACCAGCCCTTAGTTTGAAGGCTTGTATTGGACTTCCCCTTAACTTGGGAGCGATCAGCAAGAGAAAGCAAATGTATGAGTTGTACAGAGAGGCTGTGTTTTAGGCTGTGCTGATTTTTCCCTGTTTGTTCCTCTGAAGTTCTAATTTGCCTTTGGAAAGCCAAAGAAGTTAGAGGTCACTAAACAGAATTTTCTTTGCTCCTTTAAAATGATTAAGCATTGATAATCTCTAAATGTGACAGTCCCTTCTCCCTAAGAATCACATTTTTGCAAGGTATCATTAACGTCCACTAACCGTAAGATGTCCCATGTTCTTTAGAGCGGGTCTCTCTGCTGTCTCCTTACATTCTATGCAGGAGGTGGATCAGCATCCTTCAGAGAGCTGCAAGTGTCTAGTTCTTAAGTACCACAAAATCCTTGCCCTTGGTTCTTGCTCCTATCCAGCCATTGTCTTGTAGTCCTTGAATGCTGAAAAAAATCACAAGACCTGCTGTTATTTTGGAGGCTTTTGTTTACTGTTTGACTTATGAGCACTTACTGGCTGGAACTTACTTAAAATTTTTGCTCTTTCATGGTGATGAGTTTATCTAATAAAAGATGCAGTTTTTCATGCATGCTTTAGGACCGGGACTTAAATTCAGCACCAGATCATGCCTCTCTTCCTGCATGACACTAGTACTTTTACTCTTGATTTTGGAAAGCCTAAATGTGTTCCACATTACCTGCCTCTTTTTATCCTCTTCTTTTTTGTATAGGGTTTACTGTTGCAGGTCTATAGAAAAGTGCAAACCCTGAGCCTACAACATGTATGAAAGACCTATGTTTTAAGGAAATATAGCTGAAAGAAAACTGTGGAAGCAAAACAAGGATCATTTTTTCGGTAGGTGATACCTATTTGGGTAGACTTTGAATACCTGGAGGAAAAGTGTTGTCCTATAACATAGGGATGGTACATTTTAAATTCTCAAAATACTCTATGCTCTTCCACCATCTTTTTGTTGTAGTGAAACAAGATCTTGCTATGAATTTATTGTTCACATTTGAGCAATGTAATATATCTGGTACTTTTGTACCTTCTCTGTTCAGTCACTAAAGAGGGTCCATCAGTTGTTTTTGTTACAAATATTTAACTTAAAACCAATAAATTTGAGGGTGGAGGAGTGGGGATTTTCACAGTAATATTGTTAAGGAAATGTTGCAAAACTGACGTAAGTGTCATATTTTTTTGCTCTGCAAGCTCTGCATTTTTCAGGCAAACTTTGTCATAACAGAGCAGTTAGGAAGCAGTGGTTAGTGGGTCAGACAGGCCCAGGGGGCTAAACTGGGTTTTGTTCAGCCAAATGTTAGTACTTTTTAATCAGTGCTGAATTCTGCGTGCAACACTCTCTTCCTTCCCCAAAGCCATAAAAAAAAAAAAAGGATATTCAATTGGGTCATGGACAACATCTGCCCTTTACTGAAACAGTTAGGGAGTTACCACAGCGAGGGAAGAGAAGCTGCCTGTAGCTACTGTTAAAGCATCATTTTGCCACTGCGGTCTGGTACAAGCAGCTGTCAGTGAAGATCTGTGCAGAGTCCTCAAACTCCCTTTAGAAGGAAGAGGAGAATTTCCTTTTACATTTCGTGCAGCATTTTTACAGAAAGGTGCAAAATTCCAATAAAACTGTCCTGAAAATTGGAGGTGCAATTAATTTACAGTGCTGCAAAATAGATTCCTTTTCGCCCTGTACAGCTTCCATAGGTGTTAGGCTATTTTATGTTAAGGAACTGGTTTTTCAAATCTCGCTGCTGTCACCTGTTCAGTCTCTAGTAAGCGTAATTAACGTGATGGTAGAAATGCTGGAGGCTTTGGACTTTCTTGTCTAAATGGCTTATATATTCTCTACCGTAAATCGTGTGTAAGTTGGGCTGTCCTGAGGAAGTTTCAGCTTGCCTTGATATAGGTCTTTCTTTTTGACAAAGGGCTTCGTGCAGGCCAATTTTAGTTTTAAAAAGTCCATTGTGGTAAAGAGCCTCAGTGAACATCTAATGCAGGAGTCTTTGATTTAAAGATTTTACATTCAGCTGAACTCCTTCCAATTAATAGGAGTTTATTAAACTCTCCACTCAAAGCAAGCTGAGTCAGTGCTGTATTTAAAGTTAAAAATTAACTGTAATTTACTGGATAGTTATTGGTGGTTGCTGTAAAGGAACCTAAGAGCAAAAATGGTAGTTTTCTTTTTTAAAGTTCTGAAGCAGTTCACTATCTTCCATGAGAAGAAATAGGAGGATCTAGACCCAGGTGATGTTGCCTTAATGTTGCAAAGAACAGGAAAGTTAACTTGGTTTTGCCTTACTTTGGTGAAAAGCTTCAGAAATCATTATTTTTAGAGGGTTGTTTTCTACAAAACATTAAATTAGTGGATGCCTTTCTCCTGAAATTTCCAAATAAAAATACTTTTAAAAGTAATGAAGATTACTTTGAAGTGGATAACTCATCTCTGGAGACCTAGGACTATTTGTCTTACAATGCTCAGTTTTGGCCCTTTCTTTCCCCATTATATGCCAAGCTGCAGAGGGGCAAGTGGGTGCAAATGGGAGTACAAAGTGCCTATTTAACAAAATAGTCTAAAATGTGAAATCAAATTCAGGCTTGTTTAAATGACTGTTTCTCAGAGGAGAACTGTGTCTCAACGTGCAATCTGTTAGTGGCACATTCCTTTTAATACGAAATTTTGTCCCAGTTCAGAAATACACTAATATATGTGCTTATCCCTAGATGCATTGACAAGCAGCCTCATGAGCTTGAGAGGCAATACTTAGTGTACTTAGGTGTAAAGACACATAGGAAAATACACATACACAGCAGGTAAAATTTAGCTGGTTTGAGACTTTGCAGCAGTGTTTTATATCCACTGCAAATGCTTCCTTGCTTTAACAGACAGGAAAAGTCACATTTTGTATTAGATTTAGAAGTAGGAAAAAAATGGTTTGGGTTTATTCATAAAGCATGGCTTGGAATAATTTTGGTTTGGCTGGCACATTGCATTAAAGACCAAATGAAATATTTCCTTAGCTTCATCTTTCATGTGAGTAATTACGGAAATAATCGTTGCTATTTGATAATCCAGAAAACAACTTTTGGTTATAAGATCTACAGGGCATGTTTCATACGATGAGCACAATCTTGGTAATTGTGATTGAAGATCGCTACCATGGTAGGAGATGGCTCTCATGGAAATGAAGTACACTGCAACTTGGATATGAATGATGAAGCTTATGTAAAGAAGTGTCACGGGAAAGCGTGATTACTGACTTCAGACAGATGTTTCAGGTGAGCAATAGGGTAACATGCATATAGACTTGGAACTTTTTTTTCCAGAACCACACAACACTTTCTTTTTGCAACTGTTGTTACAACAGTTTTACACTTAGCAATCAAATGCATTGTTAGAAGTAAGAATGTGGTCTGTGGTGGAGATTGTGAGTATAATTGCAAAGTTTATGTTGCTTCATAGTTGCAAAATACCTTAAATGTGCTTATACTTAATTGAAAACAGGGCTTCTGACAGAGTCATGGATGTGTTGGGAAATCCTGAACTGATTGCCAGGACTGCAGGGGAACATTCTGTTTGGGCTTTGAGTTGCAATTTTCAGTCTTCCAAAAATGTGAAGACAACCCCAAATGCCTGTTAACTTTTCAGTAATGAAGTGCTAATAATTACACCCTTCCTGGGTGATTACTCTTATATAGATAGCTCCCCTTATACCTGCATTTAATGGTATAAACTAATGCTGTAATATATACACTATTTCAAAACTGCATTATATTGTCAATAAACTTTCATCTCTGAAATGCTGAAACTCCTTTATAGGCATACATAAACCTACATGTAGCAGCTAGGTGGCAGAAACTGTGCCTTTTTGAAATAATACTATAAATGCAGCGGTGTTGCTTGGTAGTGACTGTTCAGTTTCTTTAAAAGAAAGAATTTTGTGATACCTTGGTATTGCCAGAAATGTGTCCTTTGAGAAGACAAAAGTAAGCAATTTCCTACTGTTTTCTTGATGGCATCTTTTCTCTAGGTGTCTGAATGGTCAGAAATAGATTCTTCTGTTGTGTATCTACCATCTGTGTGGTTTTAAAATGAAAATAGTGAAGAGATATCACTTTGCTTCTACCACTGTGGCTTTCTTATTGTTTTCTGTCAAGTCATTTACCTGTCTTAGCTTGTACTTACTATCTATATACACTAATTAAACTATTCTTGTGAAAGAAGGCTTGGTGTTCGAGTGTGCCTGTGTAGAACAGAAGCTTAGGTTGTAAGTATTTGGAAGCAGGGACTGCTTCATGGGTTTGTGTATCACTCATTAGACCTGAAGCTCACCTTAATGATATATGGTTTAGGTCCTTTCATAATGTAGAAGTTATGGGGAACAATATGGGTAAAAGTTTTTCTTTAAGATATGCTACAGTTTCAAAAAAGAATGCCTTATCTTAAATCAACCTAAAATGGAAATGCAACTAGTAAACTATGCCCTGTTAGGAAATTCTCTAAACTCAGTTGATTACTGCAATTCCATGTATTGCTTGTTCAGTCCTTTGCTGGGCACAGTTTACCTGCAGAGGTGGTGAATTGTTGTGGTGTGCTGCTTTAAATTCTCTGACCTTCCAACCCATTCTTTGTAGTATCTGACTGATGGACACTGTGGTTTGGATAGGAAGTCAGAGAAGACTTAAGCTCAACCCTGCATATGTCTTTGAACTTCGAAGCAGAGCTGTCTTAGAGCTGGCACCTATTAGACTAAAGCATTAAAGTGGTTAGGGTGATACCCTTGCTTTCTTGCATAAACAAGAAACTTCTTTAGGGTTCTTCATTTATATGGTCATAACAGTGATACAAAGACCAGTCATGCACTTTGATTAGAGGAACTATTAGAAAACAAAGCAAAAAAACCCCAAACCCAACTGTTTATGAGTAATGGTGGCCTAGTCTTGCTGTTTTTTTTTCTCTGTGTAAAACACTGGGTCAGCAATGTGTGAAAGAGCAGTCTATCTTCAGACTGTTCATTACAGCAGATTTGCTAGTCTGCAAGCTACCCATGCTGTCAACAGCATAAAAAGTTCTTTTGAGTGCACCATCTTATCAAAGTTACACAAGTTAGTTTGTTTTAAGAAGAGTGCAGTAAAGTTACTGAAGAACAGTCAGGTTATTTTGTGTGACAGGTTGGGAAATAAGTGCCTTGTTACAAAACACAGTGTTTAAGAAAATGCTTGAGGACGCAGAACTTATGTCCTCTCCAAATGAAGTATGCAACGGCTCTCTTAACTCTTGAATTACCAAAAAACTTGATTCCTTAACAGCCAGCTCTGTGGGAATTTGGAACATATGAGCTGCAAGACAGGTCATTTGTTGTGATGTTTAAACTGCATTAAATGTGACAGTAGGTAGGACAGTGTAATTTTGCTAGACTCGGAAGACAACATGCAAACTTTCCTAACCACTAAATCTGCCAAGAGCGTGGTGTCCTAAACAGTCATGAGAGGGGGTCAGTGGATCTTACATGTATTGAACATGGAGGAACACACACCTTCTGTAGCAGTTGAGTAATTTGTAGGGTTACTGTAAAGCCTTTTCAGTCACTCTTGCCTTTTAATGCAAATTTTGCATATTAATGTTATGGAGAGAGCATTATGTTTTTGACTACAGGAAGTGCTGTCTGAAAATGTTCTCAAGAATCTTCCCAAGTACTTTTTTTTACAGGGACAAGCATACTGACTGAGCAAAATGCTAGGCTGTTAAGGCAATATGCTGTAGTGGCAAATGGCATGTGATTTGTAGCTCTACCTATTTCTTGGTTTTATGGCTTTGAGCAAATGAGTTGAATTATTTTAACTCACTTCTCTTTCATTTGCTTATGTATTCAGAATGCTTAATGGATAATTATGATCTTTAAAATGCTTCAGTGTCTGAATGAAGGGTGATGCTGAAGAGGTTTCTCTGTGGAAAAAACGTGACTTAGAGTTGCATGTTTGTCATATTTGTTCTTAACATTTTCAACTACATGTGTGTCTGAAAAGGTTCATAAATCCCGTCCCTTTTGTTTCTCCTTTTGCAACCAAAGAGCAGAAGATCGGAAGAAGAAACAGGCTGTGGCTGAGTAAAGAAGCATTGCCTTGCCTTTCAGAAACCAGTGTAAAATTTTTCCTGCAGATTAGTTTCCTTCCAACACTCTCCCAGCATGTTTTCTTTCCTCCCTGCCTTTCCATAAAGACTTACCATTTTTTATCTTGGGAGGGGGGGGGAACAACCCACAAAGCAAACTCCAAAAGTGAAGTAAAAAAAAAAACCCAGAAAAAACCCATTGCTGATTGAGATTTTTCATTAGGAGCCTCTGGAGCTTCAGAAATAAGAACCTGGCTGCAAGCAAACCCATTGTTGCTTTGTGATTCATAGAATCACAGAATGGTTTGTGTTGGAAGGGACCTTAAAGATCATCTAGTTCCAACCCCCCTGCTGTGGACAGGGACACCTTCCACTAGACCAGGTTGCTCAAAGCCCCGTCCAACCTGGCCTTGAACACTGCCAGGGAGGGGGCAGCCACAACCTCTCTGGGCGACCTGTTCCAGTGCCTCACCACCCTCACAGTGAAGAATTTATTATTCCTTATATCTAATCTAAATCTACCCTCTTTCAGTATAAAACCATTACCCCTTGTCCCTCCTCATCTTTCCTGTAGTCCCCCTTTAAGTGCTGGAAGGCCACAGGTCTCTCTGGAGCCTTCTCTTCTCCAGGCTGCACAACCCCAACTCTGTCAGCCTGTCCTCATAGGGAAAGTGCTCCAGCCCCCCGATCATCTTTGGGGCCTCCTCTGGACTTGCTCAAGCAGGTCCGTGTCCTTCTTATGTTGGGGGCCCCAGAGATGAATGCAGTAACTCCAAGTGGGGTCTCACGAGAGTGGCATAGAGGGGGAGAATCCTCTCCCTCGACCTGCTGGCCACACCAGGATACGGTTGGCTTTCTGGGCTGCAAGCACGCATTGCTGACTCATAGTCAATTTTTCCATCCACTAATACCCCAAGTCCTTCTCCGCAGGGCTGCTCTGAATCCACTCACTGCCTGGCCTGTTTTTGTGCTTGGGATTGCCATGACCCATGGACTGGATCTTGCACTTGGCCTTGCTGAACTTCATGAGGTTTGCACAGGCTCACCTCTCAAGCCTGTGAAGGTCCCTCTAGTATATCGACCACACTGCACAGCTTCGTGTCGTTGATGAACGGTGCTGAGGATGCATGTGATTACATGGGAAGGCTGAGTTGCACAGTCATGCAGGTGATGGAAAGACCTCTGCCTCTACGACGTGACTGAGAAAGAGCTGGCTGACAGGGCTTAGCCGCGTTTCCTAGCATGTTTGTTGGCTCTTGACTAGAGAAGCTCTTATACTGTTCCCTTGTCTTGACATGTGCAGTCCCTTCCTGTGTTGTTTACTCATCTTTAAAGATGAATTTTTCCTCGTGTCCTGCAGTAAAGTTAGCAGTACCCGTTACTGGCCATTAAATAAAGGCAGAGACCCCACAGATGGAGCAGGGAAGCAGAACATCTGCTGTGAGCCCTTACAGGGTGCTAATCCCTGCTCAGCTGGTGACTTGAGTGACCTAGGTTGAAGAGGAGAAGGAGTGGGCAATGAGCAAGGGGATTGCAGCAGAGATGGGAAAAGCTATACAGGGGGAAAGTGGAAAGTCGTGGGAAAAGAAGCACTTTTTGCATATAAGGTTTAAAAAGAAAAATGGTCTAATTGGGAAGCAAGTTCAAATTTGTGCTTGGGACCCTGTCAGTCAAATACTGATTTATCTCTGTGTGCAACTTCTGTATATAGTTTAATGTATTATTACTACTGTGGATGTCAGTATATGTGTTTTATTTTGGGTACATAATGCTAGTAGTGGAATGTGGCATAAATTGTCTGGAATTTAAACTCATATTTTTCCCAGTTCAGAATTTAGAACTTCTTTCCACTGTTAAATTATTATGAGTTACGGTTTAATATCTGTTAGGACAAATCAGGCTACATGGCAGATTGTGAGAGAGAAAGTGTATGTGACTATTACTCATTGCAATTTTAAGCATAACTAATCTCTCTTTGTCTTTCTCCCTCCCCCATTTCATCAACTAATCTCAGTCTTAGCTTCAGAGCCACTGATTTTACATGTATGAACAGTTTCTCACTGTAGCAACTTCTCTAGTCTCAAGTAATGATTGCTTATGAAATAAATATGGGATTCACAGTCTGATTCAAAAGAATTTGGGAAGCTTTGTCAATGCTTTACTTTTTTCAAGGACACAGGGCACAGTATTTTCAGGCTAGATTCTTATATCCCTTCTTAATGAACAGTTTTCACTGCAACAAGGTCCAAATCCAAATGTTGAGCAGCAACAGAAAGGCAGCAGAATTTGATTCCTTTTTGGCTCTTACCGTGTCCGCTGTAAACTTCAATAATGTTTTTTCATTATGTTTGTGAGATAATCCTTTTTTTTTTTTTTTTTTTTTTCCTGCTTAATTTATTTCTAACAACTCTGAAGGCCAATGGATATCGTATTTTTTGGAATGGAGTGTGTGTTTGGAGGCTGGGGGGAGTGTCAAGCTGGTTTTTGTCCTTTTGTTTTTAACCCCTCTTCCATAGAAGACACAGTGTCCTACAGACAGATAGAACAATGCTATATTCCATTTTAGCATCAAATCACAAGTGGGGTCTTTGGAATTAAATTTGGCGAATTGCCTGGATATATTCAGTTTTTAACAAGCACTGCTTTGTGCATTAGCACCCTACGCTTCCTCCCTCCCTCCCTCCCTCCCTCCCCCTGATGCTGCCACTGAAGAGAGATGGAGAAACAAAAAAACCCGAAACAGAATAAAAGCATCTGTTAGAATGAAAATGGGGAAAAAAGAAGGGATGAAAAGAGGAGAAAAGATGTTTTCCAGTACAGCTGTCAAATTTGTCAAAAGAGCCGGACATAATTTTTAAGTTAGTCCTACTCATGAGTATCTAATTACATATGTATAAATTACTTTTTTTCTAACATTAGTGTCCCGAGACAGTCATATGGCATTTCAGTCTCTCACAATTAGGTGCAATGTAGATGCAACACAACTTTTTGTATAGAATGCAGCTCAATTTTCAGCAGAATGTTTGAATGCTCATTTACCAGTACTTTGAATGTGGGCATAAGCATGTGAATATCTGACACTAACACTTTATTTTTCCATGTGTATGCAATTGGAGATATGCTGCAGTAAGGAATGTAGATTATTATTGAGCATAGCAACTAGGTAAAGCTTTGACAGACTTTAAGGTGCATGTTAAGACTGTGTTAAAGGCTAATATTTGTGCTGCTTTCCTTTTTTTAATTTGCTGAAGGATAAATGGAAGCATAAATTCAAAGGATTATTTTCCTTGAAACAGATCTGTGAAAATTTATCTTATGACCTGCAAGAAAGTAATTTGTGAAGAAAAGTATTGTCCTACTGTTGGTAAGATTGTTGTTAACTTATTGACAAAACAGTGGGTAAAGACCTCCTTCCCACCCCCTGGTACTCCCATTCTAGGTAGGTCATGCAGGGCGATTGATTGCAAATCGACATTAAGGTGAAATCACCATTTGCTCAGCTGAAAAATGTTTGCCTGCTACATTTAATGCAGTGTGTTGTTTCGGAGCAAAATTTCTGATCTAGATGAGGATATATACCTAAAATTAACTGTTGTTCAGTGGCTGCACTCAGTAGTGCGTTCCAAAGAGGAAGGAATCATGAATAAATGTTCAAATAAGCTAACCCTTTGATGTGAGAGGGGAGTACAAAGGAGGTGGCCCTCTGTGTTCCCCAGCTGTGCTGTATTTGTAGGAGCTGGGGTCACCAGGCAAAGCTGAAAATTGAGAGCTGTGAAGCTGAAGGGAATTCTTGTAATTCTTTTGAACTGCAGGCAAAATTATTTCACAGTGAAAATTGTATCAGAGGACTGTATGAGCTCAAAGATTTTAAATTTAGAGAGCGAAGGGAAATCCACAGTCAAATAAATGGCTATAACAGATGGCGGGTGTTTCTGCATTTGTGTTTTATTTTTGACACAGGGATGAGGCTCTGAAGCAAATCTCATTTATCCTTATGCACTGTTCAAATCTCTGAGCAATCCTGGACTCCACAACTTGGGTTCCTTTTGGATGAAACTGGACTGAAACGTGCCCTCCAGGAGGGCATCTGGAAAGTTCTCACCACAGAGTTGCTCAGTTCATGGGATCAGGCAAGAGCTAGTGTGAAGTCCCCTCTCCTCCACAAGTGCCTGTTCTGTGGGTACTGAGACCTTAGCAGCAACAGTTCACCCTGCAAGTCTACTGCTATCACTTCACAAATACAATTCTCAGTTGGTTCTCTAGTGACCACTTAAAACATGTTGACTGAGCTATAGATAGCCTTTGTGATAAATTTGCACATGATTTTGTAATGCATGCAATATGCAGGTCTATTTTAAGAAGATACATAATCTGTTTTTTTTAATTTATTTGAAGATGGAGATTGACTGTTTTTAAGCAATAAATCAGTTTAAAGTCACACTTAGTTTGAATGAAGAGCTCATCCTTTTAATGCATTCCAACACCTTCAGTATTAGTTGACTAAAACAAGGTTAAATAAAGCCGTATATCAAACCTGCCTTAAAAAGGGACACATGTGTAGCTAGTAAGTAGAAATAGTTGCATCTGATCACTCCCGACTATGTATTTTATGCTGTGTTTTAAACCCGCATGCGTTCTCTCACATGCTACCAGTGATCCTCACTTGTTTTGACACAAGTCTTTATGAGGAGGTATGGGTCTGAGGGAAGCTGCAGAGGTGAGGAGCCCTCCTGGGGAGGTGAGGGAGTAAGGGAGCTCATGCATGTCCTCCCTCTGTGTGGTGCCTACCTCTACCCTTTCCGCAGCACAGGTGGGCTCTGGGCACCAAGGCAGGAGCAGACATGGCCTCCTATGGCCTCCTGGCTACCTGCCGCAGCATCCTGAGAACTCCTGCCTGCTGTGGGGCTGGTGAGCTTAGGTGACTTGTACTTGGGCTGTCTGATGCAATCTGGCGGTGTGCTGCTTTTGGCAGGATGGTTCACAAAAATCTTGTGATCACAGGAGGGGTGTGCAAGGCCAGCTCTGGGCGGTAGTTCCTGGCCCCATGAGTGAAGGTGGTGGCTAAAGTTGTTTTTTTTCCGAATCTGAATTGCTTTCTTAACTATAAGCAACTGGGCTAGCATATAAATTAAACGAGCAAGAAAATAAGAATTTAAAAAGAAAAGTAATTTCAGTACGCTCTCGTTCTGGGTGCTTAGCTAATGACTGCTGCTAATCTGATTTGTCTTTCTCTGAAACCTGACAGAAAGCATAAACTGCTTGGGTATATGCTATACCAATAATCGTGTAGTTGATAATTCAATGTAAACTTTAGCATAGGTTTTCAAAGCTCAGAAGTAGTTTTTTACTTTTGAGGAAAATTAAAGGAAGTCTTTTATTTAGTTTTTTTTATTGGCTTTTGTGGTACATGCCTCCCCACCTACCATACAACTCCCCAGCCATGCTTGGATAGCTGACCAGGGTTCAGACTAGTGTCTGTGCCAAGGAAGTGGTGCATGTGAAGTATGAAAAGTAAGAAGGTTAAAGACACACTGCAAGAGATTGAAGTTACTATGACTTATTTCACCTTGGCTTTTAGCTGTTTGATGCTTTCATTGATTTGTAGTAGTTTCTGTAGTTCTCTCTTTAAATTGTGTTTAGGTTTGACGGAGTAGACTCAGGAAGGAGTAAACCAATGGAGTGATGCTGAAATGGTGATGTTGGATAGGTAGTAGCACAACTTCCGAGCTTCCAGAGAGCTTATATAGGTATTGAAGGAAACGCTTCAATATTTTTAGTCATACTGGACATGTACTACAGCTTGCTGCAGCCCAGTAGGTGAAACCCGCATCTCTTGCTGAGCCTGAGAGCTGTGGCTGTCCTGCACCAGGTCCAGGTCTGCATGGAGGGGAGGCTGTGCACTACCTGTAGACGCAGCCTGAGGTGGCCGTATCCTACCTGAGCAAGTAGTGCGGCTTATTAGGGTTGGATTAGTAGGGTGAAACCGCTGTTGGTAAGGTCCCAGTGTCCTTGCTGAACATGTTATTGGAGGGTGGAGGCTCATGTCAAACTAACTCCGGGCTGGGCCTGAAAACAGAGTGCATTTACACAGTTGGGGCATGTTCATTGTGCTCCTGGAGCACATGTTTTGGTTTACTTTCATTAACAAGAAAGACAGTTTGTGTCCTCTGAGACTGCAGTGTGGGACAAGGTATGGTAAGGGGGGATAACTGGGAGAGATTTGTGTCAGAAGTGCATTTGTCATTTTATCTAAATAGTAATTTCTAGGGTTTTGTAGTATAGATGCTCCCTAGCTGTTCAATCCCTCTGTGTTTTTGTAAGAGGAAAGAGCTCGTTTTGCCTATTCAATTTAGCATTAGTGTTCCTTGGCTACTGAATGTATTCCTGCAATGTCCCTAGCTTTTTTTGTTGTTGTTGTTTGTGTTTGGCTGGAGCATATCACTTGGTTATAATTCACATGATATTGTCTGTCAGTACTAAACTGCAGTGTTACCCTTGTCAAAACTTGGCTCCAGCTGTTCACCAGAGTGGTGTGAATGGTGTTTGAGTGTGCACATCTGGTCATTTTGGAACAGGTTTAGTACATTCCTTTTGGTGCTCAAGTTTAATTTGCAGCTGGAAAGCAGACCAGCACAGCACTAAATTACTCCATTTCAGATAAATGCTTTCTTTGTGACTGCTTTGTGAAAATGATTTATGGGAATACTGTGTATCCTGACATGTTTCTTCCCCTTCTTCCACCACTTGTCTGGAGTCTGACATCCTGCAACTTGTGTGTTAGCCTTTGCATCTGCCTGCTAAGTATATAATCGTTATCTAAGATGAAGATACGGACCATATAATTAAAAGAATAAACTGGAATAGAAATTTAAATTGCATACCTTTTAGCAGTTGTAGAAAATGAGAAGAATGAAAAATTGAACTTTTGCAGATGAGTACCAACAACTTGTCTGTCCTGCACTTGAGGAATGTTTTTGTAATCTGTTTTAGTACTCTTGATGTAAAACTAGGAAAAGGTACTTTCACTGTCTGGGAGAGCCAGAAATTGATTCTGGGCAAGCAAAATTACTTTTTTTTTCCCTATAGAATTGCAGTTGAATGTGTTTTGAGTAGTAAGGCCATTTTCAGTGTGTGGAGGGGTGGTGTGTGAAGGTAACTGCTGATCTGGCATAGATCTCGGTGATGCTCAGATTCAGCAAAGCTCAATTTTCAAGTCTTACAATAATAAACTGAAAGTACTTCTTCTCTCTTGCAGGCTCAGATCTTGATATTTCTTTCTGAGCAGTACGTGAAGAAGGAGACATGGAGGGTGTCTTTTTGCCACACTTGCATCTTTGACTCTGCTCAGCTTTTGACCTTGTCATTAGTACTGTCTTTGTATCTTGCATCTCCTCTGACTGAAGATAAGGCTGTACCTGTTTTACTATTTGCAGTTTTTAAGAGGATCAGGCTACTTTGTTTTTCTTTAATAATGATCAACCCATATTAATTTGGTTTTAAATCATTGTAAGAGGGAAGTGTAATTTATTCATTAAATTTGATCAAAGAACTTGAATACTGATAGTTACCTGTATTGTGGAGGTGTAAACCTTCTGGACTTTTTTAAGGTACAAAATGTCTTACAGTGAGTTGGATTTCCCCCCCCCCCCCCCCTTCTTCAGTTCTCAGTTGACTGGTTGAGAATGCTTTTTGTCCCACTTCCCACCAGTCATTTCCTACCTGCTTTGTTGCTAGAACCAGCTGGTGCAAGCTGTTTCCTTGTAATTAGAAGTTTGGTTCTTTACTTTTTCTCAGGATAGTATGTACAAAAAAGTGGTGTTTCCAGGACCAGTCAAAACTGATGCTAAGTATTAAACAGAGAGACCATGGGAAGTGTGGGTGATAACTTGCTATTTGTCACCTGACCTGATTGTTGCACAGTATTGCTGCCGTTTGCTTGGGATGCAGGAGGACATGCTGCCATTTATCTATAGTCTTATCTTATAAACCCTGTCCATTTTATTCTGCTTTCTGAAATAACTTTGAAAAATACCTCATCCAGTTCCATCAAAGAGGGAGCCACCTACTTGTTTATTGGTTGTACCACTGGGAAGACAGATAGTTGAAGTGGAAACACAGATGTGCTTGCTTTGTATCCCCATGAGGCAAAACCGATCAGGCAGTATATGGAAGAAGCTATGTATTTTAATTCCTCTCTGGACATGTATCACTGTGCACAGTAATCTCTTGATGAACTTTCTACTAGGGTAAAAGTTATTTCTGTTCTGCAGACGTTTTTCCCTCTGCCTCAAAACTGCATGAGTGCATTCACTATGGTTGTCTTTAGCATCATATACTTATTTTCTGTCTTTGCTAACTTAATTTAGCTAAGATAGCAAACTGCTAATGTAAAATTATTAAAATTCACTTTCTAAATAAATTACTGAAAAGTACTCTTAAAAAAACCCCATAAATGACTACTTCATGCTTTCCATTTGATGTAGGTCAGTTTGAAGCCTCATGTTTTTGCAGGCTTCTGATGGGGAGGTGGCTCATATGAAAAGAAACACTTCTCGAGAAATTTCTTTTTTGTTTTAAGCTGATAGAATACTACACCAATGTGGAAGGTCATGTTTTGTTTGTTGGGAAGGAGGCAGAATGCTGTCTCTCAGATTGCTTTATGGACCTCAGTCTGGGCTTGGACTGTTAAATTGTTTGCAGGAGACTACTACTTCTATAAAATCAGTGAGAACACAGACTTCTTTGGGTTTTCATACCTGGAAGCCAGTGAAAGTACTTAATGCAGATACATGCACACACATGTATATATACACAGATATAAATATAAAAAAACCTTTTCTACATGGTCACAGTATCTAGTATTGTAATCTCTCTCTCTTAACATGAAATACATATGTTGTATTTGCTGGAATATTTTATGAAAGTTCCTGTTGAACTTGCTAGGTGTCTTGTTCCAGCTCATAATTAAAAGAAATAAACTCTTACTGTCCAGTAAATTTGGTTATTATCCACATGCTGTCTTGATGTATCTTGATTGTTTTTACAGTGCAATTATATTTATCTTTTTTGTCTGTTATGGTAGAAGATTTTTGGCAACGGTGATAACTGTTAGTAAGAGGTCAATGAGATTAAAGTTGTTGACCAACCTAATTGTTTCAGGAAAAGAAGAGCATGCCTTTTGGGTACTTTGCTATGGTCACTGCCTGTTCAGAAAGGATTTGTTGGTGCTTCTCTCCGTGTTCTGTCAGTGTAAGAACCATTAAAATGTTCAAAGCAGATTAATAATGACTCTTTGTTCCTTGAGCTACTGCTTCTTTGTAATTCCTTTATCTTGGACTGAGAGGTCAGAGAGGGAAGTCCAGCAGAAATCCAGTGAAATGTTTAGGGAACTGGAGCATATGAGAAAAGAGGCTAAGGGAAGGAAGAAATGTGGGGTTGAAGGGAGGTCTAATACCCAAATCATCATGGAGGTATTGTAGAGAAATTGAGGATAAATACTTCTTAGGTGTGCACACCAAAAGGACAAGGGGCAACTGGCACTTGTTGCAAGAAGAGAAAATTTTTACTGGACATAATGAGAAAAACTGCAGTGAGAGTGGTTAAGTGCTGGAAGTTGCTCAGAGAGGTTGTGGAAACTGCGGTCTTGGAGATTTTCAAAACTCAGCTGGGCAAGGCCATGAGCAACCTGGTCCAACTTTGAAACTAGTCCTTTTATAAGCAGGAGATTGGACTTGTTCACCTCCAAAGGTTCCTTCCAAATGACTCTGTTTTAATTTGCACAGTTCATAACACATTGTGCTGGTTTTGGCTAGAATAGAGTTAATTTTTTGCATCATAGCTACTATGGGGCTGTGTTTTGGATTTGTGATGGAAACGGTGCAGATAATACAGGAGCCCTTTAGTTACTGCTGAGCAGTGCTTACACAGCATCAAGGCATTTTCTGCTTCTCACTCCACCCCACCAGTGGTAGAGCTGGGGGTACACAAGAAGCTGGGAGGGGACACAGCTGGGACAGCTGACCCCCACTGACCAAAGGGATATTCCATACCATATGGCATCATACTCAGCATATAAAGCTGAGGGGAAAAGAAGGAAGGGGAGGAAGTTTGGAGTGATGGTATTTGTCTTCCCAAGTCACTGTTACATTTGATGGAGCTTGGCTTTCCTGGAGATGGCTGAACACCTGCCTTCCATGGGAAGTGATGAATGAATGCCTTGCTTTGCTTTGCTTGTGCGTGAGGCTTTTGCTTTGCCTATTAAACTGTCTTTATCTCAACCCACAAGTTTTCTCACTTTTCTGATTCTCTCCCCTGTCCTACTGTGGGGGAGTGAGCGAGTGGCTGGGTGAGGCTTAGTTGCCATCTGGGATGAAACCACGACACACACCTTTGTGGGGTATGTATGGTCCTATTTCTTCCCCCATTTCTTCGGCACCTTCTCCATGGAAATATGGATACAAAACTGTGGGAGAGATATCCCTGGCATGTAAAAGACTTTGTATGCTTGTTATCTGAGTTACTTGAGAAGGTCCCGTCAGACAACTGGTCTTTCAAACTGCTGCCAGGCTTCACAGGGAAACTTAATTAATCTGTGATTTGTCACAACTTTAATGGTTAAAAAGACCCAGTCACATTTTAAATAGATATTAAATATCAGTGGGAATGTGTTCCTATAACTCTTAGCAGCTGTATGTGACCAGGTAATGTCATGCATAACTTTTTGCAATGTCCTACTGTGGGGTGAAAACTGTGCGATGAGGTCAAGTTTCAGCTCTCATTTAATATACATTTGTCCTCTCCTCCACCCTTATCATGTAGTCTTGTAGCCTGTTACTACTTTTTGTTGATGCCAAACACCTTCTGAATACTTAAGTAATAGAAGATTCCGTATGAGTGCCTGTTGTTTAAGCATTATCTAATGTGTCAGGCCATTTTATGAGAATGGCTATGTGAGAATATGACTATGTGATCACTGCATAATGCGAAGACTGGGCAACCTTAGATGGAAGGTGGAAGTGGCATCAGTCAACACAAGACAATTTTCCATTTTCATCTTGCAATAGCAAACATTTATTTTAAAGGGTTGATGAAATGTTAATAATTTCTCTATACATTAGCCAGTCAAATTAATTGGTTCACTGGTTATTATTTTTGCTTAAGGATCAGATCAGGACTTTAAGATGACAGAATAAATAATACAGCCAGTTTTAGGCATTTTCCTCAGTTTGAAAAAATACTGTGTTTAAGCTAAGGCATTTTTATTTTCGGCCATTCTGAATAATCAGTGACTCTTGTGTTTCAGTTAAAAACAAAAATAAAAAAACCCAACAAAACCAACATGCTACAGTGCTGTTTGGGAGTCAAGAAATACGATTTGGGAGCTGAGAACTCGTTAGCCTCGCTCAATCACATACTTACCTGTGTATTCTCAGTGTATCAAGGCTCTGTGGTAACAGGACCATGCTCTGTTATATCACAATTGTCAGTGCCTTAGTTCTCAGTGCCACCTTTATCTTGTCAAGCACATTATCTAGCTAGTAAGGGGAGAAACCAGGGAGCTGTGGGTACAACTTGGTCCTCTGCCCTCCATGGATCTTCTGTGTGTCGCTGTAGAATTGCCCAACTCTAAAACTACTTCCATGTACGAGTGCAAGTGTGCAGCATAACCTATTTTATAGGCACACATAAGGTGTTTGAAATTATTATTCCATGTTATTTGATTAAAAGCAGTACAATTTTCAAAGTGTTTCCTTAGACACTCACTTAATTGTTTTCTGACGTTGAAAAGAGCTATCAGATGTTTTGAACCACTGGTACTGGGGTTTTACTCCTTGTAAAAGTGAGTCTAAAATAAATCTGGTGGGTTTTAGGCAAACTGTCACCATTGTTATGTGGTTAAGGTTATTGTATTGTAGGTTCATAACCAGACTTTTCCTAAACGGAAAAAATTGCTTTTAAAAAGCTGATGGCCATACAGAGCAAATACATATGTTGAGTAGTTATATTTGTGGAGTGCAGCCAATACCAATGTGTGGAAGGAATTGCATAAGTCTTAGGAGATACTGGAAAGATTTGGTCACTAATGAACTATAAAATATTTTCAGAAATTCCTGGTATTATTTTTAAATTTTCTGTTGCTTTCTGTGACAGCTTTAAGGACATGGATGCCAAAAATCTGTGGATAAAAGCTGTTATGCATTATCCAGAGCATTACGATACCATTTATTTAACTACACAGTTAAACAAAGAAAAGCAACTTCTACAAAATTTCATTTTAAAGGATTAATATATATGAGCATGAAGAGGGAAGAAAAGAGCTTAGTTGTACTGTCCTTGAGTCAATAAAAAAGCCAGCATGATCAAAACTTCTTTTACTGACTTGGAGAAATAATTGTTATGCTTTCAAAATATTGATCTTTATGACTGAACAACAAAATACCAAAGGAATTATTCTTTTCTGTAATGTACCATCCAGTAAAATGTAGATGAAATTGTTGAAATAAACTTTATTCCCTCTCACTTCCTGGATCAAAAAGGAAATTGCAATGTCCCTGTTCCCAAAAACCTGTCGAGTCCCCTTGGATGGGTCTTTGCATTGCTTTGAAATGCAGGAAGTTGTCAAGGGGGTAGCTCAAAAGTCATGAGATAGGGCAATGGTGAAGGTAAGAGCTTCTCTTCCTCTCTTCAGGCCTTTTTAAAAGTCAGATTGCCATTCTCCTCTGGTGAATGCATTTTCTCTAGAGTAGTAATCTCCTGTCAGTTATCTGATAGATATATGGCTGTTGGTGAAAGCCCTTGTAAGACAAAAGGAGAGTCAATTAAATCTGGTAATTGTGACACTATAAGAAAGCGTACTGATACCTGTGATCCCATTGGTTCTCCCCCAGCTCCTCACAGTCTCCCTGTGATTTCCAGCGTGTTTGTCTTGCCTGTTCTGAAAAGCCTCCGGGGACTGACACCGTGAGCATCTCTAGGTGACCTGTTCTGGTCCTTATGCTTGAAGCAGGGATTTGCCTTTGGTTGCTCTTTGTTCCTTTTCCCTCAACCAGCACCTCCCCACAGTTTCCTAATAACCAGTCTAAATTTTTTTTTATTATCATTTTAAGCCAACTGTACTGTCTGTCTCTGGTGAATAGGGAGGAGGATATGTTCTCATCCTCTTTGCGGAAACCTTTCGGATGTTCAGAATCTTTTGTCATACTTCCTTCTTTTCTTTACAGACCATTGATCTCTAATGACAGATGGAGGTCTCTCTCAGTCTGAAAATGAAGATATCTGCAAACCTGTGGGTGTGTTCAGTAGCAAATACGTAGCACAAGCAGTTGGGAGAAAGCACATGTACGCTTTCTTCATGTTTGTCACTCTCACCTTGATTTATGTGGCTTTAACCTGTGATGCTCAATTAATGACCCACATAACCAGATGGTGAAGAATGACTTAGAAATAGCTGGCAGCAGCAGTTAGCTACAGTTAGTGGTTTATTCTTGCCTGTTGGGTCCAAGCAGTACCTGTGGGTGAATTGGAAAGGTGTGCTTCCTTTGCGATAGCTGGGTTTTGTGACTTTGATGTGCACCCAGTCTGGACCAGAGGACGTCTTGATGCCTGGGTCAGTCTCCACAAAATCTGCAAGGAAACACACCTCTGCTTGCGCCAGAGTGGGGGATTTTAATCTGGCCTCGCTTGAAGGCTGCTGTTCTCATTTTTATGGAGCGCAAAGGGCAAAGAAGGGCCCTTCTAATCTTCTTGTTCAAAAGGGCCTGCTGCTTCTGGTAAATGCCCCCATCCAAGATCCAGAAGCAGTGCTGGAGAGGCAAGGTTGAGGGTTTGTGGTTTTATGGTTTCTTTTAAAAGTATATTAATGAGGTGAACTGTGCACTCTGCTTACAGAAGTTCTAGATGGCATTGACTGAAAGCCTTCCTGTTCAGGAAATAAAAAATGGCTTTTGGATTAAGCAAACAAGATCTTAGGATATTCTTTAAGCCTGATGAGCTCATACACAGGCATCCACTGGAGAACATTTTCTGTGTAGTGTCTGCAAAATCTGGCACTCATTGTGTAAAGCTGCATGGCTGGTATTTATACCAACAGTTTTATACCATTGTATTTTTGCTTTATTTTTTACACCTTTTAAAAAAACTTGCATACAGTTTAGAAGAGGTTGCTGGATGATTCTCTTTAGCACAAGTCAGAAGACACACAACTTTGGGAGTTTCTATTTACTGGTCCACAATAGCAAGTGGCTTAAAGGTATTGTGTATGACCAGTCTTGGGGCTGTGCTAGCACACGTGCTAAAACTTCTGACTGTGGAAGTGATCTCCTGCACCCAGTGTTGTGTGATTACTGTGGGTTGATGGAAGCCATGGCAAGGTCTGTCTTACCATAAAATAATGAATCTTCCTGGAAACAGTCTCTGAACTATTACTGGGACTTCTCCTTGCCTCGACACCTACACCTGAGACATGTCTTGTAAATAATGACCATACGTGCAATAATCAGCACCTAGCTTTATCTTATTTGAGATCTATAGTCAATAGTATAATAGAAATAAAAAATACTACCAGGAAGGGATTTTTTTGTGTGTGAGGAAAGGTATGGAAAATCAGTAAGGAAAAAGAACTAGTACTCAAATGTTGTGGTAAAATAAATAGTCAGTGTAAACTTACAGGCATACTGCTAATCCACTAACCCTTCCTCAAGCCACAACATGGATGTGCACATAGGTAGAAAAGGGAGAGTTGAAAGATTGCTTCAGTATTTGAAGTTGCAATATTGCTTAAGGATTTCAGTAATAACAACGACCAGATTAATTTGTAGCTAGTTAGTTAACCTTTTAAAATTATTTTTTTAAGTCACCCTGCCCTTAACTCCAGTTGTCTTCTCAAGATCATCAGCTAAAAATGCATCCATTGAGTAGATCTCCCTTCCACAACTCCTCACCAACAGAAAATGTACACTCAGTGACCATGCAAAATCAGCTTGCATTTCAGACTGGGGTTTATGTTGGTGTGTATAAGCTCTGAAACAAGTCTTTACTTGAGCTGGCCTTATCACACTGCATTCGTTAGTCCAGTGGCAATTTATAACTGTTAAATTGAAACAGTCTTATTTGGTGGTATAGATGTGTACCTGTGCATGTGTTCTGTGTACTTTGGCTGGTCACTGTTCCTAAGAAAGGAGTGGGTATAAGGATGGGGCCTTCGTACCTATAGGAATTTGAGGTGATGACTTAACTGGGGAGAAAACTGATAGGAAAAATAGCTGGCCTGTATTAGTTTCTCCTAGCAGAAAAGGGATTTGACATCACTAGATGAGTTTTTATTGTGAACTGCAAGAGCATATAGGGATGACAGCTTAATCCCAGCTTCTCTGGATAAAGATTCACTGGAATTTCTCCTTGCTGAATGCCACAGCACTTTGCATGCTGCCCAGGAAATACTGTCGTATTATTTACCATTTTTTCACTTGTGCTCCTCTGGGTGTAATAATGAATATAATTCTCATCTTCAAACTGAAGAAGGACTAAAACCAAAACTGTAAATAATAAGTGAAGAACTTCTGATGGCAACCAGTTATGAGGCTCTCAAACACTGGTCGAGATGTAGCTGAAACCCTGATCCCATCACCAGTCTCTTTTTCCCTCAGTGTGGGTGAACCCACTCACCTGCCTGTGCAACTGAAAACCTGCTCAGTTGGGTTTGTGGTGGCCTCTACTGGTGCTCCTCTGCAAAGGAAAGAAGTCACAGGCTCTCCCATTCAATTTTGCTGCTTCAGAAACCTTACAGTCCAGAAAAATCTCTCCTTTATAGGTGACGCTTGGGGTGAGGGAGAATTAAGAAAGCCCTTCTAGGGCATCTGCTGTTGTGGGGAGTCCTTCAAATCAAGACCTACCACCAACTGTACAGATCTCAAAGCTGCACTTATTCCTCTGCTAAGCATTACAGAGTTTTTGCCTCCATGAGCAGATATGGCCTGAAGAAACTCATCCTAAGCCTCAAAGCACAGCATAGCTCCCACTGGCTTTGGCTCTGGGCTGCAACTGCAGTCTAGTTGGGGTTGGGCAGCCAGGAGGACTCAGGATGCCATGCCCTGTGTGCTCCTTGGCAAGGCTGGCTTAACCTCTTCTTGCTTCGGTTTGGGAGTATCTACAGTCTGGCTTAACCTCTTCATGCCCTTCCAAAATAATTCAGTCCCACAGGTAGTTAAAGCTACTTAAGAAGCCTTCCAGCTATCATGGATGAAATAAAATTAATAAAATCAAGAGAGGACTTGAGCTGTTAGTCAGACACCTTGTGTTTATTGCTGAGGATGCTTCAAAGTGATATGGATAAAGGACTCTTCCCTGCTCCTGTTGGGCCTGAGAAAGCACATCAGTGGGTCTGCGTGCCAGGGAGAGCATGAAGAGTGTTTGCATGGTGGGGAGAAGCTCAAGCTGGGGTAAGAAACCTCATAGAGAGGAGTCGGTATCAAGGTTGTGCTTTCATCCTTTTCAGCTGAAGATCAAGGCATTGCTCTGAACAACAAAAGGCCTCCTTTCTTCAGGTTTAAATGACTCTTCATGTGTTTGAGAACACCAAACCATGGCCTGTTTGTAAAGCCCTTTTGCCATTGTCATTTGGGGAGAAGGGATCTTTGGGTGGTTTGTCCATCAGGCATGTTTACTTTTTGCTAGGATTTAGAAAAGTTACTGACCTCTGGGATGTGCTCGTCCTATCCAGCAGTTGTGTGGAAGGTGCGGGCTCTTATCTTTGAGGGTTTCTTTTTCCCTTGGGTGCCCAAAAGTTGAACTCGGGAACCAGTAGAGCAGAGGGTCAGACCTTCTCAAACTGGTCTGTGGACTCATATGCTGGGTTTCCAGCTACACTTGTCTAGCTCATGAGGCATAAGGTCAGGCTGTTGGAAAGTCATGACCCAAATACTCTCAGTTTGCTTTTAAATTATATACTTTAAAATTGTCTACTTTGTCAATTTTGCCTGTTTGCGAATTGTTCAAGGTTATGTTCTTGGGCTTTTTCTCAGAAAACATGGAGGCTAGAAAATTTGGGGTTGTTTTGTTTGGATTTTTTTTAAACAGCTTACAGCTGAAGTTTAACAGTTGAGAAGCTGAAGCCCTGATAAAAGCACTGAATATCATGAGACTTGAAATAAAATCATGAGATGGCAGTGTTGCTTCTAGCAGCTGATCTTTTTGGCAGTGCTTTATTTTCTAGGTCTCTGTGCAAATGCTTCTTGCTTGCTAAAAGCCTTATATTGACAAATTATAGCCAAGACTAAATGCATGATTATTTCCACTATCTAACCTGTTTATCATTGCTGTGTTGCTTCTGGATTTGCCAGTTGAAGTTCTCATGGGCACAAATTAGTGTACTTGTTTTCCTGGCAGTGCATAGATTTTTGAATATGGTTAAATATGCTTAAATTAATCTGACATCTGGAGATGTGGGTAGTGAGAACGCGTTTCTATGTTACCAGCTAACTTTAGCCTTGTAGCTGAGGAGGCTTTCTCTAGCTAACTGTGCGGGGTGGCAGGAGGGAGCCTGTAGAAGAGCCCTTTGGAGACAGGAGCCGGTGTCAGGCATGCTCTGGCAGTGCTGGTTGTCGAGAGAGCCTGAAGGGGCTGGCTTCTTGACTATCTGCCTCAATTTAATCCAACCCATTTCAACCACAAGCGCATCTTTGGCCTATGAGCAACCAAGGAGCTTTTCCTGACTACTTAAAGTGATCCTTCAACTTGTTCTGGCTGCTTCTGTGCTTAGTTTTTAGCCTAAGTCTATTTTAGGCATGCTATGAAGGAGGGCATCGCCAGTGGATGTGGGGGTACCCTTGATCTGAAGCAAGTACACTACATCAGCCTAATGCAGGAGATTTAAATGTTTAAGACCTTGCCTCCTTGGGCTTGCCAGGTACATCAAAACTCAGCTAACACCTGCCACCAGAAGAGGTTTCTGTGAAACCAGTGTCACATGTCACTTGCTTATCGTAGTCTGGAGGCACTGTGATAACACCACGTTGCTTTCATATCAAGCTTAAAAAAGGTATCAGCGTGCTTTTGCAGCCCTTTAACTAGGATCCAGTGCCAAGCAAGATCTTTCTCCGTGAACTGAAGGGTACTATACCCTTTACATATTTTTTTCCCTGGGCTTTTCTTCTCATCCGAAAGCTTTCCTTCAGTTAATATACTCAAAGGGTGACGTTTTGTTGCTTTCAGCCAGAATAATGGCTGCTCTTGCTAAACTTCAATAACGCTAATGTCCTTTGAGCAGGGGGAGGCAGAAGCATTTCCTGTCTAGACAGTAAACCAACTGGCACAGGGATAAGCTTTTAAACAGCTTGCTTGCTGTGTGGGCAACCTTCTCCATGGACTGCAAGGGTGGGAATTCAAATTCACTATGTGGCTTTTTTGCATAGAGATCAACAGTCTTACTTTACGGGAATGTGTTTAAGAGAGTAAGGCCTGGAGATTGTTACTGGTTCTTGACTGAGGCTATGCGTGGTGGTAGCAGCTGCTTCAGAGCTACAGTAAACTCAGGTGACTGAGCTTGACTGTGTGTGGTACGGTAGTGGTGGTCTCTTGGTCCCTTCTACTGCTGTAATACTGTGGGAGCAATGAAATGTGCTCTAAGAGTGTGAATTCAGGAGGAACAATTGCAAAAATGGTGAGTTAAAGTAGGGCAATGAAATGTAAAAATATTCTTTCCTGGAAAGTGCCTTCATGCCATTTAGAAAGGAAGTAAAGACAGCACCTATGTTCTTGTGCCAGGCTCCCCAGTGCACGTTGGCTTGGCTTCAGTAATTTTTAATAGAATTCAACTTTTAAGTGCTCCCAAATGAACAAATAGGAATCGAACTAACTTAAAGGAGGACTTTTCCCCCTGAGATAGTAACAGGAAAAAGCATTACAGATATTAATGAGTTGCAGATACTTGCCTGTGTCTCATTTTGAGGCTTTTTTGTGTCACTGAAATATGTGCCCTGCTGTTGACCAAGTTCTGCAGTGTCTGCCACAGTGAGGGTTAATTTTGAAAGGCTGTAATATACAGGTAGGAATGAATTCAGGATTTCAGGAAAAACTTCAGTGGTAAGTTCCAAGTATCCACTAGCTTCTTTAGTAAAGCAATTCTAAATTCTCAGGGAGTATAAGGGGAAAGAGCTGCAAGAAATGGCTAGACTTGCATGGTCTTTCTAAATAGCATCTGCTTTTGTCATTCTCTGATTCAGAATACTGAGCTAAATGGCTATTGCTCTGACACAGCTGGGCATCATTACTTATATTTTTAAGCAACACAAAATTCCTGTTCCCATGTTCCCACAAACATCATGCTATAGATATTTTTTTCTCAGTGTATACATATGGACATGTTTATTTCCTGGGGAATGGATGCATCCTCATAGTTCTTATCTTCCCATGCTATTATTTCAAGACTAGTTGATGGCTGCAACAGATGATTCCCCTAACAGGAAGATGTCAGGTCTAGCTTCTTTCAAAGCTTGTCTCTGGCATACTTCTCATTAGTTGAGGGCAGATTTCTTGTTGTATAATGTGGGGGCAAGGAGCCTGACTGGGACAGCAGAATGTTTTGTTGCTCTACATAGAAGATGATAATTTGCTCCACCTGATTTTTTTCAGTTAGATATTTGTATCAAGATGTATGGATATAATCTATACTGGAGACTGGATATAATCTCCATGAAAACTTCCTGAGTTGTCTTATACAGAGTACCTTCAGTGATAGGTTTGTTAAAACTTTGTCACCTTGTTCTCGGAAATGTTAAGCGACGAATTTCATCTTGATTTTCTTAAGTGGATTAGCCCTGGCATAGCTGCAATGCTACTCAGTCTTCAAGGTGCCTTCAAGGTTGCAGTGTCATAACAGCGTTAGCAATATTGCTCTCAAAATGTGCCTGCTAGCAATCCTCAGTATTAATAAACAAAATGAAGTGAATCCATGTAGAAAGACTTTACAGGGAGTTTTATCTTCTATCCCAGTGTAGAAACTTTTAGCTGATGTGCAACTTTTTGTACTTTAAAAGTTACAGCATTTGGATTTTTAGGAAATGTTTTCAAAACTGTTGCAGCTGGCTGACAATCAGTGTGTCTATTTCAGTTAGTTTTGGAACCAAAATTCTAGTTAAGGTTGTAAAGAGCCAAGACACACAATATTAAGGTGAGATCATCTAATAATTTAGGGTGTTTATGGACAAACAGGTGGAGGGAGAGAGCGGAATCCTGTGCTCAGGACAGATGTTTGGGAGCTTGGGTTCTTCTCATGGGTTCATGTAGTCTTGAACTTTTGTGTGAGTCCCCTCCAAGCTGAGAATGGATAACACTCATTTCACTGATGAAAAGGAGTTTTGAGTGGATGTTGGCTTAGATGTGCAACTTCCACGAACAGGGTAGTACAGCACCTGTCAGACTGTTTCAGGTAGCAGTTGACAGTGTTGCAGAGCATAGATTAAACACTGTTTACACCTCACTATGAAAATTGTTAAAATTACTGCTGTTCTCATGCAGATGTCAGCTGTTGCAAGCCCATATTGGGATTACAGTGTTATGATTCAGAGATGCCATCTTATCTCCTCCAGTGCTGTTTATCTATCTGTGCTGGCAGTTTTTTCCTGATTCTGCACAGGGATGAAAGGGAAAGACAGAAGTCTACCTCTGATGATTGGCTCTATCATTCTTATACTTCAAAGGCTATTGCTTGCTCTCATCACCTCCTGCACTATTTATGTTGTATGTAAATCATCTGATCCACGATGTGCTCCTAATAATTCTCAAGCTATTTGCCAGAGCTGCTCATCACTGTCCTTGCTGCCATGGAAACAAATTGTTCCCAGTTTCATAGAAAGAATATTTTCTTTTTCCATGACAGCTTTGGTTATGATGCATCAGAAATTGAGACACCAAGCATCATTCTCTATAACCAGGTGCTCTTGGAAGAATTTTTGGAGGAGTAAAGGATGGGTGATGCTACTTAACATTTGTGGTTTGTTCAGTTTGGAAAATCAAGTGAAAGAAGGGGGGGATGGATATTCGATCATATTTGCTGCTTTCTGTTAAGGAAAGTGCTGCTCAAAAGTCTTGCTGCAACATGTCATCTTAAAAAATGAATGACTACCATTGTCTGTCCTGTGTCCTTTACATCTTCATGACAGTATGACTAGTGTGTTCCCGTTGACTTTTTCTCCGACAACATTGAGCAGTCACTTCTTATTTAAGGCACATTTGACCTTTGCATCCTTGTGAACAAGAAGTAATGATGGGAAAAAACCACCCCCTTTCCTACTTGCAGTATGCTATGCACACACTAGTGGGATTTTGTAATGATATATGGTGGTACAGTGGCAACTTCTGCCTGCTCTGAGCTAACCTGCTGCTGGATTGTTACTAAGTATGTTCCCAAAAGCATGAAAACTGATTAACTAATTTTTACTTTTTTATCTATGTGAACATACAAGGTATTTTGACACCAGCTTGGTCTGGATATGAATACTTACTCAAACAACTCTGTTCGACTTTCATTGGCATTTTTTTGCATGCACTTTTAGGTTCTTCGTAGTGCTGCTGTACGCATGTGGAAAGAGCTCCCTGTCCAGAAAAGTGATGCTTAGCTAAACATCGCTTTCCGGAGTGTGCCTAGTATCAGGCTGGCCATGGTCTCAGACATCTGACTGAAGTCTCAGATTTTGGTAAAATGTGCCCTGATTTCACTATTGCTTTATTCTTTTAGTTGAGACATATTCCCTCCCATCTGTTTCTTTTGTTCAGCTCCTTCATCTTGTCTATATAGCAGAGAATTTAGTAAAGGATTACAACAGTCTGCTTTCTTCATATCTGAGATGCCTAGCACAGCAGGAGCCTTCTCCCTAATTAAGCCTTGTAGGTGCTAATGCTAATGCTTTTGCTGATTATGGCAGTTTGCAGCATATGGTTGCTCCTCAGCAAAACTGGAATACCCTCACACAGCAGAGCTCTGCGGTGGGCAGGGTACCCTCAGCAGGTTGGTTGCATTTATGCATTTCACCAGGTGGAGCAAACTTGCATCAAAGTGGCTGTGGATTCTCCTCCTTGCTACCTTTGGTCGTTTTTTATTCCGCTGCTATTGAGTATCTGTGCTCTAGGTTTTTACTTGTTGGCAAAGTTGTAATGGTGTTTGATTTCAGGTTTGGTGGAACCTCCCTGTTGGCAGATGGAGGAAAAGGGAGAGAGAACAAAGGAGATGAGGATCGTTTTGATTTACTGGGCTCAGAAACCAGGTCACTGAGTGACAACTGAAACAGGCAGAAGAGAGTGAACTCCCTCACTTCCACTCTGTCTCCCCTTTTCAACAGTTTGAACCTTGAAGGTACATTGTTTTAAGCATATCTAAATTGATTGCTCAGGTTTTCAGTCTGATGTTTAAATTTGGCAGGAAATGCTCCATAAATAAGCTTTTTTTTTATGGCATTGAGGGTTTTAATGTAAAGAAGAGAATTCTAATGAGAATAGAAATTTTGCAAGCAAATTATTAAATTACATACTGGAGAATGATCTGTGCCTGTTTCATACTCCAGCAGTTGTGAAGGTAAACCTTGATACTGGATGTGGAAATGAAAATGAACTCTTTTTGTGGTCTTCCTGTAATTTGCAACCAATGAAACTTGACAGTGGAACAAAAGAAGAGAAAGCTATCAAAAAAACCCTCGTGTCTGAAAGCATAAGCAAGCAAGAGGTGTCCAGCGTGCCTTGCCAGAAAGATTTGGTTGCATGGCCAGTGATGCAGTTCTCAGCGATCCCATGTTGAGGCAGATCAGGTGCAGCGCTCAACAAACACTCCGGAGCGCTAAGTAGTTGGGGGCGAGTGGGTGAAACACTGACTGACTTGTGTTGGCAGATGGGAACTCAGGAATTCATTAGTCATGCTTTAGTCTCTTGTTTTGCACTACGTCGTGATGAATAGAGAGAGAAAAGTTGGCTTTCGATAGCTGAAGAAGGCTTTTAAATACTGCAGACTGAAGGCTGCTGTGCTTGATGTTGTCTTCTGCAACAGCTGACTGTTGAGATAGTTGTGTTGCAGATCAGGGAGACATATGTGATGGGATTAGTATTGTCAGGCTCTGTTAATTATAGAAGGTGGACTGCTGGACCTTATTTTGGAATAAGCAGAGAATGGTCCAAAGAGATGCTATCTTAAATGCTTTTTCTGTAGGTAGGAAAACCTTTTTCAACTACAGCATAATCACACAGTACTGTAGTTCTCGTCTGACCGGGTTAGGGTCTGTTCCAATAAAAATCAGTCAATTGGAAGATAAACACATTTTTTTAAAACTTTTTACTTAATGGTACCTTTATGATACCCAAATTAGGGTTCTACATCTGTGTTATATCACTCTCTCCCCAGGAGGCTGTACCTGTCCCCAGGCCTACTTAGGAGAAGCTTTGCCTCGCCGTTCTTCAGTGATTCACTTTTTGGGTGGAAATTGGGTCTAGACCTGTGCTATCTGCCAAAGAAGTATAGGATGTGTGAGGCATGCTGTCCTGGTCACATCGTTTTAATTTTAGATTGCAGGAGAGAGGAGGAAGACAAACAAGGCTTTCCAGCCACCTACATCTTCAGTATTGAAGTCACAAATGTCTAAAAGGGTGTTAGTAGAAATGATTAGCAATGAAATCATCCATGTAAGTTAATAGATGGGTAAATACACGATGAAGTGAAAGATGCCATAAAATTAATAGCTGTAGAGACATGAATACTTGTAACCTTGCTAATGTCTGTGGCAAAATGAAGTACTCTTGAATAAATTAGAATAACGATGAGACAAGTAAGCTTACGAAAAGTTTGAAGTATGTTCTGTCAAAATTGGGCAATGTTTCTTAATCAGGTATATCTCAGAGGTACGCTTCTGCTTGAGGAAACAGACAAGGTTTATGAAACAGTCCATCTAAGAGGAAACTGAGTTAATGGGCGCCAGACCATTTTGTGCCGGTTGCTTGGTAAAAAGAGGAGTGTGAAAGTCCTCCACACAGTGAGACCAGTTTAAAGGGACTAACTGCTGGCAGCCCCTGGGCTAGAGCCCTCCAAGCTTGGTTTCACCCCTTCTCCTGCTGAAGTGTAGGTAAATAGAATGGTTTATATAAAGTGTTCCTCAGTGTGGTAAGTGCAGTTTCACCAAAGTCCTCCCATATCTTGGCTGCCTTTTAAGACATTAAATGTTGTTCTTTCTCCATGCTGTCTTCTGTCCCTGTTGCTCTGCAAGCATTGCAAATTTTTCACGTGAGCAGTCAGCTATTACTCTTTGGGTTGTAGTGCTGGTCACAAATACCCTTCTGGCCCTTAAAAGAAGGGACATAAACTGCCCTTTTTTGGGCAGTTCAGGTAAGCACAATATTTGGAGGTGATCCCAGCCCATGTTGTTTTCCAGTTAAGGGGACTGAACATTATTTTGTTTCTTTGTTAGCTGTGAGTGTCTGAGACAAGCAGCTGACTCCCGAGCCTTTCCCGGAATGGTGCCTTTGGGATGCTTAAATACAAATTAAGGGGTCGCATTTGTGCATCTCTTAAGGGCTGCTTCTGTGCAAATATGACCAGTGTCCTTGCAACACTATGGAGAACTAGCCTGATAAAAACTGAAGCCCTGTCTTTGAATAGCTTCTGGATATACGTACAGTGCAGGAGCAGCTTTTGTACGTGTGTGTGGGGGGAAGAACTGAAGCGTTCGGTATTTCCAAAATGTTCTAACCATGCTGTCAGTGTTGCTTAGCAGCAGAGGGTTTAAAATAGCGGTATTACTCAACAGTGTGAGCCACATTTGCACATGGTAATGTTCTGTGTCCTGTATTGACTTGCTGCATTATAAAAGTGCTAAGTTAATGTAAGGAAAGTGAAGATAGCTCACCTCCTCCTCTCTTAACTTGATGAACAAATGACTGCACAGTGACATGTCTTCCTTATAGTTTCAACGAGCAGATGTCCAGTATAGGCATGCCACGGTGTTTTGGTCCCCACAGGTGTGTGCATGCAGACCTCACTCAGATAGAAAGGCCTTTCACACCCCCCTTTGCCTATGAACAAGTTTAACTCTCAACCCAGCAGCCTGCACTGGTGCTGACTAGGGCTGTGCTATTAATGCAGCGTGAGTTGGTTTGGGGGACACAAGCAAGTGCAAATAACACTCAGTAATCTCTCGGCAGCCCAACTGCTTGGTCCTTGTCAATGCACATTCCCACTACTCATCTGCTTCCTGGGTGGTTTGGTCTTCTGAAGTGATGCTGAGAGTATCTGGGGTGGAGGCATCTCTTACCCACCATCTGTGGGAATCCCAGCCTCCCCTGGAGTAATTTGGAGGGCTTGCAGGGCCACAGCTGTATTTGCTGTCTGCTCCAGAAGAGTGGAAGTACAGTGATGAGGGCAATAGATCATGGTAACCAAAGTGAAACGTCTGATACAGATATTAAGGAGTTCAAGAGTTCTGTCCTCTACAGGATTAAACTAAGGGTGGATGGTGGATAAACTGTGTGGTAGCCTGCTGAAAAATATTATTTGCTGATGTAAAGATGAACAGCCCAATATATTGCACCTTTTTTGAAGAGCTTCAACACTTGTTTTAGAACTGCAGAAATATTCCCTTAGCATTACTGATTAATCTTTGTAATTAATTATCTTCCTAACAAACATGACTACGTGTTATTATATCAAAGCAGGGCCATGTTTTAAAGCCCTGAAGTGAATTAAAATAGCAACTGGATCTGTCATTAGTGTTTTATATGCCATACCATGGAAATAAAATGTTTATCAGATATACATGTTTAAAAACTGACCTTAAAATAAGGAAAATATGTTTCTTAAGCAGTTCTCTTGGTTTTTTTTCAGTATTTAAAACCATGGCCTGTTTCTTCAGTGAAGGCTCATAAACAATCTATCTTAAATTGCACAGTTAGAACATAATTTAAATTTATGGCTATTTTATTCACCCTTTGCCTTAAGCATAGGCCATTTTGATAGGCATTGCCTCAGCACACAGTATATGAACAGTGGAGGAGTATGGCCATTAAGTTTTAATCTAAGACTGGGCTGAGTGCAAGTAAAGTACTTCAGCCACTGGCAGTTTGCAGGGTAGTATTTAAAAAAAAAAATCTGGTAGTGACAAATAGCACAGTATAAATTGTGGGAATTATTAATTTAAAGTGCTGGTTTAATGTTTCTGAGGAGGAGTGCCAAGTTCAGTGCAAGTATAAATGAAGTCAACTAGTTTGGGTTGGGGATAGCAATGGATTTAATACCTCTATAGACATACCTGCCATTGCTTTACCTCTGTAGAGACTTAAAATACCAGCAACAAGGACACTGAAAAAAATGATTATGCCACCAGTTGCTTGGAAAGATGATGATTTTCAGTTGTTAAAAGAAAACAGACATCTCATCTTAGTCAGAAAAAGGACACCTGGTGTGCCAAGGGCTGACACATTTTTTTCCCCAAAAATAATTATGAAAGACATGAAGGTCATATGACAGACCTTGTGTTTCCCTTCACACATGCTTTGTGTTTCAGAAAGCAGCAAGTCTCATGAGATGTCAGTTGCTAAGAAAAATGTGCTTCTGTTTCCAGTTAGGCAAGTGAAGTCTTGTGAAACCATCTCTCCAACCTCCTGTAGCTTTGTTTAAAAGTTCTGATCGGTGGAGGTGCATTCACAGGAGCCCAACTTGCAAATTCTTCAGGTGCATAAGGGACAGTGCAAGTGATTTCTGTCCTACTGGCTTTTCATGTTTGGGCCTTATGTTACACAGCTGGTGCACAGAGTCCCACATGCAGACAGAGAATGTTGCTGTCCTATGCTGGCTGGTATGCCTCTGAGCTGGCAAAGCATTTTAACGAGTGTGAGGATGCACTGCAAAGAGGAGAGAGCTTTTTCAACTCTGATCCCTTTTGGTGCTTGGAACAGATTCTTGACTGCAGTGGAGGAGAAGAGGGGGATTGGAAAGCGCTCAGTCCAGCTGAGTGCTTTGTAGGTATTATTTACTACTTCTGAGTAGTTCCTAAAAAAATAATTTCTTCATATATGTGTACATGTGCTTGCACACATGCTATAACAAGGCCTTGAAATGTTTATACTGTATTTCAGAAGTATCTTGTTCTTGTGGTTTCTCATAACAGTGCTTATCTATGACCCGTTTCCTGGATAGTTTCCAATGAACACAAAATGTATTTAGTTAGAAGAAAGCAGCTGAATGAAAATTAGCTGGATGCATATGCAATATTGTCCTTTATATGACTGCCAGCCCTTACTGATAAACTTCAGAGATGAGTAGGCTTTCTTCTGTTGTAGATCAAAATGTTGCTAGAGCTTGCAGTTGTTCACAGGTGTGCAAAATTAGCTGTTAGTAGCCTTACAGGACTCACCTGGGCTTCAGCAGAGCTTGGATTTGGTCCTTTGAAAATGTTGTTTCTGTACATGTGCTCGAAATGCATGTCATCACAAGGTTTGTGTGTTGCCTTAGAGTATCATTTCGTTTTCTCAGAGGCCTGGTGGCTCCATGCAGCAGGACGGATGAGATACCAGTTCTTTCTGCCACCTTCTGTAACTGTCCTAAAGGTCGGTTTCCTTGTTCCCTTTTTTGTATCCATGCATGCTTAGCGTCATGAATGTAAACATCTCAATCTGGTTGCTGTGGAAAGGAGGAAAAAGCTCTGTGTTCATCCTGCCGCTGGCATGAGTCCAGGTTTGCCATGAGTGTCTCACCTTAGGCTCTGAGGCCAGGCCAAGCAAAAAGATACATTTCCGGGTTCTCTTTGGCTTTTGAAACTAGTTTTACATCTGGAGAAAATGCTTTCATGAAATGCTTATTCCCTTTGAGCAGAGGCAGATGTGGACCCTGCCCACAAGCCACGTACCGATACTCCGATGTTTGTTACTCTCTGCTCAGCTGGTCGCCTGAGAGCTCCTGGCTCCCACGGGGTTTGCAGTGGCAGACCTGAGGGAGTAGCACCCCTCCTGCTTAGGCATGGGGTGATGAGCGCTTCAGGGCAGGCACCTCTTCTTATTGGGACCCAGGAAGGGATGTTTGTCTTCATCTTTTGTTACGTATAGGTGTGCCTAAGATTAATTTTCTGGTGTACTAGATAAGTGACGCATACTGAACACAGTGGTATTTTCTATTTGTGACTAAGTATTGCGTAAACTACTGCATAAATTACATTGTTGATGAGGCCTATGCACACGCCTGACTTAAGCATCCGAAGTGTCTAAGGTATGCCCTTGTGCTTTTGCACCCTTGACTATTCAGGATCTAAATAATGAAAAACAGATCTTGGCTGCATAATTCTGACTTCACTTGCCTGAAATTTGGTGCTTTCCCATGTCAGGCCAGTTTCACTCTCTTTGCTAGCCCTGTGGGTAGTCATCAGCGGTGGGGAGCTCTTAGGTGTGTCATCTCCTGTTCTGAGATGAGTTAACCTTTTGCTGTCCCTGTCTTTCCTTTCTCATTTCGAAGGGACTTTTTCTCTTAAAATTTTCCCTACAGCCAAAGTAACAACGTGGTTCCTTTGTTTGTTCCTGTTTAATCCTGGGGTTTATACTTCCAAACGTGGATTGGCTTTACTCTGTTTCATTACCCTGGGGCAGCAGTTGCTGCTACATGAAAAGGCACTTGCGCCCCAAGTGTTTCAATAGCATGTTCTATGTGTAATTAAGGGGCAGGCTAGAACATGGCAAGCTGTGACTTGTTTGTATTGTGTTGCTTCGCTGGCTGCCTGGTAGGTATTTATGTTCAAAGCATCCATCTTGGTCTTCCTTGTTGAGGGAGAGCTCAGGATGTTGCTGTGGTGCAGCTTCTCCCCCTCCAAGGTGCTCAGTGCCAGTGTGCTTCTGACAGCACCTGTATGCAAACTGATACGGCTTGGTAGGAAAAACTCAACCTGACACAGAGCTGAGTTCCATGCTTAGCTGCTGGCTGAGGTGCGCTGTTCAGTGCTCTGTTTCTTAAGCCTATGTTTTCCTTTTGGTAGACAGAAGTATCTAGAGATCGATCCAGGAGCTGGTATTTGCAGAAGTCAAACTAATGCGTCCACTTAATATTTGGTGGATATTTTGTTGGTCTCTCTGCTATTTCCTGGTGGTCTTTTCTCTGCAGTTTAGATGTCCCTGAACTGCCAACACTTAGTGGTGTGTATGAGCTGCAGGATGGGAGGGTGTGAGCAATGCAGCCCTAGATATCTTTGCTGCTTCCTGCCTCCTCCAGCCTATCTTGTGTTGCTGTGGCAACTCTGAGCACCTACAGGCATGGAGCAGTTGTTGCCTATCCTTGCCTTCATGCTTCATAATCCTCTCATTTCTATGCCTCTCGGTTTATCACATGTTGTGGGGCTTGGGGGTTCTTTTGTTCAAGGCTAGAAACTGCTAACTCTTTAGGACGGCATTTGTCTAAGACAAGATGTCTTAGATTACTTTTGGCCACACTGTGTGTTTTGTTGCGTTTGTGTTTGATTAAAATTCCTCAGGCTTCATTTCTGAGTAAAATAAAGCACGCAGTCATGCAGTGTCCTAGTCACACGTAACAAAGGACTCCATTACAACATTTCATTGGAAATCTGTGTAGATCATAGTTACTTCCATTTCCAACAAGAAACCCACAAACAACCTAAGGAAGAGTTGAATATGGGTACGCTGTTGTCCAGCTATCTGCAGCTGGCTGGAAAGTGTTTTCCAATCCTCATCCTATGTGTTGTTGAATATTTTCTGGTTCTAAATTTAAGATTTCTTTTATTTCATCAAATATTAAAAAGGTGACAGTTATACAGAATGTATTTTGCTGTTCTTTTCTTCAATTAAATGCTTTATCTTTCTCTAATAAAGCTCTTTATCATAAGCAATTACTGTTGTCTTATAAAAAAAAAAAACGATTGCCAAAAGGTTATCTTACTTTAATAAGAGAACAGGAAATTGTGCTAGGGATTACAGGCCCTGTGGAGGTTTGCCAGTAAATCTGCTGCAGCAGATATTTGTAGTCGTCGTAATTACATACTGTACTTTGTGTTAGTGCAGAATCCCATTCTTCTCTTGAGTTCATCGTGCCTAAATCTTAGAGCTTTTACGGTGCTCATGTGTTTAACATACACTTCCCACTGCAGCATAAAAGTAGATTTAAATTACAGAGGAAAGAAAATGGCCTATATTTTGCTTATCTCTATTACTAGATGCAGGTACAGGCCAGTGGGTGGAAGGACTGCTTGCCTGAAGGGCTGTGGCAATCCTTGTTGCTGGATATGGCTGTAGAGAAAATGCAGGCAAGGCTGAGGGCTGTCAAGTCAGACTCATCAAAGTAGATTCGGTTTCATGGGGTCTGCAGTGAAATTGTGCTGGTTTGCCCTTTAGTTCAGATGAAATGCCCATGTACTTGAATTTGTACAGCTTGTTCTTGCATCTCTTTCCTTGTGACTTGGCTCATGGTTAATAACTATGCTAGCTAGAGAGAATCTAATTTGAGCATGTCTTTCTGTGCTACCATCGTGCCTCTGACAATAACGTGTGCTGGAGAAAAATGTATGAAAACTATATGGGTCGATATGAAGTCTTCCAGTCGTTCCCCCTTCCAGTTTACTCCTGTTTTGTTCTTAGCTTGGTAATACTGTTCTAGCTGGGAGTCCCACAAAAATAGGCATTGTGTATTAGAATACAAACAAAGCTTTTTTGGTTTTCATCCTTTTTGAATGAATGGAATGTTCTCTTGATAATTAAGATTAAACGGGCATATCCTTTTAAAAGCATCTCTGGAATAGAATTGTTGGTTTGATGTTGACCCCAAAGGAATAGAGGTTTGGTTCACAGAGAGATCTTTCACTAGCAAACTGCTTTCCCAACTTTGCAAATTGTGCATCCATCTGTAGGATGATTATTGGACTCTTAACATTTAATGGTATTTGCAGGCATACATGTCTGAGCTCTGTATGTTCTATTTTGATTTAATGGTGCAATAATGTGTCTGATACATTGAATCTGAAAAAGAGACTTTAGCAGCAGGGGCAATATTATTGTAAGTTACAGTAACTTTAGGCCGAACCCCACACCAGAAGAGGCTTCAGCTACCCAAGACTGAATTTACAAATGTGAAAATCCCTTCTCAATTAAATTCAGAAAACTTGTGGGACCCTGTCTTTGTGCAGAGGGACTACGGGAGTTTTCTTCTGTTCAAATCTGGGGATCTGGGCAAGTTTGGTCCCTCTTTCTAGTCCTGAGCTATGTTATACCAAAGGCAGGGAGAAATGCAGAGTTTACAAGTCTCCTATGAATGTGGGTTTCTGAGACTGGGTACCTGACATCATGCAGTGATGGCCTCTGTGTTCTTCTAAAACATTCGTGAAGAGGAGGGCATGGAAGTAGAGGTCCAGACATGGGCTGTGCTCTCACATGTATGCATGTGTCCTTGCTGTGCACATAAGTGACAGTGCTGTCACCCCAGCCATATGGTCAGCAGGTTTTGGAAGAGAGTTTCAAGAAGTTTTCCTTGTCCAGAGTTTCCTGCACCTGGGTCTGGAGTGTGCAGAAGTCCTCACCTGACATCTGAAAAAGCTTAGAGATGAGGTTGTCTTCGTCACACGGCATGATCGTGCTTTTGGGTCCCAGCCTGGCTACCAGCCTGTATGCAACAGCCATCTTCTGCAGAGCCTCACTGCCTAGCTCAAAGTACTGAAATTCAGCCAGGTACCTAAAAGTTGTCCCCCTGCTTTGTCTAGGCCAGGATGGATGAACTGCAGCTGTTAGCTGCGTACAGCAGCTATACATTTGTCATTGTTCAGTTTGTTGTTATTACTAGCAGTGAGGCAGTAGTAGAGGTGCACAATGGTGGGGCGCGGAGGGACCCTGCTGTGTGCCTTGCATAGCAGGTCTGTTCTGCAGCAGATCTGTGCAGCCCTTTGGTCCTGCTGTCCATCACCTTAGCTTTTCCTCAAATTCCCTTCACAGCTAACCTTTTGCTCTGGTGCATGCAGGATGTCTTTTGGCTCTTACATGGATCAGGATTTCAGTACACAAACTGCATTCAGAAGTGTTGTCCATCTCTTGATCCAACTCACGTTCTTTAGCATGTAAGGAGCTTTCTTCTCATGTCACACTTATTTAAAACTAGAATATAGCATTTTAAGATTGCCTTAAATAATCAAGTTCTAGTGCTTATCTGAAAATACAAAATTAAAAGAAAAGCTAAATTTGAGGTTTATAGTATATCACTTAAATACAAAAATAACATTTTCCAGCCCCAACTGCAGACTTATGAGTTCGGTTCTTCAGTGTCTCAGCAGGTCCTCAAATGTGCTATGCTACATGCAAAATAAAGCTACTGTTACTCTGAAGCCAAAACTGGTCATTACAAAAACTCTGTAAGCTGGCTGGTAGCCTCAAAGTTCATTATGAGGGAGGTCATTCTTCCTTACAGGAATGAATGTAGCTTTTGAGTACATTTTAAAAGTTTCATTTAATCACAATGGGGATGAATTGTTTTAGCTGTGATCGCCTGATGGGAAACTAACTTTCTTCTTCCTGGAAGAAAAACTACCGTGTTGATTCTTGTAGCAGCTTTTAGAACTACAGGATGTGATTTCCTTTTTTTTGAAAGAGTTGAAGATTTTGGCACTAACAAAGGAAAATTTTCTCCCTCTTCTCTGCTTTTTCTTTAAAACTGAGTAGACACTTTTGAAATTGGTGAATGCGCAGAATAAGGTCTTTAACGGGGCTTTTTCTTAAGCATCCTCTCAAAATGTATTTTTTACAAATATTTTCAGCTCCTGCATAGAAATTGTGTGATTCCAAAATACCTTGAAGACTGTATCAGTTTAATATTTAGCTAAAATGTTTTAAATGGGGGAAAGAAAGCAAGTTGGTTTGGTGGGGTTTTGTTTGTTTGTTTGTTTGTTTGTTGTTTTTTTTTGTTTGTGGTTTTTTTTGTGGTGGATAGCCTTTCATGCCATAATGAAATGGTTTAGAGAGCAAGCTAGGCATTGTGTTGTATTAGGATGGGAAACCATGCCCTCAAAGCTGGAACACAGGAATTTCCCGTGAGATCCAAGGAAATATTTTTTTCCCTGTGAAGGTGGTTAAGCACTGGGAGAGGTTGCCCAGGGAGGCTGTGGACGCTCCATCCTTAGAGGTACTCAGGGGTGCTTGGAGTTACTCAAGCATCCTTGGAATACCTTGGAGGTTCTCAAGCAGTCTGCTGTAACTGACCCTGCTTTGGCGAGGTCATTGGACTAGAAACCACCAGGAATCTCTCACAACCGAAATTATTCTGTGATTCTGTGAAATTGATCTTCATTGTATGTGTGATATTTATGGTTTTGCAGGAGTTTGTCATTCTATTATATTGTATTTTCTGTATGATTGCTGACAACCACAAAGAAATGGAGAGGGAATGGTCTTGGTAGAGGTCAGAACTCTACAGCAGCAGCAACTAGTCAGTGAACAACTAAAAGTCAGAGTCCAGTGCAGCAAGCTGTTGCATGTTCAGGATATTATCTTGCAGCACTGAAATGGTGCAGAGAGTGTGTAAGTTACTCCTTGGCAACTGTCTAACGATTGTCATGTTGTAAGTAGCCGTGAAGAGCTATGCTCAGGATCGATTTTTCCTTATGTGTGTAAAAATGTGTTGATGAACGGAAATAGTAAATGTAAAGTACTGCTTTACTTTCACTAGTATAGACCCTTTGCCAGGAACAGTTTAGAAGAATACAGTCTCATAGCACTAGTCCCTAAATGTTAAGAAAAACAGATAGCAGTGATTTCAAACACCTGTCTCCTCCCAGCAAAACTCCAGGACTTTTTCTAAGTATTTGTTTCAAAACATGTTTAAAGGTTAAATTTTCACATGGCTTAAACTAAACACATAAAGTAGCAGGGGTATCCAGTTTTAATCCTCTGTAAGCTTTTTAATTTACTTTATGGTTGTTAGAGAGGATGTTGGTTACCTGTTGCCAGAGAGATTCAAGATGAGCAAAAAACCATGGTATTGTAGATGCTTCCCAACCCAACAGGTCAGAAAGGGAAAATTCCTGGCATTAACTAGCTTTAAATGTTTCAGCAGAAAATAAATATGGCTTCCAGAAAATGTTGTGCTCTCTATTCTAGATCTTTCCTTTCTTGCTATTCTGAAGTAACTCCTTAATTCAGATATCTTAGTTTTTAACACAGATGTGTCAGTACTATCCTTTTGAGGGTCCATAGAAATTCTGTGCCATCAATGTCAAAGAAATTCTAAATCAATTAGGTGTGTGGTCCAGGCAGGAAGGACATAAGAGAATTTGGTTTCCTGTCACATTGTGCACATTGGTGTCCTTAATTTTTTTAAGTGGTAGGTGACTTGAGGATGGATGGACCTTAGGAAGTACTAAGTGATGTTCACTGAAAGACAAAGTCTCTTGTTTTGAGATATTTCTGAAGAATCATTTTTTTGTCTGAGCTCAGCCAAGTACTGTTGAGATGTATCTTCTGTACTGTGCAAAGTTGCAGAAGCCATTTAGAACTGTCATACTGCTGAGCTGAGATTAAAATCTTCGTAGCTGTGACTCCAATACCTGGATTTTTTCCTTTTTCCTTCCTCCCATCACCTCTAGAAGTGAAAAAGTAATTAATTTAATGTTAGTTGTCCCTGGAGTACCTGAGCTGCATAGTCCAACAAGTCTAATTAGGGGTGACTGTTACATTCTTATTTACCAGTAAAGAAAAAATGATGCATAAGAAAATCTTGGTAGCACCATTTAAACAATAAACAAATGCTATTGTGAGTAAATTATACATGATAATGTTATTGTGAGTAAATTATACATGATAATGTTATTGTGAGTAAATTATACATGATAAAATGGCTTCATAAAAATCAAGTACATGTTTTTTGGGGGGGCAGGAGTGGATGGAGGAGAAGGATAATCTTTTTTTAAATTAATTCAGCCAGCCATAGGTGGTGAACATAGAATATTGATGAAGAAAGGTATTGATACAGTTGTAAAATAGATTGTATCTAGACACCAAATGTAGGTCACAATCCAAGAGGTGGAAGAACTGCAGTTTGAGAGGCACGTACGGTTTGTGATGAGTAGTGAAATTGAGCTCTCAGCGTAGAGTACTCAATAAAGGAATGAAGGTGATCCCTGGATACAGGAGTGATGAAGATTCAGTACTGTGTGAAAGAGTTTAATTCACAAGAGTTGCAAGAAGAACAGTAAGTCTAGAAAAGCTGTGAGAGAGTGAGCTTTTGATTTGATCCAAAATAAGGTTAAGATGTTGCCAGGTCAATCTCTATGTGAGAGAATACTTATACCAGCAGACTGAGAATTGATACATAAGGCAGTGACATAACAAGATTCCATGTCTGGAAGTTGGAATGCATAATTCATGCTACTAATAAGTAATATTCTTTATTATGCTGATGATTCATTTATGAAAGAACTAAGTAATAAATTTCGTAGGTTCCCCATCTGGCTAAATCTTTAAAGACATCACATCAGCTGTCTTTCTCTGGAAGAAATGGTATAGCTTCGTAGCAAAGGTAGAAGACAATGAGATGACGGAGGACTCGATGGATGAAGCCTTGTGGGCTGTAATAATCTGGAAACTTTGTGATCTGGAATAAGTCTGTCAGGAACTGGAGTGAGGCCATCAGGTTTTTTTCAGATAGGCTGCTGAACAGCTGTCAGACAGTAGCTGCCAGTTAACTTAAAGAATGTGTCCTACATTGCCAAAATGTCTAAGTGGTTTTGGCAGTGGAAGGAAATGTGGGCTTGCATCGTAGTCTTTTCACCGCAGGAATGGATGATGCGCATCATAATCTGTTCTAGCAGAGCATTTATTTGGGCATCAGAGGAAACTGAAGAAAATATAGAACAAAAATCCAGATCAGTGCCCTGTGTAGAAGAAAGGGCAAGACTAGATCTTGGAGGTTTTTACATGCAGTTAAGTTGCACTCTTCAGTAGACTTTTAGAAGCAGTTTAATAAATCTTGTAATATTTTCCATTGACAGTTCTGACTTGTTTGAAGCTGTATGCGCCACTGCTTGAGAACAGCTTCTGCTGATCTCACCAAGGTTAGAGGTGGGAAATTTGCCTGCTTTTGTATTCCTGTGGTTCGACAAGCCTTTCTTCTCTTTGCTTAGACTGTGCCACTTTGAGGCTAGTGCCCTTTCACAGCTGACAGAGCTGAATGTCATCATCCTTTACACCCAGATGGGTGCTGACCTCTTGCTGATTTAAGTGTCCCCGCTTCCCAAACCTGGCCTTCTAGGGGCTTTGCTTCTCTCATGGCAGGTGCAAGTGGTTTGAGATGCAAAATGTAGACCATGCAAATGTTGGGGGGGGGAAACTGAATTCTCTCATACTCAGAATTTTTTATTTTCATTTTCTTAACTACCCTGCAGTACTATTTAAGCATATGTCCTGTAGGTTTTGGCAGTACCAGATTTTGTCTAGCTTGGCAAGTTTGTGTGGTAAATATTACCACCAGTTAAATACCAATAAGAAAGTTATCTTCTGATGTTGCAGTCAGTCTTGTCCCTCTACCTGTCTTGTGACACCCTGACCTACTATAAGACTTTATCACCAGATGTTGGGCCAGTTCAGTGATTTGACTCCAGCCTATTAGGGCAGACTGAGATCTCCAGTTGCCAAATCTTTTATCTAGAGCCTTCCACGTGAATATCAACCATGTTCAGTGATTCTTCATTACCAGCTCATTGACATCACTCTTTGCAACTTTCTTTTGAGAAAGGGGTAGAGATGGCAAAGATGTCAAACCTTGAACTCCTCAGTTTGTAGAGATCTTGTTACAGTCTATGGAGATAAAAATACCTAGATTGTACGTAGACCATTGAGTGCTGCCTTGTGCCTGCTTGGAGGTACCTCATCTGGAGAGAGGCATGAGAAATACCTATGCTTGCCAACAGTGATCAGCTGGCAGAGATTCCCAACTTAAGAAATTGATAGGGAAGAATTATATTAAAATAGTGACTACTAAGTAAATCCTAATCAAATAGAAATCAGGAATTGAGAAAGGATGAATATATTTCATAAGCATGACATTATTCATATACCATAGATGCTTAAAGTTGAACTTTTCTGCTAACACTGAGAATCTGCTGGAAATCAGTCTTAAAAAATAATCCATTGCAATGAAATGCAACAAAGAAATTAGAAATAGTTTCCTCTCATAATAATCAGTAGATATATGTAATTTGTGACTACTCTGTTCTGTGAGAGACTTGTATCTAGCAAAACAATTCAGTAAAGCTTACAGGGCTCACATGAAAGAGGGGTTCAATGCACTTTCAAGTAAGTTTATTTGCTCAGCTAAAAATAAGCATATGCAAACATTACAGGGTTCAAGGGGAAAGCAGTGAACCAGCCAGCTTCTGAAGGAAAGATCTTATTGCCCATCTGTTTCCACAGAAAAGGACCTCTACCCATCCCTGTATTTTGAAGGGCCACTATTGTTGGGGTCTTTTTGTTCTGTAACTGGTGTCTAATCAAGAGCTACTAGGAGAAGTTAAAAAGTCCTTTATAGTAATTCAGGAATAGTTCAGTACCATCAAAGATGATGAATTGAATGCTGTCCCTTAAATGCCTTTTTTTCTTGCTGCTGTTAAATCCTCAGTCCTTTCTCTAAAATACCTGCTTTGCTTTGCTGAAAACTCCCCACATTTCACATGGAAGGTCCTCTCCCCCACAAACTCCAGACTGTGCCTGTAGGTCATATCTTACTCTTTCCAAACTGGCAGTTTGCACCTCATCTGATCTTGGGAAATTCTCACAAGCTCCATGACTTTGCTGTGCTTTTCTGCAAATGGTGCTATATTGCAAACTTCAGCATGGTGCTGTGAGGGATGAAGGAAGAGAGCGTGACTTCAGAGTCCTCCTTTGCATGTGGGTTGATGAGGAAACCCCAGTGAAGTTTTCATGCACTCTAGTTACTTCTGAGTAGCAGCCCAGTCTGGGGCTGTGTGTGTGCCTTATAATGTTTAATGCTGCTGTGTGAGAAAATGAAGTAATGAAGCAAAATCTGAGCAAGATTTTGTGCTCTTTTACCAAAAATGTACTTTGCATACCAACTTTTCTGAGTCTTCAGCCTTAATTGATCATCTTTCTGATTATTCGCTTTAAAACAAGCAAACTCCAACGATTCACCAAGTTCACTTTGGTATATAGAGTCATGAGGTATGCCTACATATGGGATGGTTACTTCCATGAGCTTTCCTTGAGTTCAGTGACTAGCTCTCTGAGCCTGGCAGCGTGACTGAATTGATGTCATCGTAACGCCTGGCTGGGCTGTGATGGTGCTTTTGGAGAATATCTTAGATGTTGCATTCTTGGAGAGAGAGGGGAGCGCCCATCTGCTTGTAGTGAGAACTAGAGAAAGTGAGAAGAAACCCACTGGCAAGTTCAGGTGTGTTTATGTTGCTTTACCTGCATTTGTAATAAACAGAAATGTATGAGGTCACAGGCAAAGGAACTAACTCTGCCTCATCAGGTGAGGTAATTCACAGAGGAAGTTTCTATAGCATGGGGACATTCCTGCCAGAGGACAGATTTTTATATCGGATACACTGAACAGTCTGAAATTATATCTAATTAATGACTGTATAAGCTGGCCTTATGCTAGAAGGCCATATGTTCACTTGTGTAGACATGATGAAGACAGGCAAACAGCATCTGCAGTGATTATGGATCTGCCTCAGAGCTGCTTACTCACTGTGAAGCACTTGATGAGGAAGACAGCGCTGGTGCCAACCACCTGAAGTAGCACTGATGCTCACTGATGATACATGAACAGATATAGAAATATATGAATATTCATGGACCATTGCAGCCTGCAGCGTTTTGTCACTATGGGATGGGGTCCTCAGCCTGTTCAGTGGTTGCAGGCACCTCATCTACAGAAGGTCTGGGTTGCTGTATAAATGCTTGGGTATGCAGAGCAGCCTGTGTAGGCAGCACTAAGCATGGCAGATAGTGTGTAAGCAAGTGCTTCTCTTTAAAGAGAAAAGGGAAGCAGGTGTGAGTGGAAAGGGCTCACCTATGTGGAGTTACAGCTGGGAACTTTTCTCCAGCCCATGGGAGCAAAGTGTCTTTCATCACCAGGACCACAAATCCTGAAGATATTAGCCAAAGCCAGCAGGAATGTGTATGTCGATGTACCTCTTTTAAGCATAATTCTCTCCAAGGAGGAAAGGGAAAGTGTGTTTTAAGGGTGGACAAATAGTATCTCAGTATAAAGTCCCTTCTCAAAGGCTGAGACAGATTTCCAGAAAGTAGTGTGTGTCCTTTTTGGCTGTTTTTCTTTCCTGCTTGAGGACTTTGATATCAACAATACGTCAAGGGGTGAATAGGAGAATTTTGGAAGGATGAGAGCAAAGAAAACAGTTTTGCTGCGATCCATTTTGATAAGATGAATGGTGACCATTTACCTTTCACCAGAGTTGCATTGTTTCAGCTCAGTTGCATTGGAGAGATGATGCCTTGAATTGCATAGGCAGAATCTGGAAAACTTGTATTGAGCTAGATGAAAAAAAGGCATTTCTTTGTCCTTGATGTGGTTTTGTATTTGTCCTCTGGGATGAAGGCTAAGCCAAACAGACTGATTTTGGAAAACTTAAGAAGAAGTCATGGCAATTTTCTTCCCCCGGCATTTTTGCCATTTCAGACAGCTCTGTCTTTCTGATACCGTTTTTGCTCTGACTCTTATTCTGCCAGAGACCAGCGGATGGCTTCCAGCACGCTTCTGCATGAGTGAGAAACATTAGCCAAGGAAGGAGGCAAAGGAAGGGTATTATTTAGCTTTGTGGCCACATATATTCTCACTGTCTCCACACAGGAGGATTTGCATTAGAAAATGGGAAGGTTTGTAGCTACTTGCAGTGATCTTACCTGCAAAATGAACCACTTTTGTGTCCACCTGTACGACATCTATGGACAAGTGATCTTTTCTGATCAATTGCAGAAGAAATTGGAGAGATTTTAGTTGTCTCAGTATCTCTGTGGGTTTAGTCCTTAATTATCCTTTTGTGCCATTCTGCTGAAGTGCATTTGTTAATCACTCCAGAGTACTTTAGCTTCTTTCAATATATTGAATTCCACCTGGATGCTTATAAATGTGTTTGTGCAGCATATACCTTTCCTACGAGTATGGGAAATATTCACAGTCTGAAACAAAAGTGCAGTGTTCCAAACTTGACATCCATGTTGTTATCCTGTAAATTAGTACACTCTGTGCTGTTACATAAGTTTATCTTGTGTCAAAATAATAAAAGCTGAGTGTGCTAAAAGACTGATAAGCCTGCCATGAAGAATTACATCATTCAGATTCTTCTGCCTTAAAATAACACCTGTTGCTTTACCAACTGATGCTGGTAGGATAGTGTGTCTTGAGAACTAGTATAAAGTGGAAAAAAGGAAAAAAAGAAAAAAAAACAAACATTTTTTTCAGGCAGTTCAGGTCTGAGGTTGCCTTGGCAGCCTTGAATTTAGTATTGTTTCTGAGCCACTCTTATACAAAAGGACAACGAGAAAGCACAGCTGTTCTGTATTTCTGGATATTAAAAATGGACAAAGTGACTTTTCAGTAATACTGCTGTAGCCTCGAGGACTGAATGCAAAAAACAAGTGCTCCTTCTGTTGGCAGGTGGGAAGTTCAATCCCTTAAAATGCAAAATAAAAAATAAAAAAATAGATGGTTGTGCAGATTCTGAGGGCAGCCTGCAATGAGGGCAAAGGGACAAGCACCCCACAGCTGCCAGCGAAGATCGCTGCTGGCAGTGTGTGCGCATAAACTAACAGCGTGCTTCCAGCAGCCCTTAAATAAATGGAGAGGGGGGAGAGGGGAAGTTCATCCCTGATACCACGGTTTTGCACAATGATCCCCTTTCTGGGTGCTGGGGTCACAGCTGCTGTCTGGAGATTACGTACAGAAGCACTCTTCTTCTCGGGAGAGTGAGGTTTCCTGGAGGATTAAGCACAGGCTGAAAGCAGGAGGAGTAATTCGGGAGGGAGACAAAGAAAGCGAGCGCAAAGCTGTGACATGCGACAGGGGAGGAAGATTGTGAGTGAGAAGACAACTGCCGGTGGTTGCTACTTGGATGGGAGAGTCTCCAGTATGGGTTCCTGAAGTGGTCCAGATGCAGGGTGAAACCCACCGTGGGTTTGGCACGACCCTGCCTGCTTTCAGGACTCGGAAGTGCTGCTTTCCCACTTGTGTGGGAGGTGGATGGAGTCTGACAGAGCTCTGCCACCTCCTGCGTCTGAACTGAAGTAATTTCTTTCCTTGCCATCTCAAGTCCCCTTTAGTCATTCAGAAATAGCGATCAATGCAATAATCTGAATCCCCATGTAAAGGTACACTTGCGCTCCCCATCTGCTCCGAATGCTCTGCTTTTTGCGTTTTCCTCTGTTGCAAACATGGTGTCACCATGCCTTCTGAGCCTGCTGCTCTGGTACTTCCTTCTTCCCTCTTCCTTCTCAGCTTTGTTTTTCCTTTTTATCCCCCCTTGTTTCTCCCTTATCCTGCTATTTCACCTCTTGGGTGTACATATTCCCAGGAGAGTACCCATAAAAATCCTTCTACCCATGTATCATGTGCCAGCACCTCTGTTTTGTGTAGGAAGGTCTTCTATAGTTGAAGCCAGGGCCATCTGCCACATTCCTTAAAAAAAACCCACGTTTATTGCAGTTTTCTGCAAGGGCAGTGGCCACAGTTCTTCCGTACAACTTTAAAAGCAAAATGCGACCCATCTTATAGTAATAATATTTGAAACTTCTCTCCCATTTATCAGTTACTTCTAAAGTTGAGTCTCATTTCACTTACCAGATCAAATTTCCCACAGATCCCATATGCCGGCTACTTCTTTTTAGCTGCTACAGAATCTACTACTGCTTTTTATAATCTGAAACAAATGGGTTCTGCACATAATATAGGAAAGGAGAGGTGGAGGCAGAGGAGGCTGGCAATGCGTGCATTCGAACGATGTGAAAATGCAAGTGGGAAAAATATGACTGTGTCAGTAGAGGTTATCAGAGGGGGGTTAGGGCATATCATGTATGAGCAAATCACAGCTATTTTGAAGGCAAAAGAAAGAAACTTTGTGAAAGGAGCAGAATTCCAGAAGGACACTAATGAGTAAGTATAGGGTACCAGCATTTAAATGTATTGTCATAGTTGCTAGTTATTGTCCCTGCTGCATGGTATTTCCTAAGTGCAGTATGAGCCTTAACCATCTCACCTTTAAAACTGCATTTCCATTTGCCTCTGACTCTGTAAAATCCTCTCTAAAAAGGAACATTGTTGAATAAATTGTTAAGAGAGAAAATACTGCTATTGCAGCTGAATAGTTCATGCTTTTGATGTTGCGTTTAGGCACAAACATAAGTAAATGGTAAATGATGCAAAAGCTATTGAGAGAGGAGAAACTTGGTATAAGGTAGAAATAAGGTAGTAACCTGTGCTGCTCACTTCAGTCCTTGATTGATACTTTTGTCAAAGCGAAATGCTGAAGAGTGCTCCCTTGCCAAGGAAGAGCTGAAGCAACTTCTATATCTTTGCATTAAGGACTTGTGATTCAAAAAGAGTACTGATGACTGCCCACATCTGGTGAATTGGATTAGAATCTAATTAGCATGAAGAATTTAGGAAACTTTTATAAAGTTTCAAAAATAATATGTGAAAGAAAAAAATAGCTTAGCTAAAAATTCAAAGAAGTATTACCGAAATGTTCCTTGGGGAGAACTTGAAAGTAGCTTTCCTGCTCCTGAAAGATACAGCACACATGAATGGTAACCTATTTTATTTGTTAGCATTTTCTGTTCAGATAATTTGGTATGTTTAAAGATATCTGTTGTATCTAATTGACCCCTGTAGTTTAGAGTCCATCCGGAAATCTTTGCACATACTGTGAAAGATCAATAAAGTGATTTTAGTGTTTGTGTAAGCAGTTTTTCTGGCCTAGTTTATGCACTAAAAAGGGTAATACACCTGTCCTACATCTGTGAAGTATCTCAGCAAACACAAAAGGACAGTCTATTCAGTTCATATACTTTGTTTTCCAACAGTGGGTTTTAATGGCATGTTTCCAAGCAAAAACATACTTTCCCCTCTAATCTCATTTACTTACAGGCACAGCAATTATTCTGTATAGCAAAGAAAGGTTAAATTCAGGCTAAAATATAGTCCAAAGGAAAAATGAAGGCAGAAATTCCTTCTGTAATGCTTACTGTAGAGGAATAATAATTCTTTCCCCATGTCTCTAAATTTAGGGTTTACACCAGCACTGAGAAGCAGAGGCTTTTTGAAAAGAAAATGAGTTGTGTAGCAGAAATTACAAATATTTTAAGGTGGAAATAGCTGCTTTCATGTATTCCATCTCTGTTGGTTCTGAATATCTGCTCAGCTTTAGGTGTGCATTTTCTCTTTTCCGTGGGATTGCGCAGGGCTTATTTGCACAGCATATTCAAAACAGTGCTGCTATTTGTAGGGTGGAAAGTGGGACCCTCTGTGTATTGTTAGTAGGTATTTTGTGTCCTGAGGAAAAATCTTGAGCAATAATTATCAAGATGGACTAGCATGTCTAACACTACGTCAGGTGATTCAAAGCTGTTGGAAAATTACATTTGACTTCCCTAGGGCATCTCACATATTTGGTTGCTACATCTTGGATTAAATGGTTTCGGTGGCGGGTTTTTTTTTGTATGAAGCTCTAAACCCTTTCTCTTTGAAATATTTGGGAGTGAGATTAAATTTTGTCGACATCTGTAATGTTGTTATGTTGCAGCTACTATGGGTAGAAAGGAAAGAGGGAGCATGGCTTTTGAGGAGAGAAGGGTTTATATGTTTTTAAGCATACAGGAACTTGAGTGTTTCTGGAGTTATGTATATCCCTGAGGAAGCTCCTCTGTAGCCGGACACAGGATATTCCTCTCCAGTTTGGGATTAGCTCGTGCAGCATGCCTGGGACCATGAAGGATCCCTGTGGGAAACTTCAGTGCTGTGAATGATGGGCTCCATCCAGGCACTGCATTCCAACTAGGATGGAGTAGGATGCATAGGATGAAATGTCGGGAGACCTTCCTTCTCCTCTCACCCTGCTCTGTACCTACTTTCATTGCTCTCCTGATCTTGGTCATGATGTGGCCAGCAGCCCAGCTCCAGTATTTGGTGTTCCCAGCTCTCCAGCCTTGACTTGAAAGGAATTTTCTATTTAATGGGGCTGTGTTCCTCTGTCCCAAGGGCAGCCTTGAGAGCTCAGGATGCTTTTTGCGTTAATGTCCTTGTGTGTCTGAATGAGTGCTGGGGCTCTCTCATTTAAGCAGAAATTTTAGGCTGGCAAATATCTACCATATCACGAGAAGACTGAAAATCACCTCTGCCTTGATTCCTAGCTTCAGCCAGATTCCCCAAGTCAGGGTCACGTTTAGAAAGTAGTAAAAATAGTAATGAACCAGGAAGTCAGTTTTGTTAGACTGAGTTAAAAGGACAGGAAAGGAGATGTGAGGGACTTGTCCTGCTTCATAGCAAATCAATCTCTCTTTGAGTTTTGGGGTTTGTTTTTTCATGAGATTAATATAGAAGGCCAGAAACTATTTCTGCCTGCAGGAGCAGGCATAGTATGTCCTGAATGTTTTCTGTGGCTTTCTCTTCTCACTGAAAGCTGAAGTGTGAAGCATATTCTGAGATAATTCTATGTTGTTCACTTACACAGAAAAAAATAGCAGTAGGTGGGATACTGGAAAAGTTAATAGCACTTACTCAATGTGGAGGTGAGAAGATAGTTTTGTCTCAGCAAGATAGTGACTTGTGATGCCAAAATGAGTGCAATGAGGATTGTTTGTTTTAGCTTGGATATCATATGTACCTGTTGAGGTCTAAGAAAAAGCAAGTGAACCTTCAGTAAGATTACTGCCAGGGTTCAATAACCTGTAGTGATCTGAGTCGTAAAAGCCCGTCTCATCACATGAGAATACAGAGCGCTCTTTCTGGGACTTTTTGAAAGGAAGAGTGGTGCCATTGTTGGTAGGGTGCTGCCCTGTGCCAGAATGTCACAGCGGATGGCAGCATGTGCTGTGTATTCATCGTTGGTCTGAATCCAGCAAATCTGAAGAATAACTGGAATTTCAGAATATTTCCTTAATTGGTAAAGTACTGTGGTAGGTCCCTTTGGGGCATCAGCAACATGAAAGGCATTGCTCTACCCTGTTCTGACTTCTTTCACTTCCTTTCTTCTCCATACCCCAGCCATCCCAAAGAGAGATTTCACAGGTGAGACATATCTCCTAATCAGCGGAGGACTTTTTTTCTTGGCCTTGTATTTTCTTGATCTAAATTCAGTTATGAGACTATTTTACCCGAAGTTTCTGTTGATAGATCCCTTCCCCAAGAAGCCTAAAATCTCATTGCTGAGTTTACTAGACCTTTTTAGTGAGCATTTCTCTTACCATCTGTGGTGGATTGACCCTGGCTAGATGCCAGGTGCCCACCAAAGCCACTCTATCACTCCCCCTCCTCAGACAGGGGAGAGAAAATACAATGAAAGGCTCATGGATCAAGATAAGGACAGGGAGATGACTCAGCAATTACCATCATGGGCAAAGCAGACTCAACTTGGGGAAAATTAATTTGATTTATTACCAATCAAATCACAGTAGGATAATGATCAATAAAAACTATATCTTAAAACACCTTTCCCCCACCCCTCCCTTCTTCCTGGGCTTAACTTTACTCCCTATTTTCTCTACCTCCTCCTCCACAGCGGCACAGGGGGATGGGGAATGGGGGTTGTGGTCAGTTCATCACACATTGTTTCTGCTGCTCCTTCCTCCTCAGGGGCAGGACTCCTCATACTCTTCCCCTGCTCCAGGGTGGGGTCCCTCCCACAGGAGACAGTCCTCCATGAATTGCTCCAACATGAGTCCTTCCCATGGGCTGCAGCTCTTCACAAACTGCCCCAGCGTGGGTCCCTCCCACGGGGTGCAGTCCTTCAGGCACAGGCTGCTCCAGCGTGGGTCCCCCGCAGGGTCACAAGTCCTGACAGCAAACCTGCTCCAGTGTGGGCTTCTCTCCCCGTGGGTCCACAGGTCCTGCCAGGAACCTGCTCCAGCCCAGGCTTCCCACGACGTCACAACCTCCTTCGGGCACCCACCTGCTCCGGCATGGGTCCCCCACGGATTGAAGGTGGAGATCTGCACCACGGGCTGCAGGGGAATCTCTGCTCCAGAGCCTGGAGCACCTCCTCCTCCTCTTTCTTCACTGACCTTGCTGTTGCAGAGCTGTTTCTCTAACATGTTCTCGCTCCTCTCTTCTGCTGCAATTGCTGTTGCATTGGTTTTTTTCTTCCTTCCTTAAATATATTATCACAGAGGTGCTACCACCATCACTGACGGGCTTCAGCTTGGTCTTGTCCAGTGGCGGATCTGTCTTGGAGCCAGCTGGCATTGGCTCTGTTGGCCACAGGGGAAGCTGCTAGCAGCTTCTCACAGAAGCAACCCCTGTAGCCCCCCGCTACCAAAACCCTGCCATGCAACACCAATACACCATCTTTTTGTGACAGGTAAGAACTGCAATGGTGCAAGTACAACTGTTTGTAAATGAAGCAGGTTTATTTAATTTTCTGTGCCAAGCAGTTGCAGCAGTTGCTGGAACAACACTTCTAAAGGACACATCTCAGAAGGAGGGCTTATAAAGTGAAGTTTTGCTCGTCCTAGTATGAGTGAGAAAACTGATCTCTATTTTGGTCTTTAATTCCTCTGTCTCCTGCCTAGGCTGCTTTTATTACGCTCATCCATCTGTTAATGACTGGATGAAGGCCTCTGAAAGGCATCATAAGTCCTTCCTCCTTTTGTTTTGATGTGAGACTTTTCTGTGGTAACATATGAAGGTCTTGTCCACTATTTTGGCACCAAGTTGTGAAGTGCCTCAGAGCATGGAAAAATGAATGTCCAGCCTTTAGAGGCAATTTATAGGTGGTGGTAGAGAAATACCACCAAATAGTGCATAGTACTCTCCAGCCAGATTTCTTTAGCCCACTTTGGTCAGAAAGTCACCATCCAGTCATGTGTGGCCCCAAGTACAGCAAACATAATTGTTAAAATGAACATGTGGCTATTGGAAACTGTGAAAAAGCTTTCCCGGGGGGAGAGTTGGCTTGTTACTGGCTTAGCTGGTGCGTCAGAGGAGAGTGCGAATCATTAGCAGACAGACCCTTAGGCTGTAGGCGCTTGATGCCGCAAGGAATGTTTTGGTGAGAAGTGTGTGAGAACATCTGCTGGAGGGAGGAATATGTCTACAGTTAGACCTCAGTCACTGCTGCACAGTTGCCATATGGACACTATACTGCATCAGCACCAGTAACTCTTTGGTTCTGGTGGAAATGAGTAAGTGAAACATCTCTCCTGCCAGGTAACGCAGATCTGCAAAATCCCCAGGGTTGGCACTCTATGGGAGGGAGCACTGGCGCTGTGTGGGCCATGTGGCACGTGGCAGGGTAAAAATGGATGGTTGAAGAGCAAAGTGCTCGTGCACAGCAGAGACTGTTGAGTATCTTGAGCATTGCTGCTAAAGAAATCAAGGAGTAGGGATGGTTTCTGATCCTCAGGAAGATCCTGAAACAGAAGATTCTGAACAAAGCAGGCATTTCTCCTACATGACTTTTCTACAGGCTGCATCCCAGGCTTTTTTTCTGCATGGTTTTTATATCCACCTCACTTGCAGGCTGCCTGCCTGGGATCTCATTGGCATTCTGCTTTTCTGCTGTAATCTCATGTTGTTAAGGAGTGTGATTTTTGTTCTTAGCTGTGCCGCATATAGAAGATTACATAAATACCTTGTAAATCTTGGGAGGGGGAAGAAGAAGAAAAATTAAAAAAAATCACCACCAAACCCTTCCTCTGAGAAATATTTTGGCCGTGTAATCTTACATCTTCCTCTCAGAGAAAATTCTGTTTAACATAGGAGAGCAGACATGCCTCTTTACCAAGAAAGCCACGAACTGGCTTCCTAATGGTCCAGCTGTGCTAATGAGCAATTGCAGACCAACACACTGAGCTGAGGTAGATTTGTTTTCCTAGCAGTTGTTGCCCAAAGATGTTTTGATAGGGGAGTGCTTTTTTCTCCTCTGCTCCCTTTGTTGAATTTGTCGTTTCCATCTACTTCCTCCTGCCCTCCTTTCCCTGGTAGATAGCTATTCACTTTCTATATGAAGCCATTTCATAAAGGTTTTACTTCTGAGGTTCAGATCTTCTGTTTATAACCCTCAAGTTAAACCAAAGGATAATCCCGGGTGTGGGGGAGGCTTCTGTGTTTCTCCTTGCAGCACAGCAGTTTAAGTTCTCATTGAAAACCAGTATTTTCAGCAGTGTGCCCCTGGTACAGGGGGCAGGATCCTTTATATTGGGTTACTGTAAATGTTCTTCAGTTGCAAAATCCTCGATGACAGGGTCCGTGCAAGTGCTGGGGGCATCCAGACAAGTTCACCAGGGGATGGACCCCGAGCCTGCGGTTCAGTGGGAACACTGCACCAACACCATGTTGCTCTTTGCCACATCAGAAGAGTGGCTTTTTTTTTTTCTTTTAAAAGTCTGAAACTTACCAAATAATATAAATCACTATTTTAGATTTTATCGGTTGCGCTTCCTTCTTTTCAGAAAGAGTAAAAATTTGTTAAATATGCTTGCAACTTGGGAGAGAGAGTAGGGGAATAAAACTTCAAACAGTGCTGCTAAAAACAGCCTGGGCTGCTTTTGTTTGGACTTTCAAAACGCAGCAGCTTAATGCCTCCATTGTACGCAGGGGGAAATATGCTAATTCAAGGCACATTTCCCATCAGAAGCCCTTTCAGTCCTGTCATCGTTGAGATATGAAGGATGATAAAAGCAGGGAGAAGGGGGAGGCCCATATTATGGGAGCGTGGCTGCTGGTTATTGTGCTTGGGGAGCAGGGCTGAATAGGGCTGACGAGACCGGTCACCCGTGAAGCCCCGGGGCCATGCGGGTTCCCATGGGCGCTGGCTGCCCCCAGCCCCGCTAGGACCCCCTGCCACTGCTGCCAGGGCAGGGGTCCTCGGGGGTGCTCCCCACGTCAGCCACCCCGCCGCCAGCCAGCACGGGAGCGGAGGCGAGATTTGCAAGTGCAGGGCGCTGTCACCCACCCATCCTGAAGCCTTGTAACCCAGTGGTTTTTTCCGGGTAACACAGGCAGCTACTTTCTGTTCATTTTAAATGCAGTTTAAGCTGAAGTAACTGATTTCTCTTGACAAGGCCTCCATCACTTCCTTTCCAATTTGCTGATGCTTGCAGGGCAGTGGTGCTCGCTGGCTGCGCAGCGCTGAGCTCCCTCAGTAAAGAGACGCCTTCAACTCGGGACATGGGTGCTGCTGCCATTGGGGTGGTTTATTTTCTTTGCAGTTATGAAACAGAAGACAATCTGTGAAATACTACTTAGTCTGTTACCACTCATTTAAATGATTATACTTCAGGTTGAAATAAATACATTTGTCAGTGTTTAGTATGTATTAAAAATCTGTAAGCACTACTCTTTAAATACTGCATGATATATATAAAAACCTAGAGTTTGGGTTTTTTCTTCTCGGTATTAAAGTCGTGAAAAGATCTTTAAATGGCAGGTTTTATCTCAGGAGTCTGACCCCATTGCTCTGGAGCTGGGGAGATACTTGGTTTACCCAGGAGGACTACATTTTCTGTTTTCTGTTTAACAGGTGCTAGTGTTGTTCTATTGTATAGAATTTGAGATTAAATGCACTCAAGGTTCTGATAATGTTGCTATGATATTTACTTGGAAACAGTTTGAAACGGCAATGAGAATTTAGTTGCAGTTGTTTGTTTGGCTCTATAAACCTGCAGCGTACTAATGGCAAATTAAACTAAGAAAATGGGCTTTTGATTGCACTTGCAATCTGGTGATGTTCTGTCTGCAATAGAAGTATGAGCTACACTTGAACACACAATTAGTTTAAAAATTTCTGAGGCCCGTAGTTGGAATTAAGTGCTTAGAATTACTTTTCAAAGCTGTGGTTGGTCTTCAGTTTCTTCCCTGTACTAATAAACTTGTGAACATGGGTCTGGTTGATTTTGGCTGGACATGAGAAGCTGCGATCTTTTTCTGCAACCTGTGGGCAAGTCTCTGATCTGCAGTGAGGAGCTCTATCCCATGTTGAGCAACATGCCTTTGGTCACCTCCAGGATGGTGAGCACACACTTGATGTCGTACGGTTTTTTGAAACAAAGACACAGTTTCTCCTATGGACTAAAGAAAAAACCTTAGCTAGAGGCTTGAATGTTGCTTTTGCCTTGTGCTTTTCGCCACTGTTTTTGGTTTTTTTCCCAATAGATACCTCCCTTCTCCCTTTCCCTGGTTCCTTAGTTCCTTAGTTCCTTTCTTTTCCTCTCCAAATTGTTCAGAAAGATGGAGCAGATGATGATATTTCAGGAATTGATAGTGTTGATAGATACACAAGATGTGTCTGTAGTACTACTGAGAGCAAAAATGCCCAATGCCATTTTGAATAATGAATGCAAGGGTCTCCAGAGCAAACATGTAGTGATAATGATTGGTGTTTACACTTGGGAAGCTCTGAGTGCAAGAGAGATGGTTGCAAATGTGATGAAACCCAGAGAGCAGGAATAAAATGGGACGAGAATGATGCAAGGAACAGATGAAAAGTAAATGTTTCACTCTGACTCATGACAAAGTGCAGAAATTATGCCTTTCAGCTGTTTAAAACCAGTGAATGTCATGTTTGGAAAGAAGCAGAGAAATGGGGATGTAACTAGGCAGTGTTAGGGTGGGATCACTCAAAAGTGAGTCTGGGTGGTTTTCAGGCAACGGGACTGGAGGCCATTTCAGAGGCTGGGATCCTGCTCCTGGAGAAGCTGCTCCTTATGCATTGACTGCAGCGAGGGCCCAGCTGCTGTGCAAGCCATCCTTTGTGCTGAGCCTCAAAATGGCTCTTCCCGCAAAACGACTGAAAGGCTCCAAGCTCAAGACACTTAAAAAATTATGCGAGACAAAGTGTTGGAAATGTATACTCTAGGGAACAATCCTGCCCTGGCAAGGGATTTTTACTTGACAGTTTATCAGGGAATCCAGGCTGAAAGCTGCTACTTTGTCCTTAACTCACCCTATAGTGCTTTTGTCTCAGAGATCATTTTGTATGCAAGATCACCCACTGCTGAGGTTCGGCAAAAATCAAGGCATGACATGATCCAGACGGAGCTCCAACCATGCTCGTTGTTGGCAGGTTAAGTCATTCCCTGTTTATAAGGTAGAGGATGGTGGGGGTTTTTTTGTTTGTTTTTTTTTTTTTTTAAATTGTGCTGAACTCCCCAAGTGCACACTTAACTTTTTATGGGTGTAAATGAAAGACCTGTTAAACACTTCAGTGGCTGTTGTTTGTTGTCCACCGGCAGCGTTCTCAAAGGCATTGTAAAGTGCAGAAAGAACCGCTACTTTATACATGACTGGGATCCCAAATGGTGCAGCTAGAAAGAGGAGACTGGAAAAGCTAGGCCAGTTCAAGTTGCCTGGCACATATTTAGCCGATGAGTTAATTGAACACCCTCAAAGTGGAACTTGTTAATGTCCTGCAGCTTTCCTAATGAGGATATCTGCTCTTGCAAAGAATACCATGATTAATTGGGGACCCTTTCGTTAGTGTCTTAACTGAAGATTACATGACTAGCTTCTTGTGTGTGAACAGAAACTGTATTTGCAATTCAACAGGCAGTCCAGTGCTGCATGACAGAACTAGTCCAGGATCTCTCCCAAAGTATAGTTTAATTACTGAAAATTCCCATTCCAGCGTATCAGGGAAACAGCTATAGTAATGGTGACTTACAAGGTACTGAAACTTTAAACAATGGATTTCAGTACCTTGTAACAATCATTACTTTGATGCTTTCTTCTATGTCAGCATTTTGACTGTGGAATTACATGGACTTTTCAAAATGTTGACACACAACTTCCCAGTAATCAATGAGTGAGTCTTGGAGAGATGTACGGCTGAGCCTAGCATTGGTGGGGCCAGCCTTTCAACGTGGGATACTGAGGTGAGCGGATAATGGTGCCTAAGAAATGGAGCTCTTGCTGCATGGTTTAACTCTGCTGCATACTCCAGTCTGACGCTGGGTAAATTGGTTCTTGGGCCTGAAATCTTGAGCTGGGAGGCTGTAGCACTGACATTGTGCTTCATTGTGCATTTGCTGTCAAACTTAGTACCTATTGCATGACTCTCTAAATTAGTTTGCATTCCTCATTGTGGTTCCAGTGATGCTGATAAGGTTTTCTGCTCAATAAAAGTGTACATATAATCATATGCATGTGTTTTCTTCATATACATATGTATACACACATATATGTTTTCTGCATATGTATACACACACATCTGTATCTATGATTTATGTATGGAATCCCTTATGAAATTCAGGAAAAGGATTCATCCCTGTCTCTCCACATGCATGCCCCTCCACCGTGGGGTACTTTTTTATAATGAGTGCCCCTGATTTCTTCTGGGGGTTTGTAGGGTTTTGTACTTCTTTATATGTCCCTGCTTTTTTCCACGCTTTGTGAAAAGTCTGGACCGAGGCCAAGACTGAAGAACAAAACAAGCACTGAATAGATGAGAGATTGTAGGTGGGATGCTGAAGTCTATGTGAAGAGTGGGAGGGCAGTTTTGAAAATCAGTACTGGATGTAAAGTTAACACAGGATTGTCTGATTAAATCTGACTTTGTGGAGGAGAAGAATAAGTGTGTGTCAAGGCTGAACTCAGTGAGGTTTAGATTTATTTATAGAGATAGAGAAAAAAATTGAACAGGTAGCCTCCCAATACCAATTCTGTCTCAAACTCTCACGTGTTTTGAGTCTAAGTAGCTGTATTAGTACGAGTGTATTATGATACCTTTTCTGCCTTCTAAAACTCTGGCAAAAATAGCTCTTCTACAAGTATGAGAGGCACTTCTACTTAAATGCTAGCAAATGCAACATAAAATATCCAGGATGTTATTTCAATATGTCCAAGTATTTAGGAACTCTTATTAATGTTCTGAGATGGCAGTAGGCTTTGACAACCATATTGGAGAATAGGGTTCATAGCAAAAGCGAAGTAGGTTGAGTTGTCTTCAAGGTGCAGAATTAAGAGAACAAAGGCCTAAGCATATTGTTTTTCTGCTGTGCTGCAGCACTCCTGCTGCTGCCAAATGCGTGACTTGAGGCAGAGGGATGGAGACACGAGAATGACAGCTGAGAATATTCTCTCTCTTTTGAAGGTGACAGAGCTAAAAAGGTGGTTATGTGTGTCAAAATCAAGAACATAGCCCTTAAAATGATGGAGGATCGTTTGAAGCACTGTTGAAGGGCTTCATATATTAATCCTATATTGTTTGTGTGAGGATGTTGCCACTGCTGAACAGAAAATAAGACTGAGTAACTCAAAGTCTTGTTTTGCTGCCTACTTTTAAATTTAAAGCATTTGAAACTTGCTATGCATTACACTTGTAGGTAACTATACATACTTCCATGAACTCGTTGAGCTGGAGTAGAAGCTGAAGATGACCATCAGGGCTGGCGCTCTGAACATTGCTTGTTGAATGAAAGCTACTTCTGGGGGAAATGCTAGGACATATTTGCTTTTGTTTCCTATATTTCCCTGCTCTTTCAGCTGTAGTATAAAGGCTCCAGTTCATCAGCATATTTCTTTCTGACTTGCCATGGAGTAGCATGGTGCTACTCCAAGCAGCTTCATAGGAGAGGGGTACAGGAGGTGATGATGCTTCCAGCTCGGTTTCAAATGTAATCTGTTTTGTTTTCATTTTTATTGCTTTTCCTCAAAAGTCTTTGGCACGGTTGAGGGTTCCATGTTCTGTCTGTCAGGGTTCTGAATTATTTTCCCTAGGTCTGTTTTTTAAATACAAGTTTCTTAGACCCAGGCAAACCTTACTAAAGCCATTAGTCGGGATAAAGAAATAATATCTAGCATTTTTTTTTAATCACTTCTGTGCTGTTGACTGCCTTTCATAAGCAGAAATAGACTTTCCAGCTGCTTAAGAACATCATCAACTCTTGCTTTCATTTTGATTTTGATTATAGCTCTTCAGGCTTTTTTCTTTGGTAGCTTTCTCTGCCATTTGAGTCTTCTTTGAGACTAGGACTTGATGAGACTTAACTATTGGAAAAACCTTACAGAACCATCTATTCACTCTGTAAGGGATATTTTTTTTCCACTTTTATGTTCCAAATAAAGGTTACCCATGCGTGTATGTTCTGGATTTAGGTTGTTTGTTTCCGTTTGATTCTCAACAGTGGCTGTGACTACAGTTAACTAAAACAGTGGTCCAGCTGGAAGCTAGCAGGGCGGCCAGTGAAAGGTATGAAACCCAACAACTGAACGACATCTACTTTGCCTGCCTGCTTGCCATTTAGCTTGGCAGCAGTTACTGCCATTTTCATGTGGCTTTATTAAGGTGGTCACAGGACTGGCACCTTCACATTATTAAGGTCTGCTCACCCTTTTTGAATTACCTGCAGCAGTTAACTTGGTGATTTTCTTTGGTTGCAAAGAGAACCACCATCCATGCTTAAGCCTTTAGTTTTGCCCTTTCTACAGAAATCCAAGATTGAGATCCGTAAGTGCAGTGCAGACTCGTGTTTTTTAGTAGTCTGTGCTTTATACTGTGGTAAAAGTGCAGGTTTTTTCCACTGTTATTTATTCATTAATTTGGATTTCATTTTCCTACTAATTTAGTACGTCTGAAAGAACAGGCCTGAAATTTCCTTTAAAGTACTTACCAATATATGACTGCTGCCCAACTAAAAGCTTGTCATGCTTTGATTTTATTCACATGGAAAATTTGCCTGCTTTTGCATAAGCATTCAGATTGGGTTTTATACCCAAGTCTTAGGTAACTGGTCTAAAGCTGGTCTGAACATAAGCAATTACATTGAGAGACACACCAAGTGGCTGCATGTGTATTTGTTCTTTCTCTTGAATATTTTTGCATATTTCGTAAAGGAAAAAAAAAAGTATTCTACAAGTTGTCTTTAAAATTAGTTGTTTGGAATACATGTCAGTCTTGTTTGAGGGACAGTCTGTATTTTAACTTCTGAGTCTTGGATCTCATAGGCTAATCTCAAATGGCTCTTGAAGTATGTGAGAACACTCTTTATTACAGCTCTGTGAAGCCTTTGTAGAAATGGCAAGTGTGTATTCATTTTCTGAAAGATTGTGAAGAATTTGCTGTAGCTTATGATAGAGCTCCTCAGCCTTCAGGAATGTAAACTAGATTCAGTGACATTTAAGATAGATGTTCAAAAGGAATTGGCACATGAGCAGAATTGGGTTTTTAATACCTTTTTAAACTTTGTGCAGTTGTGCTATTTTACTTGTCTGAGCAAAATGATTAAATGTTTTTTTAAAACCTAGATAAAATAGTTTAAAACCTCTTTTTTTAAAACTGTTTTGCAGTGAATGTCACTTGTTCTGCAGTGCCTTCACATACTTTGCTTCACTGCTATTCATCCTGAGGTTTGGCTGGGGGCTCAGAGCTGTGCTTTAGCAGCAGAAGCCCTTACTGCTCCACCCTGCTCCTCATTTTAATTTTTATTTTGGTCTGCAAATAAAATGCTGTTCTGAACTCCTGAAATGTAATGAGCTGTCTTCCCTGGTTGTTGGCCTGGTCTGTACAGCAGGTTTTTGCAGAGCATCAGTCTTTAAAGAATTTTTTGTAATTTCTGGCTTTGTGGCTTTGTCTTTTGACACGTTGTCATAGGCATAGACTTGATGTCTCCCAGTCTCATCACATATTATGAAAAGGATGTATCTGATTAAGGGAGGGAGCATTGGATGAGACAACTTGATGGTTGAGATTAATGCTCAGAGTTCAAGATCAGCACCCATGTTAGCACTGGAGGAAATAGCATATAGTTTGTTTTATCTGCTGTGTTTATCAATGATGGGACACAGGTTTGAAGATTGAAAAATTGTAAGTGCTTAAAACCCATCACATACTACTTTCCAGGTTGCTGTAATAAGAAGGGAGAAGGGCAAACTTTACGCTCATGCATCACTTGAAGCTTTTAGAGGATTATTTAGTAGGTAGAATTAATGCTTATGAATAGTTGGGATTGATGGCATCTGAAGTCTTTAAGCTCTTGTGAAGTTGATTCTGGTATGGTGCACTGACTTCTTCATTGCTCATCTGGGGAAGGGATTATCGTGGGAGAAAGTAGGGGAAATGGTCTCCCAGCCTGTTAGTTCTGTGTTTGTAAAACATCTGCGCTGAAGTCCTGAGCCTGCCTAACAAAATCTGCTTGCCATCAGGAAAGCATGCAGGTGTTTGAAGGAGTAGATCTCACTGATACAGAATGGGGGGCTTTATTAGCATGGTTCCTTCTGGGACAGTGTGTAACCAAGGGTTCTGTCTAATGTATTTTCTGTTTAAAGAAAGGAAATTCTGGATGACATTTGTATTTTCTGTGCATTTATAATGATAAGTGCATTAATATTATACCACTTGGATTAGTTTTTGAACGGGCCTTTTGTGACTTGGGGTAGTCAGAAGAGAGTTTTTAACTTTCTAAACTTTTAGACCTTCCAAAGTAAGCAAAGATCATTAAGAAATTGAGATCTACACTGTGACAGCAGCAAGCAGAAGTACTGACTGAACAATGAGAAGTTCCAGGAAGGGAATTTTAATGTCAGAGGCAATGAACTGTTTTGACCAGTGACTAAAATTTGTGTGACTTTCAGCAAGGAGGCTGTGTTTGCTATGGATTTGCAATCTTACTGATGTTAAATGGGTAAAAAAATAATTTGTAGAATATTTTATTTGTATAATCATTATCTCAAAAGTAAACAATTTTCCTAAATATCTTTCCTTTCTTGACTGTGGGATTTTAACAACTTTTAGTAATGGTTCAAAGAATACTGCAAATACATCACCTACGGTTTCACCTTTCAGCTGCTTCCTTGAGGGAGTGTGTTTGCAGTACATGGTCTTGCTGGGCAGGAATTTCAATACATCTGTGGACTTCTATGTGTGCATTGGAGAAGGAGATTGAAGGAGTACACCTTGTACCTGGGTTGAGGTCTCTGCTGGGGCTGCTGATTTGATTACCTTCAGGAAACCAACCCATTGCCTCACATTGGTTCCTGAGGATACTTCATCTCCTCTACAGATTAACTTCATCCTGCTTATAAAAGGGTCTGCTGAGGTGGGAGCTTTCACTGCAGACTTTTTCTGGACCCCAAAAAAGTTTTTGGGGCAAATGTTTGACATCAAGTTTTGATGCTGTGATACAAAACCTTAGGATAAGTTCAAGACCTCTTGGCAGCTAGACTGAAGCATATGTCTGAGCAGTAATGCCCAAAGCAAAGTAACAACTGGTGTCCACGGTGAGAGAAGACAATTTGTGCACTGATGTCTTGCAAGACAAGGGAACTTTCTCTAAAGGTTGGGTCTGAGGTTTTTTGTGCTTTTCACTGGGCATCTATAGAAATAAAAATGCAGAGCAAAGTTGTGGGTGTAGTAACTTTAACCAGAAGAGGCTGAATTGCAGCTACAAATCTTTGGACTGCTTCCCTCTTCCCACTCTCCTGGTTGAATCTGTTATATGGAACCTGCAGCGTGTAGGTTTTAACATCCCCAGCATTTGCTGAATCTGCTAGGCGTCTTTTTAGCCTGCAGAATTGGCTGGTGTGGCTGGACCAGCGGAGCCTGCCAGACTGCAAAGGCCATTACTCCATGGTTGCTCCATCATCCTACACACAAAAAGGGGTGCCTCTGGGCATGTCTGCCCTGTGCAGTGTGGTGGGCGGTGAGGCCATTGAGACAAGCAAAGTGATAGGCAAGGTTAATTAGCCCCTGTACAGTACAGCCTTAAATATGTCAGTTATCTTGGGGTTTGGAAGGTGAATAATATCACTACATGGTGTTACCCTGCTCTGCGGCTCCTCAGCATGGGGCTGCTCAGAGCAGGCTGGGGACACCTAAAGTCACCTCACGCAGTGCAATGTAGACGTGTCCTGGTTTTGCTGCTTCCATAGCCAGAGTAGCAATAGCTCATGAGACTGTATTGCAGTCTGGCTGGATGTAGGGGAGCGATCAAACGTGCTTAACAGCAACGCGGCACTTGCTTCTAAGCACGGCTTTAGGTGTGTAATGGCAGACATCCTTTTAAACCCCAAGCTATGTTTTCTTTTTATCCTTTAAAGTATTGCATGTGCATTTTAGGTCATTTGAGCTTGCTTCCCTTCTGCTTGCTTGGAGTTTTTTTTCCATCGTACTTGCTAGTCAGAGAAAGAATTTAGATTTTCCATGTACGTGTGTGTGTGTATATATATATATATATGCCCACTTTTGCTTTTATGCTTCTGTCACACAGTCTTTTGCTGCGGGTGAGCGGAACTTACTCGACAAAGAAAGCAAACAGAGAGAACAGACCCATCACCCCCCACCCCTTGAAAGAGCAGAGGGCATGTGGAATAAATCAAAATGCGAAGCATAATAACAAGATCCCATGGGAAAGGGAGCCTTGTGATTGTGTGCCGGCGTGCACTCCTCTTAGAGACGGCGGCCGGGGGGCTTCTTTCTTTCTTGCCCGCATCTCCCCTCCCAATGTCACCAATCCATTCACTGCCAAGAGAATTGATTAACATTCGTCGGAAGCCTTGGGAGACAGGGGGAAAGAGGGGGAGAGCGAAGGACGAAGGGAAGGGTGCGTGAGCTGGTGATGCGGGTCCCCACGACGCGGCGAGCCGGGGCACGGTCGGGTGCAGGATGGCTATTTTATAGCTGGGGACCGCGGTGACGTATGGCTGAGCACTCGCTGGCACGGCTCCTCGTGGACCAGTCAGCGGAGCGAAATTGAAGCTGACAAGACTTTTCTGGCGTTTTGGAAAGGACTGTAATCTACTGTAGGGGAGAACAGAGCCGCTCAATCACCGCCGCTGTAAATAGGAGACGGAAGGGAGTGAGAAAGGAGGCGAAGAGAAAAAGTGCTTGCTGGGGGGGGAGGGGGGGGCAGCATTTTTGGTGGATGGTATGAAGCCAGCCATGGAAACTGCAGCGGAGGAAAATGCAGAACAAAGCCAAGAGAAAAAAGGTACCCAGGGGTCTAACAATAGCCTGTTTAAATCTTTTCATTCAGGGGGCTTAAAGAGGTTTAGGCCAGTTTTGTCACTTTTTCGAATAGCTCTTAAACAATCATTACTGCATCTTTGGGCTTTCAGCCGTCCTTTCCTGCATGGCTTGACAACAAATTAATAGAGCAGCAATCTTTCTGTCTGCATCTGTATTTGCTCTGGATCTGTCCTAACCCCACCTGAAATTATGTTTGCAAAAGAAGTCTTGTTATCGCTCCATCTTTGAGGGATTTTTGTAAATTTGGTTTACATAGGTAGCGTGTGCCTGTGTGTTTGCATGTCATTTTCAGAGCCATAATCTGGTGTTTTCATTGAGACTAGCCATGTAGCAAGGCTTTTGCAATGCAGTGTGGGAGACCTAGGTTATAATAACATGTAATAGATTATAATATCACACAACCTTCATGTTGTTAGCTTCATGCCAAATGCTAATTCTTAAATTCCTTTTCTTTTTCTATGGTGTCATCTGGCAAATGTTGCTTTTGTAGAGATCTGCCTTCACTATGATAACAGGGAATAATGCAATGAGTTTCACAATATTAGATTTCAACATGTGTTAATCACCAAAAATTGCTTCTTAATGGAGAGAACAATTCCGTGGTAGTGGTTCTGCTGTAGGGAGACAGCAGCAGAGAAGGAGAGGTGCTTCATCCATCCCAGCCTTACAGGTGATGTATTTGGTCTGGAGCACTGAACTTCAGAGGGTAAATTCAACTAACAAAGGATGTTTTGTTGCTGCATCATATAATTTATACCAAATAAATGTCCCTCTTCAGTGCAGCAGACTACTGTACAAATCATAGCAATATTTTTTTGCTAACTGATACAGAAGTAACAAAATTATTAAAATTTTCACTGCCTTTTTACGTGAATCATACTACACTTTTGAACCTGTTATGTGTCATTTGTAAGCAATCTGAGTATCTCATAGGCAAAAGCAGCTGATACACAACTAATGCATTTCCCCAAGTAGAATTGTTTCATTTATTGTTAAACAGTTCAGATATGAACATAATGATAAATCCTGGTACTGTCCAGTACCAGATTTTGTTTTCCTACTTTGAATCTGATTCCTCCTACACACTCTGTATAGTTCAAACCTAGCTTCAGTTTCAAGTAAATTAAATTTGTCAAGTGATTAGACATAGTACTACATAATCCCTTAGGGATTTCACAAAAGGAGGTCCACTGATGAGAGATTAAACTCTGAAAGCCATTAGTATATGTGGACAATAACCCACCTCGCAGCAGATTTTGAGTAATTAAATGTACAAAATGTCCTAAATATCTTGACTATAAAACCACCTTGAACTCATAGATCATTCTTCAAAAATTAGATCATTTTTTTCTTCTGATTGATGAGTTTCTTTTAAACTGATAGAACTCAAGTACAATAAACGCCAAAGAAAGTTATCCGCATGTATTAGCAGCTGTGCAAAATGAATGTGTTGCTCAGTATGTTTATGGTTTCCTTTTTATTTTGGCAAGGATGAAAGCACAACAGGTAAAACAGTAAATCTGTTACCAAGTCAAGGTGGTTGATCTGATGCTTTCATAGGATGCAAGCAGGGGAACTTCCTCTTAATTGAACCACCGTTTCCTAGTTTTTTCCTATATTTCTAAGTATACTTTGGTTTTGTTATATAGGTAAGTGTATGTAACACTTCAAGGCTTTGTTCTTGCCAGTTCCCTAATTTCTGAAGTAACACATAGTCTTTTTATTTCTGTTCACTTAAATTCCCAATATGTTTCACAGTGAATTAAAATGCAGAAAGCTGAAGCAGTCCTGCTTCTAGTTTCAATAGCAAAATAAATAGCCCAGGTCCCCCTGCAAAGTTACTGCCATGAGGCAGTGATGTAGGAGGCATATTCAGTTTTGGGGATCAGATTTTCCATGATGCTAAGACTGTCGATCCCAGTTGGGTTTTTAGATGAGCTCAGTGGGCATCAGGTACCTCTGAAATGGCAGGATTTTTCAAAAGCGCTTTTTCACCAGCAGCTCTCATGGAGAAAAATTAGCTTTTCTCTGTGAAGAGACTTCCAGGAAAACGCTGCTGCTTCATTTTGAGGTGTAAATAAGAAGCTGACCACTTCAAACATGTTCATTTACTGTCTGGACTGGATCTCCTGCTTGCTATGCCCTACATGCTTGCCAGGCTTGCAACATTTGCTTTTTCCTCTAAGATCCCACCTGGACTTAGGGTAATGGCCATCCTTTATGAGATGCCCTAGATCCAGTGATTGCAAGGCAACTGCCACAGCTTGAAGCACTTGAAGTGCTGTCAGGCTTTAACTCTTCCTCACAAAATGAATTGAAAAGTCCAAGGAGATAAAACAACATCTAAAAGGGTTTGGGGGATGTCACTTTGCTAAGACTGAGCAAGAGAAGATCCTGAGAATCTCGCTTCAGGTATTCAGGTACACACACAGTATGCTTTGCACTGCCAAGTTCTGGGGAAGGTATCTGCATTTAACTAAAGCAAATTGTACTTTTAAGCTAAGAGGTTTTTTCCCGTTAGCAGAATTTTAAACTATGGGTTTCTGGGTTGTGTTTTGTAATGAAAGGGCCTCCTCAGTGATGTAGTGTAATCGTATAGAATAAATACTTGGAGGAAGTTGGGCTAGGAATACATGCTGTCCATATACAGGCCTGCCCGTACTCGGGAGAATGCTGGAGAGCAATACTGCCTGAGCACTTGGGATGAGCAGCAAGATCTGTTTTCAGTTTGAGCACCTCACACAGTCAGATCTGAATGGTTGTGTTGCGCAGGTACTGGTTTGTGTTTCCCATCCCTGTGGCAAATGTGGATGGCCAGCGGTTTTGGATTGCAGTGTAGTAGAGACAGTTTACACAAGTTTATGTGCTTTATGAATAAATACTGATAAATGAAAATGATTAATCTTATTTAGATTTTTAAAGTTTGCTAAATTGCATATGAATTCCAGTTTTACATTTTAATAGTTATTTTCATGAATACCCTGCCTAATTCAGGCGGTGATATTAACCAGCTGATGGATTCAGTGTTTATCAGACATTTCTTTCTCTACACCCAGATGAGTGGCTGCTGCCCCAGTTTTTTTAATTAGAAATGGAACAACACCCATGTTGATGGAGATAAGAAATAAGTCAGCTATATACTGTGTATCAGCAGCCTTTATCAGAGGAGAACACCCTGAGCAAGCTGAAGCAAAATGTTTAACAGATACTTTACAGGGCTGCAGGACAGATTGGATGCATTTTAAAGATGAAGGTTTACAAATTATTATAAATGACAGGGTTTATCTTGCAGGCATTAAATTAAATCAAAATGTGAAGACTGGGCAGGCAGATTTACTGAGATGGAATAAGTAAGTAAAATGAAATGCCGTTTTGCATCATCAGTGAAGGAAATAGATCCTGATACACATTAACAGAGACAAAAAGTTTCCCTTTTTATTTAACTATGAGAAATACTACTGGGTTGCAAAATTCAAAAAACAAAACAAAATAAAACCCAACTGTGGATCGCCATGGTGAATTCACCAGTTACACATGGGAGGATGGAAGAAAGCCATTACACTAGGATATAGTTTCCTTGTATGAATGCATATGGTGTTCAAATTGCATATGCTGTACTGAGGAATAATGAAAACCAGCCTGAGCAGCTGTACCAAAGGTTCCTTGTAATTGTCTCTTCCCTTCTAATGTGCTCTCGATGAAAGAAGACCTCATGCTGAGGAATGGCAGTGAGCTTTATTATTTTCATCATATATGAAGTGATCTTTCCACTTTTAAACTCTAAACAGACAAGTATATGCTAGTGAAAAACAGAAAAAAAATACTTCTCGTAAACACAATACAACTGTGTGTGATAGTGTAAGTGAAGCTGCTAAAGTGCAACGTGAGAAAGGAGTGAATTAATGTGCAGTTTATTTCACTTTTAGTCAAGTTCTTTTTATGCAGTGAGCTTATGACATTTTGGTGCATCACAGATGTATTTTTTATTACAGAAAATTAAAAAAAATGTCTTTTTAAAATATACAGGTTATGGTTATTAACTAAAATTTTCAAACATACCCCCTTAATGCTAGGCTTACGCAGGTATATCAGAGCTGTCAAGCCATTTAAAGATTTTTTGTATGCTGTATATTTTTTTCCCATTTCAAGCAGTTTATTAGTGTTTCAGATCCCCTGAAAACAGTAACTGCTTTAAGTATAAGTCCCTGAAGAATACGACTGTAGGAAGAGAGGTCCAGCCCAGGGAGAATCTGGGACACACGATATTCTGAGGATAATAATTTGGCAGGCTTAGTGATTTAGGTTTTAATGAATAGGATTTGGTTTCTAAATAGGAGGGGGTTGAAAAACGCTCAGAGAATGTACTCACAGTGGTCTGAATTACCTCATGAAAGCAGAAGACCTAGACATATGTGCCACAGGATATGGTGATGGGGGGGGAAAAACCCAGATGGCACTGTATGTACACAATAGACTCTGCAGTGGGAGCAAAGGGACTAAAGAGGGCAGTGAAGAGGGGTGGGGGGTGTCCCCTTCAGTTACTCTGACCCTTCCCCATTTTCTGGCCTTGCTCCTAATGCAGCATGCATCACTAGATTGCCATATCATAATGACCAAATGACAGCCCTCTCTTTGCTCCTGTGGACAGCGTTGTCAGCTGCGACAGATGAATGTCGTAACTGTTTGTTTCCTCTTAAAACCATATGCTAAAGGCAGCAAATGTGAGGATGTTGGGCACTGGGAATTTTATTACAGGCGTGCAAGATGATTCTTCCCAATAAATATTGAACACCACAGTCACCATCAGTGTGCCTGCCTAGTGTGACATGAAGATGTCAGTTCTGTAGCTGCTGTGTCTGTGCAGGATCAAGTACGACCTGGTTCTGACAGGAGGCCTTGAGTTGCATGAGCTTGGCTGTGCATGGAAGAGTACCGTAACCTAGACCTGGGAACGCAATTCGTGTAGTTAGTTCCTCAAAAAGCAGGAGATTAAAAAAAATAATTTGAACCTATTTCCTTTCCTAACTATTTGGGGTACGGAGTTAAACTCTTAATTCATATGTACTGTGTGCAGTAGTTGTTACACCACTGAAGCCTGTGGGACGTTTGACCTGGTGGTGATTTTGCATGAGTGGGCCTGGGTGGGTTCCAGCAAAGTCACCAGAAGATACTCTTCAACTTCAGAGGTTGTGCCAGGCGTAGCAGTAAGGGCCACTAAACAGCAATTGCTAAGTGGCTCTTTTCAGAGCAGTGTAAAAACTGAGATTCCTTACGGAGTTTGAACTGGCTCCTAATGAAGGGAGCCCTGTTACTGCAAAACCAGAAAAGCCCAACTTCATAGAATGTTTTTACTTACAGAAATGATGCTACCAGTTTTACATGCAATCTCTTATGTTTCAGGGTTTGATATTTGTCCCACAGCAGACAGTGGTGACTTCACCAGTGTTCCCGCAGGCCAAGGGAGAAAGGAAGCTCCCTGCTCTGCTGCTCTGAGCGAGTGGGTTTTGTAGCCGCTACAGGAGAAATCTGGAATTGTGGGTTCGGGCCTGGTGGGATAAAATCCTTCTGGTGCCAAGGATCTGGTCTAGATGCTGCTGCAATGCAAATGAATAGTTTTTTTCTTCCCGGAAGTCTTTGCAGCTGATTGTTTTTAATTTATTTTTTAAGTGTAAATCTCTTACCAATGTCCAGTAAGTAGCTTCAGAAAACCAGTGAGCAGACAGTTGGGAGGGAGGGGGGAGATGGTATGCAGTACTAGCAAGGTATTCTGTTATTTTACATTTTGTATCCAATTCAATTGTTACAGCATTCCTTGTAATCTCAAACAGGATTGTTCCTGTCTAAGCAGGAGATGATATCATCCTGAGCGTACACAGTCATTTTGGAACAGTACTTTCAACACATTCTGAATTTGGTTATGCTTGTAAGATGTGGAATTTGCCTTTCCTAAAAGGAAGGATAAGCCATACAAAATGGAATAATGTCTTTTAGGAAAAATATGCTACCTGATATCAGCTTGCTGGTTTGTGGGTGAGTCGCAGATGGGAGAAATACTAAGCCACAAAGTATCCTTTAGAGAGCCATTGCATCCCAAACCCAAAAGACTGTTTTATTGTTGGAGTTCATTTGCCAGTGTACAAGACAAACACATTCTTGTTTCAAATCTTTAGACTCAACATTTGGATTCAAGGCCAAGACTTTTTCTCCTCTTGATGTATGTAAATGTAGCTGTGCCAAACTCCTCTTTGCACCAGCAGCAAAACCACATGAGAGAGTGGGACTAGCTTCAGGACCTTCCTAGCCCCTCACAGGGCAGATATTTTATGGCATTCCTACTCCCTTTGCCCCACCCCGATTTGTCTCTGATGTAGTCTACAGTAGATGGGTTTTCAGCATTTCACTTCCTCCACCTGCTGAAATGCTGCTGAGTTGGGTTTATTTTAGCTGGAGATGATGGTTACTTTTTCATTTAGCCCCTATGGAGTGGGACTCTGGTACATTTTCAAGATCTGTCTGTCTCGCCCTGACAGCCAGACAAAGCCATAGCAGCGCCAACGGGGGGACGTGTAGATTCGAAAGTGGCATGATGTTATTTTGCCAGTGGCCTCTTTCAGGGAGCTCAGAAGCCTCTGCCAATGAGTGTATGATGGGTGTGCGAGCAGGTCAGGTGTGTCACTGCACTTGGGGTTTCATTGCTGAGCTTCATCCGTCCTCTGAAAAAACAAGGATAACTGCTCTCCTTCATTGTAAACCTGGAACAAGTCTGTTTTAACATAACTTGGTTCGGATTTTTGGATATGAGCAGAGACTGTGTGTGAAATAAAGCCCATGACTTTTTTTTTTTTCATGTAAGAGCAAACTCCTGTGTTTGCCCTATCTCTACACATTACAATAACCATTTTCTTTGACAGATTTAGGGTCTTTTAAAAAAGCAGGTAACGTGGTTTTTCATGACTTAAGTTTTTACTTCTGGAGTAGAGCTCTTTGCCATGAATGAGACATAAGAGTGGGTGGGGGGAAGGAATAGAGAGTCCTTCCTTACGTCAAATCCTAAGTGGAGTTTTAGCTATTCAACCTTTCTTAACACCTGTGTGAGCATTTCCCTGTCCATCATCCCTCCCACCCCCTCCCTTGGTTTGTAAGGTTATGTTGTTTTTTAAACTACAGTATGTTTTTCTGGGCTCTTATTTTTAAAGTTAAATGACTGAAAATACTGAACTAAAACTTGCTGGTGACACTGACTTTTTACCACCTAAAATTGGCAGTGATCACCAGACCAGAAATGGAAATTGGCAGGTACCACTGGATGTACAGGAGTTCAAGGCCACACCGGTACCATCATGTGCCAGCATTGAGAGGCAATATTAGTCCTTTGGGGATTCAAGGTAAATAAAGGGCTGGGTGAAAGGGAAATGGAGAGTTCAGAAATGGTAGTAGCATAAACCTAATGCTTTGCACTAGTCCTAACAAATTAAGATAAATGTTCTTCTATTTTTCTTGTTTGTTTTGTTAAGGCTGTAAGGAGTCTAGTCCTTTTATATGAATACTTGACATAAATTTAAATATAGTTGCTAATGCTTGAAAGACAATAATGTGTGGTGAGGGACACCTCCCTTTTAACTGTGCTGCCTGATTGCTTCAAAACTGTTTACAGATGAGACAGCGTAGTATGGGTTTTGTATGCAGGTGAATATATCAAACTGATAAGCCACAAATGCAGTAATTGACACTAAAGCAGTGATAGCACATCACATTCAGTGTTCTCCTACAATATGCTTCCTAGACAATTTCCATGCGTTCGTTTGCATTTTTCCCTTGCTAGAAGTAGTAAGTGCATATGTCAGAGTCTAAAAGAGGATTTCAGCTATGGCTTTAAAAGTCGTTTGGTGATTCCACATGCCTGTCCTTTCGATATCTGACTCGAGTCCTCAGAAAGGTCCTGTTTTGTTTTCTTGAAGCTTTATTTTAAGAGTTTGGGGGGAATTTAGTTTTGAAACCTCTCAGAGAAGCACCTGAAATCAAGCACATGATTTGATTGCATTGGAAAATTCCAGTCTGACTGAGGGTTAGCATGGCAAAAGATAGAAGTGTTCAGGGATAGCATTTGCAGCTAGCTCTATCAAGCAATCCTCTTCTCTTTATGGAGCTGATTGACTGAAGCCTGCTTGACAGCTTGTTTGCTGGAGATGCCTGCCTCCGCATCAAAGACTTTAACAGCAACTGCAGGGGAATATTCACCAAAGCTTGCTGCATAATCCTTCCCTTTTCCATTATATTTTCATGCACATTTGTTCTTTAGGATTCAAATGTTTATGTATTTCAGAAGGGGGTGGGGGTGGGGGTGGTGTTTGGGTTGTTTTTTGCATATACCTAGGTTGCAAATCATGATCTCGGTCTTCAATATCAGTATTCATTTAGGCCATATTTTATGATAAATGACCTGGGCGACAGACTCAGTACTGCCAGAAGACATTCCCAAACTTCAGATCAGTGCACGTGGGATATTTTATACATGGAAGTAATGTTTCAGGAAAGGATAGATGATGAAGGCTGCCTTCCTTGGGTTGTGGAGGACATGGAGGGAGCAGGCCAGGTGCCTGGTTGTCAGGGTCTTGTGCCCCTTCAGCTGTCCTCAGTGATGAGACACAATTGTATGTGCTGGCGCAGATGAGCCAGGACACAGAGGAGATGCACAGCCTTCTGTCACAGCAGCTGGGAGTCTGGCACTTAAAATGGTGCTAGAAACCCTCATTTAGGCAACTGAACCCTATTCAGGCTGCCTTGGGAATCTTCCTGAAATAACATGCAGGTAAATGTGGTGCCTGTCATAGAGGAGTTGAAGATTGAAAGGGTTCTTGCTGATGGGGGTAAAAAAAAAACACCAACAAGGCCCAGAGATGCCAATTCAAGGGAAGGTGCTTTAAATGGCTTCATTTAAAAGAAATTAAAAGGTTTTTAGGCAGCAATGAAACTGCTCTGTACAAGTCTTGAGTAAGATGGACCTGCCAGTGATGGATTAGCCACAGTAAAAATACTGGTCTTTGTTCCTTTCCTGTAGATTGGAGGGAAAATGTCACTTCAGTCACAACACAAGTCACAACTGTAACATGCCTCCATTCAGTACTGCATACAGCTCCCCACTGCTGGGTGGCATTGGCTGCTGTGCTGAGATAAACTCAGTTTCTTTGACAAGCCACGTTGTTTCTTGGGTGCCTTTGCAGCACAGGTATTTCTACTTTGCCTCCTCAGTCACTGTCCGAATGGACATCACCAAGAAAGCACCTCTGTGGCAGTCCTTGTGGCATCCAACTCTAATGCCAGGGTCTCCACATACAACACGATCTCCCTTACCCGTTTTAAGCTTTAATTTAGCACTTGAGCAATAAGGGAAGAGTCAGTGTGGGATATTCACTGTGGTGCTGGAGCCAAGACATCCCCAGAACACCTGCAAGCTTAATGAGCCTTTCAAAATGCCTAAAACGATTTTTTCCCAGGAAGTAAAGTACCATCTTTTTCTTTAGTAAGAAAAACTTAGCAATGGTTGTTTAACATGAGCTTAGCTGTAGGCACTCATCCAGGCTGGGTGGGCGTTGTTTGCTTTATGGGAATTTTTTTTTTTTTTTTTCCTTAACTTGCTTCCCCCAGATGCTGGGAGGTGTTTCAGCTCCTTTGTGAATACATAAGGGCATGTGAATCTGGAGAATCTTACTGAAACAGCCAGCTCCCTTACCAAAGCAAGCTTAAATTTTGAAAATGGTGTGGTGGGGGACTCAACTGGGGAAGCACCTGCATGAAAGCTGTTGCAGGGCAAAGGACTTCTGCAGCTGTGGTTCAGGTTTCTTACTGCTCCTCTAGTTCCATAGCTGAGTAAACCCATAGTTGGGTAAATGCCTGGGAAGATCTTGACATCTGCAGTTATCTCTGAAATGGAGAATTTACCTTCTGAATCTTAGATCAATGAGGCTGAAGTCCACAAACACTGTTTTTCACCCCCAGCTCTAGGGAGAGAGAGGTTGTGTCTCTGTTTGCTTCTTTGTAGCTAGGGAGGAGTCAACTGGGGAAGCAGTCGGTAGCAGTGGCTGAAATCCAGTGTGGCAAAAGTCTTGCTCTCCTGCTGAGTGCTGAAGGTTGATGGAGAGTGAGGTGAGTTACAGCTGCCAGAAAGGTGGAGCTAAGAGTCTCAACTCCAGTCTTCCCAGGTAAGATATTCACCTTTGAATAAAGTCAAGTCACCTTTAAAAATCATGTCAGCTGGGTACAGGTGGGTCTGAAGGATGGTTGAATCAAGGAAACCCAAATGTCCTCACAGAAGGGATCACAGAACTGCTGAAGTAGCCCATGGCACTGAAATGCTTAGGTGCTTTTGTACTTCCCCCAGTGAGCTTGTCTAGACCTTCAGACATTTTAATATCTTTGGCAGTCTGCCCATCGCCTAATCTGTTTTACCTCTTTGACTTGAGTTTGTCAAAAATTATCACCTGGGCTGGCACCTACTGAAGCAGCAGTTCTTTCATGTTGACCCTACTGAGTATTTCTCCAAGAAGGCAAAAATAGGTGAAGTGAGGGGAGAGAGGTCACAGTGAGGGCATAAAGGAGGAATGCCTTCAGACATACTGAGCAGTGAGTGAGTTGTTAATGTGAGCTGCAAGTTACAGTCGCGGTTTGGACCAGAGTCTGCCCTTGCTGGTGCAGTGTGTTTGAACTTTGAACTCTTTGTGTCAGTGAGCCCTTCCACACGCTCAGGCTGTGCAAAAGTCCCAAGGGTTATTTTGGATAGTAGAACACTAGAATGAATCTCCAGGAGGAATAATGCCAAAGCTTGTATCAATACTCCTTGAGCTATCTCTTTTTAAATCATCAACTTATTTTTTTTTTGCTGCAGAAGTAGCTTACAGCTAAAAAATATCCATCCTCAAGGATTCCTATATAAACCTTTTTGAAGTAAGGCCTTTTCCAAAGTACAGATTAGGTATTTTTCTTCTACTGTGGTTTCCACTGTCTTGTAGACCAAAAGTAAAACAGAGGAGACATGAATCAAAATAAAGTTCTGCCTGCCCTTTGCCCAAGAGCCATAAAGCTGGACAAGAGCAATTCTCCAATCCCTCTGTCTCATGGGTCAGTGGTGGTCTTCCTGTGCAGGTCTGACTCCTCTCACACAGCAAAGGCCTGGGATGGGCGCTTGCAATCCTCATGGATGTAGTGATTCATATTTCATAGGTTGCACTGTCTGGAAAAGATGCCTTCGAAACACCTGTGAGCTTAATGAGCCTTGCAGAGGCTGGGAATGATATAGATGGGGAGTGTGTATATTTTAGTAAATTTAAAGAAGATAAATTAAATAAGTCCTGGAAAGGACCATTCATATCATCTGTCCTTGCATAAAACAGGTTTGATTCCTGCAGTGGAAATGCAAATTTTTTTTCTAAAAGAAGTGCAGGTTTGGGCCTCAGATTTGAAGGAAAAAAGGGGGTATATTTACTGCTATCTGTTCTTAGCTTCTTCTCTGTGTCATTTAACAGCATCCAGGAAAGGCAAATCTTGCTTCGGTAAAACATCCTTTTCTCCAGTTTGAACATCATGTTTACTTTGTGAAAGGAAAAAAGTTTAGCTTTTGCTGTTGGTGCACATTGATAACCTCTGCAGGGGTGATTTTTTTGGTTGGCTTTTTTTTGTTGTTAATCATGTTAGAAAAAAAACGTGCTTGATTTCAAACCTATGTCTACTGTATTTTTGCTGGAGTATTCAGGAGCAGCTTATTATTGTTACTCATACAGTACCACAGAGATACTTGGTGCTTTGTGGATTTAAAAAGGGGTCTGCTAATGATGCTTCCAGGCTGGGAGATGCTTGTTCTTAGTGTATGCCAGTTCTCCTGGTTTCTCTGTGTCAGTTTCAGCACAGGAGGCATGAGCAAGGATTTTTAGTTCTTTGCTACACAAGAATATGGAAGTGTCTAATGAAGTTTAAAGATGGCAGGCTTAAAACTGATAACAGAGAATAAATACCTTCTCAGAAGTGGTGAAGTAGCTGTATGACAGTGCTGAAACCAAATATCTCATATATGTATCAAGAATATCTGGAGAAGTTGCAACTAATGCTGATAACCTTCAGAAAAGGAGCTACTTGTTCAAGTAGCTCTTAAATAATAGAGACTGGGGTGAGACTTACTGGATGGATCAGAGTACCCCGAATCTCACTGTGTTTCCCTTGAATGAAGCATCTTGTGCTAGCCACTGTGAAGGATGAGAGGGTGGTCTTGCTGGATTTCAGGCCTGATCCTTCATAGCAACCCTGATGGCTGTAGTCTCTAAAGGTCATGTGTTCTCCATCACAGATACTGTGCTGGCTAGGAAGGAATATTATTGATTAACAACTCTGGAAGAGGGGGATGCGAATGCAGGGGGAAGATTATTGATCTGGCTAGACTAAAGTACCCTCCATTAATTTTTCTGGCTCTCATGAAGAGTTCATTTTCAGTATAAGTTAATTCCACAAGTTCTGATTTGAGGAGGACAGAAAGACAAAATTAGAAAAGGTTGAACTTGAACTTTTTCTGTGGCAGAGCTTTTAAGAAGTTTGTGGGAGGAAAATAAAGGATTTTCTCTATTTGAGCTCATCACTTAGTCTGTTTTATGTACTTAATCCAAAAGTGTGGTGAGTGAGCATTTATTGTAATTAATAACAGAGTTTAGCTTTGTGTCATGTTTTGTAAATCATCAAAATTTAAGATGAACAGGAATAGGTAAGGATAAAGCTTCAGGAAAGACTTCCAAGTAATTTAACATGCAGACTTTTTAATTTAATGCCCCTATTAAAGTGTGGAGAGAAATTTGTCAGATACTTTCAACTTACCCTTGTAAGATTAAATGTTTTATCTTACTGTACTGTTGCCACTGACCCTTGACTGCTTGTGTGGGTGATAGATGTGAGAAGTAAAGTTATCTTACTGCCAGGCTTAATCTCACACAGGGAAGAAGGAGGTAAATTCCGGTTTTGCTTCTGAGGTATTCGTGTATTCCCGCATCCCTCACTGCTTCCCTCATAGCCATCAATCATGTTGTAAAGTATGAAAATGTACATCTTAGCATGTATAAGCCATTCAGCACGGAGATTTTAAATGTACAGTAGGTGGCAGAACGTAAAATTGGCATTTGCTTTCATTGATACAAAGTTAATTTTCTGACAAAGATTCGTAGTAGTTTAGGACTCTGATGGTATTATGCCCACTTGGTATTGGGTAATCTTCAGTACTGGGGAAACAAGAGGTGAATGTAAAGTATTGAGTTACATTTATTTGTGAATTGGGAGTAATGCTCTCAACACCAGGCTCCCATGGATGTATAATAATGAGCCCAATTTACATACAATGGCTGCATTTAAGATGTTATCTGGTGCTTTCATTTAACATGGTATCTAGTGTTTTTTCTTTCCTTGGGTCTCTTGCAACCTTCTTTTTGTTAAAACAGTTCCTCCACACACGCTCCTTGAGCTGTGGTGCTGAAACCAGCAGAGGTCATGGTACTGTGGTGGAACGTGCTGTGTAATTTCTACCACATATTAACTGGACAGCTGTCCAACATGCCAGGATTTCTAAAAATGAATGATACAATTACAGGAAGTAAGTCATGAGAAAAAATGGGGCCCATTGCATCATTTTTCAGAACAGCAAGACAGATTTATGGGAGGGGAAGAAATGAAACTTCTAGGGAAAAGAAAGTGGGAACTAACTCTGAAAACAACCATGGGAGCCTGGAGGTTTATCTCCCTGAAATGGAGAGTTTTTTAAACCTCCTTTCAGGTTTATTTTATTTCTTGTTTTTCTTGTTCCATAGTGACCTTGACTATGGGATCAATGGTTCGCACCTGAGATACATTGAAGAGTTTGGGACATTAGAGGACAGGCTGGTTTTCTGTCCAGGAGGTCTGGACACTCTTCCCTTACACCATGTTTTCCATGCTTTGTTTTGAGGGATGGCTTTGTGAACTTGTGTCTGTCTCAGCTTTTCAAGCCTGGGCTTCAAGAGTTGATGTGTGAACTTCTAGAGTAAGCCCTGGGAATACTTAAGACAGCTAGCTGATGCCATTACATTGTCTTTTGTCATTTCTGAAGCTCAGATTTTGTCATTCCAGTCCATCTTGACCTTAGTAGGATGAGTTGGGAGTCTGAAAATTGCTTTTAAGACCACCTTCCTTTAATTCTGTATTACTTTGCTTTTCTAGTTTAAATCTTAAAACCATACCTAATCTACCAAAGAAGGTTTAGCCACACAATTGCCATTTGACATGGGAAATTGAATGGCTAAGCCTCTGCCTATATGCAGTAGCCTGTACACTGCTCTGTAAATTGTATAATTGTTCTTCATACATTAAACAACCAATTGATGATTTGTGTACATATGTAGGTTCATCCTTTAGTAATTTCCTGTGACTGATAGTTTCCAGGAGATGAAAAGAATAGCCGGTTCCTGTTTTTTCTCTTTTCTTTATTTTTGTCCTTTAGCAAGAATATTTGTGTGTGTGTGTGTGTGTTTAGTAGCATTCATTCCCTAGAGAATAATCTCAGTCCTTGTTTTAGCTGGCCTCCTTCTGAGAGTGTGTTAAATCTGTAGCCAAGATCACAGGCAGCTCTGGGCAAATCATTGGGCTGTTATTAACCTGCCTCCATGGCAACTGCTGCTCGCCAGCCTGAGGACAAAAAATGTTTTTATTCTGCTGAGTTGCACAAAAGGTTCTAGTGATGCTTTGCACAAAACGGCCATTCAAAGGGGAGATGCAGTGATGTGTGTTTGCGCTGTACAGTTTCATATTTAAATCATTTCACACTGTTGTGTTGACGGTGGATATATAGTTGAAATGTTTAGCATGTTGGCCATATGGAAAGTAAAAACTAGCAGAAAATTGGAACTAAACTTATTTTAATACTATTATTTTTGTCAGCTTGAGTTCATAGGCCTTCAGCCTGCAGTTGTCATCAGCACATTAGCAAGTTATTTTGTGCACATAAACTAGGCAAACATCATCATGGGCTTTCAGTTCTACTGTATGAAGATACTTGCTGACTTGGGGTTACAGAGAAGGATCATAAAGCAGGTTTCCTGGAAAGCTTTCATATTTTTCAGAAATCCTCCGATTTGCTTCAGTGCTTGTTTGGGAAGCTTGGTAAGCGTATCTTAGTGTTTGATGAGCTTCAGATTTTAGCTGGTTTTGAAAGCTGTTCTTGGCAGTACTGTTCTAGGCTTGCTTTTAAACCAAACTATAAAACCAGCTCTATTGATCAGGCCAGACATGGATTTAAGCTGATCTAAACAAGTGTTCACAGTGGGATCTGGGAGTGGGTCTGGCATCCCCAGCACCATGATGAGGCTGTGCCCTGCAGTTAGTTGCCCTCTGGCAGGAGACTGTGCAGCTCTGCTGTCAATTTGGGTGCAGAATGGCTATGTATGGATGGATGCAGTCTCTTGGAAATGTGCTGGTTTGGGATGCTTCTGCGCTTGCAAGCTGGCAGCATGCTTTTTCCCTGTGGACTGAAGTCCCTCTGCTTCCTACTTTAGTCTTTATGTGAAGGTGGATGGTTTCTGCAGTTCCATGTTTGGGCAGTTTTCTCTGCCTTGCTCAAAGCAGTGTGGTTGCTTTAGACCCCTCTTAGGGCGTCCCTTGGCCATGGTCTGCACTGATAAAATGAAGGCCACTGAAATATTGCGATGCCTTTTACTTGAGCTGTAGAGGAAGCCATGAAGAGTATGGCCACAAAGATGCTATGTGCAGCTGCCAGTCACTGGGAGGTGAGAGGGGGTTTGCCAATGTTGGCTTGTGTTCAAGGGTCTGTGGATTAGTGGCAGATACTGTCATGTGTTTGGGTAAGGGATCTAACAAGCTCTCCGGGGCAAATGTTCTACCAGAGGCCTGGAAAGCTGGCTGTGTGGTGTGGGGTACTGGAAGGACAGGTACTAGTCGGGGGGTCTTAATCATCAGTCCTGCATCTACACCAATTTTTAGTTTTGTCAAGCAGCCTGCTCCCATTTTTTGAAACCAGCAGCTTTTCTTTTGGACCTTGTCAGTCCCTTGGTGTTGCTTCCAGTTGTTTGGTTTTTTTTTTTCTTGTCTTTGATGGGATCCTTCTGCAAAGCAATCTGTGGATCAGCATGATTAGGTGATCAACCTCCTCCACACCAAGCAATGATCTAGCATTTAGTCACCTTCTCCTTTAGGAGTGCAGCCCAAAAAGCCATTTGTTTTGTGCTGGGCTGTAGCCACGCGTGATGAGCATTGCCTGCTGGATCAGAGTGTGGTTACTCTTGGATAATCCTTTACTGCTAATCCTGCGCCAGGTGCAAGCGTTTCTTGGATTAACTCTCGGAGGTTTGGGCCTGACCCAGGAGCAGATGCTGCGGAGGCGAGCCAGCCTCACGTGTATAACTGCTGTTGCATCTGGCACGTGGCTTGTGAGCGGCATTCAGGCAGATTCCCCAGAGCAGAGGATTGTTCTGCAAGGTCTGGTGTCTGCACTCGACTCCAGACCTCTGCGATAAAATGAAACGCAGAGATGATTTCCTCTGATAGTGTGCATTTGGATTTTGTTCGCCCCATCACTGCTAAGCTGCAGTGTTTGTTCATTCGGCAGTATTTTTGTCATGAAGATAGTTCCTACTGAGTGGACTCCAGCTGTGGGCTTGACTATAAAAGCTTCCGAGGCTTGTTTCTGTACAATTAAATCTTGTCTGCAGTTAGTGAAGTGGTGTTTCATAAGTCATTTTGGTGGTGATAGCTGCTTAAGCCTGACTAGGACACTTGCTAGTGACTCTCTAAAAGAAGAGTTTCCTACTTATGAAATGGGAAAGCTTTCAATTATCAGATGCATATTATTCCCCAGTGCTTCACGGAAGTGCCTGCTCTGCTACTCATTCATTAATGGGAAAGGGAGGGGGATAAAAATAAACTTGCCTCGTGTGGCGGATGGAGACTCGCAGATCTTCATGAGGAATTTGGTGGGGGGAAGATGGGATGTGATGTATGCGTTCACCAGCTGTCTCCCTGCCTTCAAATGCTTTGTCCATTTAGCACCTTCCTGTAGAAGCAACGGGCTGTTCCTGCAACGTGCAATGCTGGTCGCTTCGTTAAGTGTTGTCTTAATGGCTTGTGTTTTGTGCAGTTGTATGAAATGCACATTAATGGAGACAGCTTAATGCCATCACCCCGAAGTAATGAATTGGTATGGATTGCCGTTGCCATTGTAGCACAGTTAAAAGCTGTGTTTGTTTCCGATTTACATTTCACAGCTCTGCAAGCAGATGGGTTTTCAGGCCGCGCAGTCGGGAGGAACCTGGCAATTCAGCTGCAACCTCCTTATTACAGTGTTCGTAGACTAGCACTTCGAGGCGGGCGGGGGGGTGTGTTTTGTTAACTCAGACTGCTTAAATGATACATTTCGTTAAAACTGATTATGATACTGCAGACTGTATTCAGGGATCACTATAAATCTAGTGTATCCTATAAGGCTGGAAATGTATTGTCTGTATAATACAGCTTTATCTCACTGCTGCTGATAAAAATTGCTACTCTTTGGCCCCCATTCAGTTTTTCTGTTGTGAATCGCAATGGATCACCTTAGACAAGTGATTTTTTTTTTTTTTTTTCTTTTTCCATTTCATAGGCTATCTCTTCATCTCCTCTTGTTCCTGTAAAGATAGCAACACTGAGCCCACTTTTTCTGGGCTTTGAGTCCATACCAACAGATCTGTAGGTTACTGCTGTAGAGGGTGACGCTGTCTTGCACCACCTATAGATTTTTGCTTAGCATGTCATTACCTAGGCCTTGTAGTGCCTGTGGCTTTTACCAAGTGGAGGATGGATATTATTTTCCTCATAATTTGCTTTTTTGCTTATAACATTTCTTTTGCTTTCTCTCTTCTGCTTAGGTTGCTTTGAATGTTGCATTAAGTGCCTAGGAGGAGTGCCATATGCTTCGCTCGTGGCAACCATTCTCTGCTTCTCGGGGGTAGCTTTGTTTTGTGGCTGCGGCCACGTGGCACTCACGGGAACTGTGTCTATCCTCGAGCAGCACTTCTCCACAACTGTCAGCGACCATGCTTTGCTGAGTGAAGTGTAAGTATGCCTCCCATTTCTCCTCATATCACCCTCACATTAAATGAGTAGAATCCTCAGTCTCTGTGCCTGAGTATTAGGTTGCTTGTTTGTCCAACAGCACTCAGTGTTTTTTTTGGTGTTCATGGACAAAGAACCAGAGTGTGTATCCTGCTTAACCTGTTTATATTGGGACCAATACCATTTAATATCTTCAGCAGTGCCATGGACGGTGGGACCGAGTGCACCCTCAGCAGGTTTGCAGATGACACCAAGCTGAGCGGTGCAGTTAGTTCACTTGAGGGAAGGGATGACATCCAGTGTGACCCTGACAGGCTTGAGGAGTGGGCCCCTGCAAATCTCATGAGGTTCAGGCAAGGTTTTGCACCTGGGTCAGGGCAATGCCCAGTATCGATACAGACTGGGGGATGAATTGGACATGAGCCAGCAGTGTACGCTCGCAGCCCAGAAAGCCAGCTGTGTCCTGGGCTGCATGGAGAAAAGTATGGTCAGCAGGTTGGGGGAGGTGATTCTCCTGCTCTGCTCTGCTCTCCTGAGACCCCACCTGGAGTTACTACATCCAGCTCTGAAGTCCCCAACACAAGACAGACATGGGCCTGTTGGAGCGGGCCTAGAGGAGGGCCACAGAAATGATGGGAGGGATGGAACACCTCTCCTGTGAGGACAGTTCTGAGAGAGTTGGGGTTGTTCAGCCTGGAAAAGGCTCCAGGGAGACCTTATAGTGGCCTTCCAGTACTTAAAGATCTTATAAGATAGAGAAACGCTTTTCACCAGGGCCTCTAATGACAGAACAAGGAGTAATTATTTTAAAAGAGGGTAGATTTAGTGTTTGTTGGTGACACGAAATTTGAAGGGATGACAGGAATAACAGGGAAGTGTTCTCTCCATCCCCCCTCAGAAGGTGGTGGACTGTTACTGTACAAATGATAAAAAAAGAGAGAAAAGTCTGGAAAGAGCTGAAATGTTTGTCTCTGCAACCATAGCCTTTCGAAATAACCACCGGTGAAATATTTAGGGCTTCTGTGTTCCCAAGGCTTCTCCGTGAAACCAGAGGAAGGTCTGGAGGCTTGTGCCAGGGCCCACACTCAGCACCCAGCCCCACTGGCACGAGCCTTTCCTTCCCCCTGACAGTGAGGGACACGCAGGTGGTCTGAACACTCTGGGCCTGACGTGGCCCCTCCAGCTGAGCTGCCAGACTGTGGAAAGGCTTTTGTCTGGTGGCAGTGAGGAATTTTGCACAGGTTGTGATTCACGACCACTGCACACCAGCATCGGGATGCTGACTGGGTCTGGGTTCGGCCTCTTGCCCACTGCTTACCATGGGCCAGCGCTGACCTCAGGCACAGTGTTTGGCCAGCCCCTGGAGACATCTTCATCCCAGGGCAGGGTAGCGATGCAAGGAAGGGCAGCCAAAACCTTCTGAAAGCCACCTGAGGGCTCTGGGAGAGGGTCCCTGGGCAGGCCCTGCATGTCTGAAGAGGGTGCCCATGCTTGTGGGCACTGCGCACGCAGGGGTGCGCTGGCGACAAACAAGACGTGTGTTTTGCTTACTTGCCCCTAAGACACAGCTTTTAGGACAGTATTTGAAGACTTTGGTGTCAGGGTCCAACACAACACACTTAATTCTCCTTTTTTCTTTTTCTTTTCTTTCATCACTGACTCTGTTTATATGCTTGTGGACATAGACCTGCCAGTTTGCATGCACAACTGATCCCTTTGTATCAGACAAGCATCACCAAATTTACAGATTTTTGCAAACATATATTAACTGGATTTTACAGGTGGAAACGGTGAATTTCAGGGACTGCTTCCTTTCCCTAAGCCAAAGGAGTCACCATGGAGTTTGGTAGTTCAGCCAGTAGTTCAGTTCCAGCCTTTGCCATTTCAAACCCTGTGTTGTCCCTGTCAGACATTCCCTGAGTTAGGTGTCAGGATCAATAATAGGAAGAAAACATCTCCACAGTGGAGACATGAAATTATGGCTTCAAGCTGGTGACTAATACCAGTCAGTGTAAGAACAGCACAAACAGGCGCTACTCGAGCAGATGCAAGACTGTTGCACATCAGTGTTGCTTACCTGTAGAAGTGGGATAGTCATACCAGTGCTCTCCTGCAACCTGCTTACTTGAAGTGCATTAAGAAGCCTTGAACTGTATTTCTAGAAAAGGAGTTACCTCATACCTATTATGATTTGGGAGGACTGGCTTTGTTTTTATAGGACTGAAATCTAATTATATCTTTTTTCTTTTCCATTTTAGAATACAGCTAATGCAGTATGTAATTTATGGCATTGCATCATTTTTCTTCTTATATGGAATAATCCTTTTGGCAGAAGGTTTTTATACAACAAGTGCTGTGAAGGAGCTGCATGGAGAGTTCAAAACAACAGCTTGTGGCCGCTGCATCAGTGGAATGGTGAGTAGCATCATAGAAATGGGAACAGCAGTCCTTGCTTGCTAAAACCCGTTGGGCTCAGTTTGACATCCTGTGTTTTTGAAGAACAATATTATTGCTGCCTTCTTTGTTTAACTCCTTATGGGTGGTCAGAGTCAATTCCTGTTGCTGGTCCTTCTTTGAACTTTGAGGATGCTTAGTCAAATCCAAATTCTGCAGATGGACTGTTGGAGTGCTACTGTGGCCTCCCCTGTCATAAAGCTGAACCCAACTGGTCTAAACTAAGTTGATTAGAGACTGCTAATTTTAAAACACTCTACATGAGACAAAATTAAATCTGTGCTTTTAAACATGGAGCACACTAGTGATGCTTAAAAGCAGATTGTAAAATGGCTGTGGTTTGCAGAGTTATTTAAATAACAAACTGTAATGCCTCGGACTTCTATAGTCAATCCTGCTTGAGGATATCTGTATCCTTCAGACAAACAGTAATGAATGAAGCTTTGCGACATTTTTGCACTTGAAACAAGTATTGCTGTGTTGCTTTTGCAGATGGCAAAAGGCATACAGATATAATAGTGAATCTTTTTCACAAAGCTGAAACACTTAAAGCCTTAAAGTTACAAGCCATTTTCCCTTTGGTATACTTCTATTAGAACGAAACTTTAAGCAAAGTTTAACTAAAAATAAAACTTCAGATTCTCACCCGTGTTGCCCCCTAGGGTGCATTCTGCAAGAACAGAAACATAACTATGTTTCTGAGACAGTATTTCAAAGCTATTTCTGAAAATCTGAATTCAGAGCTCATAGTTATGGAGGAAGCTAAGCAGTATGACAGATCGCCCACGGGAAAGTGTGGGTGAAAAGAGAAGAGGCTTTTGATGTGATTGTTGCATTTTAATATACAGTCTATATCCTGTACTTAAAAAATATGTACTTTCAGCTGGTTAAATACAAAGGAGATGCATGTTTATTTTCAAGAGGCTTACAATTTTCCACTGTGCATTTGGATACTTACTGAACTTTTCAAGAGTTAATAAAAATAAGACATCCGATCATTTTCCAGTTGAGCAGCTATTCACTCTTTTTCTAGCACATATGATCTTCACAGACGAGCAAAATTAGATCTAAAGCAGTGTTTTCAAAGATCCAAAATATAGTAGAAACATACACGTACGTGCATCTCATTAGTGCAGACAATTGCTTGTGCAGTTGAGTAGTTGCAGGCACATGATTGTCAGCTGCTTATACAAATACCAGTGTGACACATGAAAATATGACAGAAAAATGTGTTTTCATGTTTGCCCATATTTGTCCACATAATGAAGGAGAGAATTTAGCAGCTGAGTAATGGCTTGGAGCTCTGTTAAGACACATCAGTGTCTAGTGGTGACAGTCATGGTGTAAAAATGCCTGTATGTCGCTGTGTAGTCGTAGAGCTGCTTAAAACACCAGGGTTGGAACAATGTTTGAGAGGAGATACAGTATCTTAACAGATTAGTGGCTGCAGATGGGTATGGACAACAAGCTTTTGGACATACAGTGGGGTTTTTTGCCTCTTTGATGAAGAGCTCCTCTGCTTCCTCCTCCGTTACATTACTGAGCGAGGTCCTGAAAGGCAGTCACTTCTATCTTGCGTAAGGTAATTACAGAAGACAGACTTCCAACTGTCCTAAATTATTAGTGTTGGCTGTGGTAATGCAGAATAGCCATTTCCCACAGTTACTGCATTAAATGTGAGAATGAGTGTGTTTTTTCCTGGTTATTATACGGGCCTTAGTTTTGCAAGTGCTTCCACCTCCCCACACACACCACCTCCATTGACTATAAAACCTAACCAGTTGCCCAGCCTTTGCTGTAACGGTTGCAGTGTTGTTCAGCACGTCTGGACAAACACCTATGAGGATGCAAACTTCCACCACTGCAGCATTTGTTCAGTCTGTCAGTTTTGGGTGAGATGACCTCTCTCCTCAGAGCCTTTCCCATCCCTGCTGTTCTCCTCTGGCACACAACTTTCAAGTGAGGTAGTACAGCATCAGTGTTTTACTGGAAGTAAAGCCTTTCCAGTCCACCTAGTTAAATAACAGTGAAAAGGGAAGACACGAGATGTAACAGCATTCCCCCGCTTTCCAAGTAGGATCCAAATCCTAGACTCACCAGGAGGAGGCAGCTAGGAAATAATGCCAGAGCTACGGTTTCACCGTAAAACTTAGAAGAAGAGGGAAAAGGGAAGAGATCCAGTGGGAGGGGGAAGCTGGAGATTTCAAAAGCAATGAGTGCCATACGTAGTATTTTTTAAAAGAGCAAACCCAAACCAGTGAATTTCAATGGAAAATCCATGATCCTCTAAGGCGAAGTAACTATTTTTCTTCTTGGCAATGTGTATTAGATCAATTGAATCTTTCTCATCTGCTGTAATGGTCGTGGTATGTTTTAAAAAATAGGTATTCTCAAATGTTACATTCAGAATTGATTTCAGTAAGTCAGGGAGTGTGGGAGAGCTCTGTCAACATCGATTCACTCTGTTTTTGCAAGCTGTATAGAAATGCTAGTATGTTACAGTTAATTAAAAAAAACTCCTTAAATTGATTTCTGTTGAAATTATATTGGGTTCAGCCTGCAACCAACATCCCTCCCTAGCTGAGAATCTTGAGAAATTAATGGACTGTTCTTTCAGTAGGGCAAGTTGCTTACTCAAGCAGGCTCATGAAAAAAGAAATGTCTGAACTACTTTCTCAGTAGCACTTAAACTACCAAAGCATTTGCAAGCAATGAGAATACTGGTTTTATTTGTGCTTGGAAATCACATTTTTTATTACTTGATTTCTGAAAGTATGTTTAAAGATTATTTTGAACCATTTTTAAGGAAAATTCAGGTATTCTTTTCAAAGAATAAATGTGAAGTGCTTGTGTTTTCTCCGCCCAGTTTGTTTTCCTCACCTATGTGCTTGGAGTGGCCTGGCTTGGGGTCTTTGGCTTCTCTGCTGTGCCTGTCTTTATGTTCTATAACATATGGTCAACTTGCGAAGTCATCAAATCTCTTCAGACAAATGTGACAGTTCCAGGGGACCAGATCTGCGTGGATATCAGGCAATACGGTACTCATTTTAATCCCGATTAAATGCTTTATCCTTTATCCTTGGTCTGTCTTCAGTAGTTTTGTCTCAGCCTTATCAAATGAACCAAATGCAAAAGCATCTTGTATCTCTGAATGTGCTATTACTTTTCTAATTAATTCAGATTACACCGATCTCTTTCCAGATGCAATCAATTTAACTGAACTGCCAAGTCATTTATCTAAAATGATTTTGTAGCCGTTTCCAATACTATATTACATTTAAAAATAGATCAGTCTCAAAATAAACTGCTTAGAAACAGCGCTGAGAAACAGATAACCAGATTCTGATTTTTTAACCCATATGCATATATTCTTTCCTTTCAAAAAGCTGTTTTTACATTTAAATATGAAGTTAACACCTGAGCTTTGATCTAACAATTACTTTCAGTTAAAAGACCAAAAACCCGCAATAACGAATCTGCCTTAACTATGAATCAATACTGCTATGTGATGAGACACAGAAATCTAAGGGGAGTGCAGGTAGCAGAGGAGTGGGACAGTAGAGGAAAATATGGTCAGGCTTTTCAAGTAGTTCATTCCTCAAGATTAATTTTTCCTGATGTTAATCTTTTCAGCTTCCCTTGTGCAGAAGAGCTTTTGTCACCATTACTTTTGGCTTCAGTTTAGCTAGCATTTTCTAGGAATGTTTCTTTCTGTGGACTAAGTCATTCAAAGCTAAGAAAATGAATTCAGAGCTGAAAAAGTAAGAACACTTGGTTTTGCTTTCCTATCCGGGCTGTGAGTCCAGTAGGAGAAGATAAGATATACTAATTTTTAAAGCAAGAGTCCTAAACCAGTTAAATGTTTGCATCCTAATTTAGGAACTGACAGCAAGAGACTGGGAAGATGTCTTCTTCAGCAGCAAAGCTTAGGAGTGCAGGGAGAAGATGTGCTCCTCCGCCTTTCTGCTCTTCCTGATTGTTTCACAGCTGTACGAGTGCCATGTGGGGCTGTGACGTTCCTCTGATCAGTAAAATCGTTTGGGTTTCAAGCAGCAATGGGAGAAGGCAGCTCCTTAACCGGCAACTTGTGTCACTGAACTATCCTCAAATTTTTGTGTAGAGGTGGTAGCTAAAAGGTTTCAAGTGTATACTGCAGTTGCAGAGAAGCTGGCTTTAAAATAAATCATATAAATCTTTGAAAGCCATACCATCCTGAGATAATTTCAGTGATCTGCCCCTTACGGAGTTGCTAATTCCAACCAGCTGAGTTTGAAAAGCAAGTTGTATGGGGGAGACAAACTGGTTTTCTCCTGTTTCAGATGGCTTTTGCTTAAGCTTTACATCTGTTACAGGCCTAAAAGTTTAGGTAATTTAAGCCTAGATCATGTTGACTTTTCAGAATTTTCAATCATGTAAGAAAAATAATTGAGAGTACATGATGTATGGCAGACCAAATTTTCTTGTAGCAGTGTTCACTTAATGCTTTTTTACCTATTGGAACTAAAACAGAAAAAATCCTTCTGTAATTCTTCCCTCTAGCTCGATATTCACACTCTTCTACAGTAGCTACTTGTTCAAGTAGAACTTAATCTAGTAAGTGTGTGCTATCCTGAAAGGTGCCAAGTACCTCTGAGATGTAGATTATCCCTTTCAATGCGGAGTGGAGGAGTAGGCAGTATGTGACTGGACCTGAAGTGCAAAAACCCAACCAACCATTTGGCTGCCATATGGGAAAACCACATCTGAGAACATGCCTTGGCAGCATGCCCTGCTATAAGGAGAAAGCTTGAGTGAGTTGTTTTAATTCCTCCTGCCAACTCAAAGCTGTACTGGTCAACGCACGGATGCCTAGAATGGGAACACAACTGGCAAGTGGGTGGAAAAAATGAGAGAGGAACAGAAAGCGGGCGTTGATTGCTAAAATTAGTGGTTTCTTCTGCTGTGGTATTTCAGGTATTATCCCTTGGAATGCTGTACCTGGCAAAGCCTGTGGTCCGATTTTAGAGAACATCTGCAACACGAATGAGGTACAGACACATCACCTGTGTGCAGCTTTTGCGTACAAGTCACTTGGGCGCTGTGTAATAAATAAGTTGATGAAAGTTTTGGGAAGAAAATAATATTAATAATATGAAGATATGGATTTAAACACAACACTGAAATTATTCTGTTAGGTCATCCAGAAACTGAAGATTATTTCAGAACATTTTTATTTTCTGAAGCTTTGAATATCTTGCCGCAAAGATGGTTTTTATTACCCTTATTCTCTAGAACAGTTGACATGCATTTTATACTATCCTCAATTGCTTCCATGTTTTTAACATGTTTTTTTCTCTAGTTCTACATGTCTTACCACCTGTTCATTGTGGCTTGTGCTGGAGCTGGTGCCACTGTCATAGCATTGGTGGGTAGCATTTTTTGTTGTTTTATTGTGTAACATGTTCCTTTCAGGCTTAAGATGCTTTAAGATTTAAGTTTTGCGTGTCTTAAAAATAGCGATACTAGACATTAAGCAGGGCGAACTGTAATCGCCATTATTTACTGCTATGGTTTGGTTTACTACAAGTCAACAGGTCCCAAACTTTTGCTTTAAGAAGTCATCTTAACTCACCTCCGCCATCTTTAGGAAAAAAAAATAAAATTCTTTGCATGTCCTTTGAAAATCCTATTTCTACCCACTATTTCTGGTTTTATGGCCACTATTCCTTTTCGTTTTTATAGTTTATTTGATCGGTCACTTGCAACCTCTTGGGTTTTTTGTCTGGACCCAGGCAGTTTGACTAGGCCAACTCTGCAATGCAAATTACAGATAGCAGTTGAAAAAAGGGATGTTAACAAGATGACTTGCTTCGTATGTCTTAACACTTCCTCTAGCTGCCAGCTTCTAACCTCACACCAGCCAAATCCAGGTGTAATACTCACGGTCTGTTGACGAAATAGCCCTGGGTCTGTGTGTAGATTATCCTCTCCAGATAAATGGCAAGTTAGTTATCTTGCATCTTCACCCTGGAAGAAGCCCAGAATCTGTTGTAAAAGTATCGACAATTGCCCAAGTGGGCTTGAGCCGTCACCTTGTTGTGTCTTACTCTCCTGTATTTTGTTCTCTTCCACCAGCTGATCTACATGATGGCTACTACATATAACTATGCTGTTTTGAAGTTTAAGAGTCGGGAAGATTGCTGCACTAAATTCTAAATTGTATAAGCCCAGAAAAGAGCTGCATTGTGTAGCTTGAAATACCACTGACACCCTAGGCTAAAAGTCTAGCTTTCTGAATTTTGTTACAGTAATTGTAAATAGCTTCAGTAAGCATCGTTTAGCTTATCAGATTAATAAAATGACTTCTTGTATATGAACTATGATGTGGATGAGATCTGGCTATTTTTTCATGTCGAGAGGATTCAGTTACTGTAGGGGTGTTTATAAATCATCCTTCTGAAGATGGGATGTTTCCATTTCAAGTCTCCACTTGCTTTCTAACAGTCATCTCTAAAAAAAAATACTGGAACAGTTCAGGGTCAGAATTATTAATTTATTCTTCATCCTGAATACCAAATACAACCCCCCTGAGCATACAAAATATGTATGGTACAAAAGAAAAGGAATAGTAAAGTAGTGCCAGCCTCTGCTGGCAGAAATCAGAAGCGCAGGTATTAGGAATTAGTTGGCTTGTATTTCCAGTGCACAGATGATGAAGTTGATTATTTTTTCACTTAATTTTTAAATAACTGCCCAATCACACTCTCTCTGGAAGGAAATATATCCTTGTATTAGCTCTGCGTAAAACAATCACATTCTTTCTTTTGGACCCTGAACTAGTAAGAAACAGCGTATAAATAGCTCTGCTCTTGTATGGCTTGCACTTTAGTAACTGATTTCTCAGTAGCCAGATCTCAAAACTGTAAGTATGACTGCACAGGAAGCAAAACCATGCATAGATCATAGAGACGTTTTTACACTGTTGGGATTAAAAAGGAGAAGCGAATCGGTGTGTTCAGATGTAGACTTTTTGCATGAAGTATGGTGAAAAGAAGTTGGGAAGAGATGAATGCACAAACTAGAAAAAATCCACACAACAATAATAATTAAAAAAAAGAACCGGTTGCTATATATGATATAAAACTCTTCAGCTGAGGTTGGACAATGGAAGTTTAAAATGTAGTTATAAAAATATACGATTAAGACTTCTTAACCCAGAGATTGCATGCTTTTGCTTAGTTTTGGACTCATGTTTTGTTGTTTAAATTTTCAATATGTTAATGTAGCCTTGTTCACGTAAATAAAACTGTTTACAGTTTCAGGCTTTTTCCAGGGGGAGGGTGGAATTCTCATCTGCTTGTTGGGGGAAAAGACCTACTGGGATCTGGGCTTGGATATGCATCAACACCACAACCTTAGAAAAGCAGTTCTTCTGAGCACCGCGTAGTTTACAGATTACATAAATTGCCACATACAAAACTTTTTTTCCTGCTCCCCCCCATTCTGCATTTTAATTGATCCATACAACTCTGTAGCTCATTCCTGTTATACTAACTTTCTCTAGATTGTGAATAACCAACTGAAATGTTAGCATGCCCAGTTCTAGAGATCTTTGAAAACAGCCTCTGTGCTCGTTTTAATAACAGAATGCTTATTAATGTAGAATAACTTTTTTTTGTTATTTTAAAGAGCGTCTATTAATCTAACTAGCAGCTTGCTTTGCCTCTTGACATGCTCACTAGCCATCATGCTCACCCTTCTCTTCCAGATCCACTTCCTCATGATACTGTCTTCTAACTGGGCCTACTTAAAGGATGCAAGCAAAATGCAGGCCTACCAAGATATCAAAGCAAAAGAAGAGCAGGAGCTGCAGGATATCCAGTCTCGGTCAAAAGAGCAACTCAATTCTTACACATAAATGTTTGCCACAGTAATTCAGCAGAAGAATTCTGTAGCTCTGACAAATCAACAAATAGCTGCTCTGCAGTACAGATGTGTGTCTACCAAACAAAATTAGAGAGAAGTGCAAAAGCTTCACATTCCAGCTCCTGGAACACTTTCATAGGGAAATCTTCCCACGGGTAATCTTCCATCCTTTCATACAGAGAATGGAGGTTTTATTCCAGGCATTTTAAAAGGCAACACTTCACAATAAGTGACCAAATTATTCTTCTTTGAGACTTTTGGTATTTAATATTTGCCATGTTCTGCAGCATGATGGCCTGCACTAAAACCGTGGCAGGTGCTCCAAACCAGCAGGCAGTAGATCTCTGTACAGACCTTAGGCAAAGGCACATGTATGACGTGTGGTTTAGTATCTCAGTTTATATACCAAATGAAACTGTGGCCGGCCAGGATTTCTGACAGCTTGTGCTTACGTAACAGCACAGTTGCAGCAGTTCCTAAGTTGCAACAGGGCTGTCTCCAAACGCTCTTTCCATGGGCCGCAGGAACAGCACTCTGCTTTTGTGCCACACTTTTTTATGATGGAGCAGTCATGCTCCTGTGCTTACGTGAGTGTTGAGCAGCTGTCCCAAGTTTTAATCTTTTTAATAACTATTTAATGGAATGTAGATCCCCGGATAATGATCCCCTTCTTTGAAAATAAATGTCAGCTTTGCCTTAATATTTATTTTCTATAAATGTCTTAGCATTTATATAGTGGCAGGAGACCATTATCCTACATTTTAAGTAAGTGAAAAGTGTTACCTTATTAAAATGACACTGATCTGACTATTCCAAATGAGCGGATGAGAAAGTTTGCAGAGTTTTACACAAACAATAAAAATTACAGCCATAAAACAGAATACAGGATGTCCAGCTTTCTCTATCTTGGTGCTTAGCAAATTTATAGTCAGTGCTTATGTGTTTTCCTTTTTACAAATTAGAACATTAAGAAAACGTGGTGTTCAGAAAAAAAACACAAACTGGTGCCATTTTAAAAGTCATTTCCCATAGAAGTCTGCCTTCTAATTAATGTTTTTTTTCAGAAGCATTCAGTGATATCTTGAGTATTAGTGATGGTATATTTGGTGTTTGTTCTATATGATATATATATATAAATGTTGGGGGAAAAAAGTAAAATACATCAGTCATTTGAAAAAATTAAATATTCAAGTCATACCCATGTTAAGCTGACGTGTGGTTTGATAGTTTTGACTTTGCTGAATATAAATCAAAAGGAAGCACAAATTTCTTCAAGTCAGTATTAAGAGAAAAGGCATTTTGGGGGGTATTAACTTCAATTTTTTTTTTTTTTTTTTGTTAAATATTGAAGTCTAATTTGACAGTTTCAAAAAAGGGGCAAAGTTGATCAATGTAGAGCAAATATGACAAAATAGCCTAGTGTATGTTCTTACCTGTTGCATGAAGGAGACATTTCTACAGCAATGCAGGTGATGTTCTAGCCCAGTGTTTGCATAAGGGTAATAATGGAGGCAGTGTCTTAAAGCCTAATTCTTTTCTAATTCAGTGTAGCTATTACTGGGAGTTTTTGAAGTTTTGTTTAAGTAGTCTAATATTTTTATGTAAAGAGCATTAAATTTTGCTATGTATAAATTTTTGTAACCTAACAGTGAATCAATATTTTCTATCAGTGCCAAGGGCTTCCTGTAGTTACATCCAAGTGTTAAAATAAATATTTGTAGATAATAGCCAACACTTGTGTACGCTTATTTGAAAACAGACCTACAGCTCCTCCATACGAGCGCATCTCTGTGCTTTATGTCTTGATCTGAAGTTAAACACTTTTGTTTTGTTCTGTAGTACCTCTCCCTTGGCTCCTGCAGGGGGGAGGGAGGCCCTGTAGGTGTGCGCTTCAGCATGGTAAGTCAGCGAGTGTTTCTAGCATGAAGTATCGGTAGTTGTTCCAGGCCAGCATAATGCAACAAGCACTACCCGTCCTGTTCTGGACGTCAAACAGAAGGAGTCCCCCAGAAATTTCGAAAGTAAATGCCAGCATTGCTGCAACACCAAATTTAGCAGCATCCGAAATTAGACTGGCCCCCAAATCACGTTTTAGCTTAATTTCTGAAAGCAAAGTTCATTGTTGTCACTGTTCTGGTACATCATGATTCAACATCAGATGAATTCAAGACGGAGCTTCGGTTTTTTGCCCCTAAATCCTGTCAAACTTGGCTTCATGTTCTTGTAGTTAGGTCAAGATGAGCAGCCTCAAACACAGTGCAAGTTGTAATATATGCTGCCACCCAAAATTACTTCATTGATAAAAAATACTGTATTTTATACTGTAAATAAAGTTTAATGATCTTGCCTATAATCTACCTACAAAATACAAAGCTTAAATAAAGATGAGTTAAATAGCATTTTTATTTGAATCTCTCCAGTCTGGGCTGGTTCATACCAACAAGGTGATACACAAGATAAGGCTGCTTTTAAAAGTGTTTGCTTCCCCTGCCATGGCAGTGAAAGGGGCACGTGAGCTTGGGTCTGTCACATCCCCTCTCTGAAACCACAGGGCTCCATGGGACACCTTCAAAAAACAGGTGATGATGACTGAATTTTCTGCACACTGCCACTTTGGAACAGTTGCAGGGGAAGGGGGGGTGGGGGGGCACCACTTGAAAAGCTGCCAGAGTTTATAGGAATTCAGTGCCAAAGCCAGTCTACCTCAACATACCCATTTGTTTCCTGGCACTGCTTTGTCCTCTCTCTCACCCCCCTCAAGGGCCTCCTTCTGGATTAATAACACATCAGGGCTCTATGAACTCAGTGACAAAAGTCATGAGACAACTCAAAAGTAGCTTTATTAATTTATAATTATACAGCCTGCAGTCTTGGTGCCTGACATTTATTACAACTTTTTACAGGCAGAAGGCTTCTTTAAACACATTTTATTGGAGAAAAAAAAATAATCAGTAGTTATTGTTCACCAGAAGTTTTCATCCACGTCTTCGTGAGAAATGCCTGTAGCACTGTATTAAGGAGAGGAGGGAGGGAAAGAAAGTGGTATGAGTCCAAAGTAGTTTCTTACCTTAAATCTGTTAATACTTACTTTAGAAAGAAAGTTAAGAGAGTGCCTGTGCTGCAGTTCTCTTGCTGTTTCAGTGAACTGAAGGAAACAAGCAAGCCTTTAAGGGTAAGGATTTGGGCCTTCGTTATCAGAAAGCCATCTTGTATCTCTCAAAACACAGCACTGTCTATCCACTACTTTTTGTAGCGCTTACCCAGTGAAAAGAACACAGCACAGGTACCACCTCAGGAGCACCAGGGTAGGGCCTGGTATGTAAAACAGCACTTTAAGGGCACAGATAATCCTGAATCATTACTACAGTTAGTGTGAGCGTTTTTTTTAAGTGCTCCGTATTTTCTGGTTATATATATTTTCATTTCTACATCTTCCAATAAAGTGAAATATTTGATAGAGGCTTTTTTCCTCTCAAGCAACTAAAAACTACAGCTCCTTATTTATCCATGTCTGGAGAGACCCAGAGGAAATGCCCCAGCTGTGCTAACTCAGTGCAGGCAGCCAAAAATCTCTGAAAAAAGTGTGTGAACTACTTTGTTAAAAGCCCATGATGCTACTGACAAGGTCAAAGCTAAATTCAATGCTAGTAACAGACTATCTACGAGGTCAGTCACAGGGTCCTTACCCAGGAAGAATCCCTCTTACTTCAGCTCACTGTGAAGGAACCCAGATGCTCCTCAGTGGCAGATAAGAAGTTCTAATTGCCACAGCTATCAAACAGATCATCAGATGCTGTTCCCGGATCTGAATGCCACACACTGCATAACTTAGCTGTATAAGAACTGGAGGGATCCCAAATTTTTCCAACACAGTTGCTTTTGATTACTAGTTTATTTTGCTTTTTAAGGAGACAGATGTCAACCATAATTCATGCGATAACAATTAATATGAAGCGATTAATAGTAATAAATGAGCCTTACCTGTCATCCTTTCCACTAGATGTAAGTCCCTCTGTAAGTGATACTTCTCCTATTTCTTCTTTTTTTAAATCCTAGCAATCAGAAAAATACACTTTCTGTAAGTTGTTCTTAAGTCAAGGTTTAAGTGACTCTAATAATAGTATCTGTATTTTAAGGCACCTATCTGAAAATAAAAATCTTCTGAAAGAGCCACCCTATTTCTACACATACTACATTGCATCTATAATAATGACACTTTGGAAAACCAGGTTTGGGTAATGTCTGAACAAAGGTATGCTGCATTCCTTCATCAGAGTGATGTTCACCCATGTACGTACCTGTTCTTTAAGGCCAAATTTTCCATTTTGCCAGAATAAATTATCAGTTGTGTTAGTGGAACACAAACTGACCTGTATGGAATCAAGCTGTGCTTAAACACAGTTAAAAATTGAGGACATTTAAATTTAAATACTGTCCTAGTACCTAAAAAACAAATAAACCTCCTCTTCCACAGGACACCAGAACAAAAACATTTCTAGAAGAAAGTTTTCTGTTTTTTTTCTTTTGAATCAACACATTTTTGCAATACAAATCCAAACACTCATCTCTGCAGGTTGTTACACAGAGCTTCTGAATGAAGAGAAAGCATAATGAAAAAATGAGAATATTGTTTTCATTCTAAGCATACTTAGCAAGACACAAATTCAGTCAATAATATTTTGGGAACCCAGTTTTAGGAATAATCACCTTGTTTGCCAGTTCCTGCTCTCTGCTCTGCTGAATTATTTTCATGTATTTTTCTAATGGATTTGGAGTAGCATCCTTTACATTATCTTCAGCTTTGCTGTTTTCAGATTTTACCCCCTCCTTATCTTCTTCATCTATTTTCATCGAGTCCTGGATCCACTTCAAGACACAAAATTAAAATTAAATACTGGTCAGCTTAAGAAAAAAATACCTTTATACCTTAATACCTGCACTGCATGCAGGATTTCATGTTAACCTCTGTAAAACATGCCAGTCTAAACAGCATTAAACTTGTTACATGCAGTTTGAGATGAAATGTTAAGCTATTGTTTCATTTCAAAAAGTGACATTTCAGAAATCCCACTAACCCTGCCTGAATGTCCGAGATGCTGTGAGGCCTGAGGCTTCTCTGTGTGAACTGAAGATGAGCTGACAAGGAATGCAAGTTTCTCGAAGGGCCTAGCTTGCTGGTGTGAAGGGTAGCCTAAGCATGTCTGATCAGTACCACCACACTGAATCCAATTAACCACAGTTTAAGGGTGGGAAGAGGGAAGACAAAACAGGAGGGAGCAAAAACATACAGGTCCAAGAAGTCCAGAACACTACCTCAACACATGCTACATCAGCTCAAAGGGATTTAAGTAAACTCCTTAAGGTCTCCTTATAACTTCTACTTGCAAGAAAGTACCCTAGATACCTTGAGGCTAATAAACAGATGGACAATAACATGGTTGGTGTTGTCCCACCAGCAGCAGTCCAGACCAGAAAGACAGCAAATGTATAGCTTGTTCCACTAGCATGGTGACAGCTGCCTTCTAAGTTCTAGCCATCAAACTGTAGCTTCCAGTTACATGAAGCACAGAAGAAAAAGCATGTTTCCAGTGAAAAAGTTACTTGGCATAAGGAGACATTCTAGCGAGACTCTGTTTAATCACACAAGTACATAAAAGAACAGCCTCTACTACTTTCATTTAAAGAATAAAATCTATTTTTAACCAAGTAACACACACAGCAATCCTAATATACATGGCAGTACTAAGCTGCATTACTGTCAGAAATTAAAATACTAAATCACCACCTCTTTGTCAAGCTTTTCCACTTCTTTTTGCTCTCTTTCCAAAGCTTTCTGTTGTTCTCTCTCTCCCCTTTCTTCTTTTGCTTTCCTTTCTTCTTCTAAGTTTTTCTCAACTTTTTTATTCTGTTCTTCAATTTGTCTTTGATCCAGCACTGCTGTGAAAAATTATTTCAACATCTGTGATTTATGCAGTTCAGTCATCTACTACAGTAGCATACAAATAAGTAGCAGGTTCCTGTACATTAATAGTAAATGAAAAACAACTGGGTATATTGTTTACACATATACCAAAGTTATTCTTGGGTATCTGGTAATGTTTCTTTCCACCGCTAAACATATTAGTCCAATATATGACTTACTAAGAGTTAAACAGTAGAGCCAAATTAGAGGCCCAAGAGGTGACAAATCTATACACTTCTCATTCCTGTATCATGGACTTTCTCATTAAATCTCGGTTATCCTAGAATTCATGTTGCTATATTCTTTCCCTCTCTGCAATACGGTTCGATACAATTCTTTATATTTATAAAGCAAAGGACTTAAAAAAACCTTTGAAAATTATTGCAGAACACACCGCTGATGTGACCAATATATTTATAGAGCTATGTAAGTAGAAGAGTATTCAGGTAATAATTAGATGGGCAAACTATATACTGGGAATTGTTAGAAGCTAGAAATCTCTTCTCTAAATCAACATCATAATGTTTCTATCTAAAACAATTATATGCGGCACTGAAACCATCCTCATCTACCCAAAGAATTAAAATTTCATCGTGATAACCGGATAAGCAGTAAATAAAACACTTAAAAAAAACAAACCAGGACAAAACCTTTCAAGACTTATTTCTATCAAGACCAGAAATAATATTTAATAATTATACTAAAAAGAAATAAACCAAAATCATCTCTCCAGAAGCTGTACAGGGGGTGGGACAGGTGGAAAAAGTGTTTAAATTAAAAACTAATTTAACCAAAACCAGGGTGAAAAAGCCATCCTCACATAGGAAAGCAAAAGACAACATTCCTCCCTCCTCATTATATAATTGGCACTTCTGGAAAACTTTTCCAGTCACGCCGTCATACGTACCTACAGAATGTTAAATATTTGGCTTTTTGTGTTATACATTTGACATTTAAAAAGGGTATTCACTTTTGTTTCTGAGCTGAGAACTCACTTAAGTCCTGCAGCGAAGCGGCTGTTGCTGGCACAGTGTCTGTGACATGGTTTCCATTGACAATGTCCCCAGATGGATGCAAGGCATCACTTTCACACTGCTCTGGAATGTCCCCCTGATCTGGAGAAGAAATTTGAACAATGGCTTCATTATTTTGTCATTACAATAGTGGAGCACAGCAATGGACACAAAGTGTGGGAATGGCCGAATTAGAACACATAAATATCAGCACTAATTGAGCATTTTCCCTTCAACTTCACCATTTCTCTGAGGATTAAGAATTATCATAGGCTGTACTTGCTTCTTCAATTACAGAATTGTTACTTTTGAAATTAGCTATTGGAACACATCTGTTTACAAAGCCAAAACAGATTCATGAATAAATATACCACAGAAAACCAAAATGTTTTCATTTCTTTACATAATCAAGATACATGTCAAAGAAAAATTACATGTCCAAGTTTAGGTCATTCTTTCTATGCACATAAAACAACCTTTAATTATTTGGTCACATATTTCTTTCTTAGGATTCTTGCCTTCTTCAGTGCACAGGATGGATACTGCTAACTCAGAGATTCTACACTATTTTCTTCTCCCTGTATAATGGGGCTCGAATTTACAAAAACACAATTACTGTACCTCCTCTGTGATCATCGCTATGATAGTAAACTGCTTCTTAATTATTTATTTGCAACATATGCAGACTGCTACCACCTCAATTTTATGGGAGAAAGCAAAGAGATAAAAAGTCAGATGTAGCCATTATCTCTTGGTAGCTAACCTTCTGAAATACAGAGAACCATTTTTCCAAGTATTTACTGTAACAGAGTACATATTCCTTATATATCTGCTTAAGTTTGTGTAATGGTTTAGAAAACATCAATTTCCCATCCTTCACATATTATAAAGGTTTCAAGCATTTTATTTTTCCACATGATAATAAAACTGAAATATTTTGCACAAAAAACCCCAAGACATGCAAACTGATCAGCTTCTCTCTCAGAATGGTCTGAATCTCTGTAAATTAAAATTCTTTTAAAGGAATTATAGATGAAAGCATCACAGAAAATTTCTGTCAAACTGTCGGTCTTGCTAAGTTATGAGAATGTTTTCAGTTTCTTACAAAAGCAACAGGAAGTCCTACCAGCTTTGCCTAGGAAAGTAAATTCTATATATGTTTTTTATGTAAGACTGAAATAACAGGCTATCACGCTCAAAAGGAAATCTATGCCATTTTTTTTCCTCTCTCTAACTTTAGGTTTAAATTCTAAGAATCACAGACAACGTTATTAACAACAACATTTTCACATGAGGCATCAGTGTGTTTCAAGGTCTGTAATATTTAAATAATTCCTTTCACAAAAAATTCCTTTCACAAATAGATTCCTGTTAAATATTATATCTAACTTTTAAAGGTCTGCTAACCACACACAAACAAAAAAACCACCAAAACCAAAACAATATAGTACAAAACATCTTTACATGAGCGTTCTGCAAAGGCAAAAAAGGTAAAACTCTTTGTACACCTTCACTACTTTATGTAAGAGTGAAGACCAAGAGATGCATTACTTCCTTAAGAAGAGCCCATCAACTAAAAGCAATCACTGCCAACAGAAATTCCAATCTTTTCTTGCTAGAGCTCACTCAGAGTAGGATTAAGTCTTCCACATTTTCCGGTACCTGTTTCACTCCACCGTTTGTTTCTACTCTTAGCAGCTTCTTTCTTCATTATATCTTACTCTATATTTACTTTTTAGATTTTACATTCTTATTCCACCCCAGTTCCTCCTGGGCTACTTTCTCCCCTTTTAACCATTCTGATTTCCTTCTACATACACAGATTGTCTTTTGATGCAGTCTGACCCGAATAAAATACTGTTGATTGGGAAACCATCAGCATATGCAAACTCTTAAAATTATTCTTTTGACTACCACATGTCACTAAATGATTCAGTGGTAACTTACTTGGGCACAGCATCTATTCAGGCCTAATTGCCAAGAAAATGCCAGTCTATTCTCATATGTGATAAGAGTGAAATGTATTCCTAAAAGTCTCTAATACAAAATTAAACAAATAAATCTAAATCTAATTAAAATATGAGATGAGTAGAAACTACTGGCGGCTACAGGCTCGATTCACATTCAAATAATGGATTTAAAGCTTACAAAAAGAGAAGTAAATGAGATAAATTAAAAACCAGCAAATGTACTGAGTAAAACTTCACAGAGAAATGCATAGATGAGCCATCGGCTTCTTCTAGTTATCTCTGAACATTATCAGCACATCTGCTGTTTAAACAAAAAAATCTTCTTTGGTTGGTTTTTAAAATACTGAAAGCCATATTCACACAGGTTCAGGGGAGTGAGCAAGGGCATCAGGCCATCTTCCATATGACCTAACCACAAGCAAAAGAATAAGCCAGTCTCAGACCCAGGAAAACACTCACACCGATTAAGAATATCTTCTTTGAAATCAGTGATTCTAACTCTCCCATACAATAATTATAATCTCTTCCACAACTATAAATTTAATTATACCACCTAACGATGTATCTCTACCAGTCTCAAGACTTTACAGACCTAACAAAATCTGGAAATGGGAAAGGTGTTAAGCTTGCTGTTCACATCATCTTCACTGACAATTTCACTTTCAACCCACAGTTTCATGGGAGAAAAGGCTGCTCAGGTCCAACATTAAAATGTCACTCAAATGCTGAAAAACTAGAAAATGAAGCCAGTAACTGCTTCTGTTTCTCTCTCTATATAGAAATGGCTATAAAGTGCATTAACTTTTATTATCCTCCTCTTTCTACAGTACCTTTGTTACATCATAATTTTTTCTAAACTGACCCTGCAGGCTTGACTGCAGCATATAGAGAGAAGGGAACATTTTACAGCACACAATGAAAAATACCACATAATGATAAAGTTCTTCCTGCAACCAACAGAGAGAGGAAATGTAAATAAATAAATAAAATGCTGACCTCAGAGAAAAAGAAAATTAAGATAAAATTAACGTTTCGGTAACTGAACCATATGTTCCAAAACTATTCAGAATTGCTGATTAATAACAGCATAATTGCAAGTGTTCTTCACACATTTACAGACACACTTCTAAAGTAACTTCTAATTCATAAGACTATTTAAGCCTCAGTTACTGAAGGAAAAAAATCAACGTGTATATGCAATGGCTGCAGAAATTTATCCTCAGAGTTACAACTTGGTAACACTGCTCTGACATTGGTCCATGATGAATGCTCCTTGGAGATTTACTTCATGCAGCAAATATAATAAAGCCTCAAGTTAGTTCATATACTAGTACACCTTGTGGTTTTAAAATAAAAATCCGATATAGTTTTAAAATATTCTGAAACAACCGTCAGACATACATTAATCTGAACAAGGTTATGTAAGATTTCCAAACAAAAAGTATGTTCCCAAATTTCAGAACAAACTCGATTTTAGTGTCTATTTACTCCTCTAAAGATGCAAATATGAAGAACATTAATCCCTCGTCATCCGACACAGTTTTTCTTATTTCCAACATCAGTCAGAATTTTTTCTCCCCAACTACAGTCTTAAACTATCAAGACAACTGTCTCAGAACTGTTAAGCTCTAAGGTGTTAAACTGTCTAAAATGCACTAAAACTTACATTCAAGAGAAGAAATGTGTTCTTCAAGGTCCTCATACATTAATTTCTTTGGTTTGGGGATATCACTGAAATCTTGTTTATCTGTTTGTTGATTATGAAGTCTGAAAGAAGAAGAAAGAACATAAATAATTTAAATAGAAATGCTAAACTTTTAAGCAAATAGCAATACAAGAATTACTCACATGCTTAGCAACGGACTAAACCAAACCATGAAACCAAAATGCTGTAACTTTCTGACTCAAAAGTTATTTAAATATGGTTATTATGGTTAATAAGTTATCTCCATCTCTCCAATAGCCACCTCCCTGCAGCCTTTCCCCAAGGCCTAGATATGACATAGGCATGACATTAAAACAAAATACACTCTCAGAAGGCATAAAAAGGAGTAAGGGGAAAAAAATATGGAGAAATACAATTAATTGTGACACTTAGTCAACCAAAATTAAGAAATTTGCCTTTTTAGGCTCTGTGTTACCATCTAATTCCCACTTTGACATTATCTTAACAGATGTGTTTGAAATGTATTAGGATTAGACGTCTGACAAAACATATAAGCAGGGGTGAAAATCTGGGTGCTGCGAAAAATGGGGTTGGTGCCCTCATTCTAAATCCCCATTTATCTCATCAGCAGGATAATGTGGAAGAACAATATCTCCCACGTGACACAGCTACTAAACTCTGACCAGAAACAGAATAGCAAAAGGAGCGCAGGTCACTAATGAAATTCAGCAGCAGCACTTCATAAAGGAGCTTACTACACACCAGCTGGTGCTCTTCACCACGGCATAAATATGTTTATGTTTACAATTTCTAAGAATTCAGGTTTTCTGTGGGGCAAATGTGGAGAAAAAACCAAAACACACCTCCACAATGAGACATGTTCAATAAAAAAAGTAAATGTGGGGACACACAAATAAATCTGCATTGTCAAAAGAATAGTAACGTCAGTGGGGAAAAACTTGCATTTAATTTACCGGGTATAACTGGAACTTCAAGTTTTTGGAAGCTTACTTCATGCTTTTAGTCTTTCCTTCATAGAAATGGTTAAGTGTTAAACAATTCTTAAGGATGCAAGGTTCAAGGACTTGCATGCCACTTTCTTCAATACTGAGTCCTGCAACAGTGCTAGAAAAGACAGCCAATACACTGCCTCAAATTCAGTGACCTGAAGAGGTCTGCCTCATGAACACGTGTTTCCAAACAGTTTTCAAAATTCATTCCATCATACAAAGCTGGCAATCAAACCCTGGACTGCACCTAATGTCAGTATTCCATGTAATGGTACTGGTGTGCCAATCAACACCAAATTATTAAGTTGCATGGGTTATACTTAAAATTACCATTAAAGCTTAAACAAAAGCCAGCAACCACCATCTAAACTATGTTGTTAATGTCTGAAATCACTTTTTTAGCCTGAAACTGGTAACAACACTCACAACTGGTTTCTTCAGCCCTAAACAAAAAAAACCAGGAATGGTTTAAGATTATAATCTGCTTATAACTCTAGTCTTCCTGTCTGTGTTTATTGGCTTCCTTCATACCACTGGTATCTTGAAACATAAATAAACAAGGAGCTCCTGTAGTCACAAAAGCAACTGTTCTTCCCTGCTGACAGAGGTCTAACTTGTAATAGCTTACTGGTGTTACGGCATCATATTTTCTTTTCTTTTCAGAGAAGTTCCCATTGCCGCTTCAAATCTACAGGTCATAAACTAATCCCACAATACACATCAATGATGTGGCATTTGCTAATAATGAGAGTAAATTACAGGAAAAGCCCACACATGCATTTCTCAAATATTTTATATAACAGAAAACAGTAAAAGGCACAAGAAATTAAAAAATACTCAACAAAAGAATGTTTTCCCTTTAAGAAAGTCTGGGAAAGCAGAAAGTTCAAGAAAATTATTGGGACCTCATACCCTTGCTTTGTCACAGGGAACCCAAGTAAGCAACTACAACCTGCAGCTGCCTGTCCAGACCCCAGCCTGTTCTCTGCAACACAACTTGCTCATACTGTTCTCTCTTCAGGCAGTGTGGGCTCATCACATTAGAGCATTTTCCCTTATCATCGTAACATGCAGGTTAACATTCAACCTTCACTTTGTAAGGTCTGTCACAGGAATACAGGAAATCTGAGACATACTGTAGAGAATGTGAATGAGCAGGGAAAGAAGAGACAGTCACCCAAAGGAATTAACCTCACAGTCCCTCGAAAACCCAACAGCTTCTTTTCAAGGCCAAGAACATATAGGCTCTCCCCAGATTCTAACCATGAAAGAGACCCTCTTTTGACAACTTTATAACAACAAAATAAGAAAGCCCTACAAATGCCTGCTAGAGCTGCTCCAGGATATGCTTCCTTGAGGCATCAAATCTGGAATAATGGCTAGCAGGCCAATTCAAGTGTCTCTTCTTAGGAAAGAAACATTAAAAATTAAATATCCAAGCTTTTTCTAAAGATATGTATTCAGGTTCTCAGTTTTGGAGAGCGGAGGCACCAGTGACCATTAAGAACAGAATAATTTCATACATGGAAATAGGAGATACAGAGAGGAAAGAGAAGTTACTTTTCTGCAGCTTAATTTTGCTCAGTTATTCCCTTACTTAAAATATTAAAAAAAAAAAAAAGTAAAAGAAAAAATAGTAAAGTTCTACTACCCATCCCATTCCCACATGAAAGGAAACCGGAGATTTTGTATTCTGAAAAGTTATACAGGCACATGAACAAGTTCTTCAGAGAAAAATAAAGTTAGCATTACAGCTTGTTAATGAATGAAATGAGAATGTACAACTGCCTTGATTTAAATTCTCAAACAAGCAGCAGAAACTACCAAGCTTCAATCAGTCAGAGCACAGATGTAAAAAATAGACTCAATAAAAGAGATAGCTTTGCTCAAGGAACTAGTGACCTTTTTTTTTTATTAAGGGTTTTTGTGTGCATCAAATATAAACTCAAGAGCTTTTCAAAATCAAGGGTATGCAAAAGGCCTATTCAGATATGGGAAAGGTGAGAGATTATCATGACTTTGGACAAGAATTTATGATGAGCTTGTAGTTTTATGTTTTTCTTGAAAAATAATTTCAAGTTTTTGAAAAATAAAGTTTACTACTTTAAAGACCCAAATTTGTCTTCTGAAATGAAGTTTGTTCTCAAATTAATCAGCAAGAGTTCTTGTTAGCTTTATCAAGAACATATTTACATGTAGCCCTCTGTGCCATCCAAGAGAGGAATCAAAACTCTCAAATCCCAGAAGAGCTCATGACAGTAAACTGCTAAAAATATGTTCATATTCAGCTAATCTGTATGAGGGCAAGATGTCCCATAGGATTGTTGTAAATAAGACATGCCAAGCAACAGTTAATTGGCCACTGTAGTATGTTCACATTCCCATTAGCACCACAGTATAGACATTATTCTTACTCAAAAAAGTATACAGTCTAAATTTTTAAATTATCAATATGGTCCAAAGTTATGGGACACCAAAAAAAGACATATCTTGGACATATGCACACATTCTTCACATGTTTAAAAAATAAGATTTTTTCATAGATATTATACATAGGCACCTAAGTCAGTAGTCGTTTAACTCAGATTTACTAGTAGGAACCAAATTTTACTTTCTTAGGAAACTTTTAGAAAACACATTTTTTGAAATTAGTAGATTAGCAGCATATTTATTTATTTATTAACAGTGAATTATTCAGCTGTCTGAAAGTGGTCTACTGTGAAATACAATGAAACAGAAGGTCTACACTGATACAATAGATTTCAAGTGCTGCAGAACTTGCAGCTCTCTTGAAATATTGAGGATCCGCACGACACCTTGCTTTCAAAGGTTTGTCAGAACACTGACACATGAAAAGTAGAGAAGCAAAGAAAGGCAAAAGCAAAGACAGAAGGGCAAAAGCAAAGACAGAAGGGCAAAAGCAAAAGTTCATTGTTAAATCTAGAACTACATCTACAGGGATACCTACAGGTCTGAAAACCAACAAAGTTAATCAGCCTGACCTGAGCCCAGGAGCACCTGAACTTGGTATGACTTCTATCTGTCAGGTGTGCCTTAGTGGTGACAGCACACACCAAATGAACCACCTTCTATCTTTGAAGGCACACACAGTTAACAAAGCAATACTTACAGTGGTTGAAGTAGCACAAAGTGCTGAGAAGCACAGTTCTAAATATTAATTAGTATCCTTAAACAGCAGAATTTGAGCTAAATTTCAGTGATGATCAGTTTGCTATATCTGCATTAAATCAACATGTGCTTAGGGTGCCCCACATTCTCACTCTCCAGGCTTTTTGATCCTTCGCCTAGCATTTTTCCATAGCAGTGGATTTTTTAGGCTCTGGAACTAGTGCTGCCATTACTGTTTCTCCACAACAGAGGGAATCTTTGCAATAACCTTTCACCCTTGCCCAACTATAACAGGGTAATGACTTTATGGAACACTTCATAAATCAATCAAGTTTTACTTTGTCATAGGACAAGAATTAAAAAAAAACCAAACAAACAACAACCTGTTGCATTCATCTGAAGTTTCCAATGCACTTGAGTTTCAAGTATTTCACTGTGTGTAACTTTGCACTGTAAGGAAGTACAAATTTATCACAGGTGAAAAAGTCAAAGCATACTTGCCAAAGGTGTTGGGGTTTGAGAGAAGGGTGTGTTTGGGTTTGGGGTTTTTTATAACTAAGTTCCTCTTGAGGCATATTATTCAAGAATGGAAATCTTTATCCATCTTTAGCAAAGTTCTCACTTATAACATTAATGTATTATTTGAATTATAAAAGCAGCTATTGCCATGAACAGTTAGGTAAATGTTTCTTTAAAAAGCAGGTTTAAAAAGTTGCCTTGTAAACAATGTTACCTGATTTTCTGGCCATGACTGGATGGTGATGAAGAAACTGACTCAGAAGATGAAAGTAGATAAGGCTTTGAAATAGGAGAAAGCACCTGGTCAACACTCTGCTGTGAAGAGGCAAGGTATGAGCCACTGATGTCTGTAGAATAAAAATCCCACAATTTGTATTAGTTGGTTATTTGTCCTACCATTTCTCAGACATGTTTTTACAACACATGCATAACTGGACTGTGCAGGCACCACCATTATAGGGCAACTAACATCCAGATCCTAACACGTACTTTCTTGTACTGGTTATTTATTTATTTATTTACCTCTCCTGTATGGGAATTCTCCTCTACAAGCCTTGACCATCATAAACTTACTCCTCACAAAGCCTGCGATTATCATCACCCAATAATATGTCCAGGTTTCCCACAAACTGCAGCCCCTCTGCCAAACACCAAATAATTTCTCCCATGATGGGCATTAGAGAAGGCAGTTACAGACCTGGATTTCAAGCTCGAGATGTGCTTACTAGCCAGGAAAAATAATGCCGGAGGTCTCCCAAAGGCCATTCTTCCTAAGAAATTCAACCTGTAGGTTTCATTTTCTACAGATTTGTGAAAATGGGTGATGAAGCAAAGAAAAAAATCTTTGAAGATTTTATCCTCTTATCAACTGCTGTAAAGCTATTGGGGGAGGAAACAGACAGTATGACTAAAGAAGTCTTGAGTTTCCTAAGAAACCAAGGCAAAACCCAAAACCTCTGCATTAAAAAGCCTTTTAATCAATCTTGCCAAGCCCAGCACTTTGGTTAAATCTGACTTTGCAATCTTGATTTTCCTTTCCTGTGCAGCTGCACAGGTCTTTCATTACTAGACTATGGATTATTATTTTTTCTACAAGATATGGTATTCACTCAGTAAGCAGGTACTGTTGTTTTTCTTCTCTTTATTGAGCAAGTAACTTTTACTGTAGTTAGTGCTAATTTGGCTCAAGAGACAGATGAAAAGCCATTATTAACACTCCCATACTTGAAGTTCTCTAAGGTTGTCGTATAGACATGCACCCTGTTCATGGTGCACATCACAGTGCAGAAGTCAGGATGCTTCAGACTAGGGGCTGCCCATAGATTTTTATCTCCAGACACCCCTGTGTCCATGCAGCACAGATGAAGACCCTCTAAGGAAGCTGAGCACTAACAGAATGGGACCCAGCAGTTACATCATACTTACGTGTCAGCAGTACCTCTTCATGGTGGGAACCCTCAGCCCACCCACATACAATTTTTTATAAAATAAGTTGTTAAATTTTCAGAGGCAAAACAAATGGACAAGAACAGCATGTAGTACTTGCTGCATACACCTTCTTGACGTAACACATACTGCACGTCAGGACACAGGTGGCACACCAGCCATCTCATATAGCAATTTACTACAACCTACTACTATTTAGTAAGCTGTCTGCAAGACTCACAGCCCTTGCTCTTTCTCATTACAAGGTACAAAGTTTGGTCAAGTAATGATGAAGGCGAAAAGTACTGATGAAGTAATAAGAAGCATGAGTCAGATGGCAATCCAAATTTTTTTCTCAGTAACTATTTCTTGACCCATGTTACTGCCCAGAGTTTGGAGACAGTAAGCAGGGGAAAACAGAAAAGGATCCTGTCCTACTTTTAGCTGCTCTTCAAGAAACAGGCTTACTCCTTCCCAGTAGAAAGTCAAAGCCTGAAAGATGTCTAACATGAATGGGGTTGGGAAGGAAAACAGTCAAATACATGAGCTAATTTAAAAGAAGAGAGAAAACCTCATAGCCTTCCCCTGGCAGATTATGCAGTAAAACCGCTGCTAGGTCTGCCAACTACAAGTATTTTACAGGAGGACACACATCTTCCTTTCATCTTTTGAAGATAGGTGCTGAGAAATGAGCTGCAGTTGTCACTGAGGTATACCTTACTTAAAGGAAAAACAAATCTCAGATTCACATGCATAATCTCTTTTAAATCTTAAAATTTATTCTGAGCTGTTCTGAGCACTGAAAACCTCCATGGAAGCTTCCAGAATGACTTATGTTTTTCTAGCAAAATCACACCTGGTGCTTCTGCCATCTCTAGCACAAACGATAACATATATACCAGTATAAAAGCACTCCTTCTCACAAGACTCTTGAAACAGAGGTGACGTATCAGCAGGGAAGCAATCTAACTGGAAGCAGATGAATCACTCCACAGCACATTAGCACTAAAGCTACCCTGCTTACTAGGGCAAGTACTTCATCAATTCACCTTGAGAACATATCACCTAGCTGCAACCTAGTTTCCTACACTACATACCACTCAACATCTGTAACACTTAAGTCAGGTAATGCCCTCCTTTGTTATTCAACTCCTATCCCTCTCCAGAACAAGTCAGTCTGGTGCATTAAGCAAAGAACAGATCCAGTGGAAAAAAAGACATCAGCCATCACATAACTAGCCTCTGACAGGTTCAAAGGCAGGAAAGGATCATGCACACAACTTTAATTTTTACATTTCCTGATTTTACAATAAAATCCTACTTTTATGAAAGATTTTGTGTGTGTGCAGTATTAAACAAACAGTCCATAAGTACTTTATACAGAAGCTGACAGAGAAAACCTAAAAAGTAAACAACTGCTTTGGAAGTTCAAGTTTTCAAATATGTTTTCAGTAACAGAGCATGATATTCTACATGCAGAAACACAGGGACAGCCACAACAGATCAGGTTGTAACCAGTTTCTAACAATGCCCACTACTAAACTAAACTAAAATTGGAAAAGGAGAATACTTATATCCTACTTCTGTCAACACCCACCCTGACCTTTCCTCAATCAATATTTTTTTGTGATCTTCCTGACAAGTAAGTTTTATTCCTGTATCTATACTTGTTGCCACAGAAGCAATAAATGCCACAACTTACTCCTGGTATGAAAAAGTACCTCCTCCTTCCTTTCAGTTTTACAGGATTCTGGGGTCTGCGAAACAGCAATTAATTGATCCCTTTTCACCTTTTCCACATTACTCATTGCTTTCCAGATTTCCCACAGCCCACCTCAACCAACTCTTCTCCAAACTAAGCTGCCCTTCTTGTATTTAACCTTCCTTCAATGCAGAAGCTGATCATTAATTTTTTTTTGTTACTATCTCTTTTTTTCATCCTATATTAAATCCACTTTGAGCTAGGGTGACAAGAATGGCATGACTCAAGAAGCAGATGTACTGCAGATTTGAAACAACATAATGGTTTTTAAATTTAAAATTCTCTTCTTCTTTGCTTGCTTTTCTGACTACTGCCCCTTTAAAAAAAAACAACTAAGTAACTATTAGACACTGTGAAATTAATAGGAAATTACAATTTTCCAATCATGACCAAACACTAATCCCCTCCCCTCACAACTGCTCAGGAATATTTGACAAAGATGTCACAGCAAAAAAACAAACAAAAGCAAATCTGGAGCTTTCAGATTGGAAAACTCAATTTAAGAGAAGCGAGACAAAGTAGTCTTCCACTGCACACATTAACCACAACAGCTAAATGAAAGGATAGGAATACAGAGGGAAGGTTATTAAAACTAGGAAATTACAATTAATGATGCAGAGTAGTTATACTTAAGAGCAACTATTGAATGAAACTCTGCATATCGTAAGGTTACACCTGTAGTGAGTTATATGGTGTAGTCTTCTCTTTAAAGCTACCTGAATCAAGTGCAGTATGTTTAGCCTCCCTCAAAGTATTTCTCCAGTACTTGTTTCCACAAAAAAGCAATAGTCCAAGCAGATAGCATATTTTGTCTCTGACTTTCCTGCCTCTTAGCAATTAACAAATGAGTGAAAGATGATCACTGCTAAATCTTTCTCTTCCCATAGTGCAAGAGGAACAGTAAGTAAAACCTCACTACCACACCACATTAACAATTGTGACTTACCATCTGAAATTTTCATTTTACCAAGATCTTCCAATTTGGAAACAGGAGTAGAAGAAAGGCGTCTTGAAGAAGACACTCCTCTCTGTGGTGGTGTTAAGGGATTTTTAAAGATATCAACCTGCCCAGTGCTTTTGATGTATTTTTCACCTCTTGGACTGCTCAGTGGGGAATGCTGGGAACTAGGATTATCCTCTGGAAGTTCATGCTGTGTAGACAAGGGAGGTCTACTAATAGGACACTGTAGAAGTAAAGGAGACTGCATCTTTCTTGGCGTTCTGCTTGCAGCTGCATCCTGCATAACTCTGTGTTGGTAGTTCCTGTAGGCTTCTTCCAAATACTCTGCCTCTTTTTCCAGTTCTTTTATCCTAGCCCGGGTTTGTGCCATACACTCCAGGTCAGAATCTGGAGAAGCACTGCGTGGCTGTAACTGCTGATGATAGCCAACTCTTGGCACAGCATTTACCTTCATCCCATCAGTCATAATCTGATTCTTCAGGAACGTGCTATCCACATAAATATCATGAGGTACAATTCTGTCACCAGTGAAGTCAAGTACAGAGCGATCGACAAGCGAAGGCTTGGGATTCCGATACACTTCATTTTCCAGAGCTAAATGATAACAAGAGAAAGTGAGTGACAGTAAAGAGTGAGAGGAGGAGACCCATAATGAAACAGAAACAGTAAAACACAGCATTTACATCCCAATTTGATCAAAATTATTTTAACATGGAATTGGCTTAAATTCTGAGAATTTAATGGGTTGATTTAAATGTATTTTTAATGTAGCTGCACAGCTGCAAATTATTGCCTACTATTTTTTTAATATGTAATCCTTCCATGTAAAACTACCTGAAGTATGCTCTCTACAATGTTAGTTCTTAAATTATGTTTAAATAAATAAATAGAAATGAAAACATCACCACATTGGACACATTATATCCAACCACGCTATTAAAGGGTGAGGGACAGAGGGCAGGCCACAAGTCTTAACAGTCTCCTTCTATTTAGATCAGAAATTTGGAGAAAAACAACATAGCACATGTTTTTTTTAAAAAAGTATTTCTCCAGAATTGCAATGTTTCAGGGCTGTCTGCTTCCTGGCTTGCACTTGTATGCTTCAGCAAGCCCAAAAGACAAATCTATAGGGTTGTATCTTTCTCAGCAAAATAACAACCTTGCTTTTATTCTACATAAATAGTTCTTCAATGACATCCTTAACTCTGATGCAAAATAAAAGTCCCTGAAGTACTTTCAGTCATTTAATTAAAATATATATTTGATATTTTGACACTAACAAATTTCCAATTCCAAATGGTACCGACACTTGTACCATATATGGAAATGTACATATTGCACAAGTGAATAAAATATTGCATATTCTGAACTATGGTACAACACATGCTGTATGTAAAGTATAAGCACTGGAGACTTCAATTCCATATTTTTAGCTTAAATATACATCCCAAAACTTCTATTTATCATACTTGATATTAGCAGTGTGACAGACAGGCATCTTTAGAACTACATTTCTTCAGACTGAATTGCTTTATACAGATGCCTCTCTCTTTCTAATGTCTGTATGAGGTTCATAAGTTATTAGCCTTGACAGTTTAAAGGTTAGATTTAAATTTGTGAGGTACAAAATAAATTGAAAATTGATTATTATTATTATGAACATTCAAGAGTCAAAATGATTAAAACACAACTTGCGCCCTGAAAAACAGTGATTATGTTATCACCAAACATTAACGTCTTCATACTGAAGAAAGACAATAAAAACCATGCAAGTGTTCAGGAAGGAATGTTTTCCCTTCCTCCTATATGTTTGTTTTCTGAAAGGAATAAGTTGTAACGAGTCTGCTTTTTAAATTGGACTTTTAGATTTTGATTTTAAACTTGAAATTTACTCACTGGTGATATATTAGTTCTATGCAACTGCAGCTTTTTAATCTTCTGGAACTTCTTACACTGGCTAGGTAAAAGGACAGTTCTGGTATAAGATACAAACCTGCCTGTGTTTGTTTCACCTGCAATTTCAGTTCTTCAACCTGCACGTTTAACTTCCTGACAGTAGCTTCGGAGTCCAACAGTTGGGTTTTTAACTGGGCACAACGCTCAACCTATAAGAGAGATTGACAGAAAAACAAAACCCAGCATAATTCTAACAAAACCAGTAATGTCAACTGGCTGAATACTTGTTTCTAAATGTTCTTCAGGTCTGGTCAAACCATATATACATAGTATCCTACTGAAAGTCAGTGCTGACAACTACTTGAAGATTTACTTTGGTTATGTTGGGTAGGGGGTTTTTTGGGGCCTTTTTTTTGTAGTGTTTTGGTTTCTTTAGAGTTATTTACATAAAATAAGTGGAGTACAAACAAACCCCTTTAACTACACACTAAACGGCCTGCACAGGTATAGGTAAATGTGAATAAGATGACAGGAAGAAGAAAGGATTCAAATTATTTCGAAAAAATAATTTACCTCACTTTGTAGCTGCTTTTCCAAAATCTGCCTATGACTTTCAAATTCATCCAGCGCCAGCTTCCTAGAATGTTCCATTCTCTTCAGCTCCACTTGGCAGGCCAGGTACTCTGCCGAGGGCTGGGACAACTCTGCCCAGAAAGAGAAATACTAGACACTCAGCCATGGAATAATAAGTGTGCACTTTTCTATATGATACCCCTTCAAAATGTAAAGCTGATTTGTTTTTCGGAACATAACAAGGCTTTGTTGAATAAAGTACTTAGGAAATTTTTTTTTCTTCTTTTTACAAAGGACTGACATTTTCTTGCCATAGTCATTTAAGAACTAGATACAGACTGTTCTATTCTGGAAGAAAAATACATACCTTTACTTTATGTAACTGGGTATACATCTCTACCATAATCTCAAAAGCACATTAAAACTACTTGGCATTTTATATCTGTAGCCAGGCAAGCACTTAAAAATAATAACGCAATGTTCTTTTACCATGATTAACCACACCAATACTATGGTTAGAAATACTGCACAGCTTTTTTCAAAGGGTGAAAGGGTTATTCTTAATATTATTATAGCTACCACTTAATTCAGGATTTCTACTATAGATCCATATTAAAGAAAATAAACTTCTAATGTCAAGGACTGTTTCATTTTACACAAATATTAGTTGGGATTTAATGCAAACTACTAGCATACATAATACAAAGAATGTATTGTAATGAAAATTTATTTCTAAACAAATACTTGTAAGGAAACATAAACAAGAAAATTACTAAATCATTCACACTTACTGTCTCGAAGATGCTGGTTCTCACTACGAGTCTCATCCAGCTGTTGCCTAAGTAGTTTATTCTGCACTTGGAGCTCCAATTTCTCCTCCTTTAGCAAAGGATAGTCTGATACCTCTTTCAGTTTTTCTGTCAACAACTGGTTCTGCTTATTTACCAACAAAACCTGGGCCTTCACTGACTCCAAATCCAGCTGCAGATAAAGAACAGTTTAGAAGCTTATGAACTGCTGTACTACTTAACCATTATTTTTATTTCACATTTTCTTTTTCTTTTTTTTTTTTAATTATAATACAGACCCTTTAAATTCATGTTTACAATTACCTCAAGCTCTTTCGTGCGTGATATAGCTTGCTTGAGTTCTTCCTTTTTTGAATTAACAGCACTGGCTTCTTCATGCAAAAGCATAGCTTTCTCTGCAAGGAGGATTAGAAATACTGAATTAAAATTAGTAGAGTATTATAGTAAAAAACTGTATCAGCAAAAACCAGTTTAAGCTCTAAGCCCAACACTCAATTTAATTCAAGACATAAAAAATGACTGAATGTCACACACACTCCTTCAAAATTAAGTAAATCACACTGTGTGTATATATACATATGCATACTCCTTTAGAATTAAATAAATCAAATTCGCATGCACATCATATATCATTTGTTTCACACGTCCCTAACTTAAAAGCCTAAACACGTTATCTGTCCCAGCTCTCCTTCCTCAAGCTCCAATTAAACATCTTGTGCACAATAAATGTAGAAATTGGCAACCATTCAAGGGTATGGTACCAGACTGTACCAGAGTTCAATTAGAGAATGAATGAGCTAGTAGGACTTCAGGAGATGGGAAACTGAAAAGCAAAATGCTTTGCAGCCTCTGTGTGAAGCAGCAGCTCATGGTTCGTGCTGCATTCTGAACAGCAAGGAGTCGCAGACCTGTCACTGGATCCTGCTACATGTTTTCAAAAATCTGTTTTGATGGCTTTTCTGTCAGTTATACCACTGTTACTGAACACCGTGACTGTTTAGTAACAACAGTGGTTTTATACCTGTTAAAGCTCTAGAGATAAACAGCTACTTCATTATTCTCAGACAGATGGTTACCTTTATTTTTTTTCTCATCTTCAGTAACTTTATTGGTTCTGGCTATGTATTCTTCTTTTAATTCAAGCTGGTATCTAGAAGTAAAAAGAATTATGTATTCCAAAGTATGCATGTATGCACATGCACGTACATTTGTTTAATTTCCAGTCCTGCCCAGACTAAACTATAATCACACAATCATTTACTGACAAAATTAATTATTGCAGAGCCACTGAAACAGTTGAAAGGGGCCCTGCCAATCACTTCACTCAACCACCTGCTCAAAAAACAAGACTATCATCAACTCTAGAGCAGGTTAGCTGTGGCTCTTCTTAGACAAGTCTTGGAAAGCTCAAAGGATGTATATTCCACCACCTCCCTGGATGACCTCTGCCAATGCTGCACCACCCTCCTAGTAAAATTTTTTTCCCCCATGTCCAAGCTGAATCTCCCAAGACACAATTTACAGCCCCTGCCACATGAACTCAGAGGTCACGTCTGATAGTCTCATAACTATCTTGACAGACCTTTACCAGGCCCTCTCCAGTTTCTTCATGGCTTTCTTGAATTGGGGAGCCTAAACCTGAGCATGGTGTTACTAGCACAGCTTTGCCACTACGTGAAGGGGATAACAACTTCTCGGTCTGTTGGTCATGCTGCTATTGTCACCCATCATGCTGTTTACCTTATTTGCTGGAGCCTACTGCTGCCTCATAGTCAACATGACATTCACTGTAACTCCCAGGTCCTCTTCAGAAATGCAGTTCCTCAGTCAATTCCATTTCCCCATTTATACTACTTCATAGGGACATTCTGCGCCCAGTGCAGAACTTTGCAGTTCTCCTTGTTAAAATTCCTAAGATTTATGTTGGCACAATCCCCAAGTTTATCAAAGTCTGTCTGAATTGAAACTCTGCCAGTTGTTGTGGAAGCCATTCCTCTTAATTAAGCCTCATGTCAAAAGTTGTTGAGGACGCCCTGTGTCAACATCCACATCATAGATGAAGGTGTTGGACGGTATGGGTCCCAGAACTGGCCACAAGGGTTCTCTGCTCATCACTGGCCACCAGCTAGACACTGAGCACTGACAGGTGCACCACTATTCACAGCCCAGCAGTCATCCAACTCTACCATTCAATTTTACTGCAATTTACAGGAGCTAAGAAAGCTCAGCATTTTGCATGACTGGGCCATAGATTATAAATGTTTTCAGATATGGCTTTTTCTGGACCTGACAGAACATTTTGTCTTACTAGCAAAGAGCTAAGCAATAACGTAAAGAATACAAGCTGAAACAAAAACGAGTGCACGTTTTCAAAGTCCTGGCTCCGTTACACTTTTCAAAACAAATCCTATAGAATGTATTGTTCTGTTTTCATAGGAAGTAGCACGTGTCCTATTAGAGATAAAAGAAAAATTTACTTTAAGAGTTCAGTCTTAAGCTTTTGGTCATATGTCTCCTCTATGTTCTTCACAGCAACCTCCCGACGTCGAAGTGCATCATCAATAGCTTTATTTTTCTCTTCCTGAAGTTTCTGAGTGCTGAAATAACCATAATTATACAGACAATGACCAGTTACAAGGCCAAAACTTTAGTTTTGGGTTTTTTTTTTAAAAAATAACATTTAGAGACATCAAAGGGTAATGTGCTTGTTTGGAGGGCTAGCAATTTAAAATTATCATCGGAATCTGTCATTGTAATTCATCAAGAACAAAAAGATGTGACACAAACTAAATTGCCCTACTTAAAATCTAGTACCAATCAATTAGACAGCTATCCCGGGATAACCCTAACTCAAGTTTCCCACACCAGAAAGCCTTCAGAGGAGGTAGTGCTGAGCGTGCTACTCTATCAGCACCCTCTGCTGGCTTGTTAAAAGAAAGACAAGTTTTTGTTAGTGGGATACTCATTTTACTATAAAAAACAGATGACAAAGTAATGACATTAAGTAGTATGGAAAACCTGGCCAAAAATGTTTGGTGGGGTTTTATTTATTTATTTATTTAACAAAAGAAAACTGATCTTACTAAGGACAAATAAAAAAACCCCAAGTCTAAAGCAGCAAAATATGTACATGCCTCATGAGTGTTAGGATTACATAATATTTTGTTTGGGGTTTGAGGTTGTTGGGTTTTTTTAAATTTAAGCACTTCAAAGTAAACATCTGGCTCCTTGCCTCCACAGTGATGCTGCACTGTTTTAGTTGGATGAGGAGGAACAGGAGGAATAGGAAAAAAAACCAAAAAACTTTTGTTGTGAGGTATTCCTGCTAATAGAGACAGTATACAATACTGCTCAAAATGCAAAAGACAACTTCTGGGATATAACCTATTTCAGTGTCATAGAAGCAGAAACATCTTGAAGCATGCTTTCCAGAAAAATGACAATAACATCATATTGTATACACCCCCTCAGCAACTTACACTTCAAATGCCTCAATTCTCTGCTTCAGTTCCGCCTCTCTGGTCCTTACGACTTCAATATCTTTCAGTAGACTTTGTCTCTGAGCGTATACTTCCTTTGCTTCTATCTGAATCACAAAATATTATCAGTAGTTTTACTTCACACTTTATACAGGTATTTACTGTTTAACATGTTCAAACTTTTAAGGATCTTCTTCAGGAATTGGTCTTACTCCAATAAATACGATTTATATAATCATAATTTGAAATAACATCTAGAATTGATTGTAATTTTTTTTAAATTCTCTTTCTTCTTTTACTCTGAGTAAAAATGCTTTAGATGGAGTCATGACTGGCTACCTGTAAACACTTTTCTTTTAAGAAATAGCACTGACTAAAACTTATGTAAAAGGAAAAAATGTTTTAAAAAAATTACAAAACAAACATGTGTAAACATCTGAATGCTTTTAATAAAAAATAATTTTGTAGGTTCTTCATAAAAACAAAACTGTAAAAACAAATGCCAAAACCCCCTGATAAAACATGATAAAACTGAAACTGAATCAACCAGCAGTCTTTCAGTTCTTTCAGTTTAACTTACAGAACACAAATTGTAAAAGGGATTCTCCAAGTGATGAACATGCTAATACCAAAAGTCACGTATCTACTTATTAATAAAAAATAGCTTTTTTCTTGTCCTTAAGCACATAAAGCATTATTTCTCTCCAAATAAATAGTAATTGCCTACGAAGAAAATAATGATTTTGCCACATGGGTGCTCATATCAAGTTTGCAAGTCATGTGTACTTGATAGTAATGAAAGACTTAGCCTAGTTATCTAGTGCAAAACATGAAGCAGTTTGTCAAGCCATATTGCCTGAGCATGAAGTTATCTTCGTAAAGGGTTAAATGACCTTCTACCTTTAATGTAAATATATTTCAAGTCAGTGGAGCTCCTGATCTCTGTTAACAGTTTCCAGATAAATGAAGCAGATACATTTCAGTGAGTGCAGAAGCTGACAAGAGCAACAAAATATTCATACACAGTACTTGACGGGTATGTTGATTTAGTGATCTTTTTTGAATCACTGAATTAATTTCATATCCACAGAAGAAGACTGACACAATAAAATAGATTATTTTCTTGTAAGCGTCTAAGGACAGATCCATGAAAGAAATTCACATCATAGTGATAAAATGGTTGATTTTCAGATTGGAAGGAAGGTCAATAGTAGAGACCAGTATATAATAACTTATATAGAGACCTGCATGATCGCTTTGTTAACCAATACCATATGCTCTCAGGGGTTAAAAAAACCCAAAACCCCACCACACCAGAGCAAAAATGTGGTTAGCATTTGTGGATGGGTATTATTTAGATAGGAAGGTCTACTGCAGACAGCAGGAGAATGGCTACACAAACAGGCAACAGAACAGGAAGCAAACTACTCTTCCAAAAACTGAAAAGTAATAGAGGTTGGGAGAAGCAATTTAGAACTATATACAAATTACTGTGTGGTTCAGTAACAGTTACTACTCTGGCAAAGCATTAACCAAGAGTTAAGGGCCCAAAGGAGTAACTCATCAACAAAAAAGTGTTCAAAGAAAAGAAACAAGATGCTAGTTTACAGTAAAGACAGTGGCTATTAATAATATTCAACATATAAAGGGCATATCCATACCATACAGACTATCTATTCCATTTAGAGTCCTTCTTAGCAATGGAAAGAATTTATAGTATTACTAAAAGCTGTGGTCAACTTTCTGTTAAAAAAAAATCTCACTAATCTGAATTCAGAAAAGTCATTAAAACTGATTTAAAAGTATTTATTACATTTAAATCCTTCAATCCTAGCTTGCAAAACTATTCCTTTTCCAGCCAGCTCTACTGAAGATACTTGCCCATACTCATTCTTGCAGCTGCTAAATGTGTTCCCCTATTTATGAGAACAAAAGTAGCTTCCAAGTTTTCACTAATAAGCCAAGATCTGAAGGCATATCTCCTAAAGATAAAGGAACAGTTTAATCAACTCACTAAATCATTTTGTACTAGGTTAAGAAAAAAATATTTGGAACTTTACCTCTTGTTGCTTCTGAAGCCTCTCAATAGCATTCTTTTCACGAGAAATCAAGGCTTCAGACTTTGCTTGATGTGTCTTCTCTAACTCATGACGCAGCTCAGAGATTTCTTTCTGGGTCTGCACTTTCTCCTCCATTTTAATCTTTGCTATTTCAACGTCTTTAAACTGTTCTAGCTTAAATAAAGGAGAAAGAGTGGGTTAAGTAGGGCCATCTTCAAATCGACAGACAATCCCTTCTCAGACAATTCTAAATTTCACTTAGAAATTCTTGTTAGGAGAGGCATGATAATTCAATGAAAATGATAATTCAATTAAAATAAATTACAATTAAAATAAACACTATCTGCATGTCTCGCATAGTTTTCATTTGTTTATCTGGCATCCCAAAGCAGAACTTGTACAAAACTAATAGCTTTAGACGAGAGCAAAAGAGAGGCCTATGAAGAAAAACTGCAGGAGCGATACTCTGCTTGCAATTAAGGAATAGCTACACTCTTTAAGTCATCCTCTGACACTGTTGCTATTCTTGACCCTTTTTCCAAGAACCACTTTTGACTAGTGTTGCAAGAAATGGTAGAAGCAGACTCATCCTGAATTGCTCAGGAACAACAGAAATTCATCTGGACACAAAGGAAGTGCCAAACATGTAAAAAAATGCAGACTATGTAACTCCACATAAAGAAGGTTACAAAAACCTAAGTCCTGATTCACAGACTTAGCACAGCTGAAAAAAAAGTAAATACACACAAGCAGGACAGTATGCATCTTGAAACTGCACAGAAGAATCATAGGGAATGTGCCTCCATACAATGTGTGAAGTGCAATCTATGCAAGAACAAACGGGGTTATAAAGAATTATAGTGAAAGTTTGGAAGAAAATGGTAAGCAGGCATACAAGACAAAAAATGTGAGGAAAAAATGAGCAAAAGAATAAAAGGAGAATAGTAGAAAAATAGTGAGACTGCAGAAAATGAGGTTAAAGAGGGGAAAAAGCACAGGAGGAATGGCTGATCAAGGAATTCAGGTCTGTGGGCATAAATTTTGTGAAAAATTAAGGAAATGGTGAGACAGTACAGCATCACTTATACATACACAAACTGGATTAGAAATGTCTTACAGTAATTCACGTCACATTGCTAAGGAATGCGTGTAAAGTTAATTGAATTTAGAAGTGATTTATAGCTGGTTAAGATTCCAATCTCCTTTGTTGCAACTGCTTTGCTTAAACTGAGACAAACTTAACAACACACAAATTAACATGTTTTACATACTAAGAGACAGTGCCTGCTGGGGAATAAAGACTAAATGAAAAATTAACGTAAAATACATTGGCAGTTTTAACTCTTCATTCTTCTACTTGTCTAGCTGAATAAACATGACTAAACTGATTTCCTCGGTTTAAATGCAGATGACTGGCTTTAAAAGTGTGTCTAAGAATTCTAATTGATTATCAGATTATCGTTTTTATATCCAAACAAACTACTGATCTTGACAGAAATTCATTGGAAAAAAGCATATTTAAATGAACTAGTTAAATTATTCTGTCCAAATAAACAGTTGATCTTGACAAAAATTTATGGAAAAAAAACCCCTGTATTTAAGTGAACTACAGTATATTCTCTCTGCTCCATTTTTCAGACATAAGAATTATCCATGGATTATTGACAAAGAAAATTTCTTATTTTATTCCTAAAATGAAAGAAAATTATCTAAAAGAGCTGTCTTCAATTAAAGGAAGAAAAACCCCACAGAAATAATTCATAATATTGTCTGTTACGATTTTAGTGTTTCTGTATAATGTTTTGAAATAGTACGCAAATTCTCATCAATATTAAAAATTCAATCAACTGTCAAGCTACATAGCAGCAATTCATGCCTCAGTCACTATGCATTATATTGAAATTCAAGCTTCAAAACATTAACTAGGAAGGAAAATCAATACTATGACTAAGCAGAGTAAACATTTCTCCATAAAACTAAATAATCAAAGAGCAAATAAAATTTACCAAATTAAGAGAGTCAAAATAAGAAAAAGCCATGTCATAAATTAATATAGAAATAAAAACCTTAACAATCTGTGCACATTTAAAAAAAAAGGGGAATGGAAAAAATATATACATGCTATATCATCAAATTAACAATTGATATTGGATTATTGATAGATAGCCTTTTGTGTTTGATGTAACTCATTATTAGATCATTTCTTTCAATGTACCTTAAGTATTAAAAGTCTGTAATGAGCAAAGTCAAAATCAACAAATCTCTCTCTCAGAATGAATGACCAGAGTTATACCTTTTGACACATTTCTGCTTGAAGCTGCTTCTCTATTTCTTTTCTATATTCCTGAAGTTTTACTTCTAAAGATTCATATTTCTGATGCTGGGGATAAGAGTCTGCAAACTGTTCATCAATCAGCTGAAGCTTCTCAGCTATAAAAAGAGCGACATATCCATCATAATTTAAAAACAGTCACCACAGTTATCCTACCCAGGACTGTAGGAACCGAACCTGTCTCTGTAAGAAGTTCCTTAGTTTACTTAAGTAGCACTGTCACAGAAAGACGTGTGTAGCACAAAAGCAGAGGCAGCACAGAAATGCCATTTATCAGCTCTATGCCCCACAGCCTGTACCTAGGAGGATGCACTTAGCTGTTTAGGGACTCTCTGTGGTATTAGTCATTCATCCTCTTTATCATGGATGGACAAGAATTTTCTTTTGTATGAAACTTTTAGGTTCTTTTGTATTACTAACAGCATGCATATTATAATTCAAGAACTCCCAGTCTATGCCTAACTTTCACTGAAACACTATCACAGAAAGAGAAGAAGGCATGCATTTACAATTATGTTTTCCAGAATATATTTCACCGTATAACATTTACATTGCATCTAAGACATAATAGCGAAATGCCTAAGAAAACATCCAAGTGATTAAGAAAAAAAATCATAACAGGACTTTTGTCTTATTCTAAGAAAGGTTAGAAAACCAATGTACTAGTGATAGGTATGACCTTCACCTATTACTTTAGGCTGCATTTGAGTAAGTGTTGAATGAATATCATTCATACAATTTATTAATCCACACCGTTTACCAATATGAAAATACTTGGGGAGACGTGCTTCCAGAGGTTGCACTTACCAAGAGACGCTCTGTAAAGAGGCACTGAGGTTGTCTGAGTTTCTGTGTCATGAGTTTCCTTACTTAGATGGTGCTCTGTAAGTTCGATCAAAATCTGCATAAGAAAACCTATTAAGATCAAATATATTAGTTAGATCTGATTTCACACCAAAACTGAATTTGAGCCTGTAATTAATGAAGTTATTTTCACTGAACAAGAAAACCTATTCAATTTACAGAAAGAACCAAGTATTTAAGTAAAAATCTATACTAGTAAACTATTAAGATTCTAAAATAAGCATAATCCAGTCCATCTCATTCTGCAAAAGCTCTCTTTTTGCAACTTTTCCTTTCATCCACATCTCTTTGTCTCTCAATATCCTTTGAGAGAGCAGATTATTACTACTTTAATTATGAGGTCGTTAGGCAACAGGGGTTTCTGAAGATCAAGCTACTTCAGGCTATGCAATACAGCTAGATTTCATCATGCAGACATAAGAATTATTTCTTATATAAACCAACAGAAAGTCAAATAAATCTTTAACTGGTCTTTGAAGTAAATTATGCAAGCTAATGCAGTCAGCTATAAACACAAACCAAAACCTGAGTTTGCCAAAGTCAGCGAGAAAAGCTTACGAAGAACATTATATTTAATACCTGATTACACATTTTCTTCATATTTCTAATGTTCAAGTAATTTATTTTGTTGGTGAATGTTAACACTTAATCCAGACCACAAATACAAGTTGGATAATCCTGATATATAATATTCATCATCCTGGTGCACGGCAAGTTTCAAAATTCAACTGAACCTATATTATTCCATACCAACATACGCTCAAGAAATTTGAATTTCTATTGCTTGCATCTTAAAAATGAAGCTGACACAATTATCCTTGTCTGCATCATCTATAAACATCTTGTACCTTTATTCTCCTTCCGAGTTCCTGAAGTCTGTAAGAAACAAAAGATGTTTTAGCCAGTCTATTTCATCACAACTGTAATTTAAGCTTATTTTCAAGATCAAACTAACTTTACCAGTGATTTGTAAAGACTGGATTTTGGATTGATCCTCATTAGTTGAAGAAGATCTTGCATAGTCCACAGCTTTGGGAAAAAAAAAAAAGTTAGAAAAGGTTAACTAATTTTAAATAATTTCAACATTTAATACACTATTTTACAGTTGTAGACTGTTTTTCACTCAAGAAAGACTTCTTTATCACCTTGTAAAACCATTTTCAGAAGCCTGCTGTTCTAGTACAACATTTACTTATCTCCACTACCTAAGACATATGGCAGCCAGTACGTAGCTTCCTGATCAACTGAAGCTGTGAAAATAGATGTGTCTTTTTCCCCCCTCACTCTGGATATATACTCTTGCTACTTCCCTTGCCTCCTTTCTTATCATACAAATCAGATGAGTTCACTAACCCAAATGACAACTAACAACTCACCAGGTCAAAATATTCATTTTCAGTTAGAAACAACTTCACCGTAGCACATACTCGTAGAGAGGGCAAGGACTGCCTTTTTTACCCACAGCCTGTAGTTAGAACAGCTTAAACTGACCATGAACCACACTTTCAGGAAACTGAACGGCAAACCATGAGGGTAGCTTTAACTGGGATGAAAATGTGCTCTGCCACACAGCCTCACAAAAAAGCTCCTGGAAGTCTTAGAAGGGGTAAATTACTGAACTTACCTTCTTCTTCTCTAATCCACTTTCTGGAAAGAAAACAGAAAGCGAATACTCATAGCCACATCTCTGCAGGTGATCTGCCACCAAGCTATTGGAAGCTGTGATCAAAAGTGAAGAGTCATCACTTGGAACAGCCTGTGGCCGAAGTTCTCCACTTAAAATTGGGTGCATTAGTTCATGGATTAGCTGGTTTCGGAGCTGTGTCTGATACAGAAAAGACATGATATTCTCAGCTTACATGTGATTCAATGAGAGATTTTATTTTTCAAAATTCATGGGGAGTCTCATTTTACTTGTACATGTTTTATTACAACCTACATAACAGAAATGGGCAGACTACCTTTGGCAAAATTTAGAAAGCACACCGTGCCTTTCTTCAAAACACTCTTACGGTGGCTACAGTGATCTCTGACTTTCCCTCAAGATGTATCAAACGTAGGACTGAAAAATAGTATTGTTCTCAGTCAAGAACTCACTTAAACTCCATTCTGATATCCCCATTTAATTTTTAGATCTCCCTCCTCTCTGGCTTAAATAAAGCCTGCCTGATGTGGCCTCAATTTCAGGTGTACTTGGAAAACTCATTAATCCTCTTCTGAATCTCCTATCAAAAAGCTGTCAATGCCATCAAAAAAGCATATGGGAAAACAAACAGGAAATTCAATGTCTTTAATATCAATTATTTTGTAGGGAAGCAAAAGAGTACTAATGAAAGAAACCTACAGGCACTAATAATAATTAAACTGCATTTCTTATTATTTATTTGCATTCAATGAGTTACAGTAGAGAGAAAAAAAAGTAACCTAAAATTCTCTTCTAAAGTTCAAGTCTCCCTCCTGCAAAAGAAATAAGTAATAATTTTCATTATATAATTATGCAAATTGTTTATAGCATACTAAGAAATCATGACAGAAATGTTTTAAACTTTCAACAGCAACAGTGACAAAGCTGATTAAAGCAGTAGTTACCAAAAATGGGACAAAATACTTACCAAAACTTAACAAAGCCAGATCATCAGTCTAGCCTTATATTTTAGCACAGCTTTCTACAAAAATTAGGCTGTCAATAGAAACAAAGACAACTAAAAAAATTATTTTCCTTATGAATTTCTGAACTTGTCCAGTTTCAAACAACTTTGACAGAGATGACGTCGTCTCAAAAACAAGGGAGCCCAGCAATCTCTTATACATCTTGTGACAGAGTGCAGGTAGAAAACATTGGGCTAAATCCCCATCCCTACTATTGGAAAGGAAGGCAGAAATCAGCCGTTGTATGCTGGCCACTCAGCATACCTGTAGCTCCGGATCCACTCTGACTCCTAACAGAAGCAGAAGTCAGATCAGACCATGAAAAAGTTGAGAGTATTCTCATTGGAAGTAATCCATAAGAATCCCAACTGTAGTAATTCTTCGGCTCAGAAAAGCTACAAAAGCTTTAATACAATGTGCAATCTTCTAGATGAGGAAAACAGACTTAAATAGCATGCCACCTGGCAGACTATTAGTTAAGTCAAACGACAAGAAAAGGTTCAAGCACTGCAAACTTGGTATGGAATATACTGAGGGAGAAACAAGTTTTCAAGTTTTCCTGAACAGGGAATTCTTGACGATAAGATTAACAATGGTATTCTCACATATAGATCTTGATTTTCATTCTTTTTTTTTTTAAATGAATTTGACAAAAAAAAGCAGAAGCTAAAAAATTCTGCTGGTGACATGAAGATGTACATAGAAAGATCAAGACATCATAAAAAAATGCAAACAGATGATGTTTAAAGACTAGCAAAACTGAAACCACATGAAATACAACATTTCAGCATTTAAGGCCTGATACAAATTTCTGCTATAACACAAGAGATACATTGTTTTGAAAAAACAAGATGTGGAAGTGTCAGTCAAACAATGACTAGCACTACAAATATAACATGCCTCAAAAAGAGATATATACAGCCTTCCACAGACTTTCCCAGAAAATAGGTAAGAATTAATACAATTTTAAACTTTGCCTGGAAAGCTCACGGTCTATTCCCTTTAGAAAAAAGGGGGAAAGACTTCAAAGCAATGCAGTCGACTACTGGGGTAACTGGCAATGAGACTACTGCACCTTGACTCGCCTAGCACTGTGGACCAGAATGCTGAAGAAAAGGTATGACTGCTGCTTGTAAATCATCAACAGGAGTAAGAGCTACTTAAACTGAAAGATACTTTCAGCCCAAGAAAAAAGGCCAGAGCAACCATAAATAAATGCAGGCTACAAAGCAGAACAAAGTTTCACTCTTGAACACAACCATATTCTAAGACGTTCTCCTGAATGAGCAGACTGGGAGAAAATATCCCAGTGTTAAAACAGAACTGGAATTTTTTAGGAAGATAATTCCTATACCGTGCTTACTTATAGTAGGTAATAAACAGACTCTGTGACCTAAGAGATCCTTCCCAATCCTGTATTTTCATTCACTCCTCTCTTCCCTGCTTTTTTCTCAAGCATGGAAAATTTCGAAGACCCTATACAGGCCTTCAACCTTCCTTAAGAAAACTCGAAAAGCACTTCTGTTTATAAAGAACCTCATGTCCGGAAAAAAAAGAAAAAAAAAAAAGCTGAATACAAATTAGGCTGTGGCAAAAACAATACATTTGGGGAGAGTGGGAAGCACAATTATTAAGCATGACTGTCACTGCTTTCAGTGTTAAGTAATACAGCGAATCATTGCTAAAAACAACGCACACCTTAAGTGTGTCCAGTACACCTCGGTTCTTAAAAGTCTGATAGAGCCTTTTCCGGAGTTCATCTTGGGACAGCGTCTCCCTTTCAACCGAAGCCATCCTGCCCTACAGTATCAGGGGGAAAAAAAAAAAAAAGGGCATTACTGACTCCCAGCGAGACCCACGGCCAGCGAGAGGGCCAGCGCCCCAGCCGCCCCAGCCCCCCCCTCACGCAGGCCCAGGCTTTGCCGGGGCAGCCGCCCCGCTACCCACAGAGAGGGCGGCAGCTCCGGCCCGCGCCGCGCCTGGGCCCTCTGGCTCCTGCCCGAGGAGCAGCAGCGGCGGGCGGTGCCCGGAGCCGGCAGAAACGGGGAGCGAGCCGCGACGGCCGGGACACGGCGGCGGCTCCCGGCGGGCACCGCCGCGTCACGGGGGCGCCGGATGTCGGGCGGGGCGCGGGGTGGCGCTTCCGGGCGGCCGCGGGGAGCCGGTGCCGAGCGCGCGTCGCAGGGTAGGCGGTGGGCCCGGGCGGGCCCCTGCGGCGCAGACCCCGCTTCCCTCTCCCTCCGGTTCCGCGGGCACCCCCCCGCGGCATCCGATCCTTCCCCTGGAGGCGGCAGCCCGGCGGGGCACGGGGGAGCCGCCGAGAGCCTGGGCGGGCCTCAGGGCGCTGGGGGGCGGCGGGGGGGGGAAGTGGCGTGGTGTCGCACCCCCCGGGTATCTCTGCAGTCCCCGGGGATGGAGCGTGGCCGTGGGGCTTCTCCTTTTTACTGCCTGCCCGTAGGGCCCCCAGGGAGAGACGGGTGAGGAGGTTCTGCAGAGGCGGGTGCGCCACGTCACTTCATAGGGTCGTTGCCGTCCAAAGTCACTGGGGGGCTGGCAGAGGATCAAGTAAATCGTCAGTCTGTTGCAGAGTAAACGTTTTGAGGTAGTAGCACCTAGGCTCACTTCCAGGAGGTGTTGCGCTTTCTAAGGATATCTTTCCCCCTGTTTGAGCCTAAATGTGCACACATAAGAAAGTATTTCTCTTTAGCCTATGGTAAATACTATAGGAAGCGTGTTGGCAGATTTTTAGGGGCACTTTCACATGGATGTTGTATATAGATTCATCGGCATATCTGTCTTTTCTTGTAAGGAGTCCTGTTTTGAAGAATGTCTGGAAGTTTCTACTTCGTGATAGTTGGTCATCATGATAATCCTATATTTGAAATGGAATTTCTGCCTCCTGGAAAAGTAGAGTCCAAGGTGTGTTTTTTCCTGTGTGATACTCCTATGATGTAATTATGGTTCATTTTCTTTTATAATAGTGTATTTGAAGCATGACCAGCATGTTAAAGTATTACTAATATTGACTGTTTTCTGTTTTTTTACGGAAGCTTTATCATAGGGAGTAGAACTCAGCTCCTTGAGTCTCTTAAAAATTCTTTGCCAGATCATACTAGTTTTTCATAAAACGTGGTTTCCTTACATATTTGATGCTGTATGGTAAAGAATATATATGCTAGTCATGCTTTGGTCATTACTCTTAGTGTTTAGAGCTTTTATAATAGATGTTCATTTTTTAAGGCTATTTACTGTCATTCTCTATTTTAAGGCATCTGTATATAGTAATAAGGTAAAGTAAGGAACATAAATTTAAAAGCTCTATTCAGTCCTTTATTTTTTTATGGTATAAAAAACCACCATCTTCAGTAGTCATACTTGCTTTGTAAGAAAAGTTTAAATCTTGTACTGATAAATATGAGTTTGAAAATGTGAGAAATGTAAGACTACTCAGTAAGTAGTGTTTCCAATGGGAAAAGAACAGATCTATCTATTGAGATACTACATTGAAGAAACAATAAACTTCAGAATAAAAGTCAGTCTCTGTGTCCAAAAATGGAAGCGTATGCTGTCACTGATTTGAACAGCATGGCATCATCTGTATTTTGAACCGGTATCCCATAAAAGATCATAAATAAGGCCAGTTGGACTAGGCTTAGTGAGTGTGAGGATGTGACATGTCCACAATAGTGGAAAAATTAATTTTCTGCATTTTGCCAATTGAAGGAACTTGGCTCGGGTAAGCTTCTTGTCTGGCTGAGGTTGAAGTACTAAATTTTCTCCTAAGAGAGTATCTAAACTTGATGTTTAGTAGACATCAAGGAGAACTAGTAGACATTGATATGTTTTGGCAACAATTGCTTCTGTTTTGAGACATGCCATTTTAGAGTGAATTCAGTGCAGATGCACAGCTGCCTGAAGTAAGGGTTTGCATAATGGATGTGGTAAATCAGCATGAGCTTTTGCCCCTTGAGCTTCATTATTTAATCTCTTCTTCGGTGTGATTTAATGGAACTGGCAAAGCTGTTAATGCCCTGAGCCAAACTTGATTTGAAGGAAAAATACAGTACACTGAGGGGTGTGAGAGTGGCATTAATAGCATCCCTATATTATGAGAAACAGTGCAAGTCTACTTATGTTTCCAGTCTAACAGAAGCTTACAGTATGGTTTAGTCCCCTGTTTCTTCTTGGCAGATGTCCTACAGTATTCTAGTTTGTATAGAAAATAAATGGCTCTTTCCCCACACGACTCTTGTAGTGTTAGGGCCAAATGCTGTGATTACTCTATGAAGGCCATTTGTGTTTATTATAGGAAGAGGTGTAATTTACATCTGCAAGCATATATTTAATACTAGTTGCAGGATGTTTTTCTGCACTAGGTTCTTATGAAAAAGAAAACCCCCAATTAAAAAATCCTATGTTTCTAAGCAAATAGCCTGAAAAAACAGAATCTTTAGGTGAGAATGTTATCAGCGTATCTGTACCTCTGATTTCCCCACCTCCCCCAACTTAGACACATCATAACTTGTTTCTGGCAAATTTGAGAGAGATGTTATGTTCCAAAAAATGCTGAATTGCTGAAAATTTCACAAAAACAGGTGACTGGAAAGCAGAGAAAAATATTTTTATCGGGGCCTCCGTTGTGGAATAAGTTTACAGTGGGAGATGACCCATTGGTAAACAAAACAATTCTTGCTTGAATTAATTTCTGGGCTATAAATATAGGATTTATTGGTTTTGCTGCTCTCAAGACTGTTTTTGTGATGACCTTTTTACTACAATCTTTTTTT